>NC_050465.1:46939073-47539073 GCF_903995425.1 Onychomys torridus
ATCTCCCTACTAATTCATCTCCCCTTGCCTTAGTGTCTGATCTATAAGATAAATAATAGAGAGGAAGAGTGTTTACTTAACATGCATGAAGCTCTGGGTTCAATCAATCCCCAGGACCACATAAGCCAGGGGTGGTGGCTCATACCCATAGTCTCAACACTTCACATGAGAGGTGGAACCAGGAGATTCAGAAGTGCAGCATTAGCCTCTCCTACACAGTTGAGTTCAAGTCTAGCCTCAAAAACAATAAAATAAAACCTCTTCAGAATGTTGTTATTAGGATTTTTGTGTTACTGTTTATAACTTTATTATTTAATAACATATATAAAATACTTTGAACAAGGTCAGAGTGAGCCTTGTATTTGATTCTGTTGCTACTATTATTTTCTTTGTTGCAGGTTTGGGGCCAGAAGCATTCCAGATTTTAAAATATTTTTTTTTAATTTTGGAATATTAGTGTAGACAGTACTGGCTGAATATGCCAAATCAAAAAACGAAAAACCCAAGACCCTGCAAAGTCCCAACCTCTTGGAGCATCATATCAGTGTTCAAAAGCTTTAGATTACAGAGCATTTTGGATTTGGAGATTTTCTTAGACTGGGGAAGATCACCTTGTATGGTTTCCATTAGTGCCGTTGTTTTCAGGAAGTTGGGAGAAGAAAAGGTTGGTGGGGATATGGGGTGGTTGGAGCGGAGAAATGGGGATGAATATGATCACATTACCCTATATCAATGTTTGATATTCTAAAGAATAAAATAAAATATGCTCAGAAAAGAGGCTAAGAACAATCTTTACAGTGTAGAACGTTCAGCTACCAGGGCAAGTTTGCAGATTAGACTTGTTTTAGGTGGTACAGGTGCTGGGAAACACTTCCAGTTAGAAGCCACTTGTAGCCATTACTGTGTCAGCATCCTCACAGGGAAGAGAAGCTGTGACAGACCATAGAACTTGGCAGAAAAATAGGACTTTGGGCTCACTTCCTTGCAGGTAGTGCAGAAGCTCAGTAAATAGTGTGTATAGTCCATGTCACAATGGCTTACACCTGTCACATGCCCATGGCCATTACTTCAGTCTTTCTCACAACCCAGCGAAGCTATTGCAATAACTCACCATCTCCCCTCTCTAATAAGAATCCCTTCTTACTCTCTGATTGAGTCTGCCCATAAGGACTGAGTAAGATGTTCTAAACTGCGCTTGTTAGCAGTTCTTTCAAAACCTTGAATTAGATAAGGTCTGGGTTTGAACACTGGCTTTATACCTATGTATTATTGGACTAATTACTGAACATCTTTACAATATTTCCTTCATATGGAAAATGACTTTGATGATCACATCGATTCTGGGAAGATTAATTAAGGTACATTACAGGCAGCTGACTTAGTAGATTGCTAAATGAAAGGCTGAATAATTACTAATTGCTATTGCAAGTGTCGTCGTCATTATTATACATATTGTAGTTCATTGTAACTCTGTATTATCCCAAACAAGACTGAATCCTCAAAAGCATTTCTACCACCCCATACAAATCTTAGACTATAAAAGGAACATATTTGTTAAATGATTGACTGAATGGGTAAAACAAATTGCTCAGTGAATCATCAGCATAGCTATGAATTTAAAAGCTGGTAAAAACATGTTCTCTAAATAGTCTTATAATATGTGTGTCCCATGAATCCCCAGTCCTCTGGCTTTGATCATAAAATACAAGGAAGTAAAGGGCTTCACTTGGGTGGTTTCCCTCAGATACTGAGAGCATCTCTTTGAAGAGCAAGCAGTGTGCACAGAAGACCTTCCCTTCCCTCGGATTGCCTTGACATTTGGACCTCACCTTGCTGCTCAGCTTCCCTTCCCCAAGGTTAACCTCCCTCGATTTGCCCATTTCCCCACCGTGTCTTCTCTTGCCTTCTTTGTCCATGAAAGCCGTCCAAAAGACAAGTGATTTGCTGGGCCCAGCTCAAGTTATCTTGATGTCGACCTGGCGATTTCACGCTTCATTCCTAAGTAAATGCTACACCTACATTCCCTGGACACAGGATTGTTGAAACAATTCACTGATCAGTCTCAAATACCAAACTCTCCCTCATTTTTTATCTTTTTAGTTGTTCCTACATATAACTACCTGGTAATTCCTTATAAAACACAGTTATTATCACAGTCTTCCTCATTACCAATACTTTCAGTGCCTGTTTTCTATAAAATTAATTATCAGCCTTTCTCTGAGAATTTGCCCAAGTAGCTCTACACATGGTTGCCAATAAACTCCTTGTCCCTGCCACATCACCTACTCTGGGCTCTTATCCAAGCAGCTACAGACACAAAACAGTTGCTAAGACAACCCCCCCCCCAAAAAAAAAAAAACACTGCCTATTCTGATGTCTGTCCCAGTATATGGCTGCCAGTGCATATTTTATTATATATATACATTTATTATGTATATATATAATAGTTAAAACACTAGATATACAGAATTACAACAACAGAAGTAACCCAACAAGAAGACACTGAAAGCTATAAAAGAGAAGTCATAGGTCACTTATAAAGACAATCCCTTTAGATTGTTAGCTGACTTCTCAATGGAAATGTCAGTATCCAGAAGAACTTGGAGCAATATAGAATTCCTAAATGACTGTAGATGCTAACATAGACAACTATGCCTGGCCAAACTCTCTGCCATAGTTGAAGGAGAAAGAAACCCTTTCTTTGGCATAAGCAGATGAAAGGAATTGGTGTCCACCAAAACCAGCCCTATTGGAAAGAACATGATGAACTGAAGAGAAGATTGAGCACAGCCAAGAGGCTCCTAAAACAAAGCAAAGGTCACTCCAGGAAACTGTTATACAGTGAAGACCTGGGAAGGCTATGTACAAAGCCATGCAATTATAGCAATCGACACACACCTTTCAGTAACTTTAAATGTTAATGTCATCACCTCCCTGTCAAAACTCATAGGTTAGCAGATTGGCTTAACAAATGGTATCCATCACTTGGTTGTCTGCAAGAAGCACACATTTACCTTCAAGGACAGACACTTGTCCTCCAGTGAATGAACGCACTTCAAGCCAATGGAACCAGCAAACAAGCAAGTATGGTATTCTACCATCTGACAACATAGGCCAAACCAAAACTAGTAAGAGATAAACGCCATTATTCTAATCAAGGGAGCCACCCACCAAAAGCCCATGACAATTGTAAATGTAAATGCACCAACCCCAAGTGAATCCAATTCCATAAAACACACACTGCTAGGAATTCAAGCCCTGATTAGTCCTAACACAGTAATGAGAGATGACTTCAGTACCCAACTTTCACCAGTCCATAGGCCACCCAGACAAAAAGTAAATAGAGAAACATCAGCGTCAAATGACATAGCACATCAAATGAACCCTACACCTTCTAAAGAATGTTTTACCCAAACACTGCAGAACACTCATCCTTCTTCTCAATATCTAATCTAGAAAAGACCACATATTGGGGCAGGAAGCAAATATCAGCAAATAAGGGATTACTGAAATAATTCCTTATACCTTCTGACCTCCTTTCTTCCTACTCCTCTGTTCCCTCCTCTTAGTCCCCTCCCTCTCTAACGTTAGAGCCAATAAACGTGTCCACAGCTATTCTGCTTCAGCATCTCAGTGCCGGTCCCATCCACCCACCCTCTTCATCATCTCTCCTTTTCTGGTGGAAAACCCATTTGTCCATCAGGGTGCTTCCTTGGAGCCACCTCCCTGAGGAAGAATTTCCTGAGCTCAGCCTACTCTCTCCATCCTGTGCCATCACCCTCTGATTTACATTATCAGGCTCCTGTGTTTTGAAACTTCCAGGCCAAAGGGATTTAGGACTCCTGCTGCAGGCCCCAATTTGCCTCCTGATTCCACTTTATAAAATGGTGTGATCCTGGTCACACTTCCACTCTCTGTGCATTAGCTTGTTCTAAAGTGGAAGTGATATAATGTGTGTATGTTTTTGATGAGTGCAGAGTGTAACACTCAGAAGCCAACTGACATTTTACCTGCTGAATAATGCTCTGCACTGATCTAGACTGCTTCTTCTACAACAGCCTGATCAACCATAATCTGAGAATTTAAAAACCCCAATTCTCTAAATTTCAAAACTTTTCCCCGTGCTGATTGGATGGCAAAGTAAGAAATTCCACACTTCATCTTACACACCATGTTATTAAAAATTGTAGAAAATTACCTTGTACTATGAGTAAGGTGTATATGAAACCTAAATTAATTTGGTGTTTCAACCTGGGTCCCATCCCCTCCCTCTATATCTATGGATGAGTATTCAAAACTCTAAAAACTCTGAAGCCCTTCTGAACTCAAGCATTGAGATACAGGACACTCACGTTATTCTATTGCCTTTCTCACTATTATTATCTTTTCCAACACTGACTAATTACTTATGTCTCACATACTTTATAGTTTTAGTTTTCTTGATTATTTGATTTTTCTTTTATAGAACTCTCCCATAGCAGTGGCTGAGTTTATAATAATTGAATTAAAATAGTAGAATTCAAACAGATTTGTTAATATAACCCCTACCACCAAACTAGAGAATTCCAATTGAAGCATTTATAGCCACTGGATGTCTCTACAGGGAGTAGGTAGAGTTCAGGCTCATCAGCAAACTTTAGGCTTTCATCTGAGTCCATCCTATTTGCATTAGATAGGATGGGTCTGCAGCTCAGTCCCTAACAACACAAACACATCTTCTGACCATTTGTTAAAACCCTTTATCTTTCCTCTCCATTGAACCAGTGTAGTGAAGGAGTATATCCTTCAAGCTTATGGTGTTTCAAGTCTTACCAATAAAATTGGTGAGATTAAAAAAAAAAAAAAAGAAAGAAAATTATAATAGATTATTCCATTAAAGACCATAAATTTATTTGTTCCCTTAGAAGGTGCTAATAATCAAACTAGGTATGATGACATAGTCCTGTAATCCAGAGGCTGAGACAGGAAGACCACAAGTTCAAGGCCAGCCTGGCCTACAAAGTGAAAAATCAGTCTCAAAAAGGGAGAATGAAATTCTTATCATCATAGAAATGGCAAAAAGTTATCAATCCCTTTATACATGTCAGATACGTATGTGTGATGTGTATGAGTTGTTTTCTCTTTCAAATTAACATCTCTGCTGGAAGTATCCCAAATCCTAATGACCTCATTACAAAAATGAGGTTACTGAGGCTTGGCATCTCAGTTTAAATAACTCAGACAGATACCGGACTCACAGTCACCCTTGGGAGAAAAATTGTCCTCTGTCCTTAATCCTTTCTCTCCAATTGAGAGGCTGGAGACTGTTGAGTACTATTAGTGGAAATCCTGTCCATTTGTCTCAGGATGAAGGCAGCAGACCTACAGACATCTACAGCACACATTGCATCATCGGCCTGAAGCTTCAGTTCCTCTTTGTCAATAGAAACCAGTTGACGTGCTTCCTGTCTAGCTTTCCCAGGGTGACGATCTATAATGGCAGTCTCGTCTTTATCCACTGAGCTGCAGCTCTGACCATAGTTCTGTCCAGCGCTCTTAGACCGGCAGTGGGTGGTCCCAGTGAGTGCTGAGTCAGCTCTGTCACATGGCCCCTAAGGAGTTCAGCCTGCTTAGCATTGTGGACCTGACGTTTGTAGGCATCTCCCAGAATAACTGCTTTGACCTGAGGGAACTCTAACCACTTCTCCGGGCTGCGATCCTTACCTCACACGGGTCCCATTTTTGCCTATGGTTTGTTTTACCCTCCACTCCTGGAATATCCTTTCTACCTCATTTTCTGTATTTTTCCTTCTTAGTCTCCCTAACGACTCATGTAGCATGGTCTCGGCACTGTCCTCTGAACTTGAACAACTGGACCCCACATACAAATTGTACTCTGGAGTTTATCTAAACAAAAAACATTAGAAACATGGTTTCACATCTCTGTAAAAGTCTTAATGTTGAGATATGTTTTGAGGTGTTTTGAGATAAATAAATGTGTGTATGTGTGTGTGTGTGTGTGTGTGTGTGTGTGTGTGTGTGTGTGTACTCCTCTGTGCTGTGTTTATATCTCATGAGATTTCTACATACAGACATTTCCACATGACATCAAGTACTTATAAAATGGTGGTGACTCTCCTTTTATCAATAAAAATATATAAACATATCTATGTGGCATCATATTTCAGATACCTTTCTTTGCATGTAGAAACAACTTATGGATAAACTTTTGTAAAATTTGGGCATGAGCTATGTAAAGATTCAAATATCATCTTTTTTAAGCAAATCTAAGTTTTGGTGAATGTTTGTTATAGTTTATAAATTTACAAGTTCACTATGTTTTCCCCCCTGGGGTGATAACCTTTTTTGAGTACTCAAAAATTTCTCAAGAATCTTAGTTGAAGAATTATGAATGTTGTGTATAAGGGAAAATTAGAAGTTTACCCTGAAAAAGAAAAAAGAAAGAAAGCTTACTCTGACATGTGAAAAGGGCATTTCATTATAAAAATTAATTTTAGAACCTGAATCTTCTCCAAAATTTTAGTGGTTTTGAATAAGATAGAATAAAGTGTAAGATTTACTTTGTTGATTGTAAAAACACAAGATTAATAATTAACAAAATAGTATTATACATCAAATTATTTTGCTTTACAAGACAAGTTTTGAGTAGACTTAAAGAAATATTTATAAAATAGAAAAAAATCCGAATTCCATGGAAGCCAATCTCTATAAAAGCCATTTATGAGCTGAAATCTTGAAGTCTGCCCTAGACTAAACACTAATATTTTAGAGCTTGTATATTAAGTGTGGGTGATATCCACGGGTATACAAATGCTTGATACATCTGTCAGGAGCGAGTTCTGTTGGTAGCAAAACTGTAAAAATTATAAAGGGGAAGGTAATCATGTTTTAGTGGTTAAAAAAAGTTTAGTCTCAGTTTTTAAGTTTTTAAAATCATTGCCTTTGGAGTTGGTCAACTTTCAATGCTTATATTTAACTGTAAATCTATTATTATATGAAAATTACTATATTGGATCATTAAAACCTTTACAAGTTTCTGTGCCCAGCGAGTGTTTTGCATTCAGACTTACAATGTATATCAGTGTCCATCCAGAAACACCTATGTTCACATCTATCTGTGCTCACTCACACAGACACAAGCCTTTGTTCTGTAGCTTCATGCTCAGCTTTGCTTGGTTTGTGATTTTTCTTGCAGACCTCTTATGTAGCCTGCTTGACTGAACAAGTTGAATGTATCGACAGTATCTGAGTGAAGATCATTTGAAATTTATTATCAGTTTTGAAATTGTATCATCTCCCCCCAAATGCTAGAAAACTGTCTAGCTTTTATTTTATATATTTTTTTAGTTCTTACTAATAATAGGGTTGCAAGGAAAACACATTAACAATAAGCCTGATCTACTGACTAGCGTATACTTAATGTATTTATTTTAGATTGCTGATAATTTTAAAAGATGCTTCACACAGGGTGAATTCATCAGACATTTTGTTTTCTTAATGCCGTTCTCAACTTTCCAGCAAGGAGCCAAATTTTTACCATTTTCAATTTGGAACAGAAAAGTATCTGAGGCAGCTGTCGCTCTTAATTTGACATCTAGTTTCAGGTCATTTTCATGTGAATGGAAAAAACAATAGAAACATGTTTACAATTTCCATAAATGGGATGCTTGCTCAACTTTATCATTTTCCTCTGGCAATTTTGTCTTCTCTCTCTGGAATTAAAGAAGCCAATAATTGTTCACAGTTATTATTTTTCATCTTTACAAAAACATGCTAGCCCCACTTCTTATGACTGGGAAGCTTCCAGCGCAGTCTACATTTCAATCATACACACTCCCTCTTAGTGTTTCTCACTCCCCCGTTCCTAATCTGAACTAGGTCAGGCAGGTCAGACTTTCAATAATACATTTTCTCTGGTTTTTGCAACCTCTCTTTCTGCCTTAAATATAGAAAGAAAGAAAGAAACCAGGAGGTGAAAACTTGGACTTGTTCCATTGAAGACAACTGATGCAAGTTCTGATTGATATTGCTTTGAACATGCCCAACTGTGTTACCAACTGTGGTTTCCCTGCCATATAAACTGCAATCCAGTGCATTTTCTAATAAATAATTTTATTTCTTTTTTTTTTTTTTTTACCATTTTCTGGTACTTCATGGCTTAGCATAGATACACTTATTTCTGTGTGTTTATGGTTTGTCTCATCAGGGAGAGATTTGTTCTGTGGACCTCTTTTTATTTCTGTTCATTTGTGCAGATTAAGTGGGAGGCAGTTTTAGCCATGAGTTATTTCTCAACTTTCTTTTTGCAAAGAAGATTCAAATAAGGAATCAGAAAGTCTTTTAACGTGCTCACTTTGTGGATCTTCTAAACACATCAGCAAGCCTTGCACTCCTGACTTACCCTAGATGTTGAAGTCACAATTGTGGATAGAGTCAGGGTAGGGCATTGTGGGTGGGTTAATGTTCCTCATCTGGTTTTTAGCTAAAACTCATGTGTGTTCCTGTTTTGCTCTGCCCCAGTGATATGACAAGAACAGTGGAGATTTCTGGGGAAGGAGACCCCCTGGGAATACATGTGGTGCCCTTCTTTTCATCCCTGAGTGGACGGTAAGGTGTTTTCCTTGTCTCAGAAGCTCGTGCTAATGAAACCCTGATGGACGCCTTTTCCAGGAGAGAGTTATGTGGCAATCTCTTATTCAGATGGACTTCTTAAATAATACTTTGGTTGGCTTCGTGCTTTAGAAACAGACTAAAATCATTTATTTCTAGGATGCAGAGAAAAAAAAAGTCATCCCAATTTCTCCACTTACAATTAATTAGGAAGTACTTTCTTGGAGCATCCTTGAGAGTGACGCATAGTAAACAAGCTCCTTGGCAAAGATTTTAACATATTGTTAGACAAATGTCACAACTGAGTGGGGTTTTTTGCCATTATAAAATAGTCTTCAATGAGTGAAGATACTAATTTCAAATTCTTCATAGATATAGGACTAAGAGTAATAAGCATTCACATTCTCATAGTTTTACTGGCTGCTCACATACACACATAGTGATTTTGCTAAGGAAGAAAAATGTATCTTTCTGTTAATTTTTTTTTCTAAAATACAGTTCAGACCACTAAAGGCAATTAATTACATCCATTTAGATTTTTAGAGACATTTGCTGATAAATCCATTCTGGCAGATGCTAACTTCAGCTGTGTCAATGTTTCTTGAAATCTACATCTGACTGGATATCAAAATCTGTTTTGTTGATGGGGATGGAATGGGTGCTGCAGAGCTGGTGTGACTGCTGGGATGATGCTCTGATGGCACTCGTGGTAGGTGCACCAGGATCCAGCATCCCTAAGATGCTTGCCTAGAGCACCCCCTTGGTCCTAACAAGGGCTCCCAGAAATCATAAGGACAATCAGCTTTTACTCGAAGTAGCCTAAATCCCCTTTCTTAAGTGGGTCATTGAAAAGTAAGAACATTTTATTTTAGCCCAACATATCAAGGACCAGAAAAGCCCATTCTTTTTCTTTTCCTCTCAGGGTCACTCAAAACTGAGATCACTG
This sequence comes from Onychomys torridus, assembly GCF_903995425.1. Lineage (NCBI taxonomy): Eukaryota > Metazoa > Chordata > Mammalia > Rodentia > Cricetidae > Onychomys > Onychomys torridus. Next base: position 46,948,630 of record NC_050465.1, read on the forward strand.
ACTTGTCCTCCTTCCACATCCCTTTCCAGAACCACAATTTCCCCAAAGGTTATATAGTATTAATGTACTGGCTCTGGATATTTACTCCATTCAGTTGACCACATGGAAGGAGAAGCAGCATTAGTCCTGCTATTTGGGTTGGCATCCTTTTGAGCAGGTAGCCATCTGCTACCTGTAATTGCCAAGTCATCACCTTAGTTTTCTCCCACATAACATCTGATGCCAAGCTCTTGCTAGAATGAACTGCCTCTAAAAGGAAATGAAGCAGAAAGCCAGTGGCTCTGATTGTCTGGTTTCCTGCGTGTGTTAATAAGTGTGTTTATATATGTTATGGGTTATGGCAGAGGACAGACCAGGGTTGTTTTTGACAGACAAGGTGAGTATTCATTCAGTTCCCATGAGAAATCCTAATGGCTTTTGGCAGAAGTGTGCTGATAGAACCCCGTGAAATACCAGAGTGGTTAAATTGCCAGTCCCTTTAGTTTAAGGAACCTGGAATGGAACATAGGCTCTTTGCAATTCCCCAAAATGAAAAAAATATCCACAGTGACACTCACCATCCTTCATTTTCAATACTTCAGAAAACAAGCTGGCCCTCTATATGAGAAATCTCTGCCTCTCACTTCTGATAACAGGATCACACAGGATGTGTTGATCTCCCTCTTCTTCTTTGGGGTCCTGATTCCTAGCATGTGATGTCCTCACATGACCTCCAGCTAGGCCCTAAACTCATCTGTGGTGAAAACCTCCTCCACACCAAGGTCATGGGGATTAAGTGACATTAACAATGTGATAGCTCCTCATAAAATCCACAACCTATGAATGCAGAGATTGTCAGTGTAGTGATTGTTTTGGATAAAGCAGAAACAGTCTGATTCACAAATGAGGTTTCATTATAAGTTCATGGTCAACTATACAGTAACTTGAAGAAATGGTTCTATTATATTTTGGGGTATCCACTACTGTTATAGAAAGGAAATTTAATTAAAAATCATATGGAAATGGAGACATGAGCCAATAAAAGTTAAGAAGTAATGAGTACAGGCTGAAACAGCACACTTAACTCAACCCATGTGTCTTGATATAGCTGCCTATAGAGCATGTCAGACAAGTGTGTGCCTTCACACTGCCATCTGGCTTCCCTCTGTGAGCGCAGGGCTCGCTTGGGTCATAGTGGTGTGCTTAGTTCTTAATTTCCTTCCATTTATGAGTTGGTTTCATTATTTTAAATTAGGCTTTACATCTAATTCTTTATTAAGACTACTGTAATTGGCTTTGCTTCCAGTGTTTGTTTTGTTTTTCATTAAGTAAAATACGGGCCACACCTGTTACCGAATGAGAAACTTTACTCTCAGAACATCTGAGAAAAACCTGGAGGCCACTGTCCCAACTGAAGTCCCCATGAATTCATTAGATCCCAGAGCATGGGGACACTGAATACTGCTTGTGTTGAGGGCTGTTGTCTTTCCCAGTTTGGTTTGCTTGTTTGTTTTGGTTTTTTTGGGGGGGAAAGAAAATAAACAAAATATTAAGTCCTTATAAACAACAAATGAAAAATCACAACATTAATTTTATATTTAAATGTCAATTAAATTTAAAGAATTAAAACACTGATTTGTTTCACTAAAAATAGCTAAGACACTTCCATTTCATAATAAAGATAGCTGAACAGCTGAGGCCGAGGGACAGGAAGAGACCCCCAGTGAGGGAAGAGGAGTTTGAGTGACAGGCAGGTGAGCTAGCAGAGGGGTGCATCCCCAGGATTCAGTGGGAACACAGGGATGGCACAAGGGTCAGGCACTAGAATCTAAGTGATGATTACATGAGCAAGAAGCAGTTGCTGCTCCTCTTAGGCTGCCCGGAGATTGAATTTTGAGCATCCTTTAGCTCTACCAGTAAACTGTTTGTCTTACCCTCTGATAGCATCACAGCATGAATTGTTAAGTCTGGTAAGTTTCATCTCAAATAAGGCAGCTACCACCCCACCAATGAGTGAAAATAGATACTATTTTATAAACCTCTTCACAGTGGTAGAGATGACATCATACCACAGGGAATTTACCCCTTCCAGATAATAGGGAGGGCAGGATGGGTTTGTTGCTGGGGACCAAACTAATGAAATCAGTCAACATTCCATTTTACCAAAATTACCTCTGACACACAGGTTTTACAGTTGGGCTTATTCTGTCAATAAATTTTTCATGGAAAGTTAGGTTATTTAGATCAGCAAGGTTCACATAGCATGCTCCAGCTGTAATATGCTAGCTAAATTGCAACCCAGTGGCCCGAAAGAATTAATTCATCTCCCAAAATGTGAAATTAAATCCTAGGGAGTAACATTACATGACTGATGATGTACTGAATTAAATTAAGGGGAGACTTGAAATGCTTGTTAAAAAAATATCACTTACATAAACTAGTTTATAACCACCCGTGAGCCTCCTAATGGGTCACGTTAGGGGGGAGCCACCGTAACAAAAATGGCCGGGCAGTGTGGTGGTGCACGCCTTTAATCCCAGCACTCGGGAGGCAGAGCCAGGCGCATCTCTGTGAGTTCAAGGCCAGCCTGGGCTACCAAGTGAGTTCCAGGAAAGGCGCAAAGCTACACAGAGAAACCCTGCTCGGGGGGGGGGGATCTAAATGGTGAAGTATCAGAGAGCAGTCCAATTTAGGAAAAAGCACGACTTTGATCCAGTTCTTCCAACTTTTTGTCAAGTAGTTTCACGTGAGTAGTATGCTAGGAAAGGAAGGTAGGTATTGTGATGTACCTGATTATTTCAGTAAAGTTCTAGGGAGGGCACGAAGCCTGAGACCCCGCCCACACTTGCCAGGATGTCCTGGAGCCCATCCTTGCCGTCGGTCGGTCTCGTGTACTGGTCGGTGGTGTAACTACCACTCGCTCGGCCGCAGCAGCAAAAGCACACTCTGTCCATTTAACGTTTCTGAAGGAGGAGTCTGGGTCGCGGTGTGGGCACCTTCCCCGTTGACACCTCAAGACGGTCGCAGCTCATTAAATGAACCGAGGCCGGAGGCAGAGGCTCCGTTTTGTGGCCACTCTAGATGGAGAAAGTGCTCTCTCCTGTGCTTTCATTGCAGGCTGCCCTTTTTGCATGGCTGACCTTATTATTCACACATAAAATGTGCTCATATTTTATTTAGATTTGAAATTCAATGCAAAGGGGACTATGTAATATAGCACACAAGTCTCTTACTCAAAAGAGAGTGACTAAATAGAGTAATAAGGGACAGAGAACATGGAGATGGCCGTTTCCCCACACCCAGCAGATACCTCTGGAGGCCCATCACTCTGTCTCAGTGTGACACTCACGGAGGCCTGTGTCATGCCACAAAGATAGAGGACATCACCAAAGTGAGAAATGGCTAAAGTCAGGAGCGGTCCCATTTCTTGTGGTAGGTTTAGTTTGGTTTTATGGGAGTAATAAAGATTGCATGTGTGTACACACATATTAACACATGTGCACATACAGCCTGCGTGTGAACGGGAGAATCCATGTCCATAAGATTCTCAACCACAGAAGGTTCCAATAAAATCTTCTATCTGTACTGAGTACACACAGACTTTTTTTTTAATGTTATTATCCCCTACACATTACATTAGCTATTTTCATAGCATTTCTATTACATTGGATTTTGTGGGTAATTTAGAGATAATTAAAATGTACAGAGGGATGCAAATACTATGGCATTTTTTCATAAAGGATTTGAGCATCCACAGTCCCCAAAGGGATCCTGGAAACCTCCATGGATGTGGAAGAATTGTATAGGAAATATAACTATCATTTGCTCTAGTCTCCTTTTTAATTTTCCTTCATTTTCAGTCTCCTCCTCCTTCTGACTCTGAACTAGAAGTCCAAAGGTCTGGGAGCTCCTGGGTATCCTCTCTGACTCTGAGGCTGGCCCTGGGTATCCTCTCTGACTCTGGGGCTGGCCCTGGGTATCCTCTCTGACTCTGGGGCTAGCTGTGGTCCTCACCTGCTTTATCGGATTAAGCTCATTGACTGACACATGAAGATCCCACTGGATGGTGGATGGTATGGCCCTCCCACTCAGTGTTAGTTTTTAAACCCTATGATGGCTCCCTATTGTGCCCAAGTTTGGAACTTTTGCTTTATCTTATTTACATAGGTCTGGTCTACCAACCTTACTTCATTTCCTCTAGCCTGAGGATGGAGAAAAATACCTGACATGGACCTTGATTCAAAGGCATTAATGGATAGGGTCTGAGCTGAAGTGTTTGTTTACTTTTTAATATGCAAACTACTAGAACATATAATAGGACTGCAAAACAGGCTGTGAATGTCTAATCCTCTCACATCACTAGCACTAAGTTTCTACCTTGCCACTCAGGCAGGCTTCCTTACAGTCAAGTGTGATGCCTCCACTGCAGGTGCTAGTTTTGGCTGCTAGAGTCTCTACTGAGTCCTACTGGTCTTTTCTAAGATCATGGGAAGCATATAAATGGGTTGTTACTTATGATACAGATATTTGCCTTCAGGTAGAGGTGTGTGCATGTGCATGTGTGTGCCTGTGTATGTGATTGTGTGTGTGAGTGTGTGTGTGAGAGTGTGTGATTGTGTGACTGTGTGTGTGTGAGAGTGTGTATGTGATTGTGTGCTTGTGTGATTGTGTGTGTGTGTGTGTGTGTGTGTGTGTGTGTGTGTGTGTATTTGAAAGATGAATCATTTGGCCAAATGGAAGCATAATCTATTTAGTAAACAGAAACCAGCACTCAGGACAAATAAGGAGCACATCGGCACTCAGAAGGTTTATTTCAGCCCACGTGTCTCTAGGGTCCTAGGACTCTTCATTCGAGGCATTGAAGAAAACAGCAGGTGCAAGCAGAAGGGACTGTTCCAGGAGAACGAATGCATTGTGAAAATCAACAACGTGGAACTCATGGACAAAACGTTCGCTCAGTAAGCGTTCTTTCTATTGTTTATTTCCCTTATTGATCTCTTGAATATTTATAATCATTATAGAGCCCATTACGACCAGCATCAGAGGTGGACTGTCAAGCCAGTTCCCTTTAAGTGACCCCTGACCATCCATTTCTGAATGTGTGTTATGTCTTGACATACTCTGAGGTGGCCAACACATGTGCCTGATGTCTGTAGGGAGGCTGAGACACAGAATGCAGCAAGCCTTCCTGCCTGCCTGTCTTTCTGGGGCATCCATGAATGAAGGGGTTTGTTTTTCTTGGGCTGTGGGTCAGTTAGACTGGTATTTACTGTCTCTTTTCACAGACAATTAATTCAGCTTATTAATTAACCTCCTTGATATCAGTCTTCTTTAAACTGTAAAATCTGTGAGTGATGTCTATGAAGGCTCAACAAATAATAAAAACAAAGTATAAAAATTTAATGTAAAATGTTCTACCTCAAGAAATCATCTTTCTGAATGTGAAAAATCTTACAGGGAATATCTGTTTCTACACAGGAATTAGAATATGTAGAATCCAGTTGCATCTAGCTATACATATCTACATATACACATATGTATTGATGTGCATTGACATTTTGAGAGCTTTTAAGTTCAGCAAATGAGTAGTGATAATCTTCATTAATAATCAGTAGTCTATCTTGCTTCTGAGCCAAATTGCTTATAACACAGCATCTCCCTGGCCATTACCTGTCAATAGTGGGGGCTGGTGGCTGCTGATGAAAGGCATGTAGTACTGGCTGCTGTTTAGAGGTAGAATGAAATGAGGTCTTTCTAAAACATTTAGTACACTCAGCTATTATTGGACAGAATTATTATGATAATTATTAGTAATTATGTTATATGCATATTTTGCTGTCCTGCTTTGCAAAGTCTAGGGAGCTTGATGATCCCTGTTTTATCAAAGTGAGAACTGAGTCATAAAACACCAACTTAGAGTCAAGTAAAAATAATCTATTAATAATCTGATTTTTAAAAAGAAGGATTTAAATTTGCTTTAAAGACATGCTTCAGTAATTACTTCTGGGTAGATTTTCATATTTAGAAGCACTTGAAAGCTGAGTTGTCAGTAAAGTTCTTAAGTCTCTCTGAGCTTCCTCTTGAATTTGTTAAATACAAGTGAATTATATTTGCTCTATATAGTTGTTAAGAAAAATAAACTAGAGGATTATACACAGTCATCATGCATGTGTAGCTAGTGCAGAGGTACCTTGGTGGACAGGTTGTAAATAGTAAGCGGTAACTAGTCATACTATAATGATAATCCCAGGACCTCCTATACTTACTCTAGGGGGCTGTTTTGTTGCCCCCAGACCTGTGTGCCTTAGAAAGTGGCATGCCAGTGCATGGCATCATTCTCCATTTCTTCACTCTTTCAAGGGCCCAGGATGTCTTCCGCCAGGCAATGAAATCCCCCAGCGTGGTCCTCCATGTGCTTCTGCCTCAGAACCGTGAGCGCTATGAGAAATCAGTCATTGGACCACTGAACATCTTTGGCAACAATGATGGGACTTTGAGAGCAAAGGCTCTGCCTCCTGCCCGTGGGAAACCAGGATTAAAGGTGGCAAATATCCCAGGCCCAAACAGTCCTGAAGTAGATGAGCCAACTTCCCTGCAGCAAAGCAAGAGCCCCCAAGTTCCAAGACAGGAAAGAAAGCCTGCATCTCCCTCACTCTCCCCTTTCATGGGGTTTGGCAGCAAGAAAAATGCAAAAAAAATTAAGATTGACCTAAAGAAAGGTAATTATTAAAGTGTGCTTAATAGTATTCTATTATTTTACTATGTAAAACTGGTTAAGAGAAATTCATTAAGGTTAATGTAGTTAATTCTCTTTTTATCTAATTGTATCAAAGAATAGATTTGAGTGTATACATGGATAATTTAAACTTTTTAAAACAGTAGTACTTTCTTCTTCTTTTCTTCTGCAAAATTCAGATTATTTGAAACAAACAAACAAAACACAAAAACAAACAAACAAACAAACAAAAAACAGTGAGGAATGGAGAGGATCAGTGCAGACTTGATAAAAGCCAAGCAGCATTGTGTGACAGCTCAATAGTGTATAGGCGTAAGAGGTTAATTACCTTTATTTTGAGTGTAAGTTAGTGATTTTTTTAAAACATCCTTTAGGCCAGTTCAACAATAGGGCCCCTGACTCTATAGAATAGTTTTTATATCAGTGAGATGTTTAGTCTTCAGAAAGACAATAGATAATAATTATTAGTCTCAGACTCAACATTATATTTCTTCAAGAAAGTCCAAATTTCAAAGCTGCATTCCTTATGTTTATTTCCAGCACAGAGCAATTATCCTGGGCCACATGCATATATGCATATGGCGCAGCATTACACACATGACCATGTGCACATGCACTGTTGTGTTCCTGTCCATTTTCTACTCATTCCTTACCCTCCCCATGATACTCCCTCCTCCCATTGTAACTTTCTAAAATCCTGTGGTTTTTACAAGCCAATTCAAAGGCTAGTAGGTTTCCTTCACTAAATTAATAATTTAATGGCCACCAGGAAAATTTTAATATTATTTATGAATTAAAAAAAAAACACGTATCTTTCATTAGGATATAGAAATTATTCTGAAGATTTCTCAAACAAAATTTTATTCACTTATAAAAGTCTTATCTTGGGAATAAAGTGGGTTGAAAGAAGTCACAGAGGTTGATATGCTTATATTTAAGTGCATTACAAATAAGTCACGTCCAAATGCATTGTTGTGTACCAATAACCCAGCTATGTGGTTAGGTGCTTTGAGATGAGAGAGATGTCACAGAGTCATGAAAAGATATCCCAGAGAAGAGACCAGATCAACAAGGGTGGATTGCCTCTGTCTAAATGTGGAACTGTACGAGGCATGCCTTAATAGATAAATGGTTGTAGGAAGGAAGAAAGAAAAATTACAGTTTTTGCTGAGGTTTTCAGCCAGGGCAAATTGCATACTGGAAATGTCATTGATTGAAATTAGAATTTTAAGTAGTTGAGGATATTTGATAATGGCAGGATCTGGGTTGAAGAAGGAGAAACATAGCAAAGTTTGAAATATTCATAATAATATTCAGGAAAGAGAGACAGACATAGAGGCACAGAGGGAGATGGAGAGGTGAGAGGGCAAATGAACCACACAGATGCTAGCTCTAGTCTATACAATAATTATAATGACAATGAATCAAAGAGCTAATGGAGGCAATCATGACAAGTACAGAAACTGGCCCAATACTGATGGTTGGGCATCATCTGTGTTGATATGGGAGTGTGAGTTCTAGGGTCACAGTGATATGAGTTCTAGGGTCACAGACATGGTATGATGAGAAAGATATGAAAATAAATATGTTAAAAAAAACAAGGGGGAACACATTTCTGAAAATGATAATTAGAAAGTATCAAAGATTGATACGTAAGAAATAAGGCCAACTATGGAAAGAATTCCTGGTGATGGTCACAGGAAGTATGTCTGTCAGCTTCCTAAAACGTGTAATAAGGGATAGGAAATAGGAGAGGGTTATGGGCTCACAATTTTGGAAGTCTCAGTTCATGGCTTGTTGGCCAGCTGCATTTGGACCTATATAGCAAAACAATGGAGCATGATGGGAATATGTGGTAGAGCAAGCCTTCCACTTTATAGCAGCCCACAAGCAAAGAAAGAGAAATATAAGGGTGAGGGGACCATAGCTCCTTCTGTGTCATGCCCCTAATGACCTTACATCCTTCTACTAAGCCCCACACCCTAAAGGTCCTACCACATCCCAGTGTGTTACAGGCTAGCAGCATGGCTCTTTGTGAGATTCTTATCCAAAAAAAAGCAGTACTTTATTCATGATAGAAGCTTCAAGAAATGCTAATAATTGAGTTTAGATTGTTTACAGTTGAGAAATCTGAATACATCTTTAGACAGAGTAGAAGGGAGAAATTCGGAGATTTATGACAACTGGGATGGGACAGCAAGACCCTCTGGGGACAAGACAGTGGCTACAGCAGTCAAGCAATCAGGACACATGCAGAGGCCTGAGCCATAAACCACTCAGTTGATTGAGAGATCACAAAACACCAACAGAGGAAGTCACCTTCTTGGGAGGAAAGATGAAGTCAGGAGGTAGATGACTGAGGAATTGATGCTACGAACACATGGATGCCATGCATTGTCTTTGAACCCGAAATACACAAAAGTGTCATGTGTATTTATTGGATCCTAACTTCACTTTGATGCTACCACTGCCTGTTCAGAACTTGAATCTTTATTTAAAACAGGAACACCGAAGCCTGTGTAAAATCTCCTGGAATGTAAATAATTTACTTGACCTGCTTTAGTGTAAAATAGGCAGAGTTTACTAAAGGAGTGACTGTAATGTAACCCATGCTTAAGGTGACAATACAGCTTTCTGGTCTTACATGCTAGGCCCTGAAGGACTTGGATTCACTGTGGTAACCAGAGATTCTTCTATCCATGGTCCCGGTCCCATTTTTGTAAAAAACATCTTACCAAAGGGAGCTGCAATAAAGGATGGCCGCCTGCAATCAGGGGACAGAATCTTGGAGGTAAGAATTGAAGTTAATGTCTTCAGTAAAATGTTTCCTTATATTTAAGTAAATAAATATATAGACATGTGTAGTAGTTACTTGCTGTCTCTTGTTGGTTCTAGTACCCTCCAAAACTACTAACATCTGCAGATGTCCAACTCCTTTATATAAAATAGCATTGTATTTGCATATAAATGATACTTTAAATTGTCACTTTGTACAGCCTGAGCAGGTTATGTTTAGGAATACACACACATTGAGGTTTTTTTTTTTTTTTTTTGTTTGTGGGGGAGGGCTGCCACCCAGCTCCCAAATAAATTCACACATGGAGGCTTATGGCTTATTATTATTTATGAATGCCCGGGCTTAGCTTGGCTTTTTTTCTTTCCAGATTTCCTTAACTTTAGATTAACCCATCTGTCTTTTTCCTCTGGGCTTTTCCTGTTCTCTTACTTCTGTAGATCTTACTCTTACTCTGTGGCTTGCTGTGTAGCTGGGCAGCTGGTCCCTGGAGTCATCCTCCTTCTCTGGCTGCTAGCTCATTCCCCTAGATTTTCCCCTCTATATATTCTCTCTGCCTGCCAGCCCCACCTATCCTTTCTCCTGCCTTGCTATTGTCCAGTTTATTAGTTTATCAGGTGTTTTAGACAGACACAGTAACACAGCTTCACAGGGTTAAACAAATGCAACATGAACAAAAGCAACACACCTTCAAATATTCTACTACTACTACTACTACTAACACACACACACACACACACACACACACACACACACACACTTAACAACAATCAATGTAAAAAGAGGCAAGGAGGGATATATGGCAAGGGGAAGGTTTGGAGGGAGGAAAGGAGATTATATAATTATAATCTGAAAGATAAGAGAAAAAAATGTCACCTAGATGATTTATCATACCTAACACAATCCAAATGCTCTTTAAACAGTACGTCATGTTAGAAAATAACAAAAAAGTTTGCCAGTGTTCAGTAGAGATACATCTATATCCGAAGTTGATTAAACTCACAGATATTGAGTGCTGACTAGATATAAATATTTAATTTCTAATAAACATACATTGGAAATTAGTACTTGTAGACAAGATAATGACTTCAATTATAAAACAAGCTAATGAGAAGCCTAACTATGTATGTCCCCAAGAAGACCAGAGATGTGGGACCAAATGCTAACATTTTCCTATCACTTTCTTTCCTTCACCTGTGGTGTTGAATTAATCTAAGACTCTATTACTACCTAGCTGGGGCAAACAATCTCATAGTCTCACATAGGTCTTTGTAGTAGTTTCTTCAAAACATTGAGGGGTCTCTTATTGACACTGTCAGACCCAAATCAGTGTTGCCTACACTCAGCCAGGAATAGGAATGCTGAGCTGGTTTTGCATAGAGAAGTATTTAGTTGCCCCTCTATGAGGCTTGTTTCTACCACTGATTTCTGTCCAATAGCATCATCTCAATAAGGAGCTTTGGACAATCAACCATGAGAGACATCTTGGTTGAGACTGACTCATTTTAAATCTCCCATGGCATGGGAAGTTGCTTTCAAAAGTGTTTTCACTGAGAATGTATGTTTTGGAAACATTTTAGCAATCCATGTAGTTCTAGATCAGGAAGGATGCTCTACGTGAGAAACAAAGCTCTGAGGCTGATTTCCACTAACCTGCTGATACCACTTTTCTAGACAAAAGGAGCATTTGGGATTTTACCAAAATCCTTGTACTTCTAGAGTAATGTGCGATATGATAAATAATTTACTTCTGCCTGGTACATTGCAGTCCACTTCATGCTTATTTGATGAATTATTTCTGACACTCCTCAGTCTGATTTTTTCCCCTTGTAAAAATGTACTGACTTAGGAAAATTCCTGCTATAAAATAACTTATCAATTGAGTTTGTCTAGTATCAAAATGAAGATGACCATGTTATTATTGAAAATGTATGTATTGCCCATGTGCTTAGTGTCATCTTTTCAGAACTTTATTGAATTCATGAACCCATATGTCACCTACTTGATTCACAAAATAGAATTAAAAAAAAAAAAAACACTTAGAAGGTGTGCTGTGCATGGTGGTACATGCTTATAATCCCAGCACTCAAGACAAGAGTAAGCTCTGCGAGAAGGATCTGAGTTCAAGGACAGCCTTGGCTATTCAGCAATAATACCCTGGGCAACTCGACAAGACCTGTCTGAAAGGGACAGGGGAGGTGATGGGAAACATTCTGAGTTTATGTTTATGGTTCTACTCACTAGGTAAATGGCAGAGATGTCACAGGAAGAACTCAGGAAGAGCTTGTGGCCATGCTGAGGAGCACCAAGCAGGGAGAAACAGTATTACTGGTCATTGCCCGCCAAGAAGAGAGCTTCCTGCCCCGAGAGCTGGTAATGTTCAAGCCTCTCTCTTCTTGAAGTTTTGGTGCCATGATTAGCGTCTGTATGGAACTTATACTAACTGAGTACTGCTGTTAAATGTGGGCTATGTTTAGAACAAACATAGAGTGTGAGTGTGTTATCCCATCAGGAGTATCAGACTTGTCTACTGATGCGTTGAGGGGATGTATGTGTACACAGGGCCTTGAGAGCATAAACTCCAATAGGTTCTGATAACAAATAGCTATCCTCGCAATTCAGTAAAACACACATTTGAGTTTGTATTGTGAACTAGATGAGCAGCAAAGTTCATAGGTCTCCATTAATGTGTGTTCTAAGAAGCAGCTTAATGGGAGACATAGGTAACTGGGGAAACTGGGTGAGGAATAAGTAAAATCATGTCACGCTATCATTACATTTTTCTGTAAATCTACAACTGTTTTAAACTTAAGAGTTAACAAATAAGTAAAAGAGAAATAACTTCAAAGGAGGTAACTCACACCTGGCACTGGGCCTTTTATTTTCTAGCCTGTAGATCTAATAGGGGCATTGTTCTTCCATAGGGGGCAACTCCATTTACACTTTATATGTATATATTTTAGGAAGCTTCTACATTAGTACGTTTCCATATGGCTTTCTCATAAGGTCTATAGAGTTAGTTATTCTTCCTCTGCAACCCTTCTAAACCCACCCAGTTTAACCTTTCCAATTTCATTATTCCATCCCCCCTTATACACTGTGTGTTATCTCCCTTCCCTTGAAAGCACCCCTGATGACATACACACACAACCACTTTCGTGGTCCTTTAATACTTTTTAGACTTCTGTGGGTTTTCTAAAGGAAACATGCAAAGCTAAAATTTAAAGCTAGCATCTACATACGAAAGGAAACGTGTGACATTTGTCTTTCTGGATCACCCCACTCAGGATTATGGTATGCCTTTATCTATCTATCTATCTATCTATCTATCTATCTATCTATTTACTTATTTATTTATAGGTTACATTCATGTATATGTATATTTCATCACTTTGTTTTTCTTAACAGATGAATGCTATTCCATTGTATAAATGTGCACATGTTCATTATCTATTCAACAGTTGATGTACATCTGGACAGCTTACATGTCCTAGGTATTATGAATAGAGCAGCAATTAACACAGATGAGCAGTTATCTCTCTAGTAGGATATAGATCCTTTGGGTATATGCCCAAGAGTGATCTAGCTGGATCATGTGATAGATATATTTCTGTCTTTTAAAGGAACCTCCAAAGTGAATTCAATAGTGGCTACAGCGGTTTTCACTCCCCACAGCAGAGAATAAGTATCCCTATTTCCGTGTGTGTGTGTGTGTGTGTGTGTGTGTGTGTGTGTGTGTCTGTGTGTCTGTGTGTCTGTGTGTATGTGTGTCTGTGTCTGTATCACCATGTATTTTCATTTCTTTTATCTTAGTCATTCTGACTATAGGAGTTGACCATTGGGGCTGCATAGACCCACAAACATTATAGAGTATTGCCACTAATCTTGGTTAACCTTCAGAACTTGGCAGTAAGACCCTATTGCTGAAGATACCATATACTTGAGTGATAAAACATGGAGAAGTCAGTTTGTCACTAATCTGGAATGTGTACTGCCTAGCTTCCATAGTGCTGGAAGGTGCTCTGCATGCTGTCAGAGGAGAAGAGTAATCATCATTCTTCCCTATCTGTGATCTTGTGAGCCACAATAATGAATGACCTTGCAAAATATGCCCACTGGTGAATGTTTTAGGAATAACCAAACACTTTCTGATTGGATTAAATTTGGACCCACAATAAGGAATCCATACCTGCACTGTTAGAACCTGTGCCTACAAAGGTCATAGACCTTAGGGGAGAGTTACTACTATTATTCTCCTGAATGGACATTAGTATTAAACTGGCTCCTAAGGACTTATTGCTATACCCATAGATTAATTCATCTCTCAGCTCTCATCAAGAAGCTGCTTCTTATGGTAGATGATGATTAGCATGGAGAGCTACAACTGGTCAACCTGCAGAGAATAAGAGACTTCAGAGTCCCCAGCCCAAATGGAACATCTGTATTGCACACCTCCCCACAAAAGCTCAGGGGTCATTGTGGAAGAAGGGACAGAAAAATTGTAAGAGCCAGAGGCAGCAGGTGATTCCAGTGAGTGATGAAACAGTATGTTCTGAACAAAACAGAGCAGTTAGACATATGAACCCATAGTAGTTATGTCAGCATGCACAAGCATATTCAAGCCAGACAAAACTCCATCATGGAGGAGGGAAGTGGGGAAAGGTTTTACCCCTACCTGAATAACTGTTGGCAATTGATAGCTTCTGGGAGAAGGAGAAGGAGTTTTCTTTAAGGGTGTGACCATGGTAGGTTAACCATGACCAGGGAGGGGTTGGCTCTATACCCAAGAGTGTTTGAACAATGGAAATTGGAGTTGTTGGGCTTTTGAAGAAGAGAAAAGAAAAAAAGAAGAAGTTAGATAGTTAAGGAGGTGGGATAGATCTGGAAGGAATTCTGGGAAGGAGTGAGCAAATCATATTATATAAAATTCTCCATTTATGGGGGGTGGATGAGTTATGAAAAGGATAAAAAAGCTAACTATTTTGTTGTTATTGTTGTTGTTCTGAGTATGTTATATGTTTTTGTTGTGGTGGTGACAGTGGGTAAGTGTATAGGATATATTTGATTCTAAGAGTGTAAAATTTAATGTGAAGTTACACAGTCATTCTGAATGCCATTTCTAACTGTATCAGTATTTATTAAGTTGTGTAGCCTTTGGGTCTGGTTAATTGTGGTGTGTGATGTTTTTATTTATTTATTTATGATTGTATAATACAGTATATAAAATTAATTTTTTAAATAGATTATTAAAGAACTAATAAAATATTACTTAAAAGAGAAAATTTTAAATGAATGGAAATAAAAATACACTCAAGTGCTCAACATGGACATGAAGGTCATGAAGAGATCTGCGGAGCAGTGCAATTATAGTCCACAGAGGAATCCAACCTGTTCTGAGCTCTGAGAAAGGTGTCTTAAGAGAATTTCAAGTCATTAAAAATGAATCTCCTCCCACCCAGAAACTACTCCTCTAGTAATTTTTTAATTGATGATCAAAGATGTATAAACGTTCATGTACATTGACTTTTTCCCTCATGTAGCATGGTAACATGTTTGATATGTACACCTCAAAGCTGTTGGCTAGATAAATAACTATGTATTTCTCCAGTAAAATATAATCAATACTTAAAATGGTATTACTGAAGGATTGTTTGTAATTTGAGAAAATCCATAGCATAATGCTGATTAAAATGTAGGGCATAAAATTATATATGGAAAATTATCTAATTATATTAAAGGCTTGAAAAATAATTAGAAAGAAACACTTAAAATGTTAGAGGTTTATATTTGCTAACAATGTAAACATATTTACTTACTGAAATACTTTACTTTTAGGATGATTATACAAATTTTAAAAGGACTGTTATACCTCAGAACAACAAGAAAAAAATGTGATAAGAAGGACTCTTGGCTACCTCTTGTTTTGAATTTGAGTTGGGGAATTAGTGGCTTTTGAGGGGGAGTTTAGAGATAATTGTTATCAAATATGTGAGGTGGTATTGTGTGGATTAGAAGATGAGCTTACTACCTTTCCTTAAACCATTTATCTATTAATCAACTTAGCCATCAATTCAAGATCACCTATTACCTTTTCAGTACAAAGTTGGAGAATCTAGGAGTACAAAACTAATTCAAACTCATTTTCAGCTCCTAAGCAAATGGTTGGAAGAGGGTAATGTTATAAGAACTTCTCAACCATACAAATGTACAAGGAGAAAATGAATTACTTAGAAAATTCAAATCCAGTTTCATCTGTCAAAAGCATTGGACCCATGAAATGCTTCAGCAGGTAAAGGCACTGACTGCCAAACCTGATGCCCTGTGTTCTATCTCCAGGACCCATATGAAGGAAAGACTCACACACACACACACACACACACACACACACACACACACACATCTATTTCTCTGCACTCTGACTTTGCACATATCTAAGTATAGTCTTACTGAATCACTGATCTTCCCCAGTAATGCTTCTTGTCTTATATACATGTCATCCCCTCTTCCCTCCAAGTATTTTTTGACATAGAATTTCCATTCTATATTCTATTTCTTTTTCATTGTCCTGTTCATTGTGTCCTCACTCTGTTACACACAGTGGGAAGATCTACAGCAAAAAATTTAAAAAAGAAGCTGGGGAGGGGGCAGCATGAACAATATAAGCCATAAGGACATGAGCCTTACTTCAGTTCCTCTACTCTTCTCTGTGGCCATCCATTCTCCAAGGCAGAACATGAAATGTTGCCTCCTCTCTCAGCCGGTCCCTTATTTTTCCCAAGAGAGATGATGAGGAAACTCGAAGTCCAAATATCATCCTCTGAAATATAGAGGGTTTTCCCAATCATTCATTTATCCTCAGGGTTCCTCTAGGAGGTCAAAGTGAAAAGAAACAAGAAAAAGAGTTACTGGGTGTACAAACACTACAAGTCCATTTCCTTATTATTCAAACCTCTGGATGACCAAGATGAAAATGATCATAAAACCTCAGGGAGACTATGTGCATATTTCAGAAAAGAAAAAGAAAGATAGAAAGAAACTTTGACATTTCCTTGAACTATGATTCTGGAAGGAATAAAACTCTCCATTAAAGAGAGACATTGCAGCCATCCTGTCAGAACCCAAGTGACAAAGCTCTCACTGGCTACTTAAACCCCCAGAAGTTCCATCCTTATCTGATAACTCCTTCAGCTCCTTCCCATATGTTCTTTGGAATTCCTGACTCCAAGGCTAATCCTCACCATCTAGAAGCCTTCCTTCATCTTCCCCTAGTCAAGAAGGGAAGAGGTATGTTATTTTGAGCTCTCAACTCAAAAGATTTTTTTTTTTACTTAAAAAAAAATTTTGCACTTGGAATTTTACCAAATTGAGTAATGGAATTATTAGAATCCAAGTAAGGTTACCTCTCAATTTCTAAATTAAAATGAGTACCAGCATAGTTACATGATACATCTAATTTTTTGCCAAAGAACTGGAAAGAGAGACCTGAGGTCACCTATACCTGGAGTAGTCTCTAGAACCCAACTTGTCCAAATCCATTTCCTCATCAACTACTCTCTGTGTGACTGGGAGCTGTCCAGGAATCAAGCCCAGGTCTTTATAAACTGGGTGACTTGAGGATTAAAGGAGATAATACATATAAACAAAGCTCTTGGCATCATCTCTGGCCATTTGTAAGTTCTCAGCATCATTGGCTCCAATTATTTTTTTCTAGTGCATTCCTTCCTCGGTAGTGGTGTGAATATAACATTCTGCTCTAGATACAATTTCCAGAGGCTAGGCTAAGACCAACTACCCCTTATGAACAGTGTAATTTTCTTATTTAGTATTTTAAAATGTATTCTGGGAGCCCCAAAAATGAATAACAAACACAATTTTATAGCCCATCAACTCTATAAATGAGACAGTCTCTGTGTGTTATTATTTTGTTCTTCTTTAATACACTTCAGTGGAATTTTGATTTTTAGGCCAGAATGACATCATAGATTGAGCCCACCAAGGAATATATTAAATTAATTGTGCAACTATGATATTATAGATTTAAATAAATTATTTGTTCTCATTTGTTTTTATCTTATCCAGAATATAGAGGGCATATGGTTTAGCATTAATTCTCTTATAACTTTCTGGCAAACATCTAGGCTCTCAATATTTGACAATAAACTATCCAAATATATGGCACACTTTTATAATCATAGCAAAGAAACAGTTTCAGGAGGCCTAGACATACCTACTTCATAGGAACCCAGAATCTGTATTTGAGAGAAATAAATAGGTTTTTGTTGTTGTCTGGTTTTGGTTTTTTTGTTTGTTTGCTTTTGTTTTTCCTCAAGGGAATATGGTGCCTGGAGCACTAAGGAGCAAGAAGCACACAGAAAGTTAATAAAGAGATCATGTTTGTATGCACCAGGCTTTCTCAGTAGGAATTCCTTGATCATATAGTATGTGCTGGAGTCTTTGACAGAGCCAAGTAGGGAACAGTGTGTTGGGGATGCCACTTCGTGCTTTTCTTTCTCAAATAGAAGGTGGCGTCACTTTTGTCTGCTCTTCCTTAACATGACTGATGCACACATGTGACTTTCCATCCAGAGCCTGAGGGACCAAGGATAGCACTTCCTGCTTTTGTCTTTCCTATCTCCTTTGAAGAAAATAGACTCTGTTTATTCTTTTCCTGTTCTAAGGAAGGTGCTCTCTTCTTTGCAAAGCCTGGCGCTCACCCTCCTGAACAGCGTTGCCTGGCATGCCGTGTCCTTACATTCTTGTTATCTTTAGCTTCTTGGAGAGTCTTGATGCTTACAGCCACAGGAGCATGTGGTCAGGAGAGAGAGAGAGAGAGAGAGAGAGAGAGAGAGAGAGAGAGAGAGAGAGAGAGAGAGAGAGAGAGAGAAGGAGAAGGAGAGGAGAGGAGAGGAGAGAAGAGAAGAGAAGAGAGTTACTTTCTCGGTGTAAACATGTGCATGTATTTGCATGTCTTCCTTCATTTATTAGTGAGGAAAGAACATTCTGCCCTTTCTTTGTTAATCTCTTTAACATTTCCTTTTCTGACTTGCTGCCTTGTCTTTAAATTACCCTGAAAATCACAGCAACCCTGGTGGGTAAAATGAGCTGAGAACATTTCAAATGTGTTTATAATTCCTACCTCTCACGTTTCGCTGCTATTAAATGCTGCCCTGAGCAAGTGGGATTAACCGTATTGCCAGCAAGTTTCTCCCGGAGTGCATGATTGAGAACCAAACCGTAGCCATGTTTGTCATGCTGGTTTGACCTTCACTTAGGAGTATTGCCTTTGTGAAACACAAGCGCTGTGCACACATGTGGAGGCTCCATTCATGAGTACCAGGCTTAGCATTTTGACTCCATCATGGATACCGGCTCCTGTGACCTCATCTTAGCAGGTGAGATGTGGCTCCAAATCCTTCAGGGTTTACTTAGCTTATTATTAGATGGGGAAAAAAAGATAATGGCACTTTCAAATGTCAAATTATTTAACATCATAAATCATGGAAGAATTTGGTATGAAATCTTAGATGAACCTCCTTTAACTGATATATTATTTTATTCCCTTTGGCTATTTGATTCAGATGATTCCACGCTTAATTAACCAAGGTACTTAAGGAAGAAGGGGTGTTATAGGAACTGTTTGTGGATAAGTAGCAGAAATTGAAGGATAATTTCGAAAATTTTTCTATAAACCAAAGTATAAGAGTTTTGGTTTGCAATGAAAATTATCATGCAAAAAAAAAAAAAAATGCATTGCTGCACTGTACAGATTCTCCCAATAAAGTCTCCAAGTGATTTAAGACGGAGTGCTGAGTGACATTTTCCACTTAAGCTTTCTGCAAATTTCCCATTCCTTTCTTACTATTTCTGTTCAGCTAATATGTGCTGGATTTTTTAATTGGATTTTCTTTTATAATTTCATACATATATAATAATCTTTAATCAAAATCCTTCCTTTATCCTCTCTTGTTCTCTTCAAGCTCCTAACAAATCACTTCTTTGCAGGTTACCCTCCTCCTTTCATGTCAGTGTGTGTGTGTGTGTGTGTGTGTGTGTGTGTGTGTGTGTGTGTCTGTGACTCAGTGCCTGTGTGTGTGTGTGTGTGTGTGTGTGTGTGTGTGTGTGTGTGTGTGTGTGTGTCTGTGACTCAGTGCCTGTGTGAGGGAGCGGAGGGCTTGGGAGTTATTGCTTGAGGAGATACAATGTCCTACTGACCAATCAATGAAATCCTAATCTAGCCTTTAGGATATGAACTCCAGAGTTGAGTAAAATGCATTCCTCTCTTCAAGGACCTTGGACCAACCAAAGTCCTTAAAAAAGAGTTACCAGTGAAGCAAATGATACAAATCAAGTATTATAGGATTCTGGGAATGTTCTAGATGAAGAACATTGTGAGCATGCTAACATCTGGGATGGGTCTTGATGACATAGGGGATTTCAAAATGCAAAGCAAGAGGATGGAAGGGTATACTCTCTTCAATTAATCAGAGATTCACAAGAACAAATCTATCAAGCAGATTTTAGACACCCCAATTACACAGTTTCTCGAGCATAGGGCTAACAGGAGAAGTAGTATCATTTAAAATAACTGAAAAGTCAAAGAGATATTAGGATACTTGCTAAGAGCCTCCTGCAAAAGTACATTTCTCATTAGACTTTGAGAATTGTAGAGAAATGCCCATTAGAATCCACACTTGGGAACCTCGTGCACTAGATGTAAAGTCAGACTTAGTGCTCATACTCAACCTTTTGGTCCCTGTGTTTCCACGTTTGTTAAGTGAGGATCAAGACACCATTTAGCGTGTAGGGTTGATGTAAGAATTAACCAAGCACAGCTACCTACATGCACTGAGTGCCAAACAATGCTCACCCCTGTTGGTGTTTCCTGTGTCTACAGCACAGTTCAGTGTTTGTAGACTGAGTGCATGAATGGCACATATTACTAAAGCTGGTGATGTTTCTCATGTGCATTTTACATCATATCTGTGATGGACAGTTTTAAAAGAAATCAAGACCTACGCAAGGATATCCTTGTATTTTTTAACAGAAGCAATCACTAATTACAGCAGCAGCATGGGACAGTGAATTAGGCAGCTATTTTAAATGTAAATGACTATCTCTGTAAGTTAGAAAGATACTTACACAATCCAGTTGTAAAGTTTACTCATGAAGACTTGACAGTTCCAAGTATTATTGTTCTATTTGGAAATGTCAGAGATGTTTTGAAAGTATTCCTAAATGCTCCAACAATAGCTGTAATAGTTATAATGGTTCTCAAGAGTGGCCTCAGAGCCTATGGTATTGGTAATCATGCAATGACAGACAGAGAGGCTGAGTCTATTTCCCTGTAGACAGACTGAGTCAGACTCCAGAGGTTTAAAGTAGAGTTTTGTTCAGCACACCATCCTGAGGGTTTCAATGTTTACTCAAGTTAGAGAATGGTTGGAAAATGGCTTTATGATGAAGAATCAAAGTGGCTAAGAGAACCCAGTGGCCATAGCTGGTAAACTTCAACAACAAAATTTCATGTTCTGTTTGTGCATTCTGTGAACAATTTCACATTCTGTGAAAAATATTCCATGAAAATTCTAAGCCCAATTGAGTTGTGCCTTTTTGGCCACGTGCCCCTCATTCTGGCAAAGGGCCAGTGGTTAGTGCAATCCAGTTACCCAACTCAATTACACCTGATCCATTTAGGCAAACTCAATTGTACTTGACTTCTTCAAGCCCAACTCGATTGTGCGTTTAAATTTCCACACTCAATTCGATTGTGCTCAGAATTTGTTATATACCACCTTGTAACTTGTAGACTTAGAGACAAGCCGAAGGGAAATGTTTTGGAGACTATGGGCTTTTTGGTATCTGTTTGTTCTACTTAATTCTCCCTGGCCCTCTATCCCCTTCCTTGGATGCTGCAGAGTCAGGGACTTCCAAGGGCCTATGTAGTCACCATATTCCACTGCTGTTCTGTGAATAGTGGTCAGAGTCAGATGTTGACTGCTTCTTTTTTCTCATTCAAGAAGTTGGGACAAAAGCCCACAGAGATTTGCAAAAGTAACAAAGAAATTGTATTTAAAGCAAAGCAGTAGGAAAGGTGAGATTTCACTCCAGGTGAGCTGCAGCCACCTAAGTGAAAACACCAAGAGGCCCAGTTACAGCACTTCCTTTCATGGGGTTCAAGAGAAAGAGGAGTTTTGATTACTAAGGTATAGTGAGGAGGGTTCTCGGTTTTGATTGGTGGATTAAGTATTATCATTGTTTTTCTGTTGCACATGTCCCCTCTCATAATGTACCTGATGGTAAACTGGGGATTCTTCCTAAAAGTTTATTTGAGAATACAGTTTGCCTCATTGCACACATACCCCAACTACTTCAGGCTCGGTTATTACCCGCACCCCCCCACCAAACACACACCCTTCACCAAAACTATTCTTAAGTAAGAGTTCCCTTCATAGAGATAAATGTTGAACCTCCTTTCACTCCGCTCTGGGGTTCATCTCTGTCAGCCTTTTTGAATTCACTCACCAACCACAAGGCTGCGAGATTAATAGTCATTTGCTACTCTCTGGGAAGCTCTTCCACCTGAAAGAATGTTCCTGAACCCTGTCAGCAAACTCTGGGCTTGATAAAATAGATGGGGATACATGTTCTGGTTGGGCCTCACTGAAGCAGATGCAGGAAGGGCCGGCCATTGTACCTGGGCCGGTGGCTTCCAGGTGTCAGAATGTAAATACCTAATGGCTTTTATCACAGGCTGGTGTCATTGGCAATTGAAAGTGGTGGAAGGGATGTGTCTTGTGCTGTAAAGATCTCTAGACACTTGAAAGTGCTAGGGCCTAATTACACGTTCTTGCTAGGCTAACAAGGAAGAGCTGTGAGTTTCATCCTACTCTCATAGTGCATGATGTTATGTCTTGTTAGTGGCTACTGCCACCATGATTAGGGTTCATGAGCCTAGAAAAGGAACGGAAATTTCCTAAAATACATATTTAAGCAGCTCCAAAAAAAAAAAAAAAACATATTGACCAAGCACCTCTAATGTCCCCCTTGTCATCTAGTTAACCAAATGTTAGCAGTAATTTATACCAGCTGTTGCTATGGAGCAGCTGTGTGAGGAGTTAGACACGGAACTCTGGGGATGATCTTGATTTCCTTAATTGCCTCCATGTCTGTGATCAGTGTGCTCATGAAGGTAGATTTGGTGTAAGATAAGGAAACACGTTCATTGTGTAGAGGATATTTGGCAATTAGGGGAAGAATGTGTGGTCTTAATTGATCGTGGCTGACTTCTCCAGCTGTTGCTGAGTAAACAATGTGTGTGTGACTCTGCCAGTGCGGTCCATTTCATCTGGAAAGTGTTCTTAGAGATTTCTCAACATGCTTCATCGGCTGCATTTCCCAGGAGAATATGTGATCTTCACCAGTAGAGAATACCAACTTGAGATCACTGGCTTTTCTTTCCTAAGGTCTGATAAAACAAAGATAGACACTTAAATAACAATCTGTTGCCACTTACCTCTTCCTGTGCCCTGTCCCTGAAGATTCTCTGGGCAATGACTTTTAAATATGTTCTCATTATTTTTAATGAGTGTGCAGACACGGGACGCATAATGCAACAGTAGATAGGTGCCCTTTCTCTGAACTTGTCAGATATAATAAAACATCGCAGAGGTTAAGATGCATTTTTCTTTAAGATATTATAATTATTTAAATCAAGACATGTACAATTCATATACTATTCAACTATTGTTGCTGCCTAAGTGAGACTCCAGTGAATTCCTAGTTTTATCACAAATGTTAAAAAAAGACAAAAGAACATTTAATAATGTTATGTCTTTTTAAGTTTACCCTTCTTTAAATCTGCCCTGGATGGCAGGATATTCAATTATAAAGGAGTTCAATTATGTTTCCTGGCCACTTATTGAGTTATATGAAGGACTTTTATCACCCAGTCTTTCGGTAATTAATTCTTTACATTGCTTATAGGCTTCGGGCCTGCAGAAGGATTACTTAGCTGCTAGAGATGTTATTTTAATTTCCTGATAGTTTTTTTCTTTCTCTCCTTTGCCTTCTTCTCTCCTTTCCTTTCTTCTTTTGACTTTGGATGCAAATACCACTCGCTGTGTTATCTCTCAGTTACTGAATTTATTTACTTCTGTGGTTGGGAATGTAACTAAATGCTTAGTTGGTTGAATACTTCTCTGGCATGGGCAAGGCCCTGTCTGAAATACCTAATACCACAGAAGCAAAAGTACATTGCATTACAGTGCTGGAGGAGACAGTGGAAATGATGAGAGCAGGAGAGGAAAAACTCACCTCCCAGGACAGCATCTTTGCTGGGTGTCCATTCCCTGGCTACGGACACTTCCCTGGCTGGCTGTTTGTTGAGTCTGTCCTAGATAGTTTTATGTCAACTTGAGACAAGCTAGAGTCATTGGAGAGGAGGGAGCCTCAATTGAGAAAATTCCTTAATAAGACTGGGCTAAAGGTTGGCTTGTAGGGCATTTTCTTAATTAGTGATTGATGTGGGAGAGCCAAGCTCATTGTGGGTGGGGCCACCCTGGACAAGGGGTCCTGGGTTCTATAAGAAAGCTTATGGGAATAAGCCAGTAAGCAGCATCCCCCCCCCCCCCATGGCCTCTGTATCAGCTCTTGCCTCTAGGTTCCTGCCTTGTTTGAGTTCCTGCTCTGATTTTTTTCAGTGATGGACTATGATATGGAAATGTAAGCCAAATAAACCCCTTCCTTCCCAACTTGCTTTTGGTCATGGCGTTTCATCACAGCAATAGAAACTCTAACCTGGACAGTAAATGTTGGAGCCAGTGATGCTCAGTCATGGAACTATCTGCCTTTGCATCGCTAGGTGAGGTACCAACTTTCAGCCTGACCTGAGAGTTATCCTCCTTGTACTCCTCCCCAGTAGCTGTGCTTTTTAACCTTTAGACACTTCACTTCCCACTAGAAAAAGAAAATAAATACACTCGCTTTAACATGGAAAGAAAACAAGCCAAAAATGCCCCAAACAGCCAATCACAATATCGAATTCATCGTTGCCATCACTCCATACTTTTCTCCCATGGTGGGTCGAAGAGAAGTTGAGACTCGTGAGGACTATCTTCTTGAGCCTCCATTTTCCTCTGGAGATAATGGGACTCAGTTGTGCAATGGTATTGTCTGAACTCCCATGATTCCCTGTTTAGCTTCTAGAACGTTTATTGAATAGTTACCCAATAGCTATTTTAATAACACTGTGCCATGTACTGGATATTGAAAACCATACTAAAGCATCATCCTGAACTCCATTAGCTGAGACATGCTAAGTTCTGTTGAAGGAGTGAACCTGAACAGGCCTGTCATCTGTGGGGAAAGCTCACAGAAGGGAAACAGTTACACAAATTCCAAGTCGAATTTGAGAGATCAACAATGAAGGACAAGTTCTAGAAAGAAAGAAAGCAAAGCCATTTAAAAGTCAAGGAACCGCCCAAGTCAAGGAGTTTTCAAATCATGAAAGATTACATTTATGAGAAGGGGCACAGGGCAGGCCCTGGATAGAGTCAAAGACTAGGCAGAAAAAAAGCCTTTTGAGAACTGGCAAAGCACAAGCTACAAGCAGTGGAGGGAGAACTGAGGATGAGGTAGAACAGGAAGAAATACCTGACTTCAGCTATGCTGATAGTATGTCAGCTACTTATACAACTACATGAACAAGATTTGCTACTATGATACTTTTTCTAAAAGCAGCATAGAAAACCTGTCAATGTGAATTTAAGGTCTTATAGTGCCTTTTTCTGCATGTTCTGTGTTTAGAGTTATCTGTCATTGTTTGACAAACCACTCCTAAAGATGAAGTCTTAAAATAATGATTGGCTTCTTCTCATGGCTCTGTGGGCAGCACGAGGTCCTCTGGGTGGTTTGATGAAAAGTTTGTCATACAGCTGCACTCAACTGTGGTTTTCACAGGCTGGAAAGCCTTTCCTGATGACCTCTCTCATGTGTATCCCTTGCTGCCAGCTCCTGAGTATTACTACCTTGTTTCTTCTTTCTGGGTCTTTTCATCTTCCAAAGACTAGGCAAATCCTTATGTAACATTCTTGGGTTTTGCAAGATCTAGAGTGGTATGAGAGTTGATATTGATTGTCAACTTGGCAAGATCTAAAATAATCAAAGGAGCAAGGCTCAGGACAGAACTATGAGGGATTATTTTGGTTAGGTGTATTAAGGTCATAAAACTCACCTTAAATGTGTGCAGCATTGTTCCATGAGCTGGGGTCATGTACTGAGTAAAAAGGAGAAAGTGAGCTGGGCACCAGCATCCATCACTCTTCACTCCTCCTGAATACAGTGTGACCAGCCACATCAAGCTCCTACCACCACTAACTTCCAGACATGAAAGACTGTAACCTCACACTGTGAACCAACATACTATTTTCTCCCCGAGTGGCTTTTGTTGGGTTACTTTATCAATCACAAGAAAGGAACTAAGAAGTTGCCTAGTGAGATTTCTGCCTTACTCTTAGAACAAGTCTCAAGACCAGAAAAGGGGTCAGGCATAGGGAAACAGATTCTCAGAGTGGATGGAAATGATGGCCCCAAAGTCATATCTCAAAGAGATCATTCACTGGGGACTAATAAGGTTACAGTCTACTATATCATGTTAGTAAGATTGGATTGTATGCTTTCCCACATGCCAAAGGAATTGGGGTTATGGGGACATGAAAACTGGGAATGGATCCAGGAATGCCTGCCTCCAAGTGCATAGATTTGGATTGCTCATTGAGTTTTATCATCTTAATCCCATTCAAAAATTATTTATTGTGTGCTTTTTTGTGCAAATACACTTCTAGAAATACAAAGTTGATAAAACATGCTCTTCCTTCTATACTGTTCCTTAACAACATTGTAACCATATGGACTCTAGACACAGGCAAACACCCTCACACTGTTTAAGCCACTGCTGTCCCTAAAGAGACATGCTTATCACTTTCTTCTCCAACCTTTGAGATTTATTCCTTGAGACAATCATACTCTGAACTGGGATGAGAACATAAGAGTTGAATTGTGTCCATTCATTATAAGCCAATAAATACCAAAATCATTAAATAGAAATAATTTATAGTAAACAAACTACAGAACAT
The DNA here is from genome assembly GCF_903995425.1 of Onychomys torridus. NCBI lineage: Eukaryota > Metazoa > Chordata > Mammalia > Rodentia > Cricetidae > Onychomys > Onychomys torridus. The sequence continues at coordinate 46,975,271 of NC_050465.1, forward strand.
TCTTATCTATAAAAGGAGATTGAACTAAATGGTCTCCTGAGATTCTTCCTCTTCCAAATACTACTCTGAATTTCTGTGCATGAAGTCTTGGCCTGACAGTTCAGACAGGACCTGAATTATGAATGATCTGTATATATGAATGGGCAGCAGGAGTCCTGCTCTGCCTGTGTTTTGTTCCAGGCTTCTATATACCTAGGGAGCATTTGACCCTCAGAGTGCCGTCTCCTAAGTAAGTGGAGAGCTAGCAAATTGCCAACAGTTATCCTGCACATGGCTAAGTCTTTGACCTTCTGCCATGGCAGCACTAGTTGCCATAGTAAGAGGAGCAGAGGGAGGCCCTCCTTCGGTTTTCTCTTGATGTCACTGTTACTGTGGCTACCATGAATAAGGAGCTTCATGTCCATAGCCAGCATGCAAGGACATGTAGTCCTTTTTTTCTTTCTTTCTTTTCCTTCATTTTTTTTCTGACCTGGAATGTTGGTGAATTTTCCTAGATATTGTTCAGTACAACTCCATCAGAATTTAAATTATCCCATACTGACTGATACGTTTCGGGGCACAATGAAATACTGTAGGGAAACTAAAGTCCCCACAAAATTTACTATTATTTCTTTTGAAGAAAAAGAAGGGTTCAAGTGGCAAGTATCAAGTTTACAAAAATAAATAAATAAATATGTAAAATAAACCCTAAGTGTTCAGTGTGCTTTCTAATGAAGACTTACTGTGTCATGTCCATAGCCCCCAGTTATTCCAAGCTTGTTTCCATTCCAAGGAAAGAAAATGACTGAATTATAAATATTCTTCATTAAGCTTTAAGTCATCTTTAATGCTAAAACCCGTTGTTTTCTGGATTGTCATTTTGGAATAAATTGTCTGTTCAACTCTAATGACTTGTTGAGAACTTGGCAGGTATTTTCAGTGTAATCACAAACACGGGGCTGCTCGGCTCCTCTTTGTACTAGACAGGTTGTAAATAAATTATATAAATAAATATTAATGTAATTATTAACTGGATAATTTGATGTGGTATGTAGGCATGCAAAGAAATTAAGCAAAAGCGAAGGCTGCTGACTCGTTGGCGGTGGCTTTCTCTCCAGAGCAGTGACTTACTCTCTGTATAACCTCGACGCAAGGACTGTACATCGAGCCTTGTCTCCAGCTGCATAACTGAGTATGATTGTAAATAAATAAGTAATTTTTCATGGTGGCAAAGTTAATAACATGTCACTATTATTTGTGCACCTCTACAACACAAACCAAGTCCTGTGTGTCCTGGTTGAGAGGAAAATAAAGACAAAAAACTACCCCTCCCTGCTCAAAGCCCAGCCTTCACTGCCAAGAAGAAATAAAGAATCTACTCTTTAACCTGCAGAGTTCCTAGAAGAAAAGAGTTGCTCTCACATGTAAATGTCTCTTTTCCTTGGAAAATATAACCCGAAGATTGTGTTGCTTCTGCTCTCCATTCTCAATGGCTCCCAGGGGAGTTGGCCTCCCTTATCAGAAGCTCCCAGCCAGGCAGGGGCAGCCAGCACATGGAGAGGCCAGGGCAGGGAGATGGTCAAGGCCATTGGGCAGGTAGTGAAAGGCCCCTCACTGTGTTAAACAAATGCAGCTTCCTTCCTGGCTCCCGCAGAGGGTGATTTTGTTTTTTCACTTCTCTCCTGGCCTGAGAACAATCAGGATGCATAAGGCCATTCTCCCTGTGAGGAGATGTGCATTAGATTATCATAAATCCAGGAATAAGAAGTGCACTGGTCAATGAGAACAGGCATTCTTGGGTGAAATAAAAGGTTTAATTGAAAGTACTGTCTCAGGGGAGACAGATGATTGAGCGTGGTATCGAGTAGCTGTTAATTACCACTGTTCAGAGGATAAAGCAAATAAAGGAAAGATCATTTATTTTAAGTTTTCATTTCTGTTTCTTTTTAAGAGAATGTGGGAGATTACTCTAGTCAGTGAGTTTTGCTCATGTGCAATGTTCTTGAAACACTGGAAGACTTTCTTAGGGAGTTAAAGCTGAATTTTTATGCAGATATGTGTATACCATTAAATAATGGCTTAATAGATAGGTAGGCAGGTAGGTAGGTAGGTAGATAGATAGATAGATAGATAGATAGATAGGCTCACAGTGTAGCAAATTACTAAATAATTTATAAATTACTTTGGGATATGCCTCTCACCTTTTTTAGTCCATCATTTTAGTGTGTTGGGTCTTTCTCCTTCAACTTAACAGGGAAAAAAAAGAAAAAAAAAGAAACCAGAAGGCATATAACCATGCATTACTTTCCTTAAACACTTTCTCTGTATTACTAAAATATTAGTCCTTCTATGTCACTCATATTTGTTTAGCCATTGCCCTCCTTTTGATATGGCTAAAATCCTGGGGTGACTCCAACATCTAGGACAGAGGCTAGGACCAAGGACAGCCTTAACAATAAAGTAACTGGTCAGGTGTCTCTCTTTACCTATTCTTTTTTAAATCTTGACATATTTGAATTGTGAGTCAGATCCTTCTTGCAAGTCCAATAACTATAAAAAATGTTCTGGACTATCGGTATCTGTTATTCAATGGTTTAAAATGGCAAGGATTGGGAGATTTGGATATATGAAGAGTGTTATTTGTTTCATATCCAAGCTGCTGCTCCAGTACATGAAAATAAATATATCATAGCAACTCTCCATTTGTTTTTCAGTTTATTTAGAACCCATGTTCACTGTCTGAATTCAAACTTTTAAACCCAATTATCTAGGTGTTGATGTAGATATGGTTATGTTTGATTGTAAAATTTTACCTTTAGGGCTTAATTTAAGGAGGGTTGTTGCCAAATAATATCACTTGTTCTGGTAATGTAGAAGTGAATAGCAGGCAGATTTACTTCGTCTAATATCAAAACATAGGAGTGGATGTGATCAGATGAGCCAAAGTTAAATGTGTCATCATCTTAGAAACTTTTACAAGCTGTTTTCTTGTGTAGCTCAGCCTTTCCCTGTCATCAAAGGGCAAGTAGTCATGATTATGCTAAACATCTTTAAAGCGAGGAGAGAAGGGCCATCATTCAGCTGCTGGGGACGTCCCACAAACATCACTAATATTCCAACATACCACCTGGCCACATTCCTCTACAAGTACACTACCAGCCTCTAAAATGGTTTTTATTGTGGTACTAGAACTTAATTAACAGATTTCTTATTCTTCTTAATGAAATGTAGAAAAAAACTCTCAAGGAGTATTTGTCAACAATGTTGTTTTAATGTTGTATTCCATCTGCTTGTCCTTAGGCATGTATTTGATAGATATTAGTGGCATAAACAGAAGTGGTCCTTGTAGCCCTTCCCATCCTCAAATATTTATGTGAATATTTATGCAATAAAAGGTGCTGTGTGATTAGTGCTATACAGTAGTTACATATAAAGTACTGTACTGACTTAGATGAGCATCTGAACACAGAGAGACTGCAATTAAGATGGGCCTTGATGGGTCATAAGTTTGTAGGCAGTGGACAAAATTCAGTGAGGGGAGAGAGTGGATTTGGGGCAGAGACAGTTGGGTATAAAACCTAAAAGAAGATGTTTGCAACACGTGAATGATTGCTATTCTAAAAAGCATGCCAGAAAGTTCAGTTTAGAAATGTTTTTTTTTTAAAGCTGTTTTTATAGATAAGATACAAGATATGGCTGTCACATTGCATGCCTTTTGATACCATTATTTCAAAGGGGCAGTATGGCTGAGATATGTCAACAAAATTGATGAAGTAATCCCACAACAAACATGTATTAAATGCATGCACTCCCAGATACTGAGTGAATTCAAAGTTTGAATTAAACATCATCTCTGCCCTTGATGAGATCGCAGTAGTCTAGCAAAGTTAAGGCGAGTAACATGGCAAATAATTATAAAAAAGAAAGAAATTGATGAGAGTCATAATAATGAGAAGAAAGCAAGTAAAATGGGAGCTGGGAGTAAGGGTTTTATCTACTGTAAGTTTTAGGGAGTGTGTCAAAGTTCTGCTGTAGATGCTGAGACACAAAGTACTTAGAAATAAGTATGAAAGATCCTTTATTTTCAGAGCAGCATTATTTTTCATTTAAAATGCCTTCTGTGCTAAATACATACATGAGAAATGCTTATTTCTTGTGTGTAATTTTCTGACATGTCACAAAACCTGTGGGTCTATGCCATCAAAGAAACACTTGACTTAAAAACACACATTTACTAATTATGCTTAGATGAAGGTTCCTTTAGGTGCATAGGAGATTAAAATCATGTTGTTTTGGATTACTTTTGAAAGCTTAACTCCATAGACTTGGACTCAATTAAGTTAACTAGTTTGTGAACAGCCTTGCCTGTGCTGGGAAATGCAGTTGCATTAGTTCATGGGGATGAAAAGTCCTGCTCAACCTCCTTTTAGCAAAATATTGATTAGAAGTGTTCTGAACTTTTAAAATGTCCACATTTATGCAATGATTTTTATAAGATTAAGGGAATAAAAAAGTGTCCCCTCTCTCCTGTCTTGCTTTCATATACATATAACAGCGAGAAAGAAGATAATTTAGAAGTAGAGTACCAGGGCTGAAGAGATGGCTGGGCAGTTAAGAAGCTGCTCTTCCATAAAACCCATGTCCACTCCCCGCACCCACACGGCAGCTCACACCTGTCTGTGACTCCAGTTCCAGAGGATCTGACACCCTCACACAGACACACATGCAGGCAAAACGCCAATGAACATCAAACAAACAAACAAACAAATAAATATTTTTTTTTAAAAGAAGTTGAATACCAAGGGAAAATAATACAAAATGAGAGGCAACGTCCGTAGTTCAAGCCACTTAAGTAAGAGCTGCATCCCTCTGACCAGTCAGTCCTTTTCAGAAACACAATAGGACATGGAAGGAGATCACCACGATTTGGCTACCCATTTCTTTACCATGAGAAAATATCACAGGCCCACAAGCCAATGAGGTTCAGACAACAGGAGAGGTCATTATGTAAGATTGAAAACATGATACCTAAGGAAAAATGTAAACCCTATGTTTTATCACTGGCTCTTGATAGCCCCCATGTGTCGAAATAGTGGCATCTAGTTAAATAAATAAATAGAATTATTCAATTATTCACTGCCTTATTAGTAGCATTATGTTGCTACATTCTTGTTGAGGTCTCACTGTGTTTAGAGGGTTCTTTTCCTACAACTATCTGTGAACTTAACCATGTGAATTTACTTGGCCATTTGATGTGAGCAGATGTTATGTGAGCAAATACTTGAAAGTACCTGGATTTTTGCTACTTGTCTTTCATCATGTGAGCAACAAGATCCAGCTCTCCAGTGGTCTGGGGAATATGAAGATGTGAGTGATCTGTGATGTGGAGAACATATATGTTCCTTATCAGTAGCTTGGAGGCAGGCCTACCATGCACTGGAGCTTAGCCTATGCTAATTAAACTCCTGCCAACCTATAGAAATACAAACAACAAGTTTGCAGTTTATTGTGTGTAACACACTTTAGGGATAATTTTAGCTATGCGGTATTTTTGGAGCAATGGCTGACTTGCCATTCACTGACTTGCCCTCACGAATTAGCTCTGGGTAGCTTCCCTCCCACCTTTAATTTGTCTGTCATATAATGAACAATGGGAAGAGGTATCCACATTTTAATTTGGATGAGTTTTCATTGTCTGTAGGACCTAAATGACTTCTTATTTTATAGACACTTTTATCCAACAATTAATTTAAACAGAGTAATTGATTTAATTATTCAGATAAAAGGCAAATTATATGTCTATCTGCAAATGGCATATTATATATACTAAGAACATTTTCATTACAATAGTAAACATCACTATGGATTTTAAATGGTTGTTACCCACTGAGATTCCTCCCTCCCTGTTTGGAATTTAGAATTATTTATCATTAGTAGCAGACAAACGGGGTTGGTTTCCAGCTGGAATCACATTAGATGCAACTCAGACAACAGAGAAAAACTCGGGGTAAAAATACTTATATTTTTATCATTTGATTTTATCTTAAACCATTAACCAACTGGCAAAAACTCCATTTCCTCATTCTTCCTCAAATACCCCCATTTTACAATTTATTTTTGAGAATTTACTTTATCAAACTGTTCCCTTTATAAGGCCATACTTGCACTCTTCCTACATTGTGTTATAATTAATGAGCTTTATTTTCTGACCTAAAAATGAGTATTTACTGGGTTTGTTGGAGAAAATCAGGGAACGTAAGATACAGTTGTACCTTGAAAATTCTTGAGTTGGGAAAAAGACTGCATTGTCTTTCTTAAGAGCTATTATACCCTAAATAGTGGTGCCTGTGCTTGGAACAAGGATTGCTATGTATGTCCTCATACTTCAACTCTACTGGGAGAAGATGACATTCAGTAGCCATTATACCTCCCAAGAGGTAATGAAAACAATCTGGAATTTGTTGTCTTTAACTATTACAGAAACTTCCCAATCCAAAACTCAGGCAGGGGAGCAAGATAAAGAGAGGAAAGAATAAAGGCAAGGAGGAGGGGAGGGAAGGAGAGAGGGAGGGAGGGAAGAAGGGTAGGGGAGAAGAAAGGAGGGAGACATGTTCTAAGAAACTAAACTTGTTCCCTTTCCCAGTCAAGAAGGACTGCTAAGTGCTAAGAGCCTCAGACTCCGAGTCTTCCCTATATGACATACTGGCTTTTGTGGTACTTTATGCTCATTGCAATGGTTCTGCTTACAAATCATAATGAAGAAATAAGGAACCAAGTGCTTTAACCCCAGTGCTCCAAGACATCCATGGCCTTGCTGGTGACCTGTGAGATTTCTCCCTAGAGCTTTCTTGTTCTCTGGTCTAGCCTCTGTACCTAGTGTTCCTTAATACAAAATTTCTTAACTGCACCACAGAGAGTATTTTCTTTACCATCCTCCATGAAATGATGTGCTCCATGGTGAAGTGGGTAAGGAAACTCTTGTTCTCTAAGACAAATTGATGGGAGAGGAGGAATCTACCTAGAAATAAATTGTTACTACTACAGTGTTGCATAATTATCCTCAAGTTGTGTTGTGTACAATCAAACATTGATTTGTGGCTCACATATCTGCAGCTTAGCTGGGTTTTGATTGGTCTAGCCTGGACTCAGATAAACTTGCTTCCAAGCTATGGATGTGTACCTGTGCTCCACATATCTTTCCCCATCCTCAGGCTATGGGGTGCCTGAAGCATGTGTATCACATAGTGAAAGATGCACTTCCTCCCACTCACAGACTCTAAATACACACCGATTAAAAGGCTTTTGTGAGTCTCGAGACATCTTTTTCCAGAATTCTTTGTCGTAGGAAAATCTCCACATTCGTCCACACTCCCTAACAGGACTTGAAGAAGTTTTAGAGGGAGTCTGTTTGGTTTAGTTAGTTGCTGAGAACAGCCTTAATGGGGCACAGCCCTAGGCCAGACAGATCCCCTCAAGAAAGCTGAGCAGCCTGTGAACTGACTGCACAGGTATCCAAGGGCTGTTCAGTGTCTGCCAGTGCCACTCTGTCTCCCAAGCTGTAGGCAGAGTGGGGAGTAAATCAGGGCCGGCCCTATGCCCAGGGTGCACTGTCCCGTTGGACATCGTTGTTTGGTTTATGCTCACCTCAGTCCTTGATGCTGCACTCTTTTCAAGAAGGTTAGCCTGGGACACCAAGCATCCTGATCCCAAAATATTGGAAGCAGATTACCTAAGAACCCAGCTTCCAGATAGGCTACTCTGCCTAGGATTGCAATTCCTTTGTAGATCATTGAATCATTGCCCTTGTAGATTTGTTCTACCTTTCATTCATAAAAAGCATGTGTTCTTGGGTCAGCAAGGTGGCTCAGATGGTAAAGGCACTTTCTTCCTAAGCCTGGTGACCTGATTTTGACCCCTGGGTCCCACATAAGAGTAGAAGCAAAGAACCCATTCCACAAAATTTTCTTCTGATTTCCACATGTCATATTCTACCCCCTATCCCCCCCCACACACACACAGAGAGAGAGAGAGAATATCACTTACATACAATACAATTTAATTTTTTAAAGTGTATGTTCTTGTGTTTTAACCACTGAATTATTGTATGTGAAATATTTATGACATCTGTAATATGAAGTTTCTCTAATCTACTGGGATGTTTGTTTTGAGACACAGTCTCACTGTGTAGCTCTGGGTTGCCTGAAATGTCCTGTGCAGACCAGTCTTGCCTTGAAGTCACAGAGACTTGCCAGTCTCTACCTCCTGAGTACTGGGTTCAAAGAGATCTACCTTCACACCATACTCTCTAATCTTGCTTTTATAACATGGAAGGGTTAATCTAGAACAGAAAGAGCCATCATTTCTCAACTTTAAGAAGGCAGGCTCTAATTTAAGAATAAATCTGTCTGAAATATCAAATTGCAACATATATACTTTCTATGACATAAAGTATTATATTCATTTCATATTTATTAGTTATTTTAATAAAAATGAATCAAGTATTATAAGTATTATACATATTAATGGTATGTTGTATGAGGTTCTGATGTCTTATTTTTTCGGATTCATTGGTTTTAAGAGGAGGAGATTGCTGTGGTTGTTTTGTTTGTTTTTGTTTGTTCCAGACAGAATCTCTTGTGGTCCAGGTTTGTCTGAAACTGCTCTGTAGCTTAGGATTCTTCAGCCTCTGCCACCCAAGGATTGTTTTAAGCTCTGATCCAATATTACACCAAAGGTGATTTTATATGGCACAGGCGGGGAAAGACAGCTGCTATCAGATCTTTGTTTTGAGATATTAGTTTACCGTGACGTTTACTTCTCAAACACTGGTTTTTCTGGCGTGTTACTCAGCTAGCTATTCTTGGTTTTGCTAATTTGCTCCTGCCACCAGCTTTTAGTGAGAGGGGACGCAGTTCAACAAATAAGAAAAAAAAAAACCAACAACTATAAATAATTTCTACAATTTTATTCATCCATGTCAGTGGTTAAAGTCTAACTTTTATGCGTGACTGTGAACTTTGAAAGATCACAATAAAGACATAAATTTAAAATAGACACAGTTGAGCTAACTATAATCTACATTTACGTTCTTCCTTCTGTTGAAAGGACATACCAGCATTGCTGCATTGCGCTCTCTGTAGCCCTTCTCTTACGCTGATATTGACTCACCTTGTTTCTGTTTTTATGATTGATGACATGATATTAAATTTTCAGTTAATTCTAGGCAATTTAGTACATAGTTCAGAGGCATGGAAATATACACACAAGTAACATTATACAGAAAACCTAGGTTATAGTAAGGAGTATATATGTACATATATGCATATATGCATGCAATAACCATTAGTGAAAAAAAAAACCAGCCAATGAATTTGAAGGAGATGAAGGAGGGATACAAAGGAGGGGTTTGGAGAAAAGAAAAGGAAGAGGAAAACATTGTAATTATATTAAAATCTCAAAAAATTGAAAAAATAAAGACAACGAACAACAAAACATCACCATAATCTCTGATTCTTTGTTGAAATTTGTACATTACCCAGTGGGAAAAACACTTTAAATGATCATTTGCCCACATGCAGATCACCAAGTGTTCTGCTCATTTCTGTCCATGCATTGGCAGATATAGTGAAAAGAAAAGTCACTTGCCATTTATTAAAGTGACATCCTTAGGTCACAACTTACCTTGTCTTGTGCCTGCTCATCTCAGGTCTTTTCCATTTCTTTACTCTTGAAAAGACAATCAAAATAAAATGTCTCCCTGCTGCTGGGAAGAGCCTCTGACTCATACTGTAGTAGAATACTCACATTCTGAATTTTATATAATCCAATTGACCAAAAACCTTTCATGCTTATAATAGTGACCTAAGGCTTTTTCAGAAAATAAAAAAAAAAATCAGAAAATTGTGTCTTGCAGGTATTTTCTCCCTTAACTGTTGTAAAATTTTGTTTGTTACTACAAAGGTTTTATCTTTAAATTCCTTGGAATTTACTTAGGCAAAAATTAACAATAGTTAAGCTTACTATAAAATATTCTGGCAGAAACATCAGGTGTGGTTTTTTGCTTTATATATAAAACTTATGTTCATTCTTTCAGCCCTTTCAGTTTTTGTAATTGACAAAATGATTGCATGCGAAACATAATTCTTGCATAAAGTAAGCTGCTCACAACACAGGCTAATTACACATTTGGGAGGCGAGGCAAAGACATCCAGAGTTTGCTCCTGCTGAGCCCCAAGCACAGCATTTAATGAAATGAGGGCCATAAAAGGTTCAGCATGGATGCTTTCAGGTCTGGCCTGGGCTTCTGGGAAATTGCGCACTGGCCCTGTGAGCTGCTGCATTCCCCTAGGATTTGAAAGGCTGGGTTATTACCACTTGCGGGTGTGAATCAAGCGCTACTTTGCAATAGAGGACACTGTGAGTCTAGAGATGGCCCCATTTGGAACACTCTTAAACTAATAACATGGATGCCTCCTTGCCCATCCATCTTCCTGCTGCTGTTCCTTCTTCTCACACCAAGAGATTACTTTTGGTGTTTGGTTTTTAGAGGGGGTTAGTATATCCAGCCAGGTCTGTGCAGACAGTTCCATACAAACATAAGGTTTAATAGAATAGCATAGAAAACACCAGAATGAGTTGCAGTCTTGGCAAGTATTATCTCATAAATCTTTCTGTAAGTGTTTATGTGTGCATGAGTGTTGTGTCTGCATAGTTCCATATAGGTGGATGGACAAATAGATGAATTGTGTAGATGAATAGAGAGATAATATGGCTTTGGGTACTGGATCACGGTGCTTCCACAGTCTTGGAAAAAGTACGGTGAATATTTCTCTTTGTGATGGTCACTTGCAATCTGAGGTAACTGATGAAGTTCAAAAACATGAATGCATATAGACAATATGCATATACTGCATATGGTAGAGAGAATCAAATAATGCTTACAATAGATCTAATAACATGCACTATGTATAGTTTCCAAAGAGGGTAGATATATATATGTAGGCATGTGTACAGGCAGCCTTGAAAGGTTTTCCATTTCTGTAGTTAGCAGTATAATGATATAGAAAATGTTCTTATACCCTCATACATTCTTTTTTAAGAGATATTCCTATTACAGTAATTCAGTAATATTGGAAAAACATAGCATGAAAGGAAAAATAGCAGCACTCCAGCGGAAGTAAATAATCTGCTCTTGTGATATTAGATAATGCAAAATTCTTGTTTCCAGCAAGACAGAGTGGGGCAGGTGGGTAAGTAGGCAGCGGGTGGGAAGGTGTCTGCTTCTGTGATGCAGTGTGTATGTGCATGCCAGAACCAAAGCATGCTGTGCACACAAGTTCTGCTTCAAATTTTACACCAATATTGTTTTAAACAATTGTATATATACATTTAATAAGTAAAAAGTAGCAAGCATGTTAGTCTAGTTAGCCTCATGGACTGTTCTTGATAGTCACCTCTTTTGGTCTTAGATTCTTGTATGCGTAAAATGAAGCACTCAGGAGTTAAACCAATTCATGTAGCATTCCCTATCATCTTCCCTACTCTGTTCATCTCACAGAAATTGGATACCTGCCTCCAGAAATTAGCTATCGTCTAACCATGAACATAGCTGAGTGTATAACTGTAACAGTCTGTTTTAACCAAATGTTGGTCATGAGCCTGTGGACTGAAGACCTGCCCAGTTGCAGGGGTGTTTACTGTCTTGGGACTAGGGAATAGATCCGTAATAGCAATATAGCCAACAACTTCTATGATACTTTCTAGACCCAGGAATTTTTTTTTTAAACTTTATTTTATGTGCATTGGTGTGAAGGTGTCAGATCCCCTGGAACTGGAGTTACAGACAGTTGTGAGCCAACATGTGGGTTCTGGGAATCGAACCTGGGTTCTCTGGAAGAGCAGCCAGTCCTTCTTACTCACTGAGCCATCTCTCCAGCCCCAACCCGGGCATGTTTTAATTTGACTGTATTTGGTAATGTTAATTCAAAACCAGTCGTTTCTCAACTGGATGGGATTTGACCCTAGATGACATATGACAATGCCTGAGGTCACTACAGTGCATAGGACAGTGCCGCATGGACCCAAATGTCACTTGTGCAAAGATTGAGACCCAAGCTGAGGATTCTGTATGATTGGTCCCTTGCAAGTGCTGGGACATTGAGTTTAGGAATACACAGTGTGGCATTTTGAGTATGTATCCCAGCCTAACCCTGGGAATATTGAGGGCTTTGTGTCCAGAAGTATAACCTCTAGTGACTAGCTATAAGAAATAATGAGCAGACAAATTGAAGGTGTGATTCACATGCTTCCCCTTACTATACCATTATTTTTGGTGGAGAGTTGCAGGTATCTGTAGGCGGAAAAGACAGGGGTTCTCCTAACAATGTGGGATATCTCTTGCAGAAAAGACAGGAAGCTGGGGGTTATCTGCAGTCTGGATGTGACATTGTCCTCAGTGTCATCACATCTCTGATGATCTTCATTAGATGTACTGGCACTGGCAAGTGCTTTCTACACCATCCCATCTGCTGCAGAATGTTGCTTGATAGGGTTTAAGTTTAATTTTCAGAGTTGCTGTTTGAACCAAGATTACTGGTATGACGCATTCAGTATATTGATTTTTTTTTCTTTGTACATTAGGTAAAGGAACATTTATTTCAAAGAGAGGAAATGGCTGTGTTAACTACTGTAATGGTTTCCTTCACCATTGGGAATTTGCCATTATTAGAAACCACTAATTATGACTTGAGTCCGTTACAGCATAACAAAGACATGAAGCATTACTCTAGTTGGTAGAGAATATAAATTGCGTAGCATTTTACTTTCATTATAGGAATCTATCTTGAAAATGTCCTGTGACTGTGGGATGTCATGATGGGTCGGAAATCTGGGACACAAGGTTGTACAGTGGCACAGTAGTAAAGAATCTGGCTGCCAGGCATGATACTCACACTTGCAATCCCAATTTATAATCCCAGTACTCTTGAGACAGATGCAGGAAGATTGCTGTGAGTTTGAGGCTAGCCTGAGCTACAGAATAAAAACCTATCATTTTAGAAAGAAAAAGGAAAAAATAACTAAAAAGATTTTTTTTTAAAGACAAAATAAAACCCAGAAGCAGAAAGCAAAGTAGTGATTACCAGGGGGTAAGAAGACAAGAAAGGTGTTGGTCAAAAGGTACCAAATTTTGGTTTTCACAGCAATGATCTAGAAATTATATCACTACCTGGATGGTGACTATAATCCATAACTGTCTATGGTATTCTTAAAATTCATTGAAAACAGGCTTAAGGGGTGTTACTCCCATTGCCCTAAAAAATAGGTATCTGAAGTAATGCTTATATTAACAAGTTCAGTGTTTTTATTTTACTATGTATACATCTGTCTATGTGTGTGTTTATGGGGTACATGTCTGTATGTGCACTTGTGTGTGCTAAGGTTCTGGATCCTAAGTTACATCTTCATGATTGGATAGCAAGCACTTTTTTAAGAATTGAATTTATTTATTTATTTTCCATCCTGACCATAGTTTCCCCTCCCTCCTCTCACTTCCCTAACCTCCATTCCCATCCACTCCTCTGTTTCTGTTCAGAAAGGGCCGGGGCCTCCCATGGGTATCAACAAAGCATGGCGTATCAAGTTGCAGTAAGACTAAGCACCTCCCCTTGTATTACGGCTGGGCAAGGCAACCCGGTAAGAAGAGTAGGGTCCTAAAAGCCAGCCAAAGCAGTAGGGACAGCCTCTGCTCCCACTATTAGAAGTTCCACAAGTAGACCAAGCTACACAGCTGTCACATACATGTAGAGGGCCTAGATTGGTCCCATGCAGGTCCCTAGTTGTCAGTTAAGACTCTTTGAGTCCCAGTGAGTTGTTTCTATGGGTTTTCTTGTGATGTCCTTGACCCCTCTGGCTCATACAATCCTTCCTCCCTCTCTTAAGCTCAGCCTGATATTTGGCTGTGGGTCTCTACATCTGTTTCCATCAGTTACTATATGAAGCCTCTCCAATGACAATTGGGGTAATCACCAATCTATGCATATAGCAGAATATCAATAGGCATCATTACATTGACTTTTTTTTCTCCAATCATGTTTGGAGATTGGGCCATCCAGCCTCTGGATCCTGGCACTCCAGGCAGTGTCAGGGGTGGGCTCACTCTTGTGGCATGGGTCTCAAGGTGGACCAGTCATTGGTTGGCTACTCCCACAGTCTCTGTGCCACAATTTTCCCAGCACCTCCCATAGACAGGACGGACTGTAGGTCAAAGGTGGTGTGGCTGGATCAGTGTCTCAGTCCCTCTACTGGAAGTCTTCCAGGTCAGTGGAGATGGCCAGTTCAGATTCTGTGTCTATTGTCAGCAAGCCCTTTCTTCACTGAACTGTCTTCCCAGCCTTGTATACATAAACACATCAAATACACACTATACGTATATACAACATTTGTCATTTAATAATAAATTTACAACATAGTTCACATCATCTCTAATCATAGATCATGGATAAATGTCAGTGCTTTCATTAAAATGACTATAGAATATTAGACATGTAATAAACAGCTCATGACCTTTTACTAAAAATAAATAAGAGTTGGAGCCAGGAGTCATGCTGGCTGGGCATCACAAAGCTCCAGTATTTACAAGTCTTGTGATCTGTTAGCACAGTGCCTGGCTGCTACGCACCATGATTCCTTCGTCTTTAAAAAGGCCAGGATAATAAATAAACCTGTGGAGTCACCATGAAGCTCAGTGCTTAAACATGTGTCAGGTACTCATGTGGGTCAGCTCCTTCATCCTTAGCCCCTGGTTTGTTGTTTTTGTCGTATTTCTGGTTCTCCCATGTCAGGAACTTAACTTCGAAATGAAAAGGCAACCAGAATGCAACATGCTCTATGTTTTGTTTCTGCAGTTAGGTAACAAATTAAAGGTATTAGCATAAGACAATAATTGTAGTTGGTTGTTTTTTCTCCTTTGGGGAGCCTGCCACCCAGCTCCCAAATAAACCACACACAGAGACTTATTCTTTTTGTTGTTGTTGTTTGTTTGTTTGTCGAGACAGGGTTTCTCTGTGTAGCTTTGCACCTTTCCTGTAGCCCAGGCTGGCCTCAAACTCACAGAGATCCACCTGCCTCTGCCTCCCGAGTGCTGGGATTAAAGGCGTGCGCCACCACCACCACCGCCCGTCATGGGCTTATTCTTAATTATAAATGCCTGATCTTAGCCTGGCTCCTTGCTAGCCGGCTTTCCTTAACTTTAAATCGTCCCGTCTACCTTTTGCCTCAGGCGTTTCCTTGTTTCACTTCTGTAAACCTTACTTTCACCCTTACTCCACGGCTGCCTGGCCCCAGGCATCCATTCCTCCTTGTTCTCTTGCTCTTTCTTTCTTCTTCTCTCAGATTTCTACTTCCATTTATCCTCTCTGCCTGCCAGCCCTGCCTGTCCTTTCTCCTGCCTAGCTATTGGCTGCTCAGCTCTTTATTAGACCCTCAGCTGTTTGAGACAAAGTAACACAGCTCAGAGAGTTAAACAAATGCAACATAAAAGAATGTAACACATCCTTGCATCATTAAGCAAATGTCCCACAGCATAAACAAATGTAACATACCTTAAAGTAATATTCTACAACATATAATGGCTATCAAACTAGCCAAATACAGTTGTCAAGTGAAAACCCCTTAATCATAAAAAAGTGATTTGAAGGGACAGTCATACACCACATGATGTCACAAGTTGTTTTGGTATGTGTAAGGACACTATACATTTGCCACATGAAGTCATGCACCCTAGGAGTGTATTTACCAGCTTATATCCCCATCCATAAACAATGTATAACTATATTTCTAAAGCAGAGTTAGTTTTTTAAAAATAATTATCAGTTACTAGTAGCCAAAGAAATTTCTAGTTTTACTTCCTAAAATATTCAGAACATATAGTGCAAACAATTGTCCTTTAATTTATAATTTAATTCTGTATAGCTTTATTAGACTTAAATTAACCTAATCCCAGAGAGGCCCAGAAACGAAACATAAATGACTGTAAAATGTTGTGGATTCTAAATTAGGCAGACTGGAAGACAAAAGTGAAGGCTAACTGTTTACATTTACTGCTGAATTCTGGCAGTCCAATGAGAGAGAGAGAAAAAAAAACAAAAAACCAGGGATGATAACTTTGACTCCAGATATGGAATTTGCTATTTGTATCTTAGCTAAATATATATATATATATATATATATATATATATATATATATATATATATATGTATAATTTATTATAAAATACATTATAATATGTTTGTAAATGACGTCTCATTTTTTTGAACACCCTTTTGTCAGCATCTTTCCAATAAACCTCACTTACAATGAAAGCAATTGAAAGAACTATTCCTTTACAAGTTAAATGCGGGTTCTTGTCTTTTTCATTCAGGGTTGAAAATGTCAGGGCAGTGGATCTGGCTATGATCAGACCCCTTAATCCTGTTTTAATTATGGGTTCTTTGCTACTTCTGGTTTTATATGGATTTGAGACTGACACATAGACAGTCATGACGATGTTTTAAATACACAATTTTACAGAGGAGTCACCTCAAAGTGACCTTAAGATGAGACTCTCTAGGCATAATTACAGACATGAAGTAACTGCTGGCCTAGAATGAGTGGATGGTTTTCAGGGATATCTCATTTTCAAATTTTCCAGCTAAGCACTGGGGCACTTCCACATTCCTGCAAGCTTGAGGAGGTGCAGGAGAGACAGTTATGCAATTATCACATGCACAGCATGTGCTGATTCTCATGCCCGTGTATCTGAAAACCCTCTGTACCAAATATGACTAACCACATACTTCTCCCAGGAGAGCTGGCCCATAAGCTGCCTTTTACCACCACACTCTGTCTGTTTGCAGACTAGTTTGCTAGTGGGTAGGTGTCATTTGTCAGAGAGGACATGAATATTTATTATGCATAATTACTTTTTATTGCAGTCTAAGAACCTATTTATTTTTAGGGCCTCTGCTAGACAATGATATAAGCTTACAGATTGATTTTTGATAAGATGAAATTGAATTCAGTGATAGCCATTAAAAATGTTTCTCTAACTTTAAGATGAAAATTTCCTTGTGCTTTGTGTCCTATTGCTGATCTTCACCAATACTATAGTTTTCATAAATGATATGTTTTAAAATATGTAAGTGTAATATTTCTTCAAACTTTTCACAATGTTCCATATATTAAGCTCTGCATCTTCATCTCTGAGATGAAGATGTGGAGAATGAATGATCTCTAGGAACCTTCTGAAACCTGATGTTCACTGAGTTTAACATCCAGCCTGTATCATTATTTTAAATATTCTACCAAGATTCCAAATGTCTACAAAATGTTCAAAGTTGTACAACCTCACCTCATAAGGTGGCTGTTTTTCTCAACCATCACCAAATTCTACCCCCAGAGAGCACTTTGCTGTGTGGTAGATAATGGTGGTAGCATCTTACACACAGAGAGAGATAACTGCTAGAGGTCCAGCCATCCTGTCTTGCCAACTGCATCTGCTTCAGGTCATCTGAGAAGGATCAACTGATAACCAGCCCTCTTCTCTCACTCTTCCCAACAGAAAGGAGAACCTGACTGCTACACACTCTCCCTAGAGACAAGCGAGCAGCTCACCTTGGAGATCCCCCTGAATGATTCCGGTTCCGCTGGCCTTGGGGTTAGCTTGAAAGGGAATAAATCTCGAGAAACTGGAACTGACTTGGGGATTTTTATCAAATCTATCATCCATGGAGGTGCTGCTTTCAAGGTAAGGCTCTGGTGTTTGCCTGGGTTCTGGTACTTGGGGATGTAGTTGTTATGCTTGAAGCCCAGATAGAGACAATCTCTAAAGGATGGGATCCATTGAGGATTTCCTGCTAGACACTGGAAATGTATATGAACAGATCTGGGGAGCAGTTCCATGTTTCCATACTTCCTAAGATAGTTCTGAAAATTCATCATGGTTACCATTCTTTTGATTGTTCCATTTAGAGTCCTCTGAATTTATAACTTGGCTGAGTAGTGCCTAAAACTATATAATTCAAAAAAAAAAAAACAAAACTAGAAATGAGTTGACATGAAAGCAACAAATGAGAGAATTTTGCTCGTAAAAAAAAAAATAAAAAAAATAAATGAAAGTTTAATACGTTCTAAGAATGACCGTAGAATAAAGGTCATTTGTCACGCCACACACCTGAAGATAACTCCAGTGCCCAGAATATGTATTTGCCTTTAAGCACTTGAGTAAGCTTATACAGTTCCAGAAAGAGGGAGAATATTATGGCCATACTCTCTCACAGTCTGGTGGGCTGTAAGTCCAAAGCTATTAACATGCTATAATAGTTAGCTGATTGTTCCAGCACGACCACTCCATGGTGTCCATGTGAAACTGTGGGCAAGGATATTGGCTAGTTGTCTCTCACTTTGTTACCTGCCGAGCCTAGTCCATAAGGGCCCTGGGGATCAAATAATCAATGAACACAAGAGGCTGAGAGGGGTAAAGTGATCACAGAACAGGAAAGCAAGTTTGTGTTCCTGGTCACCATTTACTTGTACTGTGGAATGGTGTTCTGGATTTTGAATCCTGCCTTCACTTCTCTCTTTCTCTGTAAACACTGGCAAATTATTCTTCCGAACTGGCCCTTGTTTCCTCATTTAGGAAGTCATAAAGTTTGTAGTGCTCATATATGCTAGTACTATTATTAAGACTAAGAAACACCATACATAGAACAGTGGTTCCCAACTTGTGGGCCACAACCCCTTCGGGGGTCACATATAAGATAGCCAGCATATCAGATATTTACATTATGATTTAGCAGTAGATTACAGTTATGGAGTAACAATGGAGTAATTTCATGGTTGGAAATCACCACAATGTGAGGAACTGTATTAAAGTGTCTCAACATTAGGAAGGTTGAGAACTGTTGATATTGAGTCTTTGGCCCAGTGTCTGCCAAAGCCTCTAAAGCATGTTAGCCATTGCAAATGCTCTTACTGTTGCCCATCTGTGCCTGCTCACACACCAAAGCTGAGAAGACCTGCTTAGACTCTGCAGGAATAGCCAGGTCTTGCCCATGCTTTGCTGAACCATTACCTTCCTATGCCCCTTACTTTGACTGATCCTTTAATTTAGACACTAAGCTGATGTCTTCTTTCTTGGAATGTGAGGATTTGCAATTCTTTAATTTATTACCCAGCTCAGTTAGCTTTTGTCATGTGATCAGTGACTAGTCATAAAAGTTCAGTGCTATGGGTTGGGGATTTAGCTCAGTGGTAGAGCGCTTGCCTAGCAAGCACAAGGCCCTGGGTTCAATCCTCAGCTCAAAAAAGAAAAAAAAAAATCCTCAGCTTAAAAAAATAAAAGTTCAGTGCTTTAATCAATAAGCTTTTATTTTGCTCATGGCTTTTCCTGGCAGCTCCTAGTGGTGATGAAGGTTCTGGGGCAGGCTGGGTGTTTTCTGTCACACTGTAGGTCTACAGGCATGATACATCACCTATTTTACCAGCCCTGTGGCAGCAGTCTACGAGATATCGAGGGCTAGCTGCGATGGGAGATGCCTTACTCTGAAGTAGCATGCTGTCACACATACAACATGGTCATGGATTAAAAATCATGGTCCTCACAGTGAAGCTGGCAGAGGTGTGAGTGTGGGATTGGCAGAGAAATGAGGTATATGAGTGAATCTGAAATACCCTCTCATGTGTCTCAAATAATACAACCAGGAACAGAAGGGAAACAGAATGATAATAATGGCAACAAATGGCAACATCCATTCTACTTCCTGATTGGTAGATGCTAGGCAGCATGATAAGTATTTAAAATGGATTATCTAATTTTAGTCTTCATTTTCTCATTTTTATTACATTATTTTATCAAAAGGGGGGTTGCACGTGACAGTAATTTCAAGGGTCCATTGTTATACGATAATCCGGACTTGCTGACTATAAAATCAGACTCTGTGCTTTAGAGTGAAGACACTGTTCAGAACATCTAACAGTGTCCCTGGACACAGGGGCTACTCCTTGGCTTAGTCGTCTATCATCTTCATCCTTCTTAACAAGCAGTCAAAGTGTACACTGTGTTTACGGACAGGTGCTGTTTGTGGACACCTGCTGCATGCTATTCTTCTCATTTCTAATGACAGCTCTTTTGTGAAGAATTTACTCCAAGTAAAGTTGAAAGTGAGATGACTTCTTGGAAATTAAAAGCAAACATCTTTGTCTTTGTTTCTTCTTCTTCTTCTTCTTCTTCTTCTTCTTCTTCTTCTTCTTCTTCTTCTTCTTTTTAAACAATGGGCAATAGCTTCAGCTCCAACATATATTGGTGTGTGATTTAATATGCATACTCATTTGTGGAAGTGGGCAGCCCCTTGCCTAAGCAGTCTCTAACAGTCCCATTTCTTGTTGAGAGATTTCACTTTCCATTTATGTAAATTTCCTGCCTGACACAGGTCTGCTGAGTCAGACAGTCACACCATTGAAAAGCACTGGACAGCATATTTATAGCTGATCTTGAACCGTAAGAGGCATCAGTCATGAATCTAGCCTTCTTGTGAATGGTTAGTATCCATTTGTCTTGTTTACCTCTTTCACTGTGAGGAGTAGAGCCCTGAGCCTTGTTCATGAGGAATCTGATTAAGGGGAAGGAAATAGTATTTTTCTCTTTTTCCTGCTAGTCCAATAATCCACTGTTACTCCTCAGAAAATTGCCACCTGTTCCATGAATCTGGATTATGTCTTACAAAAATTGTTTGGAGACTTTGTTCCTGTCCTGGTTGAAGAGAAACAAATGTAACAGACTGCAGTGTCCCTGGGGCAGGGGAGATGAGCACCGGGACATTCACATTAGCATCTGGCCCTAGGATTTTACCTGAAACCAACAAAATATTTTTACTACTGGAGCCCGATCTTCTTCTCCCAGCCCTTCGTACCACTAATTGGTTCTCAAGGTGTTTTTCCCTTAAGGGAAGGTGGATTGTTGAAAACTAAACTACTTTGAAAAGTATGACCAAATTCTTCCTGTGGATTCTGTGTGCTGCAGTCTCCTGGGAGCGTCTGATGATATAAACAAAGACAGACTTCCCAGCCAGATGTAAAATCTCCAAATGGCTCAGGCTCTGACAAAGGGCCTCCTCCTCCTTGTCTCTCTTCTCACCTACCACGCTACTGCTTTTGAGCCCCTTGTTTCGGCTTCAGGTTATTTCTAATAAAAAGGCAAACCTCTATCTGCCATGCAACAACTCCTGGGTGCTTTTTGGGAAACAAGCAGGAAGCTGAGCTATTCTCAGGGCAAGTAAGGTATTCCTTACTCAAAAATGATCCAAATACTTAACTAACTCAGGACATTGAAGAGACAATGAAAAAAGTAACACCTCCCAAAACCTTAGAGGAAAATGAAAAAGAAAGAACACCCAGAGACTGAGAAGTGACTGATGACACCCTGATGTCATCTCTGACTTCCCCCCACCCACCCACCACACACACGAGACATACCCATGCATACCGGAGCACAATCTTTTTGGTGTATACATACACATACATGCAATACTCTCACACTCACAAAGGAGAAAAAATAACACCCAGAAATTCTGCTTTGCAAAAATCATGCAGTTACAGGCTGGCGTGGCATCTGGAGTTCCTTGCATAGCCTTCTGAAGCATCACTGTTCACAAACTGGCATGGACCACACCAGCACAATGCTACTTCTTGGAGTACTGATGGAGTAAGCTTGGAGTACTTGGAGCATGCTTACACAGTAGCAGGCTTCTACGTTTATTTCAGTTTCTATCACTCTCCCTGGGTGTTCATCCCAAAGGATAGTGTAATTGCTTATAGGAACCAAATGGAAGAGTATGTGTCTGCTTCTCTACAACCAAGAGCTGTGACTAGGATGAAATCAGGATGTCCTTGAGGATGATTTTTTTTTTAAGTTCATTTTTTGTGGTTGGAATTTCAAGTGAAACATGCTGTTGTTGCTGTTAAATGGAAAGACATGTTGTCAGTTTTGCACTTGGAAAAGTATGCCTCTTCTTCCAAATCTGAATTAAACCATCACTTTGTATTTTCTCCAAGGTCACTCACTCTATAGTCACTTTGAAGACTTTAAATTTTTAATCATTTGCTCAAAAATTTCAGGTACAATGGTTTTATTTTGCTTTGATTTTGATAAACTATATTACATAAAATTTAATTTATTTTATATTTATTGCTTACACTTAGACGGCTTTTTTTTATAACTGAAATCACTCTTTAGAAAAGATCCATCTTTTTTTTTTTAATTTAGGAAAATCATCATCACTAGCATAAGCATAAGAAAGAATTCCATACAGTGCATCACACTAGTTCTAGCTAGTACTTTTTTCATATGCAGATGTTAGGAGTAGAATGTACCCTATTGAAGCCCTGAAATAATAAGATAAAAATTCAAATTTAAGAGCTTTTTTTTTCCTAAGGGAAACAAATGTCATGTATCAGGTGGATGGGTTATTTAAGGACTCTTAAACAGAGAGAATGCATTTACAACTGCTACTTTGTACAAAATTAATTTAGCCCAGTTTGTGCTTAATAAATACTACTTGATGATACTGAAATTAAGTAACAGAAAAATGCCTGGCATAGCTAATTGCAAATGTATGCACCCAGAATATGAAATAGACATCATTTAAGTAACTTGATCCTGTGTGATCAAGAAATTTGGAGTGATTTTTCTTAAAGATATAGAATTACATAATCTTCACTATTCCATAGTGGATCTGAGAATTTTAACTAATGCAAGTATTCACGATGATCAATTTCAAATGACTAAACTGAATTAAGGAGAAGAAAATCCACAGGAGTAGAAGGGTAAGGACCAGATGTGGATTCCTGGGTCTCTTGGTAATGTGGAGCATTTAGAGCACCCCACTCTTAACAGGAGTCTGGTCAGAGCTCCCAGCCTGAGTAATTTCCACCTCCATTTCTGCCAGTATCTATAAATCATGGCATATCTATAATTAATGAATCCAAAGGAAGATAAAAGGGACAGCTTTTTAAGGAACACTAATGTTAAATGATTTCTTCAACTCTCCTTTTTTTTTTTTTTTAAGAATTGATACACTCCCTGCCATGCGGAGGACTTTGAGGCTGTTCCTCTGACTGAGGTTAAGGCAGTCTGGGTTATGGGCAGCTACATTGTACACCCTCAAATGTAAGAACTGAGCACTAATGAGTAGTCCGCATTCACAAATGGACAACCACAAATTAGAACTGGAAAACCAATCGAGACATATGTAGTCTACATAAGCAGTAAGAGTTTTATGTGTTTTTTTCAAAAAAGGAAACCACTAGCCAAATAAGGAAAATAATTTTCAGCCAGTTTTCCTTTAAAGCATCAAAACTTTTAGCAGGTATTAATTCATATAATCATGCTTATTTATGAATTTAGACACTGGGACTTTATACAGAGGTCGCATCATATACCTTCTAACTCTCTATGGTCTCAATTCAGCTTCCACCATTGCATTGCTTGCAATCTTATCACCTCTAATTTTTTTTCATTTCTGCAAATATAAATAAAAAGTCCATTTGGTCTGGACCAAGTAAGATTTGAAACTACATGGTCTTGGTATACATTTTGGATATCACTGGTATCTCATCAAGCTTAAAAGCATATATGACTTCATAGTCTTAGAGAAAAAGGTAATCTATACAAATTGATCTATCAGGATGGTGCTGTGGCGTCTATAAATAGTACCTATTTAAAAATAGTTTATAATTTAAATTCCAAAGCCTCTTGAGGGATGCGACTGGGAGCTGGTGAGCCCTTCCAGAGGAGGGGCCTGACGGGAAGTGTAAATTCACTGAGAATGTACCCTGAAGGGGACGTGGACCCTGGCTCTTTCCTTGTTTTCTCTTTGCTTTCCCACATACTCAGGCCATATTATGTTGTCTTGCCATTGGCACATCTGCTCCTGGAACAAACCCTGAAATTGTGCTAAAGCAGCTAATGTAAATTATGTGCAGATATATGTAACATAAGACGAGAATACTAGTTGAGTATTTCAGGTAGTTGTCATAGATCAAAACTAATAAGCCTACTTGCCCCTACCCCCACCAAAAGAAAAAAAGCATAGAGAAGGGAAAAAAAGTAAATATAATAACATTTTTTTCAATGGGAAAGATCTCTCAGAGTCTAATCTGTTTATGCATTCATGCAGAAGATTCCTGATTCATGTATAACACATATGCCTTAACAAGCTTTCTTAATCTGCTTTTCTAGGGCAAAGTAAATTAGGAGCACAGAATCCGGAAGGAGATAGGCAGGAGCGGAAAAGGACTCGGAATGGCAGGAAACAGGAAGATGTAAAACAAGCACAGAATGCAGAATGTTATTACCCTGCCATAGGCCAGTGAACAGTGCTGAGACTCTAAGCCAGGCCTTCTCAAACTTCCATGCTGCAAAAATAATAAGATTCACTCTGGTTGTAGGAAGTTGTACATCGCAGTGGCCTGACATATGTTTTAAGCAAAAAGAATTAGGCTATATTCTGAAAGCATTATATCAAAATGATTTTGAATATACTTGTCCATATGCTCTGGAGAAGGTCCTCTAGTTTCCTTACAAACATTTCCACATACCACAGATGCTGGGACTCTGTTGCTCTGCTCCATACAAATGGAGCGAGGCTCCAAAGATGATAACTGAATTAAATCCATCTAAGGGTTTACAATAGCTGAGTAAGTGAATACGGGGCCAGTACACAAAAAGTAATCAAGCCAGCCTGTGCTCATCAATTCTCCTTAGGTACAGTTTATAAATTAAATGATTTCTTTGTTACAGATGAAACTTACCCTAGTCCCAATGCACCTGACTGAAAGATTTTTTTTTTTTCAAGTGACTCAGTGTAGCAAGCACTTCTTTAGCCCCTGGAGTGAGTTAGGCAATCTATAGTAGATTGGAGACACAGAATAAACTCCTCATTCTATAACCTAGCAAGCTAAGGATACTAAATTAAATATGTGACAAGCTAATTCCATAAGGGCAGCAACAGACAATCAGCTATAGCAACATGAACGGTGAACAAAGAGGCTTTAGTTGTGCTGGAGATTAACTAGGAGAGCAAGATGGCTGTCAAGCCTTGCTAGAAAGGATAAGGAGATATCTAATAAGTGCAAAGGACTTTTGGAAAGGAGGGAGGGTGTGGGCAAAGTCATACACACCAGATAGGGCTCTTTTGGGGAAGGGTATCCCTCTTCCATCAACTGAGATGTATTAGGGCAGATGATATGAAGTGAAAAACGTCTCACATGGGTAAGGCAGTATAAAATGAATACTACAGACATCCAGTGTGACTGGCTTCCTTTTCCAAACTGTGCTTCAGAGTGCTTTGTTTATTTGTGTCCTTTTAAACTATAGTTTCTTAGAGACTTTAAATGATAACAAACTGAAGTCTATTTTTCACATTGATTTGCCTTATGCTTTGGTTTATTTTCAAAATTACAATAGGCATATATTGTCATAGATTAATTGTAGAACCTTCAAATGGATTCATTTGGGGAATTGTCTCAATAATCAGGTGCCATCTTGCCGGGAGTATCTGCTGCTCCAGGGAATGTATGTTGTGAAGTCTGACTTTGGGGCTTAGGCCCTGGGTGTTGATAATATCTCAAGAGGCCTTACCAAGGGTCCTGTTAGAAGCATGCCGAGGCAGGAGCCAACATCTGGTCATGATTAATCCTCTCAACACCCTGGACTAATGTGGATTGGCCTTGGGCCACAGCCAACTCTTCCTGGGAAAGACAGTTCCCTTGCTTCTCTCAGACTTTGCAGAGTCCTGCCCTTTACCTTAGCATCACTCCAATCTTACATGGAGGGGTTTTAGACAGACAGACTAATGGAAGTGCATGGAGCCATGTTTCATCACCAGTTCAGAACAGGGGGTACTCAAGAGCTGAGCTAGAAGGTCACAGGAGCCCCTGGATGTCATTACAGTTCTGTGGGAGGCACATGAAATATCCTGCACCACACATGACAGCCCCTTATTGCAAAGAATTATCTGGTCCAAATGTGCCATTGCAGAGAAACCCTGGTATAAATATTTGCTTTGAAGAGACTAGGATCCATAACTTTTATTAGATTCTCAGAGAGATCCAAGAACCCATAAAGCTTAAGGATTATTAGCAAAGGGGCTGAAAACAAGACTCCAGAGTGACCCAGACCGGGTTCAGATCTGCTCCCAGAACATGACTAGTAACAATTCATCCAACTCCTCTCAGCCTCAATTTCTTCTTTTTTTCTTTAAGAAAATAGTGTTATCATAAGGTTTCAATTATCTCATGCATTGAGAGAGTTTAAGCATAATGACTACACAGTAGAAACTTATAAGGTGTTTTATTAATATTTTAGTACACTTAATCATTTCTAGAAATGTGATTTTGGAATCAAAATAGCACAATAGGATCTCATACCTATCCTCATCACTGGAGGGGCAAGGCAAGATTGCTGGGAGTTTGGGGCCAGCCTGGGTTACATCGTGAGCCCCATAGTGAGGTCAGCCTGTTCTACAAGCTGAGACATTGTCTCAGAAAAGAAAAGAGAGGAGAGATAAGAGCCGGCCATGCTAAGACCCTTTTGAAATCAATTAATGTAACCAATCCTCTGTCTTTACATCCTTATATTATAGTAGGAAGTAATATTTATATCACAAGGTCATTGGGAGAAATGATTAGAAGATGTCACACAAAATGTTTCCACAGATATTTCTGAGGAAGGGAGATGTTAATACTCATGCATCTGGTCTCTGAGCCTTTGATCCCTCCTTTTATGATAAGTGGTTAGAACTGATGACTTTCTAAGCCTTCTCAGGCACATACAAGAGAGAGACTTAATACCTCATGTAAGTTTTTTGTGTCTGCACTAAAGTACCCTGAGGAAATCACTGTTAGTTTTTACTCCTGTTTTCCCCCTCTCTTCAACATTGTTTTGGGTGCCAAAGGTAAGGACTGGGTCTTTTGCTTAGGGTTCTGTTGATAGCAAGATAGGAAGAAAGATTGTCTTTAAAATTATTTATTTCTTTATTATTGTTACTGTGAGCACATGTGTGTATGATGCCTGTATATGTAAGCACACATGCCATGACACACATGTAGAAGCCAGAGGACAACTTTGGGGAGTAGGTTCTCTCCTTCCACCTTTATCCTGGTTGTGGGAACTGAACTCATGTCACCAGGCTTACATTGCAAGTGCCTCTACCCTCTGAGCTATCTTGCAAAATCCAAGATTTATTCCTTTGAAAAGTATAAGCGTGACCCAGATTGTGATGAAGTAGGCATGCTAAAATTATTAAGTAGCGTCCATGGATATTTGTATTCATGTATTTTTACTCTCATGCCCACATATCTATCTGAACATAATATTAATAGAAAAATATTAACTTCCTTGGTGAAAATTATTTCAAAGTGAAAGATATTCATGATTTTCAGTTTGAGTTTGAGTAGCAAGTTCTTTGTCCAAGCAACTTCATTTTAGATGATGTCTAGTAAGGGACATGTAGTTAGAAGGCAAGCTTTTCCTTTTCCTCCAGTTTCCTTTTGAGCATCTCCTATACTTTCCTATGCCCATGCAGTCTGGGTATGTCCCTAGATTTCAAATACTGCTTTCTTCCAACAGTTACCTGTGACATATTGTCTTCACTGGTTTTGAAAGTTTTTCATGAAGCAATTCCCCTCTGGGGATGAGTTACTATTATTTATATAGGTAGAAAATCATAGTGAATTCAAGATGTGGACTCTTCTGTTCTTTACAAACCTTGATCTTAACCATCCAAGCCAGTTTTAATAAACATGGATGTGCCTTCTCTTACTAGGTATTTAGATAAACGATGCCTCGTCTTCTTGGAGCATTGTATTATTCATCTGTAAATGGAAGAGGTTGGACAAGATGACCTCTGAGGACCTTTCTAAGCCCAGAGCTCTTTGCTCTGATGGTATTCTAAATGTTAAGACAATGTGGTCTTCCTGGCATTACCATTAATGAAATTAATTATCATTTATCTTATGAGCCAGAAGCACACACCAATAGCAAGAGGACAGCCACTCCTACAAACAAGAGGGTGTGGACTTTTATGGTGACCACAAGTCTCTAGTGACACATGTGACAAATGTAAATGTCTCAGGAAAAAATTCTAGAGGCCCTGGGGTGAGTCGCCTGACTGTTTTTCTGTTTTGGACTTGACTGTAGTAAACATATTCTACTTGAGTGTATTCTAGACGGCTGAGACTAGAATACAACTGAAAGTAAGTTTATGCTAAGAGCTGTCGGTATTAGCTTTTATATACAATGGTTTTCTTCTCACATCTTCCCTCTCATTCAGTTCTTTCTCAGATCCCTTCAGTTTTGATTGTCCCTCTTCCTGTCATAGTGGATGAGGTGTCCTCCCAGTTGACAGACCTTTGTCGATCTTAACACTGGCTCATTTCCTGATGACAGTGCCAGTGTCCATATCCAACTCTTCCCCTTCCTCCTCATCTTTCAAATCTGCACATCAGCTTCCAGCCACAGTAGGAGAATTTTAGTGACAACCTTCAGCCCAATGGTCCTCCCTGCATCCTGTGACAAATTGGAAAAGCTCCAGCTGTGCTTCCTTTCATGTGACTAGACCATTAAGGCGGTGGTTGTTCTACCCATCTCACTGTTTCACAGAGGCTTAATCCTATTCTTTGTGTGCCTAATTCACAATCGGATAGCAGAAGAGAGGAGATTTCTTTCTTGATGAATCAGGGTAAAGGTTAAGTGAAGTTCCAAAGCCAGAAGGAGGAGACATTAAGAACCTGTGAGGCAGGCCACAGAGCACTTTGTATCTGAGCCTACACACTCTCTATAGACCCCAGTGCCTTGGCATCTCCTTGCTGTTCTCAGTGAGCATGGACTCCTTCGGTTGGCCTCTGCAGCCCTGTGTCGCCAAGACTCCACCCACCAGGTCATGTGTAGGACATCTCTACATGCTCTCTAGACCAACAACTGTCACTCCTTCCCTTTCCCTGGTCCTTAGGGAACAAGTCCTCTGGCCATCTCTGCCCTTGTATTAGTCCAGGCCTATCAACAAGACTTGGGTTTTCTCTCTGAGGCTCCATGATTGGCTTCCAGTCTTCACTGTCTGAGCATTTCTCAGGGAGGTTTTTTTTTTTTCCCCCTCTTTTGACTTTTGCATTATATTGTGCTCATTTGAACTTCCAGATACTTCTTACTGCAAGAATTATTACTTTTTTTTTTTTTTTTGAATTTTTTCAAGACAGTGTTTCTCTGTGTAGCTTTGGCTGTCCTGAAACTCACTCTGTAGACCAGACTGGCCTTGAACTCATAGAGATCTGCTTGCCTCTGCCTCCCACATGCTGAGATCAAAGGCGTGCGCCCCCACCTCCTGGCAAGAATTCTTTTGCATTTAGTTAAGCATAGCTTATAGGCTGCAAGAAGAGGGGCTGAAGGGTCAAAGTTCACCAAACCGAGCTCGAGTGAGTCTCATCTGATTTGCTATAGTGACAAGTTGTAGTTGTGATTCCCTGATTCTGATTATTTTTGTGGAAAACTTCATAAAAACACAAATCTCCTTAACTTGTTGGGTCTATGGGTATCACAGGAGGCAGTTAACAGAAGAAGTCTCTGGGAAAGTAAATTACTAGGCATACCTACACTTATTTCTGTTGACTGTATTACCATCAGAAGCAGGACAGGATTCTAATTAGATATGAACCTTGTGGCTTTCTGAGTGTCAAGCAGCATAGGAGAGTTTCCTGTCTCTAGTCTATAAACACTGTAAGCACCATTCCCCGCCGCCCCCCCTCATCTTCCTAGAAAGGGGATGCCCTGTGGTCTACCCACATTGTCTTCCTGAAGAGCTGGTCTCCAAGTTTATCAGCCACTGCTGGAGACATCACTGACTGGCTTCTGGCTGAAGATGACTTCCGAATGAATTACCTTGAATGATAGAAAGATAGGGTGAGGCTGACTCTCCACACATCAGGGGTCCTGGTGCTTTAGTGGTAAATGAAGGAGATGCTAGGTGAAAGTATTTATTAGCTTGAACATCCCAATAAAAAGCCTGACAATTTCCTTTGTCAAGCTTTCCTGCCAGAGTTATTAGGACAAATTGGTTCTTCACTACACACATCTGTTTTCTTCTAGTTGATGAGTAAGTTTGTACTTGAGTTAGAGAAAATTATATGAGGAATCTGTTCTCTCCATTCAATAGGACTAGCAATGATATCTACAAGGGGCATTATGCTGTCAAGCACACAGCTTTTAAGCATGTCTCTCCATGCCTGAAAATGCAAACCCTCCTTGTGAGAGATAGCTACAGCCTTTGTTTCTTAACCCCGATTCCTTGAGTCTCAACGGGGTCTTTGCCAAAGCAGAGCATATGATTCATATGCTTGCCAGACAGAGATTTAGATAAGAACCATCAGAAATGTCTAAATTATTGCAGCTCGGGACTCTAAGATTTCTAAAAATAACTCCTTTCACACAGATCACAATTGTTAGTATTTGTGACTACTTGATAAGCTCCAGAACCTCTTCCTGCCATTGAAAATAGATCATCCCCAAGAATTAAGGTTCACGTTTCTGACTGTCTCATCTTCATACTTGAACTTTTCTCCAAACAGCTACCTATCACACTGTGCTCTCCCACCTCACACAGTTTTCTCCTCTCTGCCTCAGGATGGCCGCCTGCGAATGAATGACCAACTGGTTGCTGTTAATGGGGAAACTCTTCTGGGCAAGTCCAACCATGAAGCTATGGAAACGCTGAGGAGATCAATGTCCATGGAAGGAAACATCCGTGGCATGATCCAGCTGGTGATACTGAGGAGGCCGGAGAGACCACTGGAGGTGATAACATTCTTGACTTTGCTGAAAATTCCTGGCCACCAGAATATCCAGACTCAATCACTCATGGGGTAGATAAACATTTATTGTGTCTATACTTGGAGAAATATGCCCCAGACAGGCTCTGATGGATCTATGAAAGAAACAGGTGGTTGTATATTTTAGATACAATAAAAAGCATGAAAATATGCATCTAAAATAAATCATTTATCAAATATCACAAGTCTGTATTTACTAGGACTTATGTTTAGAAATTCCTAGGGTTCTGAACTTACTTAGAAAGCATCCTTCTTAATATAACTTTTGGTGATATGCTAGCAATGCCTATACCTTAGAAAGTTCCTTATTGGATGGGTATATATAGTGTTTAATGTGAAGATTATCATGATATAATCAGATCTCTATATTCTCCCCTAAAATCTACACTTAGATAATACAGACCTGAGGTGAAACTAAGTTAAAGTTTGATTTGTTAAGAATTTTTATTTTATTTTATTAAGTAAATAGAAGTCATTTCTTTTTAAACATTTGATTGTGCTTTTTAAATGTCAGGGAAATGTCCACTTACATGTGAACCTTACATGTAAAATAATATAGTATAAAATAATATAGTGTAAAAGGAGTATAAAATCATTCTTAAATGCTGATATACCAAAACATTTCAATTACACAAAAATATAAATGAAATTTATCTTAAAACAATATTTTAAAAGATTAAGTATTAAATATTCCTAAAAATTACTTCAGGAAAAATGAGTAAGTTCATAAAAATTAACAAAAATATCAGTACACCATACATCATCATATTAGGATAGTATCTAAGGCCAAAATATGTTTCTGTAGTACAACTTTATATAGAGTTAGAGTATATACTATTTAGAAAACTAATATCAAACATTAGTTTTAGTAGTAAATTCAACCAAAATTTAAAAATGAAAGATTTTCCAAATGAAATAATCTGTCAGTGGGGCTCCTTGTGTTATATATGGACTACTTGCACTAAACCCCTCAATTTGCTGTTCCAGACCATGAAAATACAGAGCTAGTGTGAGGGCCTGTAGAAGATAGATTCTGGTACCTGCTTATCCACTGTTGGAGCTTTATTTCTCCAGATGTGACTGGCTCCCAATAAATGTTGCTAAAGGAATGGAAAAGCTGAATGTGAGACCCGCTTCATCTGACAGGGTGGTCTTGAGTAGGGAAATGATAGACCAGCTCTTCCTTTGCTAGATTATCAACTATTGGGAAAGAGTAACTGTACCTTTGATGATCTTTTGAACATAACCTTGTAGATGTTAAATAAATGTAAATTGGCCAATTACTGGAGACTATATATAATGAATGAGCTTGTTTTCCACATGCGCATCTGGTTAAGTGACAGAGTCTTCATGAATATTTAATGGCTTCACTTACGCACAGAGTTTGAATGTCCTCGTCTCTTGCCTCCTAGCATAAGGAAAAGGCCTGTCTGGTGTAATTTGGTCCTTCCTATAGAGTCCTGGGATGCAAGGAACCCACTTATTGGAGAGTGATGTGAAGGACAGCATAAGGGAAGTCTCAGTCACCCCTTGTTATATATCTGCATATTATAGCTTCCTTTTAATATTTCCTTTAACAAAGATTCCTCAACTAAGAGAAAAGAAAGGAAATACAGCTAGAGCGCCATATTCACACAGAGGCCAAAAACTAAACAAAAAGGGAAAAGAATGAGTATGGCTTTAACAGACTTACAGATATCTTTACCTTCCCTTGTCCTGCGTTCCATGTCTCTCTCTAAAATCCTGTGAAAGGAGTGGGTGGATGTGATGCCCTGGCCCATGGAGTTGGGACAGTTTGCATTGGCATTTTATTTAGAGCAGTATCTCTATCTTTAATTGCAGAGTGGAATGGGATCAGTGTTATCCCATCAAAAGAAAGTATTAACTTTCTGTTCATTACCCATCCTCAGATGTGTCTTGTTAATATAGTTCCTCAGGGAATTGATCAGGACCAGGAACTCTTACAAAAAGCAATTTTTATGAGGACGTTTAAACAAAGATCCATTTTCTTTCCCTAATATTTACATGCTTTCCATGGGGAACAAGCAGACGCTTGACTCTCAGCTATAGAAAATCTTTGTGGTAGCCATGAAGATTAAAGGGTCTATTCCTTATAAAGACAGAAGCCTAATGTACATCTTATCTTTATTAAATAAAAAATAACCAGCTATGTGGTCTCCTGAATCTGCCTCACTGGGTCATGCATGTGCTGTGCACCATGTATGCGGTACACGCTTGCTTTTGCTCTATTCTCCTACAGAGCAGCAAGTGCCCGCTGGTCCATAGAAAAGCATCCATAACCCATAGAAGGTCTAAGCACTGCTCAGATATCAGGGCAAATCAATTAGTTAGATTTGGCAAGAATGCCAGTGTAATTGCTGGAACATTATACTGATATTGAAAAGAGATGAAGATGCTACTTAAGAAAAGTCAAAATATAAAGTTGTTATTTCTCCCCCACATTACCCAGTTGTACAAGATAGGTAAACAGTTTTGATGAGAACCTCAGGAAGAATACATAATGAGCCCTTGATTGAATCCAAATCATTTTGAACAGAAGCATGTTTTTCAAAGGATGAGCTTCAGGTTGAATTGTGTGCTGTTTGCGCCTTGAGACTTGGTATTTAAAAATGGGTTATGACCTGGTTTTGTTTTTCTCTTTCCCCAAACACTTACTTCCCTGCTGCAGCTCATCTTCACAGAGGCAGCACATGTTTAAAAATCCATTATATTTTTTATTGGCTGGGACACTAATGGAGGCCTCCACGACAGCTCTATTTTACAGGCTGGATGCTTTAATTAGCCTGGTTACTGATCAGTTGTTGGGATATTGATTGTGTCATTTATCAAAGAGCTAGGAAAGCAGAAAAAATTGTTTTTGTTCTTGTTGTTATTGTGAAGTGAAAACACAAGGCAAAGCAGGTCCTACCTCGGCCTGCCTGCTGGGACTCCAGCTTGAACCTAGGACTCACTGGTCCCCTATGCCTGCTTCGGTTGGACTAGCACTACAGCAGCCAAGGGTAACGTGGTTAAGTGTGGGAGAACTATTAGAAGCCCTCACAAAAAGCTAATAGCCTCTGCAGCTGAAAACATTTTAATTATTTAGGACACAGAATAGAAGTGGATGCTTCGAATATTTTGTTTAGCTAGATACTGAGTTTTTTTGTAACTAAAGAAGAAAAAGTAAAATCAAATGCATTGTTTCAGCCAAATGCTTTCCTGGAGGAGGGAGCTTGGGGAGCAGGTCTGTGTTTGCGACATGTGCCTCTCACAAATGGCCAAGAGG
Organism: Onychomys torridus; assembly: GCF_903995425.1. NCBI lineage: Eukaryota > Metazoa > Chordata > Mammalia > Rodentia > Cricetidae > Onychomys > Onychomys torridus. The sequence continues at coordinate 47,009,449 of NC_050465.1, forward strand.
AGAGCTATGGAATGACTTCCAAATCATTTATTTCCCTGAAATCTGTTAGGGAGACAAATCATGGGAACAGGAGCAAAAGCTTACTATGCCACAAGCCGCTCGAAAACATAACCGAGTTCCCTGTCTTCAGCTGCCTCCTGTTACCTCTTCAGCACCTGGGGAAGATGGTTCGTGGGGTGTTAGTCTGGGTACAGCAGTTTGCAGAAAACCGTGGATTTGTTTACAGACTGTCAGAATCCAAGGAGGAATAGAAAGGGAAAAAGACCCCAGGGGGAACCACTGTCTGGCCTGTCACAGCTGTCCACTTTAGCATCTGGCCAAAGCCCGGGGTCTGCAGTAGGACACAATCGTGGCATTCTGGTGACAAATACTGCTTGGGTTCTGACTTGTCCTGGAGCATATGCACTTATCTGGGGAGAAAGAGTGGCAGAGGGAGAGGGGAACCAGCTGGTTGGCAGAGAAACACCCTTGGCATGAACTGGATTCTCATATTGACACTGCTACAAGCTGTACTCCCAGATGGAAGAAAATTTGAAAGAAGGCAGTTGTAAGTGGGGGGAAAGAATAATAAAGTTAATCCTCTTTTGTGTTGGCTATCAGCACTCACAATCCTTAACACTACATTGTCCGGGCTGTTTATTTCGTATTGAAAGACGTTTGAAGAGACAGGGCCATTTTGATTCTTTTCATGATTGAAGATAACACATGCTTGCGACTCGAAAGAGGATTCGGACAAGAACCATTCTTGCACCCTGCTTCAGTTGTCCAAGTTGAAATGTATTTTTAAAATGTAATTTTCGTTTCTGTCCCTTAGGGGCTTGCAGAGTGTGGGGCGCTTTCCAGACCATGTTTTGAGAACTGTCAAGAAGCTCTGAGCACCTCCAGGCGAAATGATAGTAGTGTATTGTATCCATTTGGTACTTACAGTCCACAAGATAAAAGAAAAGGTAAAGTCTCCCCCGTTCATCCTCTTAGCGCACACAACCACAAAACCGGCTCTTCCCTGGGAAGAGGGATAAGGTATCAGGGACAAAGGCGAGTTAATTAGGCACAGTGCAGACTTTGTCAGGAGAGCTGAGGGGTGGGTGAGAGCATTGACTTGGAACTTGCGAATCAGATTCCTGGCAAGGTTTCCAGTTGAAGTGACAGTTTTCTGTGCTTGCTGCCCCACACATGAGGGTTTTGTGTAAAACAAACCATGAGTGGAGAATCAAAGATGGCAAACTGTGAGTTTTTGGAAGATCTTTTGGATCATTGAAAGTTACCAAGTCACTTTAAACTGGATGGATTTACATGAAACCACAGAGTGGTCATGGTGTGACTCCAAGCTCTGTGCTTGGTTCCAAGATGAATGTGGTAAATAGTGGAGCAGCACAGCTTGGGGCCATCAGCATGGCAGCTGGACTATTCTTGTTGTCTGATGACATACTCTTTTAGAACTGGAATGGGTCACATTTCAAGCAGACTCCTAGATTTTCTCCATTGCTCTTTCATGCTTACACTCCAGGTCACCCAGAAACTTGTTTTATCTCCCTCTTTCTTTTTCCTTTAATAGCTTTTACTTTTTATATTGCAAAAGCAATACATACATATTCATTGTAGAAATATTAGGGGAAAGCATTAAAAAGAAAATTTAATATTACTCATCCCTCTATCTATCTATCATAACTCCTAATCAATAACATTTTATGTAGATCTTTGAAGTCTTTTCTCCATGCAAATATGTACACATAAAATGAAAGTAAAGTGAAATGCACTATAGGTAATTTCTAAGAGTTTTTTTTCCTCATTTGATACCACATGATGAGTATCTTATGTCTCACTAAACATTCTATAACCTTCCATGCAGTGGTGGCATGCTCTACTATTCAGTGGATGTAATAAACATTATAGCATCGATCCTGTATCTTTTAGAAGCTTAAGATATCAGCAAACTATAGAGTCACAGGAACAAATCCCAAACTCTGATGTTATTATATCAGAATGGACTTGTGAATCTGAGATTGTTTGAGCATAAAACTATTTTCATCTGAATGAGATATCGGGGGCACTGGTTCCTCTGAAAGTTTTCTATTTTAATTATTTGCTGTTTGTTAGATATGTTGTTAAGTAATCTATGTTCAGATTTAAAGTGTTTCATATTATTAGCCTCATTTTACAGGTGAAGATATAGAAGGTCTGTGAGAATAAATAACTTACCTAAGACTATGCATATTTGATATACCCAGAGCCTGGATTCAATTCCTGTACCTGGCTTTGTTTCATCCCAGCCACAGCAAAGGCCCTGCCTAGCATTGTTCCCTTGTAACCACTGAAGTCTTTCTACCTGGTCCTAAGAAATGCCTATGAAGTGCTGACTTTACCTCGTAACTAGCTAAAAGGAATTACTCAGTATGTATTGGCTTACCTTAAGTAAGTTGTGTGTTCTTGACAGATCTTGAGACTTTCAATCTCACTGTCTACAAAGCAGGGAAGGAAGGGAATTTCTCTGTAGAACACAGGAGCATCCTTAGAACTCTTTATGCTTTGTGTCTGCAGTGAAAAAGTGATTCCTTTGATTACAGTGACCACAGATAATCTCTGAGAAGATTTTGTACATTCTTTTCCTTCTAAAACAGAAATGTGGATAAAAAAAGTTTTATACCAATAGAAAGAAAACAACAAACAAATAAACAGACAAACCAAAAAACCCACTAACCAGTGACCTGCCAGGTACCTGCTTCATTTCTCACCCTGACTTTCCAAGTTAGTCTGAAAATCTCAGCTCCTTCAAGACCTTTCCCGTCTGCGCTAGACAATTTTTGATAATGTCCACTATGGAGTAGTATGGTACTCTAAGATAGTAGCGGAGGACAGGCTGCATCCTAAGCCTGTTGAGAAATAAACCATTGATTGCTTGAAGAGAATAAAGTCTATCTATTATTAGATCCTTGTGTGTCTGTACTACATTCCCAGGTTGCCTGAATTCGACTTCTCATAGCCCGGACTCTGCATTTTCAGTGAAAGGCTGGGTGGTAAGCTTACTATTCATGGAAGCCAACTGACTTAGAGAGTCTATGAACTTTCTAGAATTAACATAGCATCATGCTGCTCTCATCATGTCCATTGCCTCTCTTCAAGCCTTAACATTTTGCACTTTGAGAAATTCCAAGAGGGCCCGAGTCTCAGAGCCAGTGAAGGTGTTATGTGCCACAGAGACTTGTGAGCTAGGATAGTGGCCTGACCACATCTGACTTGGAAGGCCTCTTTTAGCAGGACTAAGTTAACTTGACAAAATGTAATGTCCAGTGAGGAGATAAGCTGGGAGAGCCAAACATTAGCTTTCTGCCTTCCCCTTTTCCTAGTCTTTGTATGTTTAAGACCACAGTGTTGATATACTGTGTTCCATCTAATTTGGTAATAATAGTACATACTGCCCACAGTTTGCTCCGTATTTTATTTTATTTTTTATTCTCTTCAAGCTGTTACACAGAAAAGGAATTTTTAGAATAACATTTGTAAAATTGGAACATCAGAAAATTCACATTTGTATTGGAAAACTGTTAGCTGGGCCTCCTGTGGAGGAAGTGTGGTGCTCCAGGATAGCAGTGGGATGGAGGCTGTGTCCCTGGGGCGCTAGGCATCGGAGGAGTCACAGCCTGCGCCAACACTGCACTTCACGCTGATGGAGGGAGCCTCGGCACATCCCAGCTCTAGCTCTCACCTCTTTCCCTGTCCTCCCCACCTTCACACACTCTGCCTGCATTGTCTCCTCTCAGGTGACAGCTGAGGTGACCCACTGCCCAAATCCTTCCCAGTCATCCATTAGTTAGGTCTTTCCTCCCTACCTCAAATCAAAGATTTACACTTTCTGCCCTGTCCCAAATCCCCTGGAGGATTTGGAAGAAACCATAAAATTCCCCTAATGTTTATGTTTGTAGGAGTCGGAGTGCATTTATCACTCTATAGCAGGAGGCACTCTGCAGTGCTGATGGGAAATTGAATTCTCCTTCTCAGCTGGACTAGCGTTGATTGAATACCTTTATGTTGTCAAATACTATCAGGAAAGCAGACATGTGGACAATGCTGCAACACTGTCATTACCCTCAAGAAGAGTGTAAGGTGGGGTCATTGAGCTCTCTAAACTTGGCCATTGTAGTGCAGAAACAACTACAATAAGTGTGCAAATGAACGAGTGTGGCTATTTTCAACAAAACTTTATTTAAACGCCAAATATCGGGCTCATTGCAGACCAGGGCCATAGCTTTCTTATCTTATTTAAAGCCCTGTTGTTGTTGTTGTTGTTGGTGGTGGTGGTGGTGGTGGTGGTGGTTTTTGTTGTTCTTATTGTTGTTGTTTATCCACTTCTCAGCTATTCTTGACTATATGGACTCCACAAAAGAAAAAAAACCACATAATATGGTAATTAAAGAGGGCCATTTAGCCAACAATAACTTAGTGACTAAAAGACACATTGTCAACATTCACAGGTGTGTGTGTGTGTGTGTGTGTGTGTGTGTGTGTGTGTATTAGGAGTATACTCATACAATCAATTAAATCTAAAATATTTGTATAAGATTAGAATTCTGCACTTGGATACTTGACACAAAGCTTAACGAAGGTGTCAGGGTCAAGGGAAGACAAGTCCGTACAGGGTCTGAGTATGTTGTACACAGTCAGCCAACATGAAGTTTGCCTCTGCTCCTATCACCACACTAAGAAAAACAGCTAGGACCTAGGAATACAATAACAGTTAAGGTGATGGCTATAATAAGACTCTATAACAACCCTGAAAAGAGGCTTTAAAAGAGACAAAAGACAAGGAAGAAGTTACCTCCAGTTAGAAAAATGTTGACGAGTAGATTACAGCTTGATAGCTCAATAAATCACAAAAATAGATGTGATCCAGGACTTTATGCTGCTAATGCACAAATGTAAACGTTAATGGGTGAAGACAGACATCATAGACTGTCCAGCTTGGTGGAAGTAGAATGTTTTGTAGTGATTAAAGTCCAAAGAAGCTCATTCTAAGAGCCTGTCAAGAGGCTTTTGGGGGACATTTAGGGAAAAGGATACAACCTACAGTTCTTTGCACCCTTTGTTAATTTTGCAGTTGTATTAAAGGAAGGAATGTTCAGAATGAACAATATGGTTAGCATAATGTCTGACCCACAATGTCTCATCAGAACTCACTTCTTTAACAGTGATGATCAGGGTACATGTTATTTTTCCACTACTGAATAGCTTGTAGAAGAATGTCATGTTTTATTCAGTAGGAAACCCCAAATTCAGACTCCAGCTTTTGGCTTATAAGATTTTATGGCACTAGGCGGGTGGTGGTGGCACACGCCTTTAATCCCAGCACTCAGGAGGCAGAGCCAATTGGATCTCTGTGAGTTCGAGGCCAGCCTGGTCTACCAAGTGAGATCCAGGAAAGGTGCAAAACTACACAGAGAAACCCTGTCTCGAAAAACTAAAAAAAAAAAAAAAAAAAAAAAGATTTTTATGGCACAGATAGAAAAAGTGGATCTTTCCCCCTGCTTTGTCTAAACAATGAGCAGTACACAGGGTCTCAGGGCATCTTCTTCATTACTTTTTCTCACTCAGGTAAATGCCTAAATTATAATTCAGAGTATTCACTATAAAGCCATAATTATAAAAATATTAAGGTATAAAAGACATGTTCTATGAGTCTCCTACATATCAGGAGTATTGTTAAGCACCAGGCTTTTACAGGTAACTAAAGGGTGTCGAGATGTATGGATTTATTTGTCATAGTGGTCAGTGAGTGGGTCATACACATAGATACTCTAGAAGGCACAGTTCATCTCAGCCAGGGAGCAATCATGTGAGACCTCCCATTCCAGGTGAAGCTTTATTGACTTCAAGGCTGGTTTATGTGTCCGAAGCAAAAGCAGGCACTGAATCCTCCTCCCTCTGGCCCACTACAGCTTCATTTGTTCCTTGTTTATAGACCTACTGCTTCCCAATGACGGGTGGGTCGAGAGTGAAGTACCGTCCTCCTCACCACTGCATCCTGGTCTGGAATGGGGCCTTGAAGATTACAACCACAGGTATCGATAAAATGATATATCGTAAATGGTCTCTGTTATAGTTTTTCTGGGAAAACTCAGCAACCTTATTTTAACTCTATTTCTTTGCAGAATGGAAATCTCACAGTCTCCATTTTTTTACTTTTGGGTGAAAGGTTTTTCTGGCTAAGAGCTTACATTGTTCATAATTGGCTTCCTGGAATTTTTTGAGATCCATCTTATATAATTAACATCACTAAGAAAATAGCTGGTGTTTCTTTTAAAAGTTCGAAGACCAGAGAAGCAAAGCTTCAAAGGAAACTTACATAGGAAGGTATACAATAAAACTGAGAAAGCATAAAGCCTCAGGTTCTCTTTATTTTGTAACTGGCAAACCCGAAAGGAATTTTAAAAATAGATGCTCCAAGAAAGTTAATGGAACCTAAAAATTAAAGCAACACCATATAATCTAAAATATTGAAAAGGGTACCCAATATTATAGCCACTCTATAATAGAAACCAGAAAATCAATAACTTTTAGACTCACACAAGCAGGAGAAGGGAAGATTTACTAAGCATACATACTATTTGACTAGGGGGATTCATAGAATGTGTTCTTCTGATGAGTTTTAAAAATCATTAAATTGTCTCTTTGCTATTTTCTGTATTTATTATGGCTGTTAAAAAACTTGTATTTTATTCCATTCTGTTTCCCATGATAATCCTGTGAAATTTCTTCATTTTTCTTGCAGCAATACTGATGTCATTTCTATTATGCTTTTTAATGCAATCTGCTAAAAATAAGGTGACACGAGTGTGTAGCCAACTCTATCCAGGAGAGGCTGCCTATGTTCTACTACTGCTGGTTTTTGGAATCAGTTATTTTCCTCCAAGCAGTATCATGAACTACACTGAGAATCACAGTGTGCTGAACCAGCACTGGTAGGGCTCCCTTAGCAGAACATATGGATGCAGTTAGTTTTGTTCATTTATCTACATTGTCTGCCTTGATCCTGAATCCAAAATGAACTTGATGATGTACAGAAATCTGTGACTCTGCCCAAAAGTCAATTCACAATGAGTCAAAGACCTTCATTTAAAGCCTGAGACACTCAGACTGCTAGAGGAGAGCATAGTGACCAGACTTGAACACTTTTTGAACAAGACTCCAGTAGCATAGAAAGTCCTAGGGATTGATATATGGAATTGCATAGAATTTCTGCACAGCAAGGGAAACCGTCTTCAGAGAGGACAGACAGCCCATAGAATGGGAGAACCTCAATCTGCTCTGTCCCAGGCAGGGGTTGATATGTAGAAAACATTGATACCTAGAATATATGAAGATCTGCAAAAATTAAGGACTAAAATTATGCAGCTGCCTAATCAATAAGTAGGCTAATAAAATATATAGTGTTGTAAAATGGCATGTGGAACCCCTGGTGGGTTTAAGCTGAGGTGCCCCAAGGAAGGGGAGGGGAGACATGCCATGCAGACACGGCATCCACGTGGAAAGTTTTATTATTAAAGGGGGAGAGGAAAGGAGAGGGAGAGAAAAAGAGAGAGGAGAGGGAAAGAGAGAGAGAAAGAAAGGCAGAAAGAGAGAAAAAGAAGGTGCCTCACAGCCTCACGCAAGGACAAAGAGGAAGAGAAGAAAGGAGAAGAGGAAGGGGTTTTCTCTTTGATTTTTAATTAAGAAATTTTTCATTCATTTTTACATACCAATCACAGAAGAAGATCCCCTTCTTCCCTCCTCCCAACCCTCTAGCCTTCCCCCCAACCCTGTAGCACAAATTGTTAGAAGGTCTTATTAATAAAAACAAACCTGAGCCAGTTATTGGGGAGAACGCTGGAAGATCAGAGAAACAGCCACAGCCACCTCACCTTGCCAATTCCTCAGCTGATCTTGTTTCCTCAGACTGGAAGCCTCTGAGTCCTCATCCAGAATGAATCTCAGCTGAACTGCTGCTCAAAGGCCTAAAAGGTTAACAGACTCTAGTTCCTGGTTTTCACACCTTATACACCTTTCTGCTTCCTGCCATCACTTCTTGGGGTTAAACCCCTGTATCTCCATGCCTGGCTGTTTCCAGTGTGGCTTTGAACTCACAGAGATCCAGATGGATCTCTGCCTCCAGAAGGCTAAGATTAAAGGTGTGCTTTCATCATTTCCTGGCCTTCATGTCTGTCTAGTGGCTGTTCTGTTCTCCTACCCCAGATAAATTTATTAGGGTGCACAATATATTGGAGAGCACAGTATCGCCATATTTCCCCTTTTTTGTCTAAAATTTTAAAAAAGCTTTTAACTAGTAAAAGAAAAACTATATCCAGTAAGTGTATACAATGTATACAGTCAAGAGTTACATTAACAGTGTCTAGTCCATTAACATTTGACAGATTCAGACAAAAACTCTATTTTATCTATTAACAATATCCAGTCCACTAATGTGACAAATTCAGACAAAAAAAAAATTTCATTACTTATCCTACTTAAAACAAGTAGTTCCTTTCTAAAAGTAGATTCAGTAATCTCCCTTTTATCTTATTATATCCATATTCTCTTTTTTTTGAGTAGATACAAAAATCTACTTTTTATCTTATCATTCCTATATCTTCCCTTTTCAGAGTAGATTCAACTATCTACTCTTTCTATATCTTCTAACTCACACTGCCACCCCCCCCCATTCCCTCCTACAAGAAGGTAAGGCCTCCCATAGGGAGTCAGCAGAGCCTGGTACATTGAGCTAAGGCAGGTCCAGGCCTTCACCCTGCCTCAAGACTGTGTGAAGTCTCTCACTGTAGGTAATAGGTCCCAAAAAGCCAGATCATGCACCAGGAATAGATCCTGATCCCACTGCCAGGGAGCCCCTTAAGCAGATCAAGCTACACAACTGCCTTACTTATGCAGTGGGTCTAGTCCAGTCCCATGGAGGCTCCACAGTGTTGGTCTAAATTTCATGAGTTCCCACTATATAAGATGTTGTCAGGATGCTGGGTGGGTTCCCAAGGGGTGGGCCAGAATGCTAACATTTCCTAACAGGCAGTACTCAAAAGAAAAAACACAAATAATTAATAAATGATTCTTAAATGTTCAATGTCCTTAGCCACTAGGAAATGTAATTAAAACCCCTGTGAGATTCTGTCACACCCAGGTCAACACGAGTATTATCAAGGGAATAAATGATAGTGAATGATGGCAAGGCTGTAGGGATGAGAACTCCCTGCCCACTGCTGGAGGAAATATAACCTAGTGCAACTATTTTAGAACCTGGTGTGAAAACTTCCCTTTGCAACAGATGAAATCCACTACAGAAAACTGCAAGCAATCCAAATGCAGAGTTGTAGCCCAGTCCCAAAGGATACATCTGCAAAACACTCACACACCTAAGGTTCCTGGAATATTGTAGAAGACCTGAAAGACCGTAAGATTCAAAAGATCAGGGACTTTGCTGTGAGATTCTGTCTCTAGTCATATTGAAAGCTACATCCATAAAGCCGCTGACTGCCCAAACATGAGCTGAAAAAGGGTGACATCAATGGGCATGCCAATGTGGCTGAAAATGTCCACAAGGCCTCAACCCGGTACAAAGGAACTGAGGGGAGCTCGGAGAGGGAGACGTGGCCTTCCCCGTGGAAGAGCACATCAACTGGTTGTCCAGTGCCAAATGGCCAGCCCTGAAAACAACATACAAGAAACACTATATGGACGTAACAGGCTATATTTAGGAATATATGTGTATGTAGATAAATGCATGAAAAATCAATTAGTGAAAAACAAAAAGAGGCCATGGATTTGAAGGAGAGTGGGGAGGGGTGTCTGTATAGGTTTGGAGGGAGGGAAGAGAGAAATGTTATAATCAAATTATAATCTCAAAAATTAAGAAAGCGCATTCAAAAAATTCATAGAACCCCCAGAATATGAGAAAATAGAACTACCCTATGACCCAGCTAAACCAGCCCTTGCCATGTACCCAAAGGATCTTATCCTGCCATGGAATCATTTGCAAAACCATGTTTATTGCTGTGCTATTCACAAAAGCAATAGAGTGTCACCCAGCCAAGATGCCCATCTGGAGGAAAATGGATAATGAAAATGTCACATCTATGAATATGTATTACAAAGACAAAGTCAGGAAACTTGCAGGATCATGGGTAGAACTGGAGAATGTATTAAGTGAGGTGACCCAAACTCAGAAGATGCTCTCTCTTATAATCAGATATTAACTGATGCATGTAGATAAGGGCTTGGATTGTGAGAATGGGTATAGACTATAACACCAGATAGGCAACCCAAAGAAGGGAGCAAGAGGCACTGAGGTAGGGATGAGGGGTACCAAAGATCGCATGTGGCACAAAAGTGGAAGAGGCCATGGAGTGGGGTATACGGGGAGGGGAGGAATGTGAAGGAAGTGGGGAAGAGAAATAATAACCAACATTTTTGTTTGACAAAGGCCATAATAAAACCTAACTCCTTGTAAGCTAATAAAAAATCAATGTGTTTTTCTCCTAGAAAGATAAACACACAGCTAATTAGGAGGGAGAAATCAGTGAATAATGCCCCGGGAGCTCAGAAGATCGAGATCCAACTCTGTAAGACAAAGGAAGGTTACATCAGATCAAGAGTGACTCCACAGAAAATGAAGGGGGCCCATGAGGCAGGGGCATGGCAGGAAAAAGTCATGATGAGAGAGGAAGGAACCCTGTGTTCTGTGTAGCTGAAACTGGGGGATGGAGGAAAAATCCACAGCAGGTGTTCTGCTGTGTTCCACGGGCATCTTACTTCTCTGGAAAGCAGTGGAGAGACACTGGATGATGATTCAGTGCCAAGGATGAAAGCATCAAACCCTGAGCAATTTCAGGTGTGGATGGGAAAGCTACAGCCAACTAGACTCCTTAGACATGTGAGTAGCAAGGTCTAAAAGAAATGAGGAATTATATAGGTAGAGGGGACAGAGACATTTCTGAGATGGATCAGATAAGTCTTAGTGCTTTTCAACTCTTCCCTCTCCTGGGAGTTTGTGACCTGTACCATCCTGCAAGCTGTGTGTTGCCTAGGTGACCAGCAGCAGTGGGATTTGGAGTGTGAGGATAGAGGAAGGACTGGAAGGGAGCCAGGGACGTTGAGCAAGGAAGCCAAACATGGAAAGCTCTCTACAAGTGAAACATGCACTTTCAGGGGTGGAGTCTCTAAGCAGGAAAACTCTCTTGTATTAAAGGGGGAAAACTAAATTTGATCAAATTGAATGCCTGTTCTTTGAAACAACAGGAGATCTTTATTCCTGTTATATCAATGAAGAGAGAAGTTTAGAATTTGTGCGTCTGAATAAAAACAAAATATATGAGAAATGTGGTTTTGCTGTGAAGTCTGAATAAGTGGTTATAGCCAAACAATAACAAAGTATGTTGAATATTTGTCAACTTGACACCAGCTAGAGTTATTTAGCAAGGGGGGACTGTCAGCTGAGAAAATGCCTCCGGAAGATTGGCCTATAGGCAAGTCTGTAGAGCTGTTTCCTTGATTCATGGTAGATATGGGAGGGTCCAGATTACTGGGGATGGTGTCACCTCTGGGCTAGTGGTCGTAGGTGCTATAAGAAATCAGACTCAGTAAGCATTGGGGGGCAAACCAGTAAGCAGCCCCCCTCCATTGTCTCTGCATCAGTCACCAGATGCTGGACTATATGCTGTAAAGATGAAATAGACCCTTTCTTCCCCAAGTTGTTTTTGGTCATGCTGTTTGACCACAGCAATAGAAACCCTAACTAAAATGATATTCTTCACAATTTAGGAAACACTTGGTTATTCCTTTATTTTTCATATTTTCTCCATCATATCCCCCCATTTATACACAAGTCATAGACTCCTGATGCTCCAAACAAATCTTCCCTCCTTCAGACCTCCTCCCTCTCTTCTTCAGAGAGCTCTCCTTGAACATCCTCTCCGGACACCTCTCTGTCTTCCACACTCCTGCTACACCACCGTTCTCAGGATAGCGGCATATGTCCCTTGCTGCCCTTATTTATTCATTATGCAGCATGATTTGACAAGAGTATCATTTCTATTTGAGAGATCCCCTGGTTGTTCATGCTGAAAACATGGCTTTTATCTAGGACATGTCTCTGGCCTGCTGTCAACTTCCAACTTCCCACTGCAGCCCACTCAGCCATGAGCACATGCTAACTTCCCTCAAAATTAAAATATGTCATATTTTATAGTTAATCATTGTGTCACCCTCACTCCAAATGCTTTCGATGTGCAGCATAAAATCGCAAACGATTGTACCCGTCTAACTTACATGGCTGAAAAATTTTCACATTAACTAATTCAATACTACACTCATTATTTCAGTGTGCTATCTGCTGACATTGGCTCTAATCCCATCACATCTTACATTACCCTCACTTCCATCCTTAAATATCTGCCAATCTGACTTCAGCTTTATTTTGCATTTCCATTTTGTAGGATGGTAATAGGGATCCTGCTAAATGAACGCTTTCAAACTGTGCATTTGGACACATTCAACATAATGGTAACAGATGTATATAACATCAGATTAATGGATGTAATCAGACATATGTATATATGTGTAAATGATTTACAACATTCATATGTACAGCACAGCTTTCATTTATCCTATTTTCCTCAATTATACCCTAATATTTTTATAAAAATGTATTTGCTTTGTTTGAGCAGATCCTAGCTTGATTCTGTATCAGATGTCACTCCTGCTCTATTTGTAGAATGGGGGAGGTAGGAATGATTAATTTCCAAAAGTTTAGAGAATTTGAGCTCTGATTCTTGGCATTTCAATTATTGCCAAGTCTGAAAAGATAATCTAAGAGGCTGAATTAGATTAACCAATACACTCATCAGTTGGGTAGATTCCCATAGTCTGCCATGAGTAGAGTGCTTGAAATGCAGTGAGATCTTTGTTCTAAAGAGGAATATTCATGTTAGTCCTAAACATCTTTCCCAAAGGCTCTTATTAAAATGCACAGCATCTGCTTCCATTAACTGCTTAGTTTTCTCTTATTTCATCACATCCACAAAAGCAAACCTAAAATGCAAGTTACTTGGGAGACTGCTCAGATCTTCAATGTAAAAGGAAAACACTTTGTGTGTTCAAGCAAAGATTTGAACCCAAACTTGTGACTCAGGTTCTAGCTTTGCCCTTGAGCAGCCATGTGACCTTGGACAATCAGTCCCCTTCTTTGGGCCTTAGACTCTTATGTGATGGATGGATGACCTTTAATCTGTTTCACCTTTGAATCTGTAAAGATTGTGTGTCTTGCTGACATTAAACCTGCATCCCCACACATGACCAAAGCATAAAATCTCATGTGCAAATAAAGGATGAGCAGCATGCACAAAGAGACATGCTGCCACAGCGCCAAAACCGAATGGAAGCTCATGATCTCAGTGGTGTCTCTGAATTCCACAAAATTAGTCAGAAAAGTGGGGTATTCCCATTAGACCACATAGGCCTAAGTAGCATTAAACAAGTCAAGGTCTCTTGGGACACAATTGGCATACTCTGCCATCACGAGGTATCAGATCTATAGCACTTCCTCTATTGACAATGCACCCAGATAGCAAGAAAGAAACCCCCTGGAATCTTTGTAACACTAAGGAGTAAATTCAAATTTTCTACATAGTCTCCATGAAAATAGGTATAATCTTTGCATTGGAGAGAACCCTGAGCCCTCATTCCAAAACCACCTTGACCCACAGAATTAAAAAGGAAAGATAATTTAGAGCTTATTAATACTAATACATGACTAACATTGAGTTTTTAACCACTCAGTATCTTGCACATCTGAATTTATTTAAACCTTTACAATGGCCTTACAAAGAAGTTCTCTTACTGCACATTTTATAGATGAGGAAACTGAAGGGTGGACGATATAATTATACTCCTTTTATGTATTGAAGTGCAGAGAGCTCCATTGACTTACCCAAGCCACACAGCTAGCAAGTAGCAGCAGAGCCAGGATATAAAGTGGTCCATTATATTCTATGGCCCTGACAAGCGAGCACTGTACTGTGGCACCTATCAGGACACACTCTGTTTCTACCCGCTGGTTTAGAATAACAGAGGTTCATCTATTTATTCAGCAAGACTACTACTTACCATTACTGACAGGGAATATTAAATATTAAGGATAAACAATTCATTTTTTAAAAAACATTAAACTTGGCTAGTGTATTTAGTTTGAAAGTTGAGGTTCTTCTCTATCTTTTAGAAGGCTCTTCATTCATTTAGAAGGATCCACATTCATTAGTGTTGCTGCTGCATCTGCTGTTTAAAGTACCGGACACTTTGAAGCCCACCCCCTGTCCTTTCAGATTGTCAAACAATCCTGATTTGTCACCTGACAGAAATCACACTGAGATGAGTAGCATGCACACATTTTAGCAAACCTGAGCACAAGGGAGAAAGCAGTTGCAATTTAATTTATGGAAAGTGTATCCATACTTATTTCTAAAAGAATAGAAGCCATTATCTAAAATTTCTTTATATAATCCCTTCTACTGAATCCCCAGTCAAAACAGAGTGTTCAGTAGAAGCAAAACTCTTTAGATTGACCCCAAGTTGCAAAAATCCATAAAGGGCATTTAATGCATCTGTGTCTAAATTGGCAACTGTGCTGTTCCTGTGGCTTCCTTTTGGTGTTATTGATGGACAGACTATCTGCTCAGCATTAGCATCACTCTTTGAAGATCACCTAAGAAGGTAAAACTCAGCCTTGTGCAGCCATCAGCCATTCAAGATGGTTTTCTTCAAGGAGACGTCCCTTTCACGGCTCTTTAAAAGGGCCACTTGTCCCACAGGAATCTCCTAGCCCACTTTGGGCTCTGCTAGTGTCTAGCAGCATCCTTTGAACTGTTAGGACTTCCCAGTGCCCCTCACCCATGCCGCAGTGCCCCAATTGGCAGAAAGGACTGAGGAACAAAAGATGCTATTAGCCCGTGTACATTTTACTTAAATTCTACTGCAGAATACAATGCATAGGCCACAATTGTTCCATTCCATAAAAGAAGTTGGAGAATTGAGAATCAGTATAAAATACATGGTTGCAGGCTGAAGAGAAAATGATGGGGGAATGTATTTTTTGTTTGTTTGTTTTGTTTTTTCGAGACAGGGTTTCTGTGTATAGCTTTGCGCCTTTCCTGGAACTCGCTTTGGAGACCAGGCTGGCCTTGAACTCACAGAGATCCGCCTGCCTCTGCTTCCCGAGTGCTGGGATTAAAGGCGTGCATCGCCACCACCTGGCGAGGGAATGTATTTTATATATTCATGTCCATTCATAATCTTCCTCCCTCCCTCCTTGCCGTTTGCTTTAAACCTAAATGTAACATATACCTTCTTTCCACAGCTCTGGGGTGGATTCCACAGTATATTCTCCAGATCAACATGTCAATTTCAGATCTGTGATACCAGCCATGCAGCATGAATCAATTAACCTCAAAACCTCTAAGAGCATGGACCTTGGTAAGTGACGGGGAGGAGTATCCAAATCCTTTTTCCAGTCTCCACCCATCTGTCTTTCCAGAAGTGCAATTTTGTTCCTCCAGCTTCGGGAGTTGGGAAAGGGCACTGTTCACCCCATCGTTCCATTTCCTCTCACATGTTAACTTCGATTAACCTGTTTGTAAAGGAAAGAGAGATGGCATATTTTTATGAAGCATTCCACATAATCTTCTCCCTCTATAGATCAGAAAAAAACTAATTATAGAAAACTTGAATGCCACAAAAAAAAAAAAACAAAAAAAAAACTTCAACTCACTTGCCTTTGCTTCTGTGTACTGGTTTCAGCTTATATATATCTTGCACAGTGGGCATGCCCATTGCTTGGCCTGGCAGGATAATGGGGTCAAATGACACATCCCATTGGTCTCTTCAACTAAATATCCCTAAATCCTATGACTCTAGAGAGGTGAGGTGTGCCACAGGTCTGTCACATTGAGGGTGTTGTGGTACCCTAAACAGTCTTGCTGACTTTCTGAATACCATAGGACTTATTTGCTTCAAGGGGAGATCCAGGACCTTGGCAACAATTTAGACCAGGATCTGGAGCTATAAGACTTCTTAGACACTGAAGAGCACTGTCACCATCATCTGGGATCTTAGAAACAGAGTATAGCATACACTCAGAGCAAAATATTCATTGCATCTCAAGAGCTCGGGGGCCAACCTCTGCAATTGCTTTCTCTTGGGGCATAACATATATTTCATTAGTAGTAACAAGGAAACAGAATCATCAAAATTGCAAGCTCTACTCAATGATCTGATAAAGGGTGGTTATCTGTTGTTCATTTACAGCAGCTCAGGAAAATGTTCAATCACAACAAAACAAGGGAAATTGATTCCATTTTCTATAAGTTAACTAAATCGTTGGGAAGCATTTGCCCTAATCACCTATAGTGTGAGACCAATAGAAAAAAGCTCAACAAGGAGGCTGCACGGCTGCTGGTCATACGGGGATTTTCTCAAGAGCAAACCTGTGACAAGCAGAGGGCTGCTGTGCAACAGTGACATGTGTTTACCATACTTTAAGGAGCAATTTGTTTTTTGGGAAGCACTTGATAAACATTTCCTGTTCTGTCTTCCCAGTCTCTCTGTAAATAAGATGAATGGATAAAAATGGCTCTTCATTTGGGGAAGGGAAATATATTGCTGTTTTTCTTTCTTTAATTAAAAAGGGCTAGCGTTATAATTCTAAAATCTGGGCCAAAGATAAAAACAGTATATCATCCATTTTAAGAGAGAAAGGATATCACCAAGTTTACAGAGTGATTAAACCTCAGTCATGTCCAAAAAGTATTCTATCATTTTATTTTTTAATTGTTATTAATTCTTTGAGATTTTAATACAATGTTTTTAATCATATTTACCCCCTCCCTCAACTTCCTCCAAATTCACCCTCTTCTCTACCCACCCTATTTATCTTCCTTTAAAAAAAAAATCCACTAAGTCCATATGTTGTTGAGGGTATGGCCTTCCAGTGGAGGATGGTTGACTTATTAGAGGCTCCACTCTTAAAGAAAACTGACTCTCCCAGTTTCAGTCGCTGATAGCTCCTCAGCTAGAGGTGGGACTCCATGCCTACCTCTTCTCTCCATGTTGGAATTTCGTCTGGCTCAAGTTTGCACAGGTCCCATGCATGCTGTCCCTGTGAGTTCAGAGTAGATACTGTTTCCTCGTAGTCATCACTACCCATGACTCTCACACTCTTTGAGCCCCCTCTTCTGCAATGATCCCTGAGTCTTGGAAATAGGAGGCATGATCCAGATGTCCCACTGAGGCCTGGGACTTCCATAGTTTCTCATTCTCTGTACTTGGCCCAGTTGTCGGCCTCTGTGTTAATCATCATCTACTGCAAAAAGAAGCATCTCTAATAGGGGTTGAGGGATGCATTGATCTAATACGGACATTTTGAGAAAATTTTCTCTTTCAGATTGAAATCTCATTTCTGAAATATGTATATTAGCATCCATCCATTGAATTTTATTGTACATGATGATAGGCACCCACACTCTAATGAACAATGACAATAGTAATGTTTGTTCAGTTTACACAACTGTCCATGAGTTAATTTGTTAAGGACGTAAGTTCTAAGCTGAAAGGCATTGTTTAAAATGCACTGCAGCAAAGTAACTTAGTTGGATGCTATTAAAACATTTTCAGAGCAGTTGTCAAAGTTGAACCCCTTCTGAGAAGTATGAATTTAAGGCTAAGAGAATTTGGGAGTAGACAGTATAGGACCATCTTGGTCTTTCTTCCCAGACAGAAAGTGGAGTGGGCTTAATAAATGTGTTTTCTTTCATAGTGAGTAAACCCAGTGATCCTCTAGTACTGAGCGTTTGGAAGTGTCTTTTTTTTCTGATTACAGTAGTAGAGTGTTGTAATGGTTTAAAGTGCCATTGAAAAATCTGAAATATATACATCTTAATTTTATATATATTGCTGATTTTATATATGTATGTGTATATATATATATATATATTGTCAATGATGATGTTTAGGGGACTAATGCTCTCAGCAGGACAAAATACAACTTCCAAAGTTAAAAGCTAATAATAAACCCTAGGGCTGGAAATGTAGTTCAACTGGTAGAGTGCTTGCCTGGCATGCACACAGCCCTGGAATTAATCCTCATAAATAAAACCCACACTATTTAGACAGAATACTCACATAATATTTTTTAACCTGGAAAAAGCATCAGCTTTTGGTTAAAAATAAAAAGACATAAAAGGATAAATGTTCACATTTATTTATTGAGTGATGACTTCAGACTGGCTAGTCCTCTATCAAAAAGTTTCCATGACCTAAGCCTGATGATAGATGTGTACAGATGCTCCTATTTCCAGCAGCTTTGGTGAATGGTGAGTGGCGTGCCTCGATCTAAGGCCAGCCTGGACTATGTAGCTGGCACTGTCTTTTGAAAAGTCTATAGGAATCTTCAAAAGGTTGTGGATACCATCAGGACCCTTTCTATGTCATGCTTGCTACTGAGTCACATGATAATCCTAACCTGCACATTGAATCATGTCACATGTTCTGGTGTGATGAATTTTTAAAGGAAGTTCCAATTACTTATTTTGATGTATATTTCCAAAGAAGGGCAAGTCTTAGGAAAACTTCAGCCTCTTATCCCCATCCCTTTCCCCTAGTCAGCGAGTGCACACAGGGCTTAAACATCAACGGTCCTGCCTGTTGTGCTGTCCACTTTGCCCAGCCGTCCACACACATGTTCATGCCACATGCACTTGGAGTCACTGCATAGTTAGGCAGTACTGAACGCGTGGGTCTCTTTAATGGAACTTGAGCTTGATTGAAAGTTTTATTTTGTTTATTTTTTGGCCCTTTGTATCTTCTTATCTTGATTTTATTTATTGATCTTTGCCAGTATTCCGTTTGCTATTTTTATGCTATTTTTAGAATACTATTATACTGTTGTAATCATTATGTTTTCACTTTGATCTTGGTCTCTTTTACTATAAAACATGTTTTGATGGGACTGACATGAGAGCTCAGTCAATAGTTTACTGTGAAGTCCTGGGGAACCGAGTGTAAACTCAGCACCCATCTAAAAACCACAGAAGTTAGTCACTTGGCGATCAGAATTGGGAAGGCACACAGGAAGGCCCTTGGGGTTCACTGGCCAGCCAGTGGAGTCATGCAGTCAAGGTACCATGAGAGACCCTGTCTCAAATCTAAGGTGGAACATGATTGAGATTGGCTCTGAGGTCAACTCTGGCTCCTTCACAAAGATATGTGCTGCTGCCCTCCGCTCACGCCATACACATACACACATACACAAATGTTTTAGATTTATTGTCTTATAATTCCATCTTGCCTTTTGTTTTTGTTTTGTTTTGTTTGTATCCTGTTTATCTCATTTATTTTCTTCCTGAGACTTTTGGAAAAAATGATTGATTTTTATTCATAGTATATGAGGTAGAAGAATATTTCTTCAGAAAATAAACAATCATTATATTAGACTTTTTCATCATTCCATAATTTGGAATACATCCTCATTCGATACTAAATTCCTTTATATTAGTACATTGGTGGGTTTATAGACATGCTGACTTACTGATATATCAATCTGCCCTGCACCACTTGCTACCCTGTGTAAATTATCATGCTATTACTCTTAATTTTAATTACTTATAGGGTGATTTTCCTCTGATTTATCTTTTTAAGTATAAAACAAGATTTTTTTCAAAGTTAAATGACTTTGGCTTTTCAGATGCATTAACTCTTCCAGGAACATTAAAATCAGATAATCAAAGTTACAATAGGAATATTTCTTCAGTATACGTGTGTGTGTGTGTGTGTGTGTGTGTGTGTGTGTGTGTGTGTGTGTGTGTGTGTAAATGGTATATATGCTTCCTGTGGGCTCCTGATAGAAGCATTTTATGAAGTTAAATTGGCCTCTTTGTAGTCCTAGCTTACTAAACTTTTTTCATTATTCCCTTTATTCTTTAAATCAGGAATAGGTATTGAATTTTACTAAGTGATTTGTAAGGATCTATACAGAGTGACGGTATATATTTTTCTTTGTTAATAAACTAGAAACAAATTAATTAGTAGCTTGTACACAACTGATCTCTGATTCTTTTTGAGTCACTGTTTTCTCTGAACCTCTAAAGTTCATTTGATTAACTACAGTTTCATTTGTGAAATGGCTGCAGAAGGTTTCAGTTTCTCCACACTCTAAAGCATAACTCAAGACTGACGGCAATTTTATTTGTTATTCTTAATTCTTCTGTAACCACTCTAGATTTGGGGAGGCCATTTTGCTTCAATATTTAGTAGATATTTTTGGAGTTTGCATGTGGTCATGTTTAAGACAGATCAATGATGATTAAAATAATAAGGACAAGAAATTTATTTTTAAGCAATTGGCTATAACTATGCTTATTCAAGGGCTAGGGTACAATTTAAGTGACTGGGTAGATACTTCTGGGTTTTCCAGAAAATCAATCTTTCCCTACTAATTGCAGACTTTACTCTATTTATTTAAATTACCAGAATTACTATGTTCAGTCTGGATCCCTTTAATTTGTTCATAATTGAGCTTGTATGGGTGCTGAGTTGGAAGCCCTCAGAAGCTGAGCAACACAGCTGCCTTTTTGGCCTTTGGCATAGGGTTTCCCCCCAAGAGCTGCCCTTCTTGGCAGAACGCCAGGGAGTTACATTCAAAGACTTTTTGATGAGGCATAAAAATCTTTAATTTCCAGGCTTGGTGTTTTATGACCCCATAATAGTTTTTAAGAATTAGTCTCAATTATTTAAGGGACAGCACTTCAAGATTTTGGCCCCATTGTTGACCTAATCTATAGCCCCATTCAAAGTCAAGTTGAAAACGCTGTTTCTCACCAGACTTTTTTAAAAAGAGTTTTGTGTCGTGTTTCCATTTGGGCTCGCACTGTTTCAGATGGCGTCTGTGGCACAGGAGGAGAGGGCTGAGGGGCCATGCAGCTGAGGAGCCCTGGCCAGCTGTCTGCCTCTGCTCAATGGGAGGAAATGGGACTACAGTGATGCATGAGGCAGCCAGATGAGACTATAGGAAGTGTCTGACAATGGTGACTGCAGGCATCACATGCTCCATGTGTCTTTACACACTGTATGGGTCCTGTGTAACTCTCTCTAAACTCAGGAGGAGAGATAGGTTGGCTGATTGTCTTTCAGAATCTGCAAGGATGCAGTTTTATTTTTCATTAGTTTCTTCTACTTTTAAAATTTAGAGAATGTTTGTAGACACACACAGTTGATGTAGCTATACACAACCTGATTTCCTGTACCTGTAAAAGCAAATAATAAAGATATATTTTGAATAGCACTCTCTCATAGGTGTGGGATATTCCTCTCAGAAAAAATTGCCATCTCTCATGTCAGCTCAAAGATGGGAATGAAATAAGTTAATTAACCCCATTCTACCTCTCTACTACTTTGTTTTTTTTATTGTTTTTGTAGTGATCGATTTCATTTTTGTAATAGAATATGACAAATACCCTGAAGACTGAATATAAGAAATGTATAAAATTATATATTCTGATATTATACTACTGATATTAATATGTGTTGATAAATTTTAATGTAAAGCTTTATTCCCATGAATCTTCTTTATTACCATCAGTAAGCAATACCTCTGAAGATGGTAAAAGCTGAATCAACTATTGTTCTTTTAGCCCTTAGTCTAATACTTAAACAACAAATCTGACTGGTAAAGAGACATTAACCACAGCCCCCAAAGGAAGTGCTTACTCACCTTCTAAATCAGTCAAGGAAGTGATCAGGAAGGAGCAGAATGGGGTGGGCTGGCTGCCCTGTGCCCTAGCCAAGCAGGGGAAGGGAATTGCAGAGCTATTGGGTCACTGATGAAACAATGCTTACTGAGGACCCACTGTTTGCCAGAGTGATGAGCAAAGGGATGGCTGTGGCTAGGTTAACCCCTAACAGGAAGGGAAGGCTAGGGAGTTAAGGGGAGGCTTCCAGAAGGAGGTTCTGATGTAATGATGCAAACTTAGAGAGCAAAAGCCAAGGCAATTAAAGACTTTAGTGTGGCTGCTTAAGAACTCACTGGTTACCAGTGGCTGGTTAAAAAAAAATTTTAAAAAAGGTCAAATGGTGAAAAAAAGAAAAATACTGAGGGTGAACTAAAGAGGAAGAGCTGCTTGCTGCCCCACAAGAAGCTTGTAAATCCTCGAAAGATTAGTAAGCTATTTCTAAAGGATTAGGACAGGGTGTGATGGTCCATTGTTGAGGATTCCTGTCAGTGCCAGGTGGAGAGTGGAGCCACTGGGATCCTGGGTGGTTTTCCTTCAAGTGCATCAAAAGGACGCTGTTCCTATTGGAGAAGTGGGGCTGCCTGTGTATGGGAGTTAGAAGACCAGCTATTCTTGTGCTCTAAGTGGGCTGGGATTGCAAAGCGGCTGTCCCAGGTCAGTAGAAATCATCCAGAGTCGCCCTCACACTTCATAAAAGGAAAGAACCAATCTCACAAAGATGATACATTCCCAGAACAACTGGTGACCTCAGTGTGGATCCTCAGATATTCATATCTGTGAAATAAAAAAAAAAAACAAAAAAAAAAAAAACGATAAAACTCTGGTGACCAATGGCAGTGTGCATGGACTCTATAGAATAACTGAGGCCACTTTTTCTTGTTAGAATTTCTGTATGGGCAACTCAGGGAAGTATTACATGTGATATTGACCTTTAATATGTTTCAGTTTGTTTTCTGATTGAGATCAATGGGCTAAGTTATATACTGAGGTATACAGTATTAGAATGCTCACTACTGGGGTTGGGGATTTAGCTCAGTGGTAGAGCACTTGCCTAGCAAGCACAAAGCCCTGGGTTCGATCCTCAGCTCAAAAAAAAAAATGCTCACTACTGAATATACCAATTAGAAGTTTATTTTCGCTAAAGGAAGTTAAAGAGCAAACATAATAAGATTCTGTGCTTGGCAATTCTGAACTGTCCTAAAATTTTAAAAAATCAACTTAGCAAGAGGAGATGTGATCATCAGATGGTTAAGTTCCAGTGAGCTAGAAAAAAAGTATAAAATTGTATAACTGTGCATTTCAAAATGTCAGAAGAAAGGATTTTGAACAAAAAGAAAGAATATGTTTGAAGAGATAAATAACTTTTAAATACTCAAGGACTCTGAAAGAACTTGGATATCTGTAATTTGGAGGAAGAGAGTCTGGAATAAAATGGAATCTTACCAATTTTTCAATAGAGATTGTCCCAGAGAGATGGCCATTCTGTTGAACTGACATAATTTTCATGAAAACTCAGTCCCCAGTTTTGTGAAAACGGGGTCACCAAAATTTGGGCTGGCAAGATGGCTCAGTGGGTAAAAATGTTTCCCATGAAAGCCTGGTAACTTGAGGAGAACCCATGTTGGAAGGGAAAAACCATCTCCTGAAAGTTATCCTCTGACCTCTGCACACTGGGACATGAACATGCCCACACTCAACAAATCATACATACAAAGAACGAAGAGAGTAATAGTGTCTATCCAATGAGGACTCATTGGATGCTTAACATATGCAAGGCAGTAAGTATTCCAGGTAAATGATAGGGCTGTTTATTCTTTTTAGACAAATAGATAATAAAGTGTAAACAGTGA
The DNA here is from genome assembly GCF_903995425.1 of Onychomys torridus. Lineage (NCBI taxonomy): Eukaryota > Metazoa > Chordata > Mammalia > Rodentia > Cricetidae > Onychomys > Onychomys torridus. The sequence continues at coordinate 47,033,105 of NC_050465.1, forward strand.
ATAAACAATAAAATTTCAGATAGAAATAACTACTTCTTGAAGCCAAATTTAGATGGGGACCCAGAGAGAGGAAGGAAGACCTTCCTGAGATAGAGTCATGGAAGGTAAGATAGTTCTTGAACAGGTTAGTGAAAGCACAATTGTGCTAGAATCAGACTCTGAGTGTTGGCATGATGACAGCCATGACAATGCTCTGTGCTTTCAGTTGATCTCCTGACATGCCTGTTTCTAAATGAGCTTCCGTGTTATCATATCAAGTAACAAGACTGCTTTACTGCAGTGTACATGTACAGGACTGTATTTAACTGAATACAACATTTTAATAGACACCAGGACAGTCTAAAATGGATCCAGATACTGTAGAGGAGCCCAGAAACCATGTCCAATGAAAACCAGTTGAAAGACATAAAGCTAACACCTGGAGGAAGGAAATGTCGCAGCACGGGGGTGGGGGTGGGGTGTCCGCTTAGGCACTCTCCCGCTTGGTACAGGAATACTCTAATTCGTAAACTGACTCAAACCCCAGATATATCAAGCAATGACAGCCCCATCAGAAGATACAGCAGGCTGACAAGCTTTGGATCTAGGGAGATGTTAATGACAGAAAACTGACCCCTGGCTTTTTGCATGCTTGGTATGGAGGGAAAAATATGTAAATTAAAACAACTCATTAAGATGGAGGAGAGAAAGAAACTTTACCACCTCTGTGGAAAAGGAACTGTGGTATTTTTCAGTAAGAAACATAAGATTCTCTTTCAGGGCAAGGGGTTTTGTTGTGATTGTTTTGTTTGTTTTGGATAGTGGGGATCAAACTCAGGGCCTTACACATGCTAGGAAAGAATTCTAGGTCTGACTTCCATCCCTAACCCTATTGCCTGCCTCCTCAAATGTTTAATTTTCAGGCAGGACCTCACTAGTTGCCTGAGCTAACCTTGAACTTAACCATGTTGTACAGACAGGCCTCAAACATGTGACCCTGCTGCCTCAGCCTTGAGTAGTTGGGAATACAAGGACATGAAAGCATACCTAGCCTTGTGTATCCTAATGTGTTTCTATGGTTAAAATAACCATCCAAACTATAATTCCAACTGAAGTAAAAGCAAGCGGAGTTTGCAGAGAGCACACGGCAGCACTTAGAGACAGTGAAACCAGTAAAGAAAAGAAGCTGTTCTCTGCAATTCACAGCAGCATCTCCACCCGAAACAGCCCTTTGGAGAACCTTAAGAAAATCCATATTGGAGTAACTAAAACCATAACAAGAATTAAATTTCAAGTAATTGCTACACTTAAAAATGAATTCTAGGTTATTGCTAATATTTACCGAATTTCAGAGATCAGATTGCTTCTCTGTGTCTGTGGCTAGACCGTTTTTTCTCAGTACATCAGTGCAATGTGCAGATCCTGTTCAAAAGTAGGTAGGATTCCCATTTGGGTTGGAGCACCAGAGCAGGAGTGGCTGTCTGTGTCAGGGTAGAATTCTCTCCTGTACACCCCCTTGTACTCTTCCCTGGCTTTAATTCCCACACACAAACAGAAACATTGCTCTTGGTTTTCTTTTGTTTTCTGGACAAGGTTTCACTGTGTAGCCCCAGCTGGCCTGAAACCAGGCTGGCCTCGAACCCAGAGATCTACCTGCCTCTGCTTCTGCAGTACTGAGTTTATAGGTGTGTACTTTTGCCTCAGAAACAGATTTTCAGCGTGAATTGCTCTGTTCATTGGAAATGATCCCTACTGTATAGAAATTACACTTTCCTACTGGATTATGTTTCTAGAATTTTCTGAAAGTGTTGGCTCATTCCAGCTCACCCTTATCAGATTCTTTCCAATCCATAAATGGTCACAAAGAGCCTTACTCATACTTGCTTTCATTTATCTCCTGTTGAGGGAGGAAATCATTTGCATTTTGAACAATCATGTTTTCTTCACTTAAAGAAGAAAACAGCCTTTGAAATAAGAACAATCCTCCACATAAAAACATTTAACCCAGTGATGTTTTTAGTAATGTTAGCAGTTGTGGAAGAAGTAATGTTACAAGGATAACTAGCAAGGAGCCACTAAATTTCAAGTCTCCTTGTAATTGGTGACTGACTTTTAAATTGCCAGTAGAAATAAATTCTTTTCAAGTGTTACATAATGTTACATTTTCTTGCAAGAGATACAAAGACAATTATAAAGTTTGGACATGTTTGTAACTGAATCTTGACTAGTGATATTTTGCAATTGCCAATCCATGAAGATATTTATGAAGCTGGCCTCTGTATATTAGAAAATAATTTATAACTTGATGGAAAATCTAGGATTGGTAGGGAAGCTACCTTATCCTTTAAAACTGGAAAGTTGAGTTGCTCTTAAAATTTAATACCTGAATTGCTTTTCTTATATTTATCCCTTAATTGAGCTCCTCTATAGGATTCTAATCCTTTTAAATAAGCCAAATATGAACCTTTTCTCTTCAGTTGCTTTTGTTTCTTAAGCCATTGTTCATATTTAAATGTGATCCCATGTTCATTTTCAAAGAACTTTTGTATTAATATGAGAATATCTCCATAAAAATATAAAGCTAAAACATCTGCTCAAAGAATGGAACAAAGTACTGAAATTCTCCTTGGAATTACAAGCCAAATCCATTGCAGTTGTTTAGAAGTAAGAGTCTCTTAGTTGAAGCCATTATACTTAATATGAAGCTAAAAATCACAGAAAATATGTGCTATAGTATATTATAATATATATATATGAAATAGAGTTTGGCAGTTTCATAATTATCCATTCCAAGAAGGATCCCGAATGACAAAGAGTTGACACTGGAAACACTTCAGTCATAAACTACAGCTCCAGGGAGGAGGAGAAGCACTTTATCCTTAGGGGTAGTAGTAGTTTCTTATTAAAGCAAAGCCTCCCCAGCATTGAATGCTTTTATTCTCATCTCTCTGTGTGTATTATCCTTGGGAGAGAAATGATTCTTACACCATTGTAGGTTTCTGAAATTTGTTGACCAAATGAGTAAAAGTATGAGCTCTTAATCCGTGACTGGTTCCCTCCTGAAAAGCAATTGTGTTCCCATTGGCAGTGTATGAAAGCATCTGATTGTTACGGTGGTTCTCATTTTTGCCACCTTGATAAACTTAAAAGAATATTTTACTTTTAAAATTACTTTAAAGTTATATCTATATCTATATCATATATTTGCTCTATAATTTCTTTTGTGTACCATATAAACATTTTTTAAGTAAGTGGAAGAATTCTACATGAAATCTCACTTTTTGCAAGTAAAATGCTACTCTAAATTAAAGGCCAAGTGTTTAGCCCTTGCTCACAGGGGAAAGCAGATATTTCACTGTGTTACTTGTTCCAAACTACATATTAATCAATACATTTATATCTTTCATGAAATGATTAAGAAAAAATAAATTATCCAGAAGTAGAGTCAAATTCAGACTATTTTATGATTCCAAAAGTTTCTTAATCTCTAACAAATCAATTAATCTTTTAAAAATGATTTAATTTTCATCAGGGTACTTGAGCTCTACTCTCGGACTTCACATGCAGCATGCCTCACTGCTCTAGAATGCACTGTACCATCTGGCATTACCATAGAGGCCTACTCTACTATCCTAAGACTCAGAACTCATCTAGTGCTCGAAGATGTGATTGCAGTTTTACATGAAAATCATTTATTCATCTACTCTCCTTTCCTTCGTTTATTAAATAAATATATTGGATAATTCCTCTAAGTTAAATACTGCTCTAAACAGCTAAGACACATCAATGACAATAGACAATGGAATACTATTTCTATAGCTTATTTTTTTAGTAGAAATATGCTCAGGGGTTAAGTTTAAGGGACTGAGTGTGTAAACAGTAATAATGTCATAAGTGAATAAAGATATTGAAAAGATACCCATTATGGCACATACAGAATTCTAATTTGTGGAAAGAGGAGGCATGCCTGGGAAGGTTAATATATCAGCACCCACCTGGTTGCCAATGTTCATAAGAAAAGGTGTCTGGGAGCTCTATGCAAGATGTAAAAATTAAAGTGAAAATTAAAATAGAGATCATATTGAAAACTGACTAATCAGGAGTGATAGTTTTAAGTGAGTTGGGAATAAGCTATTGACCCTCTGCTGATCCTGGAATTGATTGGCATAATCCCCAGTCCCCAAGCACTTCTGGACTATCTTGAACAAACCGTGAGAAGGTGAAGGGTCCAGCTTGAGATTCCTTAATAGTAAAGCAGGCCTGTACCAAAGAACTGGAAAGCATTTAGCCAATTTTCAGCATTTAAGAAAAGTTATCATCACCCAAAAATTGGATGAAAAAATGAATTACCTTGGAGCTTTTTTTATTTCTAGCTCAATAAATCAGTATATATGAGGTAAATAACCCCAGTGTTTTCTCTGCAACCAAAAAAGATAGAAGAAAGCCTACAACCAGATCCTCCTGCTGCGGGTCCAGTGTGTAAACTTACCAAAGACTGCAGCTCATGATTGTGGTTATAAATGTAGAAGACCATAGAAAGTCCACTAAAATAAGTGGTGTGGTGATGTGCACACACAACCCCAGCACTCTGGAGGCTGAGACAGGAGGAGGATGAGTTCAAGGACAGCTTAAACCACATACTGGAAGATTTTGTTTGGTCAGTTTGGGAATTTGTTTGTTTTGGTATATGTGTGTGTGTGTGTGTGTGTGCGTTTGTGTGTGTGTGTGTGTGTGAGAGAGAGAGAGAGAGAGAGAGAGAGAGAGAGAGAGAGAGAGAGAGAGATGAGAGATGACAGTATAGGGTTTCTCTGAGACAAGATCTTTGAGATGGAGGCTGATCTCAAACCAACAGTCATTCTCCTTCTGCCCTCCTTTCTGGGGTACTGGGCTCATGCATGTGCCATTCATGTGCAACGTTAAGACCAACAGATTGTCTTAATATGATATCGGTACCAGAATGATATGGAGAATTGGGAAATGTTTATTTAAAGTTAATGTGTTTGCCATTGTTGCCACAGTGAGAATAATTGCTAAAATAACTGAGGAGTGGGAGGTAGGCCTTATGCAGGCTCAACCTTGCCAGAGAATTTGTGCATTAGTACGTCATGGTGGGTTTTGTTGTCTAGGGCCCCTACAGGAAAGAAGAACATATGGATTTGGGGGAATGTGACAGAGGCTACTCGTGCTGACAGGAGGCAGAGAGCCATAGCCAGAGAGAGAGGAAAAGAAAGGAAGGGAAAGAGAGGAGGATAGAAGCAGACAGGAGAGGAGAGGAGGGGAGGGGAGGGGAGAGAGGGGGGGGAGGAGTAAAAAGGACCATGAGACAAGATACCCCTAAGGATCTGGCCCTCGTAACCTCCTAATTCCATACAGGCCCTACCTCCTAAAGTTTCTAGAACTTCCCAAAATGTGCCAGCCCCTAGATATAAAGCATTCAACACATAAACTTTTTAGGAAACACTTCATACCAGAACCATAGCTCCAGACTACAGGAGATTCTATGAGTCTTCAAGATAAAATCCACATAGCAGTTCCTAAACTCACACGGAAGCCACACCCTTCATGGGTTTATTGTTCTAAGGAAAATCCTGGTGAGGAGAAGGGATGGGAGTGTTTGTCATGTTTGAAAGGGCATACAAAGTGGAGTGAAGAAGACTTTTCAATCAAGCTGGGATGAAGATTGGTGCTGTGAAGCAGGATACAGCCTGAGAGGGCGTTTCCAGGGTGGAGGAATGTGCACAGCCTCTGAACTGAACAAGTAGAATTAGCTGCAAAGCAGCTTGAGTAAGTAAGGCTGTCGGAGAGCATGGATTAACTCTGGCCTTGATGACAGAATGTCTTGACTGTATGGTGGTGTGCTTCTGAAAGGGTAGTGTGTGTGTGCGGCAGAGTAACTCTAGGGTAATGACACCCGTGGTCCTGAAGCACAGACCGTCCTTTACATGTGGCGAGAAGTTCCAATTCTGTCGCCATAGGATTCAAATCCCAAAGTCTATTAATCCAGACTACAAAAAAGAATCAGGGTGATGGCAGTATAGTGACAGTATAGTCATGCTCAAGGCAGATAGCATTTGGGAATCATTTCATATATACCTGTCAGTCTGCGGCATAGGAATTCCATGGTTATTTGTCAGAATCATGCTACCATAATGAAATAGCAGACACAGGCCACTTAGAAGGTATTTATTTTGCTCACATCATTGGTGGACTCTATTGACTAGACATCTGAGAAGAATGACAGCATGTAATGATGGGAGAGTATGTCATCTCCAAATGGAACACAGAGAGCATGGAGACTCTGCGGTCCTCTTTAAGGGTGTAGTCCCAATGATATTAGGACCTTCTACTAATCCACACAATTACCCACAGTATCTCAAAATACTGAACACCCAATGTTCAAGCCTTTGAAAGTTTGGGGACAGTTATGAACTCATCATATATGAGGCTATCAGAGTAAAGAGAATGGCTTGTATATGGTGTCCCAATACTAAGTGACAAGTAGGGATTCAAACTTAGACATATTTGTAATGTTAGGTTCCAAGTTATTTGACTTTCTATTTCAATTGAAACTTATCAATCTTCCAGCCTTACCTCTAATAGTAGGAGACCTTTTTTTTTCTTCTTATCTCCTATCTAAATCCCTTCTTCAATTCAGGATCTGTTCAACTCTGGGTGTCCTCTGAGACTATTATTCTCCCCCCAGATCTTTCTATGAATTCCTGAAGCAGTTACCATTGATATCGCTAATTTTAGCATAGAATTGCACTCTGGATACCCACCAAATGAGAATTTTTTTTTCTGACTCCAATCAGATTACAAGCCCCTCCAGGGTCATACCTAATGATTCTCAGACACTTCTGCTCAACATTTTGCATGCCTGTGTGCCAAATACACCCGAGATGGATGGTTGAATGAATGCTGTTGGAGCAATCTGGCTGCAGTCTCGAGGACTCCATTAATCTCCATCATTGACTTGGCTGATCTTACTGTGTAGGCAGACTCTCCGTTCCTAACATCAAAAGAGTAAATGAATAAAAGGGCAAACACACGTTTGGAATGGGTTGCAAAATGAAATAGAGATGGGGCCGTGATAAGAAGGTACAGGATGTAGCACCACGTACCCACGCATCTGGTTCACTCACCCAAACTAGTTCTTTTTTTTTTTTTTTTAATTTCCAAGTGGGGAAGCCTCAAAAAAAAAAAAAAAAAATTTTCAAGAAAGAATCAAACACAGGAAATATAGAAGGCCAAAAGCCTCAATTTCATTAAATAGAGAAGAATGGAGGCAGTTGTTTAGAATTTGAAGAAAAGGGCTGTGTGTTTTATTTTCTAATTGGAGGAATCTATGAATAAATTAGGCAATCACTTGACATAATTGATTTAGATCATGTGAATTCGCTTGCGCTGCAAGAGAGGGTAAATTAGATCAAATTGTCTGTACCCCTCCTCGTCTTCTGTGCCTCTCTGGTATTCTTTTTCCTTTTGTATTTTTCTACATCTTCATTTCCTTTTAAAAGCATTTTTAAACCTCAGAAAAACAGATGCATATATATATACATATATACATATATATATATATACACACATATATAATTTCTAATTCTTAATTTTAATTTACAAAAGAGTTTTCCCTTTTGATCGTAGAATTAGATTTGATTATATTTCCATAATAATAAATCTGTGTTTCTTATTTATGAATCCTATTTTCATCTTCCATAAATCTGTTTATACAAGAATAACATAGTGTGCACGAACCTAGCACCACAGGAATTATATTCAAAACATGCTCGAACTGCTTGCTTTTACCTGAAGCAACATGAAATTGAATTACATTAGAGGAGAGCAATTTGGGTGCATGTCAGCTGTTGCAAATATCATACAAGCTGAATATTTAGAGAATTTGTTCACCTTGGGTCAGACAGTATTAGTTGCTTGACAAATATCCCACAATAGTACCAAAAAACAGATATTCCAAGTCAAAGAACACAATTGATTCAAATAAACTGAAAATACTCTAAGTGGTTTAAATGCATGGTACTGGCTCTCCCATTATAGCTTCAAATGTATGCAGATTTCTATTCACAAAGTAATTTTTTATTTAGATTTCATCAAAGAACTTAGTAATGCAAGTGTAATCTATTTATTGCAATCTCATATGCTGAAACAACTGAGGAACATCAGAAGGGCCCTGTGTGCACATGACCCAATTTGTATAAAGTCCAATATAGCTATTTGATGTTCAGGAATGTGTGAGTTAACTCTTGAATGGCTAAATTAGCTAGCTTTTTAGATATCTAAATCTATATACCTTTAAGAAATAAGACTTACTTAAAGAGCTTATTTATTAATGGCCAAACTGTAATTTAAAGATGCTGTTATATTGAAAATGTGTTCAAAATGTTTTTAAAGACAAGAGTTTTTCAGAAAAGATTAATCTAATTGTCTAACCCTTTCCTGGGGAAGTGGGCCCTGTGCTTCATACACTAGGAACTCCATATCCCTAAAGGTTTATAGCCTTACACTATTGTTCACTGTGTCATTAAAAAATATTCTAGAAGGTTCACTTCAAAATAAAGTCAATAATGTAAGTAAAGCATCCCTAATTTAAAAATCTGAATTCCTAAATGCTCTTAAAATGGAAGACTTTTTGAGTATCAGCCTGATACCACAGATAAAAAATAGCTTAACTGCCCTTATGAACAGAATGTGTAAGTAGGCTAGTCAAAATTGCTTTCCATACTACATTTATGGTATATTTGGAACATGAATAGATTTTGTGCCTACACTTAGGTCTCATTCCCAAGAAATCCTGTCATGTTTTTGAAAATTATCTAAAAGTCAAAAGTATTTGAACTCTGGAGCACTCCTGGTTCACACCTTGGGATATGAAAATTTAACCTATGTAAAAGAGAAGTATTTGTGTCTAATAAACATTTGACTCAGTGAGTAAAAGCATTTGCTGTGAGAGCCCTATGACTTGAATTCTATCCCCAGAATTCTCTGAGCTCCACAGGTGTGACATATCACATGTACCCATAAACAACACACACACACACACTTAAATAAATAAATATATTTTAAGGAGAAGCACTTAGAAAATGATGTCTTTTAAGGTGGAGAAAAATCAACCATGGATAATATATGCAAAACTGAGAGATGATCCTAATGGTTTAGTGTATTGCATTGTTGGTTTGTTTAAGGAAATCTTAAAATGTTAAATGACTTGAAAATGCAAAGATTCTCCCTTTAGAACTCCGTGTGTGTGTGTGTGTGTGTGTGTGTGTGTGTGTGTGTGTGTGTGTGTGTGTCTCGTGTGTAATGTGACATAAGTGTGAAGCTGGGAACATGCCACAGCACATGTGTGGAGGTCAGAAGACTTGTTTCTGCATTTTGTTCTTCCCTTCCACCTTTACCTGGATCCCAGGGATCTAATTCAGGTCATTAGGCTTGCAAGAGCAAGGGTCTTCACCTGCTGGCCCATATTGTCAGCCTCAACTTTTTTGTTTGTTTGCTTTAGTTTGAAAAATTAGTATTTATTGACAAAAAGTCACAAGTGTCGTTGAGTTTTAAATTTTAAAATGCAGTTGTGTTTGCATTACAAATCTCTAGTGATAAATACAAGGACTGTATGTTTTAGGGTTCTGCAGAGGCTGTGTATTTTCCATCATCTTAAAAGCAGTGCTGATATGAGAGCAGGAGAGCCATCATCACAGGGAAAATGACAGCTCTGAATGTTCAGTACTGACAATCTCCACACACAGTAGTGACACCACGGTCCAGGGATGATGCTCTACATCACAAGACTGACTGGCAGCTTCCCTCAAAATGGACACAATTCATCCCTTTAATTCACTCACTTCCAGTCAGTATTCAACTCTCTTTTTCCAAACTGCATTTTAGTTAGTTAGTTAGTTAGTTAGTTAGATAGATAGATAGTTAGTTAGTTAGTTAGTTAGTTAGTTAGTTAGTTAGTTAGTTTTTCAAGACAGGGTTTTTGTATCTCTGGCTGTCCTGGAACTCACTCTGTAGACCAGGCTGGACTCAAACTCACGGAGATCCACCTGCCTCTGCCTACCAAGTGCTGGGACTAAAAGTGTGTGCCACCACTGCCTGGAAGCTTTCATAAATTGTAATGAAACAGTATTTCAGTGCCATTCCCTCTTATCCAAAGGTTCTTTGATGTTGATAAAAGTAAATAAATAATTGTAAGATGCATGGCAAAGGAGTAGCATTCTTAATATATGAAGAAATATATGAAGGTGTCTTATAAATTACTGAGAAATAATTATTTGAAACAAAATTATAAAAACATTTGACAATTCAAAAGGAAGAAAAATTTTATCAGTGAATAAATATTAACTATATTCATATTCACAAGTAATTGATAAAATGGATGCATTATTTTGATAAAGTTCACAAAGTGGTAAACTTTATTATGGCCTAATGTCATAATGCATGCTTCTTAGTCACTTTAGATTACTATTCTGTAAGCCAGATTATGATTTATACAGCACCTTAGTATTTTTTTAAATCTCTACTTAGTGATTCTGTTTCTAGGAATCAACCTACAAATATTAAACATAAATACATACTTAACAAATAACATACAACCTACAAATACATACATAAAACTTACATACCAGTCCAAGATCTTTATAATTATGAGCACTTTTTCACTATATTGAACTGAATTTATAGTGACTAAAGGGGTTAGTTAAATTCGAGGATTTTAAAATCAGTATCCTATGATATAACCCATAAAGGCCTTTGACTACTTAACAAAGCATACAAGGTTAGATGATAATATACCAATTAATAAATTAGTATATACAATGATATTGATGCAGAGTATATCTCTGTATCTATGTGTATGTCTGTGATGGGGAAATAGAGAAAAAAGGAAAAAAAGAGATTGTGCAAAATATTAAGATTGGTTTTTTTTTGTGAAACATGCATGGGTAAATTTATTATTAACACATTCTTTTATATTTCTAGACTTTACCACAAATGTGTATGAAATCTGTAGCATAAAGGAATGGGGACATCTAACTATAGGAAGAAAGGTTCATTGGATGTATTGATTGAATTCATTTTGTAGAGAACTGTCACCTATAAGTGGGGGATAAAACTACTTATAGGGCACAACAATGTTGCTAAAAGATTTCAATTTCATTCAAGTTACTCTTCATCCATGCAGTTGGTATTAACCTAAGAGCACATTCTACCACAGAGCTCTCAGGGATCATCATAAACGTAATATATATATATTGAGAGAGAGAGAGAGAGAGAGAGAGAGAGAGAGAGAGAGAGATGTATATATATAATGAAATCTGCATAAGGCCAACTCAATGGGCCAAGAACACTGTCAGAGACCTAGGCTCCTTCCCAGCTCTGTCATTCTTCAGTTCCTGCCTTTTCCCTCATATTTGTTATTTGATAGTGTCCAGATGGCTTCTATTGCTTCAGCAATTATATCCATGTCCAGGGCATAAATAAATAAATAAATAAATATAAATAAATAAATAAGTAAGTAAGTAAGTAAATAAACAAAGAATAAAGTAGCAGACAGCAAACAGTGTGCCAGCATGCTACATTTAATCCAGTGTTGTGTAAGAATGGCTGCCCAGAAAACAAGCAAGTTCCTGTCTGTATTTGTCAGGACTAACATATGTTACATTCCCCCCTGTAAGGTCAATGGTATCGTTGGTGATGTTGGGTCAGTCACCTTACAGTGTCTGCCAGAGCTGCCAGCATGTTTCTGAGCATCTGGCCACTGTAGGTCTCACAAACTCCACAGAGCTCCTGAGTCCCTTCAGATCTTAGTCCTTAGAGACAGTTGCTCCAGCCCTATCTTAGAAGAACTGTGTGGTCAGTAGAAAAGGGGTTGGTAGGGAGCAACCTTCATCACAAAGTCAAGGTTAAACCAGAGTCATCAGGTTACAGCAGAGGACAAGTTCTCAGGGCTGCTTGGGTGAGTGATGCTGCCATTTTCAAATTAGAGAATGCAGCGGAGGAGCACATGGAGAACGAAGCAATTCCAACGGTCAGGCAGCAGGGACAGCTCTGGCCTTCGGTGGTTCTGACTTTCAGTTTCCTATTTGGACGTCCTTAATTGTTGAAATAATTCTTCTGGTTAAAGTACCAAGGATTGGGGGAGGGGTAATTTGTTTTTGTTTGTTTGTCGCCATGGACATAAAGGCATAGACACATGTAAGCTGCACACACACATACACACCAACCCAGAAAAAAAACAAAGATGAGATGTTTACAGAGTTATTGACGCTAAGGTATAAAAACAAAACAAACACCGAATTGGAAATTCTTGCCTAAATTAGGATTAAAAAAAAAAAAAAGATTGTTGGGGAAAAAAAAATCAGTCAACTTGTGAAACTCTTAAATATAAATAAGTTTATATAAATTTATATATATAGATATATATTATATGTATTTCAGATTTTTACAGCAACATATTCTTTGGTGTGGAAGTTAAAGAAGAGGGAGGGGGAAGGTCATAGGATACAGTCCCAGGCAGCTGCTTTCTCTTTCCCTTCCTTGGTCAGCGTCTCCAGTTCTCGAAAGAAACCCCTGATCTAAGGAAAATGATGGAAAATTTACTGCCTGTGAGATTACTTTGGACTCTGGGTCTTTCAATTGTCTGGTTTTCCATTTTATGTTTTCTATTAGCTCAACCTTATTCAGGATGTTTCTTATACCTCAATGCCTCCCCCAAAGATAGATAGTGGATATTTAATATGTATCTGCAACCGCCTATTCTGCAAAAGGAGCCTGATTTAAGTGAGTTCATCTAATAGATAGGCATAAAATACCAAATGAGTTCACTAGAGTGTGTGCAGAATTTTGTGCATCCTATTTAAGTGAGTGGTTGTGCGCTGTGAAACGGAGAAACAGCACATAAGCCCCCAAAGTTAATAACCTCTAATAAACAATGAGTCTAGATGACAACTTTTCAAAATCTATTACACACTAGTAGCCCTGGTTCTGCACAGCTTGCATATTAAACAGATGATAGTAGATTCTGGGCAGAAATATAGACAGCATTATATACTTCAATGCATGCCAGAAAAGAAATCTTTTGATAGCATTTACTGTAGCCAAGAACAGAAGCAGCTATACAATTCCCAGCCAGAAGTCAGGTGCCAAACTTAATTCATGCAAAAAAAAAATGTGGAAGGGGGAGGGGATTGGCATCATATGAGGTTTGTAAGCTCTCAGGGAAACATCCATGGAAATCCTGGGTTATGAGGTCTATGGGTTGTAGTGCCCTGGTGGGCTGGCTGCTTCACTTTATTTTAAACAGCTTAATGCGTAATCAGACTAAGTCCCAGGCAGACATCTCACATGCACACACAAACATGCCAGGAAGAAAAAAGGCATGGTTTTCAGTCAGGTAAGCTGGGCACATGATTTGGATATGGCAAGTTCACCTATGAGAATCCTCGGAGAAACACAGCATGGTGTGGTACTAATACTGGATGATAGCTCTGGGATTCAGAAAGATCTGAACACAGAGAACTGGTGAGCCCCCACTACAGCAGATTACCTGTAATGGGAATACATGTAAATTCCTGTATTTAGATTGATAAAAGGAAGCAACTGTCTCCTGTCTCATTCTTGTCAAATTTTTTTCCTATGCTGCAGCCTAGGTGGTCTTTTAAAAAACAGAAATCAGATAATGTCCCATCTTTGCTTTAAAAAAAAAATCCATTCCCCTGAGAATAAAGATGGAACTCATCCATCAGCATGTTTTGAAGTCCTCCATGACTGGTCTCTTCTTTTCTGTCTACCTGCTCTCCCATAAATTCCCTTGTCTTGCTGAATGTTCCAGCCATAAACAAGAGCTCCATGTCTTCATGGGGAACCTGACTGGGCCTTTCATATTTCCTCTACCTAAAAGACAAAACACCGTCACACTTTGCTAGACAACTTCAGAAGAGTCAAATCTACAGGCTTAATTTTATTTCATTTTTATCTACTTTCAGTTGGGTCATACATTTTCATATGACAAATATCCATTGAGTACTTACTGGGCATCAAGCACTGTTCCATGCTCTAGGTATAAAACAGAAGTAAGAGGAGGGACTGCAAGAGCGTGAATGGTTGAATCCAAGATCAGAGAGGCACAAGGACAAATAGCCAATTGAAAGACAGCACATGAATTATGAACCAGCCAATTATGATCTGTTTGGGAGGCACCCAGGCTGTGGGACCAGGACCTGTCCTTAGTGCATGAGCTGGCTGTTTGGAACCTTGGGCTTACACAGGGACACTTTGCTCAGCCTGGAAGGAGGGGACAGGACCTGCCTGTACTGAATCCACCAGATTGAAATGAATCCCCAGGGGTGTCTTGGTCCTGGAGGAGATGGGAATGGAGGGGAGGGGATAGAGGGAAGATGGGGGTAGGGGCGGGAGGGGGGAAGACAGGGGAACCCATGGCTGATGTGTAAAATTAAAATACATAATAATAATTAAAAAAAAAAAACAGAAGTATATAAAGCCCATTTCTTTTTCATGGTACTGGTGATCTAATGGGAAGGCTGTCTAGTAGTGAAGAATTTGGGGAAAATGAAACAAGGATGCTAGTAATGGAGAGTGGGTGCTGAAAGGCTCAACTTTATGCAGAGTGGTCACAGAGGGCCTATCTAATGAGGTAATATGTATGCAGATGTCTTTGAAGGGGATTGTGACCTGAGTGGCTAGCCAAGAAAATCACACTGTGGTGGGAGGAAAGAGCATGTTCCAAAGCTCTGGAGAGGGGTGTGCAGTGAACTGGACTGGGTACAGGGCTGCAGTGAGGCCATAATGGTCACATACACTAGTGCACTGATAAGCACAGCAAACCTGGAGAAGAGCCAATGACCAGCCTAGGCAGGGCTAAGAAGCTGTGATAAACCTTTTGATTCTCTTCTGCATCTAGTTGGTTGGACAGTGTCAGAAGGCTTTGGGCCAGGGATAATCATAAAACCATGTTTTCCACTTAATTTCAAAAAGATGAAGGGAGTTGCTGTGTTGACTATAGACTATAGGGAGAGAGAGTAGAATCTCAAAGGTGAGTTGGGAGTTATTACATCTGTGAAGAATAGAGCTGACCACATAGGTTGGCTAACACTTATCACATTATTTGTGATTACTTGCCTGTTAGGAACAGAACCAGAGCAGGGCTCAGGCTGCCTTGATGATTTTCAGTTCTAATATGTAGCATGTGACTGCATGCCACTGGCTCTCCATAGATACGTTTCAGAGGAAGACTCGCCCTAATAGCAGTTAATATAAAAAAAAGGACCTCAGGTTTTGAACTGAGTGCACAGTTGATGAGCCAGACATTGCCCTGTTTGGCTGCCAAGAGAGTTAATTCTGTCTTAGGTTGAATTTAAAAGCTTAGGGGTAGGGGTGAGCAGAAGGGAAACATGAGTCTGAGGCAACAGGCTCTGCTTTTGCTACATCCAAACAGTAGCCCTGAACCTATACCAGTCCCTGCTTCTGTCTTCTTCCAAGCCCTGGTGCTGTGGGATGGTCTTTCTGTACACTAGGCAGGAATCCTAGGAGAGAGACAAGGAGAAGAAGGCAGAGTCAGAGGAGACACTGAGTACTGCTGGGGAAGCAAGATGTTATGGAACACAGGTAACACTGTGAAGCCATGTGGCAACATACAGAGTAATAGAAATGGGTTAATTTATGGTGAAAGAGCTAGCTAGCAAGAGGCCTGAGTCATAGACCAAACAGTTTGTAATTAACATAAGCCTCTGTGTGTTTACTTGGGACCAGGCGGGACAGAAACTTCTGTCTACACCATGGTATCTTTCAGTCACAAGATAGTACACTGCATTCATCTGTGACTCTCCATGTTGCTGCATCCACATACCCACACAAATTCTCTATGATTTAACTGAGATTTTTCTATTTTCCGATGAACAGTAGCCCACGCATTTCCTGGTAAGAACAACTTACACCACACCCACTTGTTTCTGAGAGTATCAGTGGTCATTGTTGTTGTTCTTCTTCTGGGTTAGACTAATCCATTATTTATATCCTTTTTTGACCACAAAATTTAGTAGCATTCAGAGCTGGAGATGTAGATCAATTGGTAGAGTGTTTGCCTATCATGCACAAAGTCCTGAGTTTGATATCTGGTGTTATATAAACTGTGATGATAGTGCATACCGGAATCCCAGCACACTGTTATTTTTAAGATGAATTATGTGTTCAGCCACACAGTTTATTATGAAACTCTACTTTAGTAGATAGTGAATACTAGAAACATGTAGTGTTTGCAAAGCCAATAGCAAAATCTTACCTCTATGTCTCACATAGTATCAAGAATTTATGCTTTGAAGTCAGGAATCATTCTGTTCTCAACTCTTTGCTTATAAAATGTATAACATAACTCTTCTGAGCCTCCATTTCTCTCCCTGTAAAGATGATAATGCTCACTCAGAGATTTTCTAATAATTAAATAATATTATGTGTATTGAAATGCTTACAATTCCTATAAATTGGTAAGAATATTCATCATCTGCCTCAGTATTCTTGCTAAAGGATGAACTAGATGTGTAGAAATGTAGTTGTTTGTTTGTTTTTTTAATAATAGAATGAGAGATTTTTTTCCCATTGCTTAATAGTGAACGGTAAGCAGGATATTGTGTGGCTTGTGCCCTTATTTTCTATGCTGTAGTGATTATCTTCTCCTGCTGATAACTGAAATAGTTCTCAAGAGTCTGGGATTCATAGAGTTTCTATATTTTGGATAGAATTAAGAGTCCAATGTAGCTGGAAATTTTTCCAGTCCTGCCTTGCCCAGCAGTTCAGATGAATCTCACCCACCTGTGGTCCCACAGCCACTTATAAAATAATTACACAGAGGCTTATATTAATTACAAACTGTATGGCCTATAGCTTCAGCTTCTTGCTAGCTAGCTCTTTCAACTTAAATTAACCCATTCCTATTCATCTGTATGTTGCTACGTGGCTGTGGTGTTACCAGTTTGCTGGCATCGTATTGCTCCTTTGGTGGCATCTGGCCTCAGTCTCCTGACTCTTCCGTTCTTCTCCTCATCTTCAGTTTGAATGTGCCACCTAACCTTATCCTGCTGTAGACCAATACAACTTTATTTATTACCCAATGTGAGCCACACATATTCACAGCATACAGAAAGATATTCCACATCACTTCCCCTTTTCTGTCTAAACAAAAAGGAAGATTTTAATTTTAACATAGTAAAATTATGTATAGCAAATAAAGTTTCATATCTAAATTATCTTTTATCATGACTAGGGAAAATTATAACTATATAGTATTCAATTCCATCAAAGACACCAGAAGGATATAATATTACCTAAGTAAACAGGAAGTACATTGTAAGCAACTTCCAAAATTTTAGAAATGGCAGAGACATTTGGCTACCTGGACAGTCAAAGTTCTTTTGTAATGTTGGGGCATCCATATTCAGCCTACAGGTCTAGAGTCTCTATGAAGCAGGAAATTTGAAGGATGGTTCTGTGCAACAGCAGCAGAATTCATCAGTCACTTTCCTCTGTATCCTGTAAAATGTCTGGAAGTTTCTTCTGCATATCAGGAATCTGAAGGACCATCGCACCTTGTTCTTGGCAAAGTTCAGTGGTCATTTTTCTATTGGTTTTGCATGTCCAGTTCATACAACATAGTGTCAAGCAGTCTAGGCAAGAGCAGTTTCTTGCCCAAATGGATAGCCTTTTCCATATTGTAAGTAAATCCTATAACAAGTTTCTTTGAGGCTCATCATCCTCTTTGAAGGAATTGGTGTTACCAAGAGCAGACATGTCTCATTGTCCAGAAAAGTATAAGTTCTTAAAACATTTTTTAATGTATGGCATTTATGCCATATTCATTAGGTCTTTGAAGTGTTTGAAGATTATCTATCTAATTGAAATATATCTTTGTATACCTAAAAAACTTAACTAACATGACTATAAGTTTGATTATCATAGATGACTGTTAATCTATATTTCTTAATGATATTACAATCTTAAATGAGTTGCATAAACATTCTACCTTACACAAGAGTAGAAATATACAAAAAGTATTAAAACTGTCCTTAAATTTGTATCAATAAATCAAAATCCATACCAGTGTAAAGTATTTTGAGATTAAAGGTTATTTTTGGATCAAAGTAGATTCAATAATCAATCTTTTTTATCATTTCTATATCATATCCCCCTTTTTTCTTTAGAAAGAGATTGCATTTATAATCAACCCCCTTTAAAGAAAAACAAACATCATTGAACAATATTTTGGGAGTTTGGGTGTAGCTTTTCATACCACTTCCTGCTGATTGGGATGCTGGCAATCTTCTGGGTTCCTGAGAAAATTTAGATTTATGGTTAAGTCTCAGCTGTAGCAGTCTGTGAGGCTGGATCTTGAAGCTGTTCTGGATGTTGGATCATCAGAGATTTCTCAGGAGGTCTTCCTTGAGGGAACCATATTAACCTGGAAGGAATACACAGCTTCTCTTCTTCTGTGAAAACAAAAGTAGAACCTCTTTTCCAAAACAACATATCTTCTGACTTAAACCTTGGAATCAAGATATTTCTAAAATATATAGGTTGATTTAATCTAGCATCCTTTACAATCAAAGGTCTCATAGCAGTTAAAATTCCCAAAGACAACACAATAATATACAATATCCAGACTCCCTGTGTATCCATCTTTATGTGGCTTACTTTTATTATTTTACTCCCTTCTTAAGGATTTTACTTTATTATTTTAAACTATATATCTCTTTTTGTGACTGTCTATACCTTCTTTTTTCTCTCTCAAGCCTATGCATATTGTTAAACAGACTATGACTCATTTTGAGGTTTTTTCCCCTGTCTGAATTTGTTTATTGTGTATTTGTAATCTATTTCTGACCAGGAGAGTTTTTAAAGCTACGTGACTAGGACCAAAGCAGCTGCCCTGGCTGCTGGCTCTGCCCCATTCTGCTTTTCAACATGGAGCAGGTACCAAGGAGTCACACTTACCTCTTAATTCTGGGAAGCAGTATTAAGTAGCATGCCTGTGTTTTTAAGCCTGCAGGCAGTGGATGGGAGAATCTTCTCTGGACCACAGCCTGTGAGAGTGACTGTGAGAGCCCGCCATACCACTTAGCTCATGCAGCTGGTAGCCAGCTGTCAAGAGACCTGTCTCTGTGCTGTTGATGGCATGAGATTGTGAGACTAGGTAGCCCAGTGTGGCTCTGTTTCTGTGTGTTTAGAATCTTTTTTGTTTGTTTGTTTGTTTTTCGAGACAGGGTATCTCTGTGTAGCTTTGCGCCTTTCCTAGAACTCGCTTTGGAGACCAGGCTGGCCTTGAACTCACAGAGATCGGCCTGGCTCTGCTTCCCGAGTGCTGGGATTAAAGGCGTGAGCCACCACCGCCCGGCTAGAATCTTTTTTAAAGCTTTTTCAGGTCTTTGTGGTTCAATGCACAGTGGTGAGCATTGTAGACTGTAGTTTCTTGATCCCGCTTTGTCCCATTCAGGCATCAGCCACTTTCATAAAATAATCACTTTTTAAAAAATAAAATAATCACTTAGAGGCTTAGTATTAATTACAATGTAGACAGACAAATCTCTCCTACCCACCTATTCCCAAATAACCAGGCAGAGTCTTAATATTAATTACAAATTATTTGGCCTGTGGCTCAGGCTTATTACTAGCTAGTTCTTACATCTTAAATTAGCCCATTTCTATTCATCTATATTTTTCCACATAATTGTGGCATCTTGTTCCTTGGGTGGCTGAATGGCGTCTCTACCACTCCATCTTTCTTCCTCCTGGCAGATTCCAGGAATGTACAGAGAAGGAAGATTCCTATAAGGAATCTCACATAAATGGTCTATTCCCTGACTTAAATTGGTCTTAAAAAATAATAAAGCAGCAGAGTCTCCATAGCACCAAAATTAAAGACATATCTAAATTGCAACTGCTTTTCACATAGGATGAGAAAATACTCCCTTCCTCTATTGTGGTTCCCAAGCATCATTGCATATAAACTTGAAAGTGGTCCATATGTTTGGGAGCAAATCTGATGTGTTCCTAGTTAGGAGAGACTGGGATGGAAACATACTCAAGGAGTAGTAGATCCCAGGGAGGAATTGGCCTGGGAAAAGGAATGGCAATGATACACATGGGTTTTGAGGCACTCCCAACACAACATAGAAGCTAACTGGGAGGAAAAGAGGAACGCTGTATTAGATTTAGTAAATTTAGAAACGCAGTATAGTGAATAAGGTGAAATCTTGAAGGTGACTTCTATTCTCAAGGCAGCGGAATATTAATGAGGGTTTAAGGTAGAAAGAAAAGTGACAGAAAATGATATTTACGTCAATGTGAATTAACCAGTAATGTGTGTGGTAGAGTTGTGAAGCAGAGATAAGTCAAGAATAAGCTGAACTGTAAAAGTCAACCATAGTTTGTCGAAAGTCTTGAGTCAAGATACAAGAATCCTTGGAAGACTAGACAGCTAGCTTTCCCTAAGCATTGGTTTTGAAGACAGCATGTAATCAGTCAGAGTCTAGACATGGTGTCCTTTCAATTCACCAGCTCAGATGCATCTTCTTTGTGCTCCAGTATTTAGAATAGCCCAGCGAAACCCATCTGTCCCCATCATTGCTCTCATAATACCCTTGTATATGAAAGACGTGGATGATGATGAGAATCTTAGTTATGGATATGTCCTCAGTTCAGTTCCATCTGCCTTTGTGTGGCTTTAGATGGTAATTACTAACATGGCTTTGATGGCACTAGGTCTGGGGCTTAGGATGGTTTTATCCATGAGGATAATAATGTTTTGTGTATTAAGTATATTAAACTATTTTAAAGCTTATTTTATTGAAACTAACAAATATCACACTATAAACCATCATCCTGTTCTCACCATGACTTTAAGTAGCTGAGTTGAGGAGAGGAAGCTGAGAATCTAGGAGAAGGAGGGTGGTGAGAATATGTAGAATAGAGTACCAGCGTGGTAAGAGGAGAGACAAATCCAGATATATTTACACATTCTTCTCA
This sequence comes from Onychomys torridus, assembly GCF_903995425.1. Classification (NCBI taxonomy): domain Eukaryota; kingdom Metazoa; phylum Chordata; class Mammalia; order Rodentia; family Cricetidae; genus Onychomys; species Onychomys torridus. The sequence continues at coordinate 47,054,129 of NC_050465.1, forward strand.
GTATTGTACAGGGTGGTACTTAGAGAATACATGCAAAGAAACTATCAAATTAGCTCAAAATGATCTCTGAAACTGTGTTTAAGCTCATATAGACTTGGAAATGGTGTCTGTCCTCAAAGCCCATGTAGTCCCCAGACATGTGCATGAGGATGCTATTCAAAATGGCAGGGGATCATCTGCCTGGACTAAATGTTGCTGTGGTGCTGCTAAAAAGTTCTTAAAAGCAAAGTCCAGAAGGCTTGATTCTATCCAAGTAGCATAACTATGGCCTACAGGTATTTTTCAAATTATAAAAATATCAAGCACCAAACAATATAAAATTTATAATTTCTGGCATCCACAAAAGATCAATACACATTCAAAGAAGTATAGAAACATGGACATAATAAGGAGAAAAAATCAACAATTAAATCATACCTGACATAGATAGTAGAATCAGAAGACAAAGGCTTTAAAATTATGAGAATTTGTTTACATATTAAAAACCCTAGGTTAAAATTCAACCTACTGAATAGACAAGGAAAATATATCTATGTAGATATTGACATAGTACATATGAAAAGCCAAATGTAATTGGCTTCCATAAATCAGTTTCTCTTCTCCTATGCAAAACCCATTAGCTGGATCTGACTTCAGATTCAGCATTGCAGGAAGCAAGATGGGTAAATAGGAGCAGACATCAAAAGACTTAAAACCTGAATCAGGATGCAAGCAGATCCCAAAATACCATGGACCACAGGAAAGTGACAAGTGACTTAATGAGCTCATCACTGAGTTTGCCAAATGAGAGACAGGGCTACATTAAAACAACAGCAACAACAAAAAACTATGAACACATTTTCCAAATTGAACGAAATCTAGAAACTACAGAGCTCAGTGAGCAAGCACGCCGTGCATAAACAAATAAATAAGGGAATAATACCAAGGCACTTTATAATCTGACTGCTTACATCACAGAGGAAGAGGAAATCAACATACTACATGTAAAGAAAGTATGACGGGAACATACTGGCAGATTTCACGGGGAAATTTGAAATGAGAAAGTACAAGCTGTAGAGTAGGATCACTAAACCTCCAGAAGAAATTCTTTGTTTTGGCAGTTTTTGGTTTTTGGTTTTTTCAAGACAAGGTTTTTCTTTGTAGCCCTGGCTATCCTGGAACTCACTCAGTAGACTGGGGTAGCCTCAAACTCACAGTTCCCCCGTCTCTGCTTCCTGAGTACTGGGATTAAAGGAATGTGCCACCAGTGACCAGCCAAGCTAGAATTTTTTTTTTTTTTTGGGTTTTCGAGACAGGGTTTCTCTGTGTAGCTTTGCACCTTTCCTGGAACTCACTTGGTAGCCCAGGCTGGCCTTGAACTCACAGGGATCCACCTGGCTCTGCCTCCTGAGTGCTGGGATTACAGGCGTGTGCCACGACCACCCGGCTCAAGCTAGAATTCTTTACCCACAATAAATATCATTCAAACACAAGTCAAAACAATCAATTTTCTAAGCATATAAAATCTAAAAAAATAATTATCATCACCAAGTTCATTATATGAAATATTGAAGTTGAGCCTTCTAGGTGTAAAGAAATGATACCAGATAGAATGAAGACTTTTTATAAGATCAATAAAATGACAGTCCATTGACATAATTGGTAAGTGTAAAATAAAGACATGAATATTTTGAGGATTGAGAAGGATCGTTCACTATATATTTTATAGATATTGAAAGGATATTAAACCAATATTATGGCCAATACTTTTGGCAACTTAAAGGTAATAGATAAATTTCTTGAGAGATTCAAACTATCAAGTGTGTACCAGTAGAAAAATCAAGAGTTTGAGTAGCTTTGTAGTTCTTAAAGAAATATAATTCTCTAGTGAAGTCAAATGCTTTATAGGAAGATAAAAATTCTAAGGAAACTTCTAGATAAGTAAAGGTGTATACTTCCTCATCTCAATTCCTGAAGCTAGCTTTACCCTGATGCAAATATAAGATAAAGACCCAGTTTTTAAAAGTGCATTCGATTGATATCCTTCATGAATTGACACAGAATCCTTTTTTAAGATTTTGGAAAATTGTAGCCAACAATATGTTTAAGAAATAGCATGTTATCACTAAGGGGACTACCCAAGGAATGTGGTGTTAGTCTTTCAATCTAAGTCACCTACAAACAGGCTAAAAAAGAACAAAACATTTATATAATCATATCCATGACCTGAGAAAAAAATATTTGACATTATCCAATGTCATCTAATGAAAGATATAAATTCAAAACTATTGGTGACAAATTTTGAGTATAACGATATAGGAGCAAGAGAATCATGAAATACAAAATTCAATATTGTGTTCACCTCTGAACAGGGTGGGAAAAGTTGGAGACCTGAGAACAACTGTCAAGCTTCAAAAGGAAAAACACATGTGTTCCTTTCTTTAAAAATACAGAGTATGTAAAATAACATTAACCAAAAAGAGACCATGCATTTGAAAGAGAGCAAGGAAGGGCTTGTGCGAGGACTTGGAAAGAGGAAAGAGGAAGAAGAAATAAATAAATAAAGATAAAAAAGTAATAAAAAAAAAGACAGCCACCATAAAAATAATAATTAACATATATCAAAAAATAAAAATGTAGTTGATAAACTTTTTATTGTATCATGTTCCTACACATGTGCTGTAATTTTTTTTAGCTCTTTCATATTTAATAAAAGCACATTTTAAGCCTAGTGTTTTGCTGTGTATTTTGGGATATCCCATAACAGAGAAGCATTATTTATTCCTCACAGCTTGAGAAAATTCTGACATTTACAAATTGAAAGGAAGGTTTATTGTACCAAGTATTCAGGGCTTTAAAAATATAGTGTGTTGGAAATATAATGTGATATTTTCTATAAGCAGAGAGAACTGCTATTTCAAGTGTCATATCATGTAACAAACAAGTGTGATTAGTACCAATCAGCCAACTCTAAGAGCCAACACCCCAGGGATCAGTCACATCAGACTCAGCTCAAGAGAAAGAAAAGGTGTGACCAGCCTACCGATCATTCCGTTTCTGCAATTCTGCCATTCTCTACAAGAACTAGGAGAATTTGTGTTTATTCTAAACAGTCTATTCTGTTTTGGCCTAGTGCAATCCATACCAGAATTAGATTCCAATCATCTTCTCCTGCCCTTCCTTGCCAGAAGTCTGTCTGCAGATTGTACCATAAGAATTTCACAGCATGTATCCACGTTTATGCTCCGTGAGTGTGAGAGAGAAAGAGAGAGAGGGGAGAGGATAAAGAGAGACAGAGGCAGAGACAGAGACAGAGACAGATGACAGAGAGAATGTTCCGCAAGGAACAACGGCTGCTTCATTCATTAATTTACCACCCTTTGATGAATGGGCACATCCAAAATGCTGCCCTTTATTATTACAAGTATTTCACTCACAAAGTAAATATTCATTAGTACCTACAAGATGCCAGGCTTGATTCTTGATTAAATGGAAGGACATTGCATCTTTCCTGTTAAAGGTATCCACTGTTTGGTGTGGATTAGATGCACAACTAATCCCTAGGATATTTGCCAATTATTCTTGTCCCTAAAATCAGCTTGGAGAAGTAGACATAATGTTTAAATGTGGTTGTAAAACACATTCTCCAGGGGAGGGAAGGATGAATTTTATTATAACATGGATCAAATAGCAGGTCATATTTGTCCATCATATCGCTGCAGAAAGTTGCAAGGCCTGTTGGAAATACCCCTCGACTTGCTGGAGCGTGGGGGCAAAGTGGTGACAGGATCTGAACCCATCTGTGGTGATGGGATCTGTGGTAACCAGAAGTTTCATGACATTGAGTTTTGTGTTCTTTAACCTGTCTCATCCTCTGAGGAATTAGTTACATTTTACAGATAAGTTTATTATTAAAAATCCAACAGTAATTAGTTCACAGGCACACCTGTATCATTACCCAAACCCAAGTCTGCATCAGCTCCAAGCTGGCCCTCCTCTCCCCGTCCATGCTGGCTCTGGGTAAAGGTGTCCTGAGTGCTGGGTCATGTGTGCCCCTCCCCAGGTCCTCTCCCCTCACATGAAGCCTTCGCTGTTTTTTAATGAGCCCTGGGTCTGTCTGTCTTTTCCTGGTTCCTGTGGCAACACTCCTTTTCTCCTTCTTAATCACAGTTTATTGTGTTGCAAATTTAGATTATGGTATTAGGACACAAGTGTGGTCTTGTGAATATTTTGAGCAAATTGGTGTGTACTGAATGAATTCAAAACGAATGAAGTTAAAAGTGATTTTCCCAATACCCTTTAATGAGTTAAAAACAGTAATAGGAAAATATGAAAATTAAGTTTTCCAATGTGTGGTTTAAGATTTCTAAAGTTTATGGAAGAAGAAAGAATTTTTGAAGATCTCAGCAAAAAGTCAAGAACATAAGGACAGTCTGATGTGGATGAGGGACATGAGCCTCAGTTTTTGTCCTGTGTCACCATGGCTTGACAATATAGTGTGATATTGGGAGAAAACCCTGGCTACCAAGCTCTGATTAATTTATTGTCTGAGCAGGAACACATCTGAATTGGAACTCTGTGTGGGAGGCTTGCCAAGAGATGGTGTGATTAAACATGGGAATTATCTAGTACTGGGTCTGCAGTTTCCTCTTTAGCAAAAGCCTCATTTTAGTGTGTGTCTCTGTGTGTGTTTGTAAATATGTAGATTGTGTATGTATATGTATGTATGTATGTATGTATGTGTGTTGTGTATATGTATTTATGTGAGTATTTGTATGTATGTGCACTGTGTATTATTTGTGTCTATGTGTGTGTGTTTATATGTATGTGTACTGTGTGCATGTATATATGTGTGTATGTGTATTGTGTGTATGTACTTGTGTGTGTTTGTATGTAAGTGTATTATGTGTGTAATACGTGGATGTGTGTTTGTATGTACGTGTATTGTGTACTTGTATATGTGCATGTGTATATGTTTATATGTATGTGCTGTGGATATCACTCTGTGTAAATAAAGTTCTGATTGGCCAGTGGCCAGGCAGGAAGTATAGGCAGGACAAGAGAGAAGAGAATTCTGGGAAGTAGAAGGCTGGGGAAAGACACCGCCAGCTGCCGCCATGAAAAAGCAACGTGTAAAGACACCGGTAAGCCACAAGCCATGTGGCAAAGTATAGACTAATAGAAATGAGTTAATTTAAGATAGAAGAAGCAGATAGCAAGAAGCCTGCCACAGCCATACAGTTTCTAAACAATGTAAGTTTCTGTGTGCTTTCTTGGTTGGGTCTGAGAGACTGTGGGACTGGTGGGTGAGAGAGATTTGTCCTGACTGGGCCAGGCAGGAAAACTCCAACTACATGTATGTGTATTGTGTGTTTGTATGTATGTGTCTTATGTTTGCATATGTGTGTGTATGTGTATATATTTGTATGTATGTGTATTGTGTGTTTTATATATGTGCATGTGTATGTGTTTGTATGTGCAGTGTGTGTTTATATGTATGTGTACTGTGTGTATGTATGTGTGTATGTGTATTGTGCATATGTATAATGTGTGTGTTTCAGAAAAAGTAGTAACTTTTCAACACATTAAAAAAACCGAAGTGCTGAAAAGTCTGTACATAGAAGCGATATGCCAAATGGTCACTGACATGAGAAAACACTATAAATTAAGGCAGTAATAGTTCATGGTTTCTGAGAAGGGAACTTAATTTACAACTAGAATCAGGTTTACATTCCTTAGAAGTTCTGGAAATCCATCACTGGCACAGAAATTGATCTGCTAAAGGAGAGGAAAATTGATTCCTAATATTGGCAATTACATCAATTTTAAGTTCTGAAGGGACAACTCTTGGAAACAAATTTATTAACCACTAAGGAATTACTTGCTACTCTAGAAAATGATCTAAAGAGTAGTATTTATAGCCTCATTTGAAGAGAGATCTTCACTATGGCAGACACCAGCCTCAGGATTGTTGTCTCAATTATGTTAAAGATATTAAGATAAAAAAGTGAAATCAGGCTATCTATATAAAAAGCAAGCTTCGCATCATATTTTTGAGTTCCTCTTTTGCCTCAAAGTATCTGCATATGAAGGAGAGGGAATTTGAACACATTTGCATATTTCCATTCATGACATAGTGTTGGCATTCTCAAAAAGAGTAAGTGTAGCTGATGGTAATTTTTATCTGAAGAGATTTGTGCGTGTTAGCGATATACCATATCCTGTCAGCATAAGAAGAGCATATGGGCCCATTAACTCACCAAATCTGCCACTGTTCTGCAAATTTTTATTAAGCAAGTGAAGTCCCTAATAGTCACTTATGTTATAGAATGCGTGTCAAATGCTATCAATAAGCAAGGGGATTGTTTTCCCCTAGCGAGAAGGCATTTGAAGTGTGTCGGAAGGCTTGACAAAGGAATAAAACACTTTAAGCAAGCACAGTATTAATAACAATGCATCCCACTGGGAGCCAACATGCGAGTATATTGTGTGTACTTTAATGTCTGATGCTAACAAGTTTGCAGAGTGCCATCTTGTTCATAGACATTTTCCCCTTCGTATTTTCTTTCTCTGAATTCTAACAATGAACCTGGTTGAAATTAAGTGAAAAGAAAAATACGGTCTGTTATTGCTTTTTAAAAAAACAAAGTGTTCTCGGCAGTTGGGCAGTTCTCCTTAGCTTCAAAGACTTATGAATTAGAAACATGGGCAAACATGGCTGCTTAGTTCCCCATGCAAGTCCTCCTGGGGAGTCAGAGGACACACCAGGAAATTAACAAACATCCAGACCAGTGTCCTCTGTATTAAGCACCTGTGGCAATGAAGCCAAACAGTGTTCATCAATTGTGTGTTGAATGTCAGGAAACAGGAGGTTAGTACAGAAATCCCATTAGCTAAATACAGCCAGATAAGCTTGGAAAGGGACAACTTCATGGTTGTCTCTAAGCCTTTAATAATGCCTATAGTGAAAACGGTGGTTATAATAAGAACAACATCTTCAGAAGAACTCAACATTTCATTTTCTTCGTTTGCTAGAATATCCCTTGATTATACCCAAGAGCAAATAGATGCAGTCCTTTTGTAAAAACGAAGGGGAATGTGATGAACTCTAGAAACTTTATAAAGGGAGAAGAGCCAAGCCATCTTCCATGGGTACAAAAATGGAAAACCTCAAGGCCCTTTCCCCCACCAATGCTCTTCCTTGATGCTTTGGGTTTTTTGCTGTCTCGGAACAGGAGGCCTTCCTCAGGAGAGGAACACTCAGTTTTCAGTTTCACACACAAGCCTTCCATTCGACAGTACAGAGCTGCCATGAGCCATGTCCCAACCATTTCAGTCACTGCACTATCTCAATATAATGCAACGAAACAACCACATTTAAGCACCAGCCCCAAGAGATAACTAATAGTTGCTCTAAGGTGATGTGGGTTATAAAGGAAGTTGGGTATTAATTATAATACTTGCCATTTAAAAAATTGGTGGTGTGTGTAATTTTACCTCATTTTCTCATTTGCCACTGTTATTTAAATTGCTTCCCAGCACTAAGCATGTGCATAAAAGATGATTGTTCCAAATTTAACCTTTTAAATAAAATGTGTTCTATTAATTAAGTCTTTACTGCTCCCTTCTCTTTTTCATTATGTTTGTTCATTTGTCACTGGTCCTAAAGATAGACATCTGTGTCAGAGACTATTTTGTAGAAAGAACCCTAATTTTTATGCCTATCACCCATCTGGATTTTCCACACTTTAAAAAGAAATAGTTTATTTTAGTGTTCTAAAGAATTTCAACTTGTCAATTATTAAAATAATGATAAGTATTCCTCCTAGGGATAATAGACATTATTCAGCCAAAAAGTTAAGAAGTTCCTTGAAAAACCTAATGTGACTAGGAAATTTGCAATACTTAGATTAAACACACACACACACACACACACACACACACACACACACACACACACACACACAAAGACAGAAGCAAGGCAGCATCAAAAGCTCTGCCTGCCTGGAAACCCCATTTTTGGAATAGCTGTGTGCGGCAAGACCCTTCACTCAACTGTGTTTTCCATGCACATCTTCCAAAGCAAAGTGAGCTACAGTCAGATACACCGAGGAGGAGTGTCCACAGTGGCTGTTTGTCTTTTGGATAGCACACGAAAGCACTGGGTGCCCTGCTAAGGTGTGATAGCTCCTCACTTATTCTCTCTGTATTTCTTTATGGTCCTGAGGAAGTATAATTGTCAGCACCATCACCGACACGACCAAATTCATCCATCAGCACTCACACTGTTTCCACTATCAAAAGATTTAAGTACGGAGAATGCTCGCCTGGATCTGTGCTGAGTCATTTTTCATACTTTTCCTCATTGTATCTCCCCTACATTCCTCTGTGCTGCTCATACCCCCATTCTTCACACGGGAAAGCAGGAGTTAAAATGTGTGGTCACATTTTCCTGCTAACACTGGCATCTGTCAGTTATCACCAGTCACATTGTTGTGCTGTTCTTTCGTTTCTCGGGAATGATGACCGTAGCTAAGGTATGTGTTAACATGTGATCTTCCAAACCCTTAACATGTACATCTGCCATCAACACCACAAATTTGTGAAATACCAACATTTCACTCATTCACAGTAGTGAAACTGAAGTGAACAAAGTTGAAATGACTCCTGAGATACTTATCAAAATAACGCTAAAACTTTTAATAACGGAACAAAACTTGTCAAGTTTCTAAACCAGGTTCCTAACTCTCAAGAATACTTCTCATATGTTAAGTGAGAAGAAATAATTTAGGTTGAATACATTTGAACTTTTAATTTCCAAACATGCTAATCAAAACTACAGCCAACATCATTTATGTTAGTCTGCAAAAATAATTTTTTGACAGCCCAAGACAGCCTTAAACTTGTCCAGATAACCCTCCCTCCATCTCCAAAGTTCTAGGATTCCAAGCATGCACCCCCCATACCTGGCCCAGATCTCTGTCTAATGTGATAAATTCAAATAAGAAGAATGCTGATTTTCTAATATATCATTGTTTAAATGTTTTCCTGTATTTAATTTGTGACATTGTTTGTTCTTAGAATCGCTCAGCTAGCAAATCTGTGATTGTCATGAAGACTAAGGAGCAGCTAAGACTGTCTTTTAATCTCTGCTCCTTCAGCTGATGAGATGCAGGCCAACGAGACTTGAAGATGTAGTACTTGTTTCCCAAATTGTTAGGAAAGTTAAAATAATTAAATAGATGTAAAATACATACTGTAGAGCCTGTGTGTTACAAGTGCTCAGCAATACCGGCTACTGTTGTTATTTTTACTTATCAGCATAGTTGATTTGGGGTATTTTTCTACTTATACTGTAGATTCCACTGTATGTACTTTTAGGCACAACAAGGAAAGAACTTGGCTGTCAGTGCCTGTTAAGTACTGTTTGACTTACCACCCAACTATGCATGCAACCAAAAGTCTAACAAGATCCATAGACAGTTGAGAGCTGATAACCATAGGCAAGCAGTGCTTTTAATTCCAACATAAAGAAATAGCCAAGAAAGGATGGCAGGGGAGTGGGTGATTATGTGTGGTGACCGGGTCAGTTAAATATAACTGATGTGGGCAGAGGGAAGAGACAGGCTCCTCAGGGAAGACAGAGGAGGTCTTCCTGGTTTTCACATTCTGCCTCACCTTGCTTTCAGTCCTTGGGTACCAGAGGTTTATAGACTCGTATGGACATTAGTAAATGGTGAATGAAGGTACAGCGATGCTTAGATACTGATGTGGTTATCCACAGAGCATTGTTTAGGAATTCTATGCCTGTGTCCAGGGGACATATTGATTAGTGGTTTTCACATACTGTCTTTTTCTGATATTAATATAGTTTTACAATAATCCTATGTGACACAGTGGGAATCCTTTCTCTATGTTTTTTTCTAGTAGGGAATTGTAGAATCCATATTATTTATTTGAATATTTTAGAATTCACCTGTGATGTCACCCAGTCCTAGAGTGATCTTTGAGGGAAAGTTTCACTTATAAACTCATTTTAAAATTTAGCTATTAGGCCATACATATGATTTTTTCTATGTTTTTAAACTTTACTAACCTGTGCCTTTCAAGAGTTTTTTTTTTTTTCCCATTACTTGAGAGCTGTATAAATCTTGACCTAATTTTTCCACATGGGTGAGGTATGAGCTGTCATCATTTCTAAGTGAACCCCTGAATTATGAAACTTGCCACTGTAACTGTTGTGAGTGGGCATCATTTTCATGTCTGTGTGAACTTCAAATACTATTTTCTTTCTATTTGGTATTGGTTTTCTAGGCAATGGGGAAATGGCAGGGGTGGGTGTCTCTGAAGATATTAGAAAAAATAGTAAGCTGTTCTGTGCTATACAAACTATATATCATATAGCATGCCTTTATTACAAGGTACACCACTGGATTCTTCCATGTCCCCTTTCTGCACTGTCTCCAGGAAGCTGTCTAGACTGAAAGCAGGGGTGATCATGGTTTTGACTATATTTGTTTTCCATCTTTATAAATCCATCCTTTGTGACCTAATGTCTACTTTGTTGAATATTATTATTACAAATTTTGTCCTTTCTTCATAAAAAAATCTTTCCTTTTTTCCCCCGTTTCTATTTTAACCAGATATAGAAGACTGGTCGTTGTGTCTTGACTTGAATATGTACATATATATTGCTTTAATGCTAAAGGAGCTTTATTATCTATTTATATCCCAAGGCCCTTGAATTTAGTTCTTCCCTAACAGACATCAAAGAAAGAACCCAGTTAAAAGAACTGCAAGGACTGAAAACATTTTATAAGTCTTACATTCATAGAAGGCTTAATAAACATAGCTCTTCATAGTTGGCTATAAAATGTCTGTGGATAAAATTAAGGCACCCCGGGATAGGTGGGAAGAAAAAAAAAAACCTCAAGTCTTTGTCAGTAAAAGATTTAATTTGTTATGAATCTATATTAATTTATGGTTTTTACAATGCCTGATTTACAGGCAGGTCTAATCATCATCTCTTTTATTTCTTCTCCTCAGTGCCAGATGAAAGCAAAGCTCAGTCATTGGCTGATCGCAGATCGGGTAAGAAATTCCTTATAACTGGCTTTCTCTTCCTGGAAATCGCTGGCTGTGTTTTAGAAGCATTTGGACCCTGTTTCTAGGCACCAGCCAGTGAAAAGCTTTCTAATTAATACATGAGTTGTCTCTGTCTTCCACAAAGATGAATTATCATTTGGCTGTGTGCATAATGGCATAATGCATGCTGACTCAAAATGTTCAAGAGATGAAAGGTTTCCAAAATAATCATCATAAAACTAAAAACCTTAAACCTACACCCTAGACGAACACTTTCAAGAAACAAAAACATTGAAAAGGAAAGCTTAGAAAGTTTGTAAAAATTTCCCACATGACTTTCCCATTAAAATTGGGAGACAGAGAATATCAAAGGAAGATGCGGTCATTCCTCAGGAAAAAATTAAAAAAAAAAAAAAATAGTAATGTTGCCTGTCACCAGAAGGGATTGTGCCAGAGATGGCTGTATTATCCCTCTTCCTCCTCCTGAATTAACCTCCACGCTGTTCCCTCTGGGGGTCTTCCAGGTCTTACTCTACCCCAATGAGGTACCTTGTGTATCAATCCCAAGCCTTCCGTTCTCTTCTTTGTGGCCTCCCTTCTCTTCTGTCCTTGTAACTGGCTTTCTCTTCCTCTCTGTTCTTCCCTCGGGATCCTCCATATCATCCATGCCTATTATTTGCAAACGCATAAAGTTACTAAGATAGCAAGTCCTGCAGTGATCTCCTACCTCTAGGGGTGTCTCATCTTGTAGAAAAAGGCCCATTTGACTCAGACAGGCCCCTCTGCAGAGGGGCTATGGCTGGCATTCCTCCCATGCTGAAACAAAGAATTTTCCCCATTGCTGTTTGTACACCAGTTACCTTTCCAGTAGGAAGTGGCATTGATGCCTCATGAACTTTGTCATGTTCCAGGGCAAGATTATGATTTTTTTCTTTTTTCTCCTTCTTTAGATTTTCTAATAACTGCAGCAGGTTCATAATTCTTAGGTTCCCCCTTCCATTCTTCCCATTAAGAATGTTTATAAATTGGGTTTGTGAAAATGAGCAAATAATAAGTTTTCTGGCTACTTCCAAAAATTCCAATCTTATCTTCGTTTTCAAAAAAAAAAAAAAAAAATCTCCCGTTGCTGGTAATCAAAAGTGACTGTCACTCTTTTGAGCTGAGAATATCATCTTAGCTTATTGCTGTAATATTTTAGTTAAATTTAAATGTTGGCTTTTATCTAATGTGATATAAATATTTATGAAGAACTACTCTACAAAACTTGAAATAATGACCTTACAGATTTTGAGAAATCAAAATTGGCAGGATTCATAGCTGGCAGATAGATATCTTATAAAATCCTGCATGGCAGCTTTACCTCAGGTAGCAGATAGAAATAGTACCAGAAAGCCTTATATTATATGAAACATAATGTTAAAATATAATAAATCACATAAAGATTTAATATATAATCACCCCAATAGTCATTGTTCTTATATCTTGAGACCTTCTACACAATCACTGCATCAGAGTTTATTGTTGAACATCGTTGACTCTGTGTAAACAGAGAAAACATCAACTTTATCTTACGTGGGCCTCTGAGGCAAGTAAGAAATCTGATAACTTTAGAGCAAGCATGACATAAAGTGAAGAGGGCTAAACAAAATCTGTAAGTATATACTGATGTCTTACAGTGAACAAGGGCATCATATACAGCATCAGATACTTGTGAGAAAACACAGAGCATCATTAGAGAAAAATATGTGACTAAGTTTATACATATGTGTTTAGAAAGTTAACCTTAAGTATGATTTTCTTCAAACATTCATCTCTCAAATAAAAACTCAACTCCTATGTGTATTCTATATTCGTGTAGAGCCATGGTTCTCAACCTGTGGATTGCAACCCTGCTGGGAGTTGAACAACCCTTTCACAGAGGTCACATGCTTATCAAATATCCTGCATATCAGATATTTACATTACAATTCAAAACTGTAGCAAAATTACAGTTATGAAGTAGCAACAAAAATAATTTTATGGTTGGGGGTCACCACAACAGGAGGAACTGTATTAAAGGGTCGCAACGTTAGGAAAGTTGAGAACCACTAATTTAAGGAATTTCGCATGGGAAGTCAGTGACAGGTGGTGGTGATATGAAGGCAACAAAGGATTCAGGGTTCCTTTAATTCTGACGACTTCTTTAAGTTCAAACATATGAAAACTTTACAGGAAATAAATAGATTATATGTAGCTGGACAGATAATTGACAAAAGATAGAATGATAGACAAGATAGATGATAGATAGATAGATAGATAGATAGATAGATAGATAGATGGATAGATGGATAGATAGATAGATGGATAGATGGATAGATGGATGGATGGTAATAAATCTGCAATGTCAAACTTTTATGGGTTCTCTGTAGCCACAAATTGTCAGGCTATATTTTGCCTTGTAAGGGACCAGGATCATACATCTGGCAATATTCAAGTGATCCCTTGAAGTTTTCTTGAAATATGATTTTTCCTTCTCCAAATCCTGTCTGTGGAATACTTAAGTAATAGATCAGCATCCTTTTGGCTAAGAAGAGTAGCTTTCTCTTTAATTCCAGAAATGTGGACAGCTTTAGCATTATCCAAGACTATCAGGAAGTTAAAGTAAATTAAATTGTACATGCTGACTTAAGTCTACCATCCATCTTATTTGGGAGATATTCAACATTTAATAAATTCATTTGAGTTGAGCTATCTTCTGAGTCAGCTTCTTAGTGAGTAGAGAACCACTGTATGCCAAGTTCCATCTGCTGGTCTGGCTTGGGCGCATCCCAATTTTGTGACAAGATTTTTGGCACCTTTTCCTTGGCTTAATCTTTAAGTGGTTAATGCCTCGGGGATAAAATTATATCAAAGGCCCAGGTAAGATAAATCTTTCTATAATTTTTGGCTTACAATGGTGGTTCCCTCCACCCATTCTGGGATCAACACATTATTCTTGAGATTCCCATAACAACCTGCTCACTGCATGAGCTTTCCCTGGGCAGGAGGCGGGGGAGTTCATTCCATCCTATTACCTCTGTGAGGTCTGTAATCTTGTGGGATCTTCTCCATAAGGTCTTTATGTCTACAGAATGGTAAGACCCACCCAGAGAAGTTAGAAATAAAATACCTTTGTTTAGTTCCTTTAAGAAAACAGCACAAGTTTTAGTGAGCCTTGAAAAATATTTTAACATCTTTCCCAATCTACTAATTGAACAAAATTCATACCCTAGAAATGTAAGACAGAAAAAATGTATTTAAACAAGAAAACTAATTTTTTTTTATTTTTTGAGATTAAGATACTGTTACATCATTAACCTCTTCCATTTTCTTCCCCTTGCTTTCTCAAGTTCATAGCCCCATTTTCTTTAATTGTTTATATAAGTGAGTGAAAGTATGTGTGTGTGTTCCTAAAAATGTAACTACAGTCCACTTAGTTCATATAATGTTACCTATACATATATGTTTTTAGTGCTGGCCACTTGGTATTGGATAACCAATTTTAAGATGACTTCCATACTCTGAAGGCAACTTAAAATCCAGAGAAAATGGAATCAACTTGGTGCTTGATATTTAAAGTTTTTGCTTTAATATTGACTATACTAAAAGTGACAAAGAATATCTGTGATACTTATTCCTTAATTTCCCTGTCTATATACTGAACCTAAATCATTAGTTCAGTGTTCCTCTTGTATTCAGTACGAAGGGGATTATAAATTTTGCTTCCTTTTTTTTCCTACTGTGTCATCTTCTTTTTCTGTTGTTTTGATTTACTGCTTGGAGCTGTTTTAATATGTATTGACTGTCTGCAGGGATCTGTGCTGACCCAGCTCTTTAAGATGATGCAGTACTGAGAAAGCCAGGGACTTCTTCTTTACGAGCTCTGACATATTAATTAGCAAAATGGACTAAAAAGCTTTCTGATTTCTGTTTTAATTTCTTATATTCTAAAATACCTGTCTGTATAGCTGTAAAACAGGCAAGTCTGTGAAAGTAATGGTGGGCAGTAGGTACAGACCTTCTCTGAATCCAGTTTATCCATTAAGGAAAATATACTTATTAGCAGCCAAGTTGGGTTTCTGCATACCAGGAGCCTTGCAGCCATGACGTTTAGCTGATAGCTGACACAGTTGATTGATGTCGAAATAGAACCTCAGGGTATTTAAACCTGATCTTCCAGCTGGTCACTGTGGGCTTAGGGAATATACCTACATATTGTGCTTCAGGGCAACTCATGTTTTCCAAGAATGTTCCTCATACCCTATGGCCCCAAGAACTGAGAATATTGGAAAATATAGATCCTTACCTCCCATTCTGTTGGGAACACATGACCAACACACATATCTGAAACATCTGTATTCCCCTTTTTGTAAACTTGGCTAATTAAAAAAGGAACACATATTTCAGACTGTGATAATCTCATGAAGATGAGTGACATTGAAATGTGCTCATTTGGCCTTTGTTTCTCCTCATGAAATAGGAAAGTCTGCATGTGTATGAATGAGTGGGTCAAGTTGATAGTCATAGGGAAGAGAAAATGTGTGCGCATTGATTATAGACTATATTGAAGAGTCTATGATATGCGTTCTTGCAACAAAACTCAGAAATTAATACGGAGTTGTTACTTTGGCAGACCTTCCTTTCTGTTCTAAGTGCAATGTGTATAATCATCAAATGTATGTATTTTTCAAGTGTGACCTAAGAAGTTTCTGAAACTTTGTAAAAGATTAGAGTTCTTAAGATGCGTATGTTGGTGCATGCCTATAATCTCAGCTCGCAGGAGATAGTGGTTGGAGCTGAGTTCAGGTCCAGCTTTGACTTGATGTAAGTTTCAGGCCAACTTGAGCTACATGTGACACCTTGTTTCAAACAAAAAGTAACAATAAAAACAATAAAAAGATTTTAAAGGAAAAAGGAATTTAGACAGTAACTTCACTATAAGGAAATTTTACTCAGTGAAATTTCATAAGTTTGTCTTTGTTTCCACTTTTTTAGAAAATCAAAATTAAAATGTATTATTTTAATAATAACATGTCAAACCACAAGCCATTTTTCATATTTGAGTATTCTATTTGGGTTGATACTCTCCATGACTCTGAGATTTCTGTGGATGAAGAAATCAAAATTCAGTATTAGTGGTTAGTGGGCTTGAGCCTTGATTCTTTCCTCATCAATTAGTTAAGAAAACACACACATAGATATTTGTTTATGTGCTGGGAACCTTGCAATCCTTTGCCACTTGTTATATTGGTTAAATGTAGCATTTGATATGAGAAACATATATGTAGGTGGAGTTTTTCTGTGTCTCAGCAGCCATTTCCCAAATAATCCCTCAGAGTCTTAATATTAATTACAAATGATTGGCCAATAGCTCAGGCTTTTTACTAACTAATTCTTACATTTTAAATTAACCCATATTCCTTATTTACACTCTGCCATTTGCCTGTAACTTTATTAGCATGGCATCATCATCTCCTGCTCCCTCTGCATCTTCTCAAGACTCCTCTGACTCCACCCTTCCTCATCCCAGTATTCTGTCTGTCTCAAGCTGTCTCACCCAATAACTTCCTGCCCAGCTATTGGCCAATCAGCTTTTTATTAATAATGAGAGCAATACATATTTACAGTGCACAGAAATATTATTTCACAGCACATATACATTTCCCTCTATTTCCAGCTTTGGCTTACTTTTCAAAAGGATTAGGATATTATCATTAGAAAATTAGCAACATTCATATATCATGTACAAACTTGATTAGGAAGCAGCCTTGACATTCTCTATGCTGTAAAAGATTACTGAATACTGTGATCTCTAAAATCTGATGAATCAAACAGAATTAGAAACAAATATACCCAAACAGTCCTTTTTATAAGATTAAAATATAAGGCAGGTTTGTGTATCTCTTGTAAACGTTATAAGTAAATATAGATATTCTTTCAAATTAAATTTCAAAATAAGCTATTTTGCTCCTCTTCATGTGTATTACAAATCTCTATATTACTGACTTTCTGTTGCTATAATAAGCATCATGACAAAAAGCAAGTTAAGAATACAAGAGTTTATTTTGGATTGTGGTTCCAGAGGGCTAGAGTCCATAGTAACAGGAAAGGCATATCTTAAGGAAGAGCAGGAAGCTGGATGATTACATCACATCCACACACAGGAAGCAGAGAAAGCAAGAAAGCGAGGCCAGGCTATAAACTCTCAAAGCCCATCCCTAGTGACTTACTTTTTCCAGCAAAGGGGTACCTCCTAGAGCGGTGGTTCTCAACTTCCTAATGCGACAATACTTTAATACAGTTCATGTTGAGGTGAGTCACAGCCATAAAATTATTTCATCGCTATTTTATAACTGTAATTTTGCTATTGTTATGAATCATAATATAGACATCTTAGGAAACCCCCATGAAAGGGTCACCAAAGGGGTCACAACCACTGATTGAGAAACACTGCCCTAAAGGGTCCATAACCTCCCCCAAACAGCACCACCAACTGGGGCCCAGTGTCCAGAACATGAACCTATGAGGGACATTGTCATTCTTCTTTCTGTGCTAGAAATATCAAGGGAAATAAGACATCATTCTGCCTTAGAAAAACCATCACTGTTGTGTAAACACCCATGAGATATCAGTTCAGTATCAGATATCAGAAGGAGAAGGCAGTACAGAAATCTCACAGGGAGGTAGCACTTGATGTCTTTGGCATGGAGAATGGCTGTCAGGTTTGAGAATGGGTATGTTTCTATAGGAGACTGGGGAAGCTAAAGATAACATCAAGACTTAGAAAAGGTCAATGAGCCAACTCATTGAGGAATATGCAAATATGAAGCATCAAGACATATACAAGAAATTATAGGCAATTCTGAGTAGACAAAGTATAAAGGGGGAGTTATAAAGTTCCAGTCAAGAGAGTAGGCAAAGGTGTATCTAATTTCATCATACCTGCTCTGCACAGATTAAAGGAGGAAACGATGATCATTTTGTATTCTGGTGGCTGTAGAGCCTTGAAAAAACTAATAAGGAAAATATAAAGTCAAGAAGGATATTTAAGTGACTAGAACCAGAAAGAAGAGAGATAGATACATTTAGGTAATAATGACTTGAGATGTGCCTTTATATAGAAATAAACCTAGTAGATGAGTGAAACAGATTTGGTGTGCTTGTGAGCATTGCAGTCAGCTATTGCTTTACTATGTTGCATAAGAAAACCAAAAGCCAATATTGGCATGTTAATCACGTATGTGCAGACAGTCTGGACCTTTCTGATTTCAGCCACATGGAGCATAGGTTTAACATCAACCCATGAGTTAGGACCACGTTTCGTCTATGTGCCTGTAATCTTCTGTGGATCAGTAGTTTCCTGTGTATGCACTTTTGACAACAAGGGTAACAAGATAGACCTGGTTGAGAAAAAGAAATAAATCCATAAGTTATATGCTAGAGACTTCTGTTAAGTGCCTGGAGAGGGAGAAAGCAGGATAAGCAGGAATAGACCAAGTGCGGCAATCTGAAAGGATCTTTGAAGGAGACTTTTGTATACAACGGCAGAGGAACAGTGCACAGAAAGCCGAAATGAGAAATGAGGAAGAAGTGGTGCCTCCTCCTAACCCCAGTCTCACAGTTTAAGTGAGAAACTTGATTTGAGAGAGCTAAAGGGAAGTGAGATCCTGAGTGGTCAGCTAGACTTCAATTAAGACCAAGAGGCCGGAGAATTTCAGAGATGAGATTGAAATTGAAGAGTAATTTAACAGCCCTGGAAAGGCTCAAGAAGATAAGTGCACGATGGAGGAGAAGGTCAGAGAGTGAGCCACACTGAAGTTAGATGGTGTTGCAAGCCTCTCAGCATGGAAAAGACAGGCGAGGATCTCAACAGCTTCACGCTGACGAAGTGGACGTAGTGATGGGCCAGGTTTGTGTAGATGGCTCTACAACTCACCAAGAGAACTGGCCCTAGCTTGTCTGGTGAAGAGACAAAAGGTTCGGCTCCTCTTGAGACTCCATGGTGACCTGAATATACCATTCTTTCTCATGGCCTTCTTTGCCTGATGAAAGAGGAGATGGGGAATTTGCAAAATCAGTGATGGGAATTTGGCTCAGTGTATAAGGTGCTTGTCATGCAAACATGAGAACCAGATTTTATCACCTTAGAACTCAGGTAAAAGCCACATGGGCATGGCAGCCTACCATTAAGCTGAACCAAACAGAAATCCTAGTCCTTCAGAGGCCAAGATAAGAGTACTCTGGAGCAAACTAAACAGCAAGTTTGGGGTACTGGGAGAGACACTCAGAAAATAAGGTAGAGAGAGATGGAGGAAGATTCTCAAGGTCAACCTGTGGCCCACACATGAAAACACACATATCCACATCCGCAACACGTATTACCTTCACACATTCAAACACACACACACACACACACACACACACACACACTGCACATACATTTAAAAACAAAAACAAAAAGAATTTGCAAAGTGAAGTGGTCCCAAGGTAGGAAAATGCCAAATGTTTCACTATACATACAATCGAAAGGTGTCTTTAGCTGGAGTTAGTTTCAGTAGACTGGGGGTAGGGGGAAGAAGGGGTCTAGAGGAGGAATTGAGCATACAAGAAAGTACCAGAAAGGGTGGGGCAAGCTTCTGTCTCCACTTCACCTTATCATTTCCTCTCTCCACCCAGCCATATCACTTCCTGTTTCCTCCTCCCAAGTGCTGGGATGAAAGGTGTGTGCCACCACTGCCTGACCTCTATGGTTAACTAGTGGCTGGCTCTGCCCTCTGATCTCCAGGCAAGCTTTATTTGTTAGAGCACAAACAAAATATCACCACAATGAATAGGATAGAAAAGGCTTAGGTGATCTTTCTAGAAAGTTCAGAGAAAAAGATATGATCTTTCTAAAAGGTTAAGAGAAAATGGAGGTGTATCTAGGGAATATAGGAAAACTTGGTTTTTTGTTGGTTTATTTCATGTTCCATTAATTAAATGCTATAAGCTGTGTCTATGAGTTAAGAGAAAGATATTTGAGAGAGAACAAGAAGTGGGAAAGAGGCAGTTGTTAGAGGTGTAGAATTAAGACAGTAGTTCTGTAGCAGATGCTTTGAGAGAATGAGCTTAGACTGCAGGGAGGGGTGGGTTCACCTGCAGTGTGGATGAGGATGTCCGTAGAAAGCACGAGTAACTTAAGGATGCTTATGGTGTCCATTTTCTGATGTTAAATCAGTAGAACGTGCTGACCTTGTAAGTTTGGCAAACTGACTGTCCAAGGTAATCAGAAACACATAGGTCACAGCTAATGCATGAGGGAATTGGGATATAAGTCACTGGAAAAATAGAAAGGCAACTGAAAACTGATGTTTCAGGCTGGATGTGGAGGCATATTCATGTAATCCTAGTACTCAAGACAGAGGCCAAAGAATTGCCATGAGTTTAAGGTCAGCCTGGAATACATAGTGAGACTCTGTCTCAAAAATGTTTATGTACTATAACTGTACATATAACTTTTATGTGTTACATATACATTATACAGACACAGACACACACAAACACAGATATGCCACATTCAAGAATTTGATGGCAGATAATCTACCATTTTCCAAAATCAATCTCCAGTTCTCCATTTGTGGGTCACAGAACATGGTAACTAAATGGAACATAACATTCTTACTATACAACCATCTGATTTTCCATAATTTTCTGAGGCTTCAAGAAAATAGTCTCACAAAAGGACCACCTCCTCAATGACAGAGCTGAGCCACAGATGGAACCTCTTGCTTTGGCGACTTCATTTCTGCCAGTTTGGAGAGGTTCGTGATCTTAATGACCTTTCAAGTTCTCTCAGTTTCCTCAAACACAGAACAAACAGTGGAAAGATGGAGTTATTTGACACAGCATTGGTAACATTGCCTTTAATGTCCTATCACTCTGCTTGGAGTACTTTCCTCCTGCTGCCACAGAGCTGGTGTGAAGTTGGGTGCAGACAGCTCATGAAGTTTTGACAACAAACACTCACTGTCAATTCTCATGTGGCCATCTAGTACCATTTTCTTAAATGCAGATGTTCACTCTGGAATTTAGAAACACATTTGGAAATGTTGGTTCCACATCACCACCTATTAAATATACAAGGCACAATTCCCACAGCTAATGAAGTCTGGGACTTGCACTGCTTTGAGGAACTTGACACTTTGTCTTTCTGGGATTGCTTTCCACTTAGTTAAACAATTAAAAAATTTTGGAAACTCTAAAATTTCTAAATAGCTTTTAAAACATGATGCTTTTAATTAAAAAAAAAAACTATAACTACTTTCAAACACAGTAGCAACTTCTTTGGAGATTCGGAATTAATTTTTTTCTATGCATTTGTCTTGAGAGAAAAAAATGAAATACACCATTGTAATGAAAAGGGCAAGTGTAAACAGCTGATTGCGAAGTCTGAGAACTTCCCCCAACGTTGCTCATATATCTGTTTCTGTGTGCTTGTTGACCCTTTACTTTTATATATTGATCTACATTATAAGATTCTCATAACCAGATTTTATTATCCCATCTCTCTCATTATTCAGAATTAGACGTTTTATCTTGGAAAATAAAATTTACTGTGTATTAAAGCATGGGAGTTATTTTAGGACTCTAACATTGGAAAGTCAAAGTTAAGATCACTCTTCGTGGATGAAGCATTTTATGTGTAAATCAGTTGTGGAAAAACTAACCTAGGCAAGCAAGACTCTAACTCCTATGATCCAGGAAGATTCTAGACTACCAACTTTGTATCTCAAACATCTATGGGAAATTTATTGTCTGTATTAACTAATAAAGATACACATATCTGCAGTCCAGCAAGGGCTTAAATGTTTAGTTTTCTCAACTAAAATCAAGTAACACATTATATTGGAAATTCAAGTTTAAAGCTTAACCAGTGAAATATGAAAATAAGCTCTGACATAGGAACTCACCATTTTGGTTGAAAAATAATATAAAATAAGATATACTTTAAATTTTATTTTTTATAAATCCTATATTAATTTGTAATATCAACTGATGGTTATAATATTCTAGAATGCATTTATTTTGACACTGTTACGACTTTTTATTAGATAAGTGGGCGTGTGCATGTATACATGGGGTTCATAAATGAAGTGAAATTTTTTCATAAATCTAGGAAACATCCTAAGATACCTATTTCAAGGAGGATTCCAATGACTTAAATTCCTGCAGCTCTCAGTATCTTTGCTAAGACCCTATCACCGTGATATGACCTACTGTCTTAGGTCTATCTTTTGCCACTGACACTCTCTGACCTACCCAATCTTCATCTGCACACATCTTGTTAGGCTGCATATGTCTCTGGATTCTGATTTTATGTCTTTTATCTTTTTTACACTTTCTTATCCCGATAACCTATTCTTCTGACAAGCCAACTATAAAGCAGGTTCTGACAAGCCTTTTATCAGGTTCAATTAATTCCTAGAGAAGCTCAGAGAACTCAGGGAAACACTTGACTTATATTACAGAGGATACAGATAGTGGTCAGAATTCGAAGTGATGCATGGACAGGTATGGGGGAAGTCCAGACTTCCAGCCTCCCTCCATGTGCCCCGCCCTTCAGTGCTCTCCAGCTCATGCTCAGCAGTCTGGGCATTCTCTACAGTGTGCCTCAGAGGGCTTTGTAATGGAGGCCTCATTCCATAGGCACAACAGATCAAGTCATTTGCCAGTTATGGTCACTGCAGCCTGTAGCACCTCTCTCCCCTCCAGGTTTGGGGTGAGGAATAACAGTTTCAACCATCCAATAAGTAATTGGTTCTCCTGATAGCAGCCCCCATCCATCCAGAGAATACCTAAGAGTTGTCCATCATTTCATCAAGACACAGGAAGACCCACCATTTTAGTGATCCCAGGTATTTTAGGAGCTGGATGCCAAGACATGAAAGGAAGACCAAAAATATGCGTTTTGTACACATTGTAAAACACTGTACAGAGCACCACTTTCCTAATTGCACAAGAGAAATTTTCAAATGGGCAGATTTCCCCTAGGGACAAGCAAAGATGGTATGCAGAGGAACCAACCACAGGAAAAGCAGCAGTCTGTAGGAAGAAAACAAAGTACTCAGTCCCTGAGCTATACAGGAGACCTGTGTGGGGACAGAAGCCTTTCTGGAAAAAGGATGGAAAAAGGCTTAACTATGAGACCCCCTCATTTGTTGGTGACTGGGAAAAAATGAGCTATAATGAAAAACATGTTTCGAGAATATTAAAATACCCTGTCAATTTTGGTATCCCAGGGGGCAAGAACTTAGTCCTTGTAATATATTTAATAGTGCACCCTTGTGGTGCTGTGTATAAAAAAGGATCTTTTTAGAGGTCCGTGATGCCCAACTGTATCCAATAAAAAAGCAGACTTAACAATAAGAGAGGCTGATAGTAAATATGTCAAAATTAAACAGAAAACTTTAAACAGCCTAGATTACTCTTGCTAAACTAAGCAAATGCAAATTCATGCCTCCTTTACCAACCATCAGAAATGGTATGCCCTTACAAAGCAACTTAGCACCTCCCTGCACCAAAACCAGCCAAGTCATTGAAAATTACCTGCTTTTCAGAAGCCCTTTATTAATCGAGTTTTTTTAATTCATGTATTTTGAAAGCAGGCAAACCAAACCACAACTGCAAAAAAAAACAATAATAATAAATGGCAGATCATTTTGTAAAAATATCATGATTTACCATTAGTGAGTGAATTGTCAAGATATTCAGAAAAATTGGCCTCAAAATGGTGATGGAGCCATTTTACTTCCTGTAGTAACAGGCCTCGAGAGAAAAGATTACTTTTGGTTGATTTAGTAGTCTGGCCATCTAAGACTCATTGTAAGTGGTTTACACAGGGAAATATATTTTACTCTTTTAAAATTATGTATTTGTATTAATGCATATTAAGAAAATACTGTGTTTTACATTTTACAGAACTATTAATGTCTTTATACAAACAGCATGTTGGGGCTGGGAAAAGATGACTCAGTGGGTAGAACACCCTCTCTGCAAGCTTAAGAACCTAAGTTTGTATCCCCAGAAACTGCATAAAAGCTGGGTTTAGTTGCCAAAAGGGTGAGCTCTGGGTTCATGGAGACCCTGTCTCAATAAAGTTAGGTGGAGAAAGAAGCAATTCACACACACACACACACACACACACACACACACGCACACACACACACGCACACACACATGTGCGCATACACACATGCACACATTATTTTAAGGATAACTGATACAATAAAACAGTAAAAAACACTACATGAGCATGCCAATGACCATGCATGATAACATATGTGTGTTACTAAACTTTGAGAAATACTGATGTTTCTTGTAGGCTCTGTCAGATAACTAATGTTGTCATGAACTATGCCATGTTCTGGAAACATGTCTAGAAAAAGTGCCTCCCCTCTGGGACCTTCATGGTACCTGAGACTCACACTGGGTTCCTTTTCCTTCTTTTATAGTTGAGCTATGGCTTCTTCATTGAGAGGTCTGTGGCCCCATATTGCTTGCTGAATTTTCCAACAGGTCATTACACTAGAGACAAAATTGATGTCTCACTCATTAGCTTTCCACATGGAAAGACAATTCCAAAGATAGCCCAGACTTTGTGTCTCCTTCAGTATGCCCATTCATACCTCAGAAGGTCATAGTGTCCCGTGGGATACTTGCTATCATACTTGCAACCCCCATCATCGAAGGACCTCAAGACTCTTGACTAAATCAGTCTCCCGTCCCCTCCACTCTATCAGGTTCTCCACATAGGAGCAAAGGGAAGCTGGGAAACATGGGTTAAGCAATGTCCCTCAGTTGCTTCCAATGCGATGTGGCCTCCCGTCGCCGACAGAAAAGGAGCCAGATGCTTGCTGTGGTCCCCAAGCGTGCCTCTCCTACTCGGCCTGCCTCTACATTCTCACTCTCGTTCCTCTTTGGGGGTACTCGACTCCACTTACTTTTCCAGCGGTCGACTTTTTCTCTCTGCAAGACCTTTGCCTCTCATCCCCACTCAGCTCAGTGTGATCTCCCCCTTTGTCACATGATTCAGCTCTCAAGTCAAACACGCTTTCTTCACCGAGCCCTTCCTGGTGGCCTCCATCTGGGAGGACTACCTAACAAGACCTGGGCTCCTTCTCATCTTTCTCCATCTATTTCCTCGACAGTCTTTTGCAAAGCGTGTCTAAGTGTGTGTGTGTGTGTGTGTGTGTGTGTGTGTGTGTGTGAGACATATGCCACAGACCAAGTGTGGAATTCACAGGACAACTTTGGGAAGTCGGCTTTTTTAACCATGGGTTCTAAGGTCAAACTCGGGTTACCCAGCTTGGGATATCAGCCCTTTTGTACACAGAACCATGACCGGAACTTTTCCTGCAGCTGTTTACTTTCAGACTTCCCACGCCCCTATGCTTAATATGTGTGTGTTGTCCTAACAAGGAGCTGCATTTGTTCTTGATACAATCTTAATTATCTCTGATATTCTGGCACATGTATACTTATTATAATCCTTGTATATTTCAATTTGTGTTTGTCATCTTATTTTCTATTAGAAATGCTTTCAATGACTCTTTTTCTACTTCCTTAAATTTTTATCTCATTTTCTTATATATGTTTGAAAACGATACATTCTGAGTGTATCATTCATCCTTAAAATCTAGCAGTTCATATGTATTTCTAGCTGTCTTATAATTTTAGTATTCTTCTACTTTGTTTCTGTATTTCTTGATCCCACAAGTTATATATTAACTTTAGTGTTTTATACAGTATTTGTTCAAACTTATCCAATGTTTACGTTTTTCCCCTCACCATTCTATGGACCTCAGCCTTTTCCTCTAGGGTCTTTTCCCTTCTTCTGAAGTATGTCCTTTTGTTCTCTTAATGATGGTATACCAATAGTGCTGTTTTGTTTTTCAGAAAATGTCTTTCCCCTGACAGCTAGTTTTCTTGCCTATTTAATGTTAGGCTGGAAATATGCTAGTTTTTTGTTTACATTTCTTTTTTTTAAAACTGGCTTCTGCTTCTACTGTGAAAAAATTCAGTCCTCTGTCTTATGTATTGTCTCTCCCCATGATCAATCTCTTCTCCCTTTATATTTTTTAAACTCTATTTATCTTTGCATTCATTTTTATTACTCTCTAAAACTTGATGAACATCTCTTTACGATCCTTTTTATATACCTTTATCTTTCTTTATATGCCTCCTTGGTATACAATTCATACCCAATGACGTATGTTAATGTGTTTCATAATTTGGAGGAAATTATGTCATCTAATATGTCTTATGTCCTTTCTCTCTCTTGGGGAATACCTTCTGTATTCATGAGAGTATTTAGTACGTATGTGTGAGACTACAGTAAATAACGTCCATTAAATCCTTGTTCATAGTTTCTCTGTTCTTTGACTCTGTACTTTGTTCTAAGTAATTCCTCCAAACTTATTTCTTATTTTCTAGGTTCACTTGAGAGTCTAAGTTTCTTTCATGTTTCTTTCTGATATTCTCCTGTTGCTTCCAAAGTCCAAGAATCTCAATCAATCCCCCCCTCTCTCTCTCTTCACACACACGCGCACACACACACGCACCGTGTCATTACAAATTTCATAGTTTCTGTGTGGATCCCCATCCATAGTTGGCTCTTGTGTGTGAGAAGCATGGATGCCCATCCATAGTTGGCTCTTGTGTGTGAGAAGCATGGATCCCCATCCATGGTTGGCTCTTGTGTGTGAGAAGCATGGATGCCCATCTTTGGTTGGCTCTTGTGTGTGAGAAGCATGGATGCCCATCTTTGGTTGGCTCTTGTGTGTGAGAAGCATGGATGCCCATCCATGGTTGGCTCTTGTGTGTGAGAAGCATGGATCCCCATCCATGGTTGGCTCTTGTGTGTGAGAAGAATGGAGAAACTAGCTTGCATTTGCCTTTGTTTTCTTTGTAAAGTATTTAGGTTTGAGTATTCTGGAGAACTTGTGAGATATTATTAACTTGGGATAACTTCCCTGTCATTTTCTAATTTCTTGGACTAAAATAAATTTAACCTTAAGATGTTAATTATGGGCCAGGAAATCCTCAGAGAAACATGGTGAAGTGATTGTCACTGTTTAGCTGTTTTCCCTCTCAAGAGCCAGAGCCCTTTTCTGGAAGAAGCATATTTAAGGCACTGGTGAGTTTTCCAGCCACCCTTCTACTAAGGCTTTAATCACTGCTTGACTCCCCTTACTTTTGACTCCTCCTACTTTTGACTCCTCCTACTTTTGACTCCCTCTACTTTTGACTCCTCCTGTTTTTGACTCCTCCTTCCTTTGACTCCCCCTACTTTTGACTCCCCCTACTTTTGACTCCCCCTACTTTTGACTCCCCCTACTTTTGACTCCCTCTACTTTTGACTCCTCCTGTTTTTGACTCCTCCTACTTTTGACTCCCCCTACTTTTGACTCCCTCTACTTTTGACTCCTCCTGCTTTTGACTCCTTCTACTTTTGACTCCCCCTACTTTTGACGTGATTGCAGATACTTCAAGGTTCACCATCTTCCCCAGCATCACACCCCTGGTCCCAGCATTCACCAAAGGCCATCTTGAGCCCTAAGCATAGATGTTTTCCACCATTCACTCTTGGGTCTTCCCCTTGTTTGATGTTGTTCATCCAAAAGCCTAGCTTAAGGATGTCCTTTAATGCTTTGTGAGCAGAAGGGTGCATTTAAATGCATATTTGTTTGTATTTAACCGGGATCTATTGGCATTTTGTCACCAGAACTTGCAACTTGATTTTACTATTGGAAACAAAAATATGAATGCATTATTTATTGAGGGAATAAATGCATGATTTTCTTTTATAAAGGGCTAGATGCAAATAAGCCTCTGGGCTTGATATGGATAAGATACCTGGTGCCGGGCATGGCTGTGGTCCATTGGCTCCAACTCACATTTGACATGCAAAACTGTTTGGGAAATTATGGGAATCCATAGGACATGGCAACAAAGTGGAGAATGATACCCATGATACCCTGGGAAATTTAGAAATGGGAAATTCTGTTTAATAAGAAACTACACAATAAAAAAGTTGTAGTTATATTTGTACTTACAAGCTATGGTTTATTGCTCTGTCTAGAGATACTCATAGTGATTCATTGTTATAGGAAGAAATAAAATTGGGTTCACAGAGGAGCTTTTATCGGATTATAAGGTGCCCCATCGTAAAGTAGAGGAAGACAGGCTTATCTATCTGGCTATCTGTTCACATTGCTTATGTGGACTATGGTTCATACACTAGTCAGGATTCCTTTTGAACCTCTGAAATGTTCTTCAGAGTGAGTCCTTGTGACCATATTCAAACACTGGTGGGTGAGGCGGCTATTTGGTAAATCCTTTAGGTACTGAGCCGATTCCAAACCAGCTCTGCTCTTCCAAACAAAAGCCATCCTTGCACTTCTCACTTTTGTGACAAGTGATCTTTGTGTGTGTGTGTGTGTGTGTGTGTGTGTGTGTGTGTGTGTGTACAAGGATGAAACTCAGGTCTGTTTATTAGGCTTAAAATGCGGCACTTTACTAACAGATATCTCTCCTGCCCTGGACTTTGATCTTTTCACAATACAGAAATCCTGATGCTCCTGCAGGTTCTTCATACAAGTCACTTAAGGCTTAGGTTACCACCATGTGAGTGGTGAGCTAGGAGACTGACTTGGGAACTTGCACCAAGAGCACTGACATCACACAGCTGAAGAGCTGCTTTTGCACCAGGGGTCCAGGAAGGTGAGGACTAGCCATGCCAGTCTTCTGGAAATGTGACTTCAGTCAGCAGCAGTTGGGTAGATGATGTGCTAATTGCCTGTTGTGGCTTTGGAGGTCTGTAGGCTTTTGTTTTTCTCCTTTCTCTGTGCTTTGTTTCCATGAATTAGAATTTCTGGGCATGCTATCTAGAGCTGGCATTGCAGACACAATACCATTGGCTCCAAGGAGTCTTGATTTTGGATTTTTTCCCAGATTACACATCTGCCCCTCTAGCCTAAATTTCTAAGCATATGGCAGTGGCAGAGGAGGTAGATTAGAAATCACCTCTGTGTTGCTCCCAAAGTGTAGAAATGGAGGATTCTTCATCTGAGCATGAGGTTGTTACTGTATTGATTAAAGGATGTGGTTTCATTCTTGTGAATTGTCCTCAGTGAGGTAAGATGTGTACAGTATGCTGCAGCCATGGAGTTGGAGCATTCTTCCTAGAAGGAATGCACAGGGCAAAACAAAAACCCCTGACATCTGCTCTTAAGGAACTCATTTAAAATGATTGGCAAGGAGGGACCATTCAATGTGGTCCATTTTTTTGCTTTACAACCTATTTGTCAACTGGTGACATATAATTTTCCATATACATTACACTTTTATATGCAAATATTTATTGGAGCAGGCAACTTCTTCAGACAATATTAGCTTCCCTTGTGAAACTGCAAACACTCAAAATTCAGAATATTGAATTTAACCCAAAGGTAACATGGGGCTAACTCGAGGTCCAAGGTAGTGCTGTGACTCTGTGCTCTTTCTGAATCTGGAGAACTGTCAAGGATGAGAAGAGATGAAGGCAAGGTGACTATTGGAGATCAAATACTGTTTCCTTTTGTAAGCTAATATGTCTCATATTCCAAACTCATCCCCAGCGTTTTATTCCCTCACTCAAACTTTTCTCTGTCATCTTTATATCCTTCAGTATCATTGACTCCTTTCTTTACCCCAAGGAGAAATGCTCAAGATTTAAAAAGAGACGGCAGAGCAGAAACTAAAGAAGTGTGTAGAAGCATAGTGAATTCCTAAGCTGTGGATACTCGTAAGTGTCCCTCAGTAAGGACTTTCACTTGGTCATTCAAATAGCAAACAGAATGACCAGCTTAAATTACAGTCAGGCTGCATTGTTTCCCTTCCATGGATGTCTTCATTGAAGAACAAGTAGATAACTACATTTAAGAAGAGAAAAGATATGCATTCAATTACACTTTCTATCATTTAGAGAATTAAAATGTTTCACAGATCTAAATAATACAGTTAAAACCATAAAACTGATTGGGGAAAAAATTAGTGTAACTGGATTAAGCAGAACATTTTAGAAGACAAAAATATGAAATATAAAAGAGAAAGCATTGAACTTAAAAATTTTTAAATGCTTGCTGTTTATTACATTTATTAATGTGTGTGTGTGTGTGTGTGTGTGTGTGTGTGTGTGTGTGTGACTGTGTATGTGTTAGTGTGTGTGTTCAGGTTGTGGAAGTCAGTTCTTTTTTGCACCATTTGGGTCCCTGTAATAGAACCCAAGCATCTCTCTGGTCCAGTGCTTGTTCTTTCTTTCTTTCTTTTTTTTTTTTTGTTTTTTGTTTTTTGTTTTGTTTTGTTTTGTTTTTTGAGACAGGGTTTCTCTGTGTAGCTTTGCGCCTTTCCTGTAACTCATTTGGTAGCCCAGGCTGGCCTCGAACTCACAGAGATCCGCCTGGCTCTGCCTCCGGAGAGCTGGGATTAAAGGCGTGTGTCACCACCGCCCAGCCTGGTGCTTGCTCTTTCAACAACACTGAAATATTTGAAAATTTCCAGACTGAAAACAATTGAAAAATTTATATTCAGCAAAGGATCTGTACACAGAATACCCAGTTAGTCAGAAATGCTGCTGCTTCCTAAATAGAAGCAAAGTGCCAAGTAAAACGTGGAGTTATTCTCTTTTCAATTAGCTAATACATTCATTAATGTTTTTCTTGTTTGTTTCTTTGTTTTTGGGTTTGGTTTATTTATTTGTTTGTTTGTTTGTTTGTTTTGGGGGCAAAGTTTTGCTACGTATCCCTTGCAGATCTAGCAATCACTGTGTAGCCCAGGCTGCCCTCGAAGTACCAGCAATCTCTTGCCTCAGCATCCAAACTGCTGGGGCTACAGGTGTGTTCCACCATGCCTGGCTGAGTTATTTTTAGATAAGTATAATTAGAGGTTGGAGAAAACCCAGTGAATAAGATGGAAACAGTAAGAACGTTGTGGATAGTACATTAGAGACAACAGTATAGGACTTGATAATGCATTATCTAAACAACAGTTTACCCTGGTGTGAGTCTTTGTCTGTATCTTCACAATTCTGTGTGGGTGCCAATAGAGACCAAAAGAGGATGTCAGATCTGGATCTGGAGTTTCAGGAAGTTGTGTGCCCCCTTTGTGGGTGGGGGGAACTAAACTCTGATCCTCTGCAAGAGCAGCCTGTTCACTTCACTGCTGGCCCAGCTCTTCAGTCCCATAATGGATTACGTTTAAAGACAATTGATGAAATTTAGATGAGGGATCAGAAGCTAGGCAGTGCTCTCAGGGCAAAGTTAAAGCCTGCAGGGAAGTCCAGCTGAGAGGAGGAGGTTTTTGAAAACATGAGCTCCAGACTCCAGAGACAAGTCAAGGTTGGTGACATAGACTGAAAAGCCATCTGCACTGATGTGGCAGTGGATGCTTGGATTTGTCCACAAGATCGTACAGATTAAATTAAGTAATAATTCTTTGGAGGTGCTGCCAGTCATTAATTCATTTGGTTAACTAACAGCCTGAGATGAAGGCAAAGGCGGTTACCAGAGTTAATGACCAATCTCATTTTTGCTATTATCGTGCTCAGTGGTTTGAAACAACCAGAGTTTTTCTCTGAAAATTAGCAGCTGTGTGGAAGTATCGTTCCTAGCAGATATAAAATTGCTACCAAGTTTAATCAACTGGTGTATTTATAGGACATCTTAAACTCAAATGAGACATTTGTTCATTTTGTAAATATTTGGGAAATATAAGTACATAGATGTCATTATTCATTAAATTTTCTGCTAGTTTCTTTTCATTATAATTTTGTTTTGTTTTGTTTTGCTTGTGTTTTAAGAAAAAATCTCCTTGTGTAGCCCTGAATGGCCTCAAAATTTCTATGTAAAACACATTGGTCTCAAAGTTCTATCAGTCTTCCTGGATCTGCACTCTGAGTGCTGAAATTCCAGATGTGCACTGCCACTCTTGGTTTCAGTATAATCTTGCATATTTATTTTTAAAATGCATTTTTTAAAAATCCTGTTATCTGTCTACTATAAGTCAGCTTACTTTACAAGCTTTTTATCTTCATAAATTAGTAATTTTTTTTTTATTATTTGAAACTATGTTTGTACACTCATACAAACAGATTATAGCTTTGTAAGGAATCACGTCATTTTATCTATTGTAAACTAGTTGTGGTAGTTTGAATGTATTTGGCCCCCATAAACTCAGGGAGTGGCTCTATTAGGAGGTGTGGCCTCGTTGGAGGAGGTGTGGCCTTGTTGGGGGAGGTGTGGCCTTGTTGGAGGAGGTGTGGCCTTGTTGGAGGAGGTGTGGCCTTGTTAGAGGAGGCTGGATGACACACACCTTTAATCCAGACCTTGAGGCTGGAGGGCATACTTAATCTGGGTCACACCTTCTGTTAGAAATGTGTCACTGTACGGGGTGGGGCTTTAAGATCTTTTTCTTAAGCTTCACTCAGTGTGACAGTCAACTTCCTGTTGCCTCTGAGTCAAGATGTAGGACTCTCAGCTCCAGCACCACACCTGTGCCTGCCTGTCACCATATTCCCTGTTACTGGTCATAAATGAACTGATCCTCTGAAACTGTAAGCTAGCCACCCTCAATTAAATGTTTTATTTGTAAGAGTTGCTGTGCTTCACAGCAATAAAAACCTAAACTAAGACACTAGTAACACATACCACATATACAAAATCATAAATTTGGGGTTGCATGTTCCTTATGTCTCTTAATAGAAAAGGAAAAATTTTCATTAAAAATATGTTAAGCTCAGTAGTTCTCAGACCAAGAAGAAACTAGAACATACAGGGACATGGGTGGGGACACCAGAAGGCTGCTTGAAGATAAAAGAACACTCCGTGTTTTTGCCACTAACAGCAGTTGGCTCTGTGATATTAGCCTCCAATGCTGTGGACACACAAAGTTCATGACATCATTGTGTATAAGATGGGTTTACAGGAAGCTTAGACAAAGTGAAGACTTCTATGAATATGCCTAAATTGCCAACTCACTCTCTTCCATTGGGGAAGGATGGGATAGGACATGGAAGAGATGCACTTTCCAAATGACAGGTCTAATCATCAATATGTAAGTGTTGGTAACAGCAAGGATGAGGAAGGTTTTACACCTCTCATTCTTCTTCGAGTCTCGGTGAACTGCTGTCATTTTCACACTGACTTTCTACCCACAAATGAGCGAGTTTCTGACGTGTGTGGATCAGGGTGAAATGCCAGACACTGTTTGTAAGAAGTTTTTTGTTTGTTTATTTTTGTTTTTGTTTTTGTTTTGCTTTAGATTTATTTATTTTACTTTATGTGTGTGATTGTTTTGCCTGAATGTATGTGTGGGCATCATGTATGTATGTGATGCCTGCAGAGGTCAGAAGAAACTATTGGATACCCTGGAAGTAGACTTACAGATGGTTGTGAGCCAACATGTGGGTGCTAAGAGTTGAACCTGGTTCCTGCAGAAGAGCAGCCAGTGCTGTGAACCTCTGAGCCGTCTTTCCAGCCCCCAGTTACCCTCCATTCGCCTCTTTTAATATTGCTGCTGACACATTGAGTCTTCACTGAGGAGATGCTCAGTGTCGCAGCCACTTTGATACAACTTTGTTCTAGTCGTGAAAAGAAGGGAAAAGTTGACAAAGAACATACTTGTATTATTAAAATGAATATCCTGTTTTTTTCAACATTAGGTATCTAGTAAGTACAGTCCCACTTGGCACAAGTCACACACTCATCTAACCAAGTTAAAGATTATTCAAATTTTTGGATTTTCTAAAAGTCAATTTTATTAGGTGCACATTATTTTAAATTAAACGGACTATCAAGTAGAGCTTACAAATCCTTCTGTTCATCCAGAATTTTATCATCATGTACTTTCCTCTAATAGAATACATATACGTTGAGAGGAGGCATTTAAAGCTTTAGTACAAGTAGCTTACACCTTCAATAAGGCCTTCAGAAGACTTAAACAGAAAATGTAAATGTTTATTATTATACGATTATGCTACTAGATCTTTGAAAATGCACAGCTTCTTGTCCGAAGGCACTTTGCCTTCAAGACTACCATTTCAAGAAATAAAAAGTAATTTTGATTGGATGTTGATTTCATGTCTCCTAGAAACCTCTACACAAATCCTAGTAGCTAAAATAGAATTTGGCAACTTTTAACTGGACATAGAAATTTCTCAGAATCCAGAAGAGAAAGTCAAGTGAAAACCATTTTATCCAGTTAAACATGCAATGGTGTTTTAAGAAATAGTCTGAGATGCCAACACGATGTAATGTATAAAGAAGTATGAATTCAGTCTTCTAGCCCCTAATCCTGCATAAACACTGCCTGTCAAAAAGTAACTGGGGGCCCTCATTTGGAGTTACTGAAGCTGGATACTTATTAATTGCCCTGCGAACACATGAGCTAGCACAGGGCACTGAGTGTGAGTGTGTATAAGAGAAATTTTTGATGCGTCAAACACAGTAAGCCCTTGGTGGTGCCTGTCATTGTGGTTCTTGCCACTCTGTTCTATTGCATCTCCTCTTCACATGGCCACTTTTCTGCCCTCTGACTATTTTAAGGAGCAGATTTAAGTTACTCTACATATGTCAAAATGAAGTCTTTTCAACACTTGGTCTTATCTCAGCCATTATCATCAAGGGGAAAGAGAAGTGATGGAAAATGATTGTGTTCTCTTTGTCAACGTGTATGTTTTGGGCATGTTTCTCTGAGTCAGGCTAAAGTGTATAAGTGATTTTGTGGGGAAACATGCCATTTTTCGGGCTTGTTTTTGAACTGCCCTTAGAGGCAGAGCGATTAACAGCATTTCAACAACAAGAATCTTCTCATCAATCTTAATGGCATTAACAAAGGTAAAATGCCACATTCCTCCTACAAATTTAGGATAGCTACAGCTGTATTTCCAGAGATCTGTTTCTTTTCTATTCATTTATGTTTCTGAACCAAAACTCTGCCTCATTGAATCTCTTTTGAAATTTTACAGATGTGTATGTTGGGTTTATTTCTAATTGGCGAAATCACTCTGAACTTCCTCCTGTTGTATTTGGAAGAAATTGCTCTGAACCCCTCTTTTCTCTTGTTTCCCTTTTGCAGTCCCTGTGCTCTGCCTCCATTTCAGCCAAAACTGATAGCCACACTCCTTTTACATTCATATGCTCTTGCAGTTTGAACCACACAAAAGGAATTTCTGATTCTTATATGAGATACCATGAGGATAAGAAGATATTTTAACATAGGCAGTGAATTATCATCAGAAAGGGCAAAAGTTATACATGTGCAACAGTTAGGACAAGCCATTTATAAATAAGAACCCTGAAACAGACAGTGCCAGATTGTGTGACAGAGAATAGGGCAACAGGGCTTAGAGACAGGCATGATCAGTGGGGGCTACATTCATCAAGGAGGGATTTGGCTTGAGCTTGGAAGGATTGGATGGATTTGGATCACTATAGAAAAGAGAGGAAGGCATTCTAGGCAGCAGGGACAGCAAAGCAAGCTCAGAAGCAGAAATGTCATGCAAATGTCATGGTATGCCCTAATTTTAATGATTCTGCTGTCCTACGAGGTGACTTTGATCTCATTGTAATTTACATCAGCAGCACACAATTCCAGTTTAGTAGCTGGCTTCCTGTAGAGGGAAGGAAGATAGAAGACTAAATGTTGAGTAAATATATCAGACAAATGATAATGGTAAATGAAATATATAAAATTTTAGTGTCTAGCTATTGTAAGCATATTCTTCCATCTTGGATTTGGCTTTAAGAAGATAGAATTCTTAGGGCATCATAAAGAACCTCAGACATTCAAGATAAGTAATCTAATCTCTAAACCGGAGGAAGGATGTTTTTCTTAATACTGTAATAAAAAAAAAGGCTGCTGCCATATTTTATATGGCACCAACTCTGTTGGTTATTAATCAGACTTTTCTAGAGCTAGACTGCAGTCCAGCTCCCATCCCAGGGCCTTTAGTGAGTGAGCTCCTGTGAACATAGCTATCATTCACTCGCATGCCTTCTCCAGTGAGCAAGAATGCTGACACCAGACTGTTTCAGCGTCGGCTGCTAGAACTCATTAATACCACGCCAAAGTGGGAACTGCTGATCATCAGGGATTTCATCACAAAGTAAACCAGAAGCTGCATGTCACAGTGTCCCGTGACAGACATGCATTAGCAAAAGTGCATAAGAAAGGAGACAGACCAAGGAGTCTCTGCTTCTGTGCTTGCTCCCTGAAAACACTCTATTCCGATATCTTAGTAGATACAATATTAATATATTAGTGTCAACTTGGAAATGGACTCCAACACTGAACAAAAGGAAGGTAGATGCTCAGACCAAACGCTCTGAAAGAGACTATGTGGCTTCAGGTTCCAGGACACCACTTAGGATGCTGGACTTTTCAGGATGTTAAAAATCTACTGTGAAGGTAAGAGAAAAAATCAAGTTTAAAACCACTGAACCACAAGATCTGAAATGAGGTGGGGAGTAAGCTGAGTGGGGAGCTGCTGATGTCAGGAAGTTATAATTTGTATAAAGGAAGAAGGAGGCAGAGGAAGCAAGACTCTCTAAGAAACATTTAAAATTTTTCCTTCTAAGACTTTTTACTAGTCCAAAGTAAGGGAGGAAATGAAACAAAATGTTCTTCTAAAGACAATAGTGGACATTTAAAGCAAGAAAACTTGTCACAGTGATGAAGGTTTGTGTGTTGGTAACTGGACTAGGAATGGAGAGAATCAATCGCCTCATTTGAACAAGCTAATGAGGTGATGTGAACACTTCTTAGAAATGGCTTTATACTAGACTGGAATTGCTGAAAAGGAAGAAAAGATTCTAATTTTGAAAAAAAGATACACTCCAGAACAAAATATCAAGCAAATGTTAATAAGATAAATATAACTCAGCTATTTCCCAATGCCTTGCAAGGCCAGAACACTTACTCTGTAGAGGAGGAAATTGGGATTCTGGAGCTTATAGTAAAGAACATTCTAGATTTGAAATGATGTCACTTTAAGCTCACAAATGCATGTGTTATTCAAAACTCTTAGATTTGTACATCTGACTTCAGATTGAGTAAGTTTCTACTAAAAAATAAACTTATTTTACCATAAATTGTTATACATCAAAGTCAAGTTCTCAATGATTAAAAGTTTCTTGGGTACTTAAAACATTTTGGTAGTTAATCCTTTGGTAGCAATGACATGCTCCAAACTAAATAGAATACTTTTAAATTGTCTCCTAAGTTCAACTTAGGTTTGCATTTGTGCTGATGTTAATTGATAATTAAAAAAAATAAAACAAGAGGGAGAAAGGAGGTTATATTGTCACCTTGTTAGTATTTCCAAGAACTTATATGTCCATGAATTTAAATTAAAAATTTTATTGTTTTTCTTCTCAGTACCCTCAAAACATAGGAGCCCCAATAACCACATACTCACACATACCAAACCAAAACACAGGACTTGTAACACGGTATAATTAGTGATTTTCCCACCAAACTGGAATAGTTATTTTAGCTGACAGAAATATTTTTCCCCTAGTATGAAAACTCACTTGCAAGAACAAATAGAGACCTAAAGAGTACTTACCAGGTTGGGCAAGCAAGGGGATCTGAACAAGCTAAGAAGCTCCTTCATGCTTCTCCACTATTGGGAGGTGCCATAGACTCATTTTCTAAGAATTTATCTTCAGATATTTACCAATGTCTTGTTCACCAATATTAAAATAACAGTTACATTTTTTAGGGGGCCTGCCACACAGTTCCCAAATAAATCACATGGAAGCACAGGAAGCAGAGATTAGATAGAACAATACAGAAGCAGATATGACCTTCAAAGTCCTGCCTCTATGAACTATTTCCTGCTAGCCAAGACTTCCATCCAAATGGCTTCACAGCCTTCAAAATGACTCCACAAGCTGGGACCAAGCATTGAAAACATGGGTTTGTAAGAGAAAGTCCAGATTTAAGTCAAGAGAATTGTCAATCCTAACGCCAAAGGCTTCTGGAAGAAGAAATAATGGGAAGGAAGAAGGGGGGGGGGGCGGTCGTTGGAATTGGGGCAGCTTAACCAACCAATACTGCCTGCTGTGATGAAAAAAAAATAATAATAACTTTTAGCACTGTATTGAACTTTACCATCCATTACATTTACCTGTTACTATTGCAGTACTTACCACAAGCTTATCTATGGCTGGAAGCAATCACTTAAGAGTTTTTATAGATCCATAAGAAGCAAAGAAGAAGCATATTCCCAAAGATTTTAAAGGCTGGATTTTGTTCATGGCATACTTCCTGCAAAAAAATCAAAATCATGCCGTAGCAAGATGTAAGATTGCTGCTGGCCCTCCAGTCACCTGAGAATATATGACAGCCTGGTGTCTGGCATTTGCTGCTATGATTGAAGACAAAATGTTCTTTCAACCTTTGTTTGGAGGAATTCAGTCACTAAGAAAAGTGATAGACTGTTCATTTGGCTGTTAATCATTCCTGTATATGCAAGTCTACCATGTGTACAAGCATGCATAAATTTCTGATCTACATCCTACACAGCCTATACAATCCACATAAGCATAATTTCAATCCAAATAGAAAGCATGTTCACTCTTCAAAAGCATGTGAACTTACAGTTGCTAATATCATTTTAATATTTGTAAATAACATAGACCCTAATACCATTGCCTCTTACCTTCTCCATAGTCCCTAGATAGAGGCCAGGACCACAGATTGGAAACTACTAGTATCAGCATCTACTGATGCTACCATATTATTTTTGAAGGACAATGTCAGACTTAAAATTACATTGTCTTAAATTCCCTACATTTCAATATCATAATTAGGTTCTGTGGTAAGATCGGGTTTTTGTTGTCACAGTATTTGATAAATAAAAAGTAAAGTTTAAAACCAGTAAAACTGATTTGATCTCTCAGAATTACATACGTATCTCTCTTTCCCACCCTTGTCAAACATCTTTTTAGTTCTATGTCAGATGAAATTCCCATAATCCCATTTACATGTGATAAATAAATAATGTTAGCAGTGGTCTAAATGTACAGTGTTTAATATATTTACCCAAGTACCATAAACAATAATATTCATTGTTCAATCATTAGAAAGCATTTGGCTGCGAGTCGCAGACAATAGGTGACCGTGGTTTTACTGAAGAGGACTGCTTTCCTCAGATGTCACAGGAGTGAAGCCAGCAGGCCTGCATTCATACTGCCATGCAATCACACAGGAAAGCACAATGGCGTCTCTTGGCCTCCTGTCCCTCCATCCAGAGCATGGAGCTCCAAGCTTCCTGTTTGAAAAAGGACTGCTTCCTCCCCCAGTCAGCCAGGAAGTGGGGATTGGAGGAAGGACAAAGGATGTAAAACACATCACGTGTTCTCCCCGAATCTCAACCTCAGAAGCTGCTTGCACCTTTGATTATCCGACCCCATAACATGGTAACTCAACATGACTATACAAGGAGATGAGGATTTTTTAACTCCTTATGCTGCTTCACCAAATAAAATCAGGATTTTTGTTAGGAAAATGGAATGAAAGGGGAATTTGGATAGAGAAGTTGGCCACAATGCACAAGCTAACTCAGAGTGTCTCTCCTTTGTTTTGTTTGGTTCCTCCCCCTGAATTTCACTTAAAATGCCTGAAGTAATTGGAAATCACATAGTTTTGCAATGTAGACACTGAAAATTAGCTGTAAACCAGTTCAGTGTTCTCTGAACAGCAACTAACACATACATTGCAGGAATTTAATGAATATTAAATTAAATTGTGTTGATTGCTTCAATGTTTTCCCTTAACCTAAATTTTCACTTTAACGGTTTTAGCTAACTCTTCATACATAAAAGCTTCTCTCAATTACCGAAG
Organism: Onychomys torridus; assembly: GCF_903995425.1. Taxonomy (NCBI): domain Eukaryota; kingdom Metazoa; phylum Chordata; class Mammalia; order Rodentia; family Cricetidae; genus Onychomys; species Onychomys torridus. Next base: position 47,094,134 of record NC_050465.1, read on the forward strand.
GGTGAGCATTCTGAGTCCCTTTACCACTGGAAAATGTGGCTGTGAGTTCTCACCTGCTCTGTCATCTAGAGGACAGTGTTCATTCTTGTTAATGTAAGGTGAACTTCATCCGAGCAATGCCAGAGAGGAGTAAATGTGAGTTCCCTGTGTCTAGCCAGGTCAGCCATCATGGAGGGCATTTCCTTTTATTGACCTGATTCCTTCCACGGAGATGGAAACACACAGGCCATTATATAAGGGAGCATCTACCAGGGAGCCAGTGTTCTCAATTTGGAATGAATCAAAAGAATTATTGAGTAAACTATAAAGCAGATTTGTCCAAGAGTTTGCTAACTCCTCCTAAATCAAGCCTGAATGTGTTGTTTAAAAGTTGAGACGTTACACCATGAGCACACTCCTTTTGTTTACTCTACCAGTCCATCAGTCAGTCACACATTCATTAATCATTTGCCCATTAAATTCCTACTGTGTGTTGTGTATAATGCTCAGTTCACAGCCAATGTGCTTATGCTGTAGTCTGAAGCCAAGCTGACTAACATTTGTAAATACACTGAGAGAGGAATTACACTGTCCTAAATTACCTCAGGGTTCAGTGAGATGACTCAAGGATAAAGGTGCTTGCCGCCAAGCAAAGGACTGGAGTTTAATCCCCAGGACCCACATGGGAGAAGGAGAAAAACACTCAGACTTCCTCATGCTTATGCATGCCTGTGAGTGCACACATGTGCACACACACACACACACACACACACACACACACACACACACATCTGATTTTTAATTTTTGCCACTAGTCCACTAAGATGTGTAGAAGGGAGAGATGGCAGGAGTTAGGTAGGTAGCATATGAATGGTAGACAGCTTAAGGATTGGTTACTGTACAGCCCACTTGTGTGTGTGTAGTTATTCTGGTCCCTTTATTGAGCATCTGAGGATTACGTACTGGGTGTGTACTATCCCAGATCATCTATATTGGAACAAATACCATTTAAGTAGTAAATTTTCCCTCACACGTGAATTAGATCCTAGATAAGTTGACATGGTTTTAGTGTCCACAAATATTACAATACCTTAGGAACCTGAGACTTTTCTTTTTCAGTATAAGAAGAAACGGGAGACTAGGAAAAGGGTATGTTCATAGCTTTTCACCAAGGCATATTGATGTTAGCATAGGGTTCAGACCCTATACCAGGGAGTTTTTGTAGGTGAAAGTGGTCATCTGACCCCACCCCTCGGTAGATGAAGGAAAACACGACATTCCTCAAGCACTTTTAGAGACTAGTGGTGCGATCATTTTTAAAGTTACTAAGGAAAAGCCTATAGTCTTCCAGCCTGAGATAGCCACTGTAGAACAAGTGTGCGGCATCTCACACTTGCTCTTAATCACTGATTGCACTCTTCTCACCATGCTCTTTAGTTTGCACCATGGTGACTTTCTTAAAACCTATTTCCTCTTCATTTCTCTCTGAATCAGTGTGCAGTCTGCATTGGTATGTTTTCTTATTGTCCTATCAAGTATTAAATCCAGAGTTTGTTGACAACCAGCAATGTGGAGTTCATCCTGCACCTTTGAAAGGCCTCTTCAGAACTCATCTGCTTTCCAGAGGACACAGTGCCTTCTCCTCTTGACTCCTTAACAGGCTGTCTGTGACAGGCACTTCTTAGCGTGTCCTCTGCATTTTCAAGCTCTCAAAAATGTGTGATAAAACGCAGAATTGTCTCTTTGCAAGATGTTCTTTCTTCTGACAATTCCTCTGTAATCACTCTTGATTTCTATCCCCTTTGTTACAGAATCCATGAGGCTTCAAAACTCTCAGCTCTATTTTCTCCTTGTTTCTAGATTCCCAACCGTGCGTGTATCTTTTGAATGGATGTTTAACCAGTAGAGAAGGGATATGAGTGATATTTACAGAGTGCGGGGTGCTTGCAGAGGATCTGGGAAGGGAGTGAATGAAAAGCAGATAGATCACAGCTCAAACTCAGGGCCAGTGTTAGGTTTCTTTCTGCTCCCCGTTGAAAGGACGGAGGGGGAAAAAATCACTTGAATTTTATAGATTAGAGAAACCTTCATCTCGCCTGCCCAAAGAATACAATGACAGTTGGTATGGAGAGATGGAAGGCAATGAAAAGCAAAGTCATCTCTGAAAACGACACTGAGCCAAGGTCAGAGAATACAAGCTCGTGAGTCTTATTTCAAGTCTTTAAAAACAGCACAAGTCAGGGCTGCCTCCTTCGTTAGCCATCCTTCCAAATTAACTGACTTCAGTGCAGCACAAAATATCTGGAGTACTTGTTTTAACCCTGAGTTCTATATTTTTCCATTGAGCATAGCTGTCCATTAAAAACATCAGTTTGGTACCCAAACAAGAGGAGAGAGTTTAGCGGGGGTGAGGGAGAGTCTTTTCACATCAGTACAGCTGTTCAGGTGTGAACTCACACTGTACTGATGTCTATAGGAGCCATGTCGGCAGTGATGGGAACAGAAGCTATGGTGAATCTCCAACGTCTTCATGATCTCACTCTTTACTCTGAGAAACCTATTAAGAGGGTCCACTCAGGCAGCTGAGGATGCTGCCTCTGCTTTCTCTTCCCCAAACTGTTTAAAATGGAGTATATGTGCATAGGAGGTGTGTAGTGATACAGGAAGTCATGTTTGGAAGCATCTGGGGCAGCAGACATGGAGAAGGGAGCATTCAGCAGCTTCCTCGGCCTTCCTTCCCTTTGTAGAGGGCCGGCTGCTGTTGCTCACTAGGACAGCCTTGGCAAACAACCCAGCGAGAAAATGCATCCTCTGACAGAGCAGCCGACTCTGGAAGACCTCTCTTCCTTGGTAGTCATGCTGTATTTGTGGCATTTTCCTTTTCTCATTCACTCTGGGTGAATGACGGGTGGAAAAACAGACCTATGAAAAGCTTCCACAAGAAAAGGCTTTGTGGAAGGCTTTCCAGAGAAGACAAAGGAAGCCTGCAAAGCACAACTGTGTGGGACTTGAGGAGGAAGAAAGCTGGCACTAAGGACAAGGGGGGTGGGAGAGAGGCAGTATGCCAGTGACCCACGGAACTGTTCAGGAGCGTTGGTCCTGAGGAAGTAAGAAGATGCAGAGTGTGGCTTGCAGCGTGCAGCCATGCCCTCCCAGAAGCATCTATGCAGGAACTCTATGAGACAAGCAGCCCAGGGCACACTCTGCCAATTACAGAACCTGCTGACCTGGTGGAAGGACCTCTGGATGGGTGGCTAACTGCGTGGACTCGCTGCCAGACAGGCCCAGTTTGAGTGCTGACAGTTGGCTCTTGTGTGGCCTTTATTCATTTCAGACCCCAGCTTCTTTACCTTAAAAATGCAGATAACAGCATTTCACTTACAGGTGAAAGCACGGAGCAATTTATGTTGTACACCTAGCAACTTCTGACACTGAGGTCAGCCTCTCTACACGTTAGTTCTCAGGCTGGAGAGACCCATGTATTTCCAGCAACTGGGATACATATCTGTAAGAATTCTTGCCATCAGTAAGGATCAAGAAAGGTGAATCTTCTAGACTACAGTCAGGAAGTCTCAGTTAATTAATCAAACAACAAATTCTTGATCATCTACTCTACTGGGCATTGAGAAGAAGATGACCATGATGTACCCCTGCCTTCAAAGAGCTTAAGGTTTAGTCAGAGCAGCAAATACACATGCTAGCAATGAATAGAAAGGAGTGCTAAAACTGCTGATTTTGTGCTTCTTAGGTACTAAAACTGGAAGCAGGATACTTTCAAATCCTAGCCCAGTTGCTTGTGAGCTGTGTTGTCTTGGCAGGACATTTAATCTTCCTGCACCCACATTTCTTCCATATGATGACTATTACAGTTGCACTTGTAACCAAAAGTTGTAGGAAAGATGACACTTATGTGTAGTGGGTAGCCATCCCAGCATTGGCCTGGAAGTTCCAACCCCCACTGAGGCTTTGGTAATGGTCACGCCCACAAGGCGGGGCAGAGGAGGAAGCGGAACGAAGGATCAAGAAGAACTCACTCTCTTGGTTCCCGGACTCTGGACGCTGGAGGTAGACCGAGCAGAGTTCTCCAGAGAACAACGCCAGATTGTGCTATACCCTTGCCAGACCCTGTAACCTACCCCCTCATTTGTAAGTACCCCACAAAATAAACCTCCCTTTTAACTACGTGGAGTGGCCTTAATAATTTCACCAATACTTATGAATATTGTGAGGTACAGGGTACCCAATATATGCTAGCCATCACTACATTACTGTAACGGGACTGAGCAATCCTCCAGCTTTCTTCTCTCTTTTTCTGACTAAAAATGGTAAGGAAAGGTTTGCTGGAGAAATTCAGTCTTAAGAAAATGTATACCGGGTTGCCAGTGACCAGGAGAGGCAAGTACCTTAGAGGCAGATAGAACATGCAGAGTCTCGGAGGAGAGACTGAACTGTGGATAGTGAATGTGCACAGAACATGGGGAGAGAAGAGATGAAGGATGTCAGGAGAAAGCCACATGGAGGTTTTTATAAGCCTCCTCAGGAGTTTGCACTCCCCCCCCCCCAAAGCAATGCCCAAAAGGGTGCCCTGGAGGGGTCATTTAATCAGGTGATGAACAACCCTTGAAACAGATGCCCAGAGAAGAAAGTGAATAAGGACAGTGTGGAACTGAGGGCCAAACCCAGGAGAAGGCTTATTTGAGGCGACAGGAAAGAGCACTGGGATCAGAAACTAGGGAGGCACAGACATGGTTTGAGAAGAGCCAGGTAGCACCGTGGTCAGCTGCAAAGGGAGGATTGGATTTCTCCTAGAAAAGGTGAAGCTGAGGTGTCCAGTGCTGTGCAGAGATCAAACAAAATAAGGAGCAAGCAAAGTTTATTGGTTCTGGCAGTTAGGAGGCATTTGGTGACCTTGAAGCATTAGGGAGGCCTTGGGGCTTGAAGCCAGATGGAAAAAACAAAAAAGAAAGAAAAAACATAAAACAAAAACAAAAACAAAAACAAAAAAACAGATACTGATACCACACCAGGCTCCCTAACTGGATAGTCAAGTCAACAAGGATGGAAGTTAGAGGACTTGCTGAAGAACCAAGAGATAATCTGAGAGAGAACTTCTGGGCTCAGGGGATAGAGAGAATCCAGGTGGCTGATAGGCTGAGAAGTGAGAGAAAGCCAAAGTTTTCAGGAGGTGAGTTTTCAGGAGGGGAACTGTATAGAAACAGGGAATTTGCTGTTTGGGAAGGCTTTGTCTTCGCTGCTGTGGGGCAGGCTTTTGAAACACAATAAGAAATGAATAACACAATTGCTAAGCAACCCTCAAGACTGCGTTGTACCTCTTGCACCACAAATGAAAGGATTTAATTTTTCTAAAAAGTCTCTTGTAATCGAATGAAATTCTCACCCACCTCATTCCTCATAAAACATCCATTTAATTCTAGTCCAGAAATTCGGGAAGCTCGCAAACTTTATAAAATAATTATTCCTTCTTGAATATCTTTAATTAAACACACTCAGCCCTCAACTTCAACATCACTTTACAGGAAAAAACTACCCAGTAAGTGGTACTGTGACCACACACCCTCTCCTGCCAAAGCTGGTTACCTTTGGAATCCCTCATTGCCTGGGGTTTCCTCTCTAGTACCATACATCAGACAGTGCAGTCTCTGTAAACTGGAATTCCTAGAATGGTACCAACCTATCTTCCTGACATTCATTACAAAGGATGTGAGTTAACTCCTTGAAGGGCTAGTTGCTTTTGTGGATTTAATATGAGGCTGGCCTTTTGCACTCTATTTTACTTTTCAGTTGATTCTCTTGTGAGTATGGATATTTGCCACAGTTCCACAGTTCCTCAGTGACACCATTAAGATGTCATTGTGTCCAAATAGCAGGTGGGATGATAACTTAAAATAGATTTTTTTTTTAAACCACCTGCTTGTATTTGTGTATGAAACTTGGACCTTGGAATGGCCTCTGTCCAGTCTAAGACTCTGGAAAGCTCCCTATGAATGTCTTTGAGGGGAGGCAAGACAACTCCTGAGGATGGGGTCGGTCCCATTTCAGGCCAGGCCACCACTCTCCTACTGGGAGCCTAGACTTGGGGAACTGTTTCCCTCTTCAAATGGTAACACACCAAACCAGCATATTCTGGGAAGTATCCTCTCCAGTTTTTCTGACCACAATGCTGTGTCCCTAAACAGCATGATTATCCCCAGTAGGGAGGCAAACCACAGTTTGAAGCTACAGAAAATAGGTCTCTCCATTTTGCCTGCGCTGTCCTTATTTGTGATCACTTATTATTCTGGAGTCAGATTTTGTCCCAAACAACAGAAAGCACAAATGCATTTGAATTTCTGAGCCATAAGCTATTAGAGAGAGGCAGAGAGTCCTTTTGTGTTAGGATCACTTGTGAGAGACGAATGGCAGTGGCCTTTCTTTGACATAAATAGCTCTCTTATAATACCTTCCAGGGACAAAGATGGCTTCAGGACAGAACACAATCACAACTCTCCCCATGCACGGACTTAGAAATAGATAGTAACATCTACAGATTAGCAAACTACTTGTCACAAGAAGAAAAACAAGAAGCAAACGCTATTTCCGTGTCTCAGATAATTTTAAATGAAGGAAAAGAATATCAAAGTGATAAATTTGGTTTGTCCTGTTTTCAATTTTCCATGATTTGTTTTCTCTTCTCAGTCAGTGCAAGTCACAGTTTCAGGGTGTTCCGACTTGTGGTTTAGTTTATGGCTGCAAAGAGTTTAATTTTATTCTAAAATCTAGATTAAGTTTCAGAGTTCAGCCTGGGGAAAGGGAATTATGGAAAAGCACTTTTGTGCTTTTCTTTTCCCCTCGAGCATGACACCAGTATCTCAGAGGATGTCAAACCCGACAGTTAGTTTCAGAGCAAGCATCCAACGTCTCCTGTCAGCCCCACTTGCGCCGGCCTTCTCTGTGATTGTAGCAATCTGCAAGTGGCACCCAGATAAAGCAAACACACTGCTGATTACCCAGAACCTTCACATGCCCTGCACTTGCCACTTGGCTAACCAACATTTGATACTTGTCTTAGGTAGGATTTGTAAAGCGCCAAAGAAGCAAGGTCTTGATGGATGTGGAACAAACCAAATAAATACAGTATTTTATGTTCTTTTAATTTGGGGCCAAGTGGATTTGGATGAAGTGTTTATTTAGTTTGCTAGCTGTTTCAAGATGCTGTGGGGTATTGATTCCTTTTATTACTAGCAGCCATTTGACTTGACCCCTTCTAGATCCAGTATTTTAAAAGCCATAAATTTTAACTTTACTTATGAGCAACGGCTGAAACGCTGTGAAAGCCTTTTTATTAGTTGAGCTGCACCAGGCTCAAGGCTCTTCTGTCACCACTGGCAACACTATTTAGGGCTTCTTAGATTACAGTGGCTGCTGGGCTGCTGCAGAGGGGAGAAGGGATGGGTGAAGAGAAGCCACCAACAGTTGGGAAGGTGTAGGGATCCAGGATGGTGTAGGCAAGCCTAAGACAGGAGAGAGAAAGCATCACGTTGGTTGTGGCAAATAAGCATTTACTGAGGCCTATGGGTATGGAATACTGTTTGGGAATGGGAATCAGAACACCACATGACCAGAGAGCAAGGTGGACTGTGAGACCAACACCGAGGAACCTTTACACATTCCCTGACCTTCATGTCCCAAGGTCCCAGGCACACTGTTAATCTCTGAAAGGATAATAAACAAACAAAACTATGTCTCCCCCTGAGCTATTATAGAAAAATACACACTATAATAGTACATACTATAGAAAAATACATACAAATATAGAAAAATGCATTATGGGTGAGCGCTGACATAGCTAAGCAAGACTCCCTCTAGAATGCCTTGCTCAACATGAAAGTGTCCTCACCGGTCCTCTGAGAACAGGTAACGATTTGTCTTAACAAGCAAATTAAAACCTTTTCATTTTTGAATAACTCGGTAATGAACTTCCTGGCCACATAGTATACTTAAAAGTGCCTATTTTTCTATGAAATAAAGAGGAAGAGGAAAGGTACATGAAGGACTACCCTTGAAATGCATGTGAGTATGTGAGAATGTCTTGTCCCTGGTGCAGAGCAGATGGGAACTAATTCTCCTTGTGGGGCTTCTGGCTTTGACCCACTTAGGCCGGTAGCTTTGCTGCACTGCAGAGAGAATTCCCTATCCATTTTCTAATCATCAAAGATGTTTATTTAAACAAATTTTCTTTTCTTGACCCGTAGACCTCTTTTTATTTGATCATGCAGCAAAACTCTAATATGGAATTAGTGAAGTTATACAAGCAAAGAATTATCATTTGACCATGAGAAAAAAAAATTGAGAGAGACATGAATAAACTCATACTTAAATAATTTATGTAAAAATATGTGTAATAAAGAAATGCCAAATGAGAAGATTCCCCTTCTCCAAGCTGTGTGTTTAATTCAGAGGAATATAACCCAAATGTATTTACAGAACTTGATTTTTCTTTTTACTTTTCCTTCTAGATTTTCCTATTTTCATTCATAAGGATAATTTTTTAAGGTAGCCCAGTGACTTAGATTTAAAAAAAAAAAAATCCCAACTGGTGTTTCTTAAATTTCTAAGCAAGGAGAATCTTTCTTCACAATTTGGACTTAATAAAGGTTAAAACAACATCAGAATTTTACCACCTTTCTGTTAAAAAAAACTACTTTCATCAGTTGAAATAAGTTTCATCAAGAAACAAGTTATAGCAAGTTTTAAGGTTGTGAAGAATGGAGAGGAAGGAATCCTTGTTATTGATTGGTGAGATATAAAGTGATCACGTCACCATGGAAATTACTATGTTAACAGTTTCTTAAAATATTAAAACTAGAACAGTCATGTGATCTGGCTACAGCACTCTGGGGTGTGTTCCCCAAAGCATCAAGTCTAACTTACAAAAGGTCTTGCACACCTGTGTTTACCATGGTACAATTCACAATAGCCAAACTATGGAACAGTTTTGGGGTCCATCAGTGTGTGAATGGATAAGGAAGTGTGCTATGTATATACAATAGCATTTTGTTTGGCTATAAAGAAAAATGAAATGAAATAATTTGCAAGGAAATGGATGGGCCAGAGATCATTATGTAAAGCAAAATAGCACAGATGTGTGAATGTGACTATCCTATGTTTTCCTCAAATTTAAAAGAGGGAAGGATGTGCGTAAAACAAATTCTAATGGGCCTTTTAATAAAAAACAAAACAAAACCGGGAGCCTGATATTGGGGTAAATGCTGAAAGATCAGAGGGACAAAGGAGCAAGCCACAGGCACCTCCTTTTACCTCACCAACTCCTCAGCCAGAAAGAGGGCTTCTGCTGAAAGCCTTCAGTTCCTGTCTCCTCACGCCTTGTGTACCTTTCTCTGCCCAGCCACCACTTCCTTCCTAGTGCTGGCATTAAAGGCCTGTGTGCTTCCCAAATACTGGGATTAAAGGTGTGAGATCTCAAGTGCTGGGATTAAAGGCATGCGAATCCCAAGTATTGGTATTGAAGGTGTGTGCCACCACTGCCTGGCTCTGTTTCTCTCCTAGACTGAGTCAATCTCATGTAGTCCATGGTGGCCTTGAACGCACAGAGATCAAGATGGATCTCTGCCTCCTGAGTACTAGGATTAAAGGTGTGTGCCATCATTGCCCGGCCTCTATGCTTAATCTAGTGGCTAGTTCTGTTCTCTGATCTTCAGATAAATTTTATTAGGATACATAATTTATCACCACAGATGTGGAAGTTATGAAAGATTATTAGGAATAAGGAAAAGATAAACGAGGCTAAAGGATGACAGAGGGTAGTAGAGGGGGCGGACTGTTGGTAAAATAGATACATATATGAAAATGTCACAATGAAACTTGTTACTTTGTCCAATTAATATAAGCTAACATTTTTTTTTAAAGTCACATTAGCTGTAGGTCCCACATTGCTCAAGTCACTTTTTTCTCTCCATACAAAAACCAATGCCTCAAGAATGTGAGCCTTTCCATTGCTATGGCCAGAGACTTTTGCCTAGCATTTTCACAAGCTAGGAATTCTTATTAATTTAGTTCTTGTTAACTCACTAAATAGCAATAAAGGGTCTACAGTGTTTTCTTTCCCACAGCCTGACTTGAATAAAAATGAACTTGGACATTTTCTTTACATATATTACTATCTGATGGCTATTCTATATCATACCTTCGAACATAAGCATGTATCCAACTTTAAAAATTTTTAATTGTAGTGAGTCACACATAACATAAATTCTACCATTGTGCTTTTAAATGTGCAGTTCAGAGGTGTCAAGTACATCTGTACTGTGGAACTTCCAATATTTAACTTAGCAGATATGCTGATAAATCCCTTTCTCCCAGCAGCCGCCCGGTCACCTCCCTCCCCATGGCAGCTGTTCCCATTTGGTGGTCTTTACAGAATGTTCCCTCTGCACCCACCATAGAGAAAGCAGTCCTTACCTTGGGGAAGTTTCTCAGATTTCTAGACAAACTTTCCGTATGGTTGGCTGTCATGGTGTGAATTAAAAGGTTATGTCAGAGGTTAAACTATGCAATTAAATCAAGAAAGCAGATTGTTCTAGGAGCTGACATTAACTTTTGAAAAGAGACAGGATTAGCAGTAGTTAGTCACATACAAACTGAACAAAGCGAACAAAAGGGAAAAAATGATTTCACCAACTACTCCCTTGAAAGAAAATCGTTCCATCCCAGACCTCTAATTTTTCAGCTTAATTCTGTTACTTCACTAGGGCTCATTATCCTTTCCAGATATGAACTCAGCCACTGATGCATTGTGACGGGTTGTTTGTGTTTTTCTGCTTTAAAAAATATTCCCTCCCTCCCTAAATAATTATCTGCAAATTAACCTTTTCTCTTACCAGAATATTGTGGGAATAGACTGCAGAACATAGAAATTCGGAAGCAGGACTCCCAGGCAGGAGATAAATTCTTTGAGGCCACAAGGGGATCATTTATTAAATGGCTGCAGCAGTCCACTAAATGGGCCCCTTTGACCTGAAAGAGTTAATGCTCTATTGAAAGTGTCTGAATTGTCCCCCAGTTTTACTCCCTTGGAAGGCTCTGACCCATTAATGGTGGTAATAATAATAATAGAAAACAATCCTCTTCTGCCTCCATTATTCTGCAACCGTTAATGGTACCCTAATGTTTTCTATTCTTTAAGTGTAACTGAAAACTGACATTCAGCACAGCGAACATTTCCAATGTCGTCTGCTTTTTCATTATCATTTTTACACGCCATGCAGGATGCTGAGTAAGGAATAAGGCATAGGCTTATAATTGGTCTTTTAAATCATCATAAACATTTGTTTTCCCCCCCATGGCTATTTCCACTGCCAATAACTCAGCTATCGGACGATGGAGGAAACTATTTAATGATGCATCACAAGACCCTTCTGAAGTTCTCATCCAGAACAAGGCAGAGGCTAAAATAACATGGCCCATTGTTTGTACAGAAGTTGATTTTAAAATAACAAAAATAGCTGCTTATTTTTATGTGAAAGTGTCATCAGTGAACCAAGTATTCCTGTGAGTATATGTGTGTGTGTGTGTGTGTGTGTGTGTGTGTGTGTGTGTGTGTGTTAACTTCTGTCAATAATTACCAAGAGTAAAACATGGCTTTGCAATGTTTGGAGCAAAAATGGGGCTCCTGTGTTGGAAAGCTACAGATATAAACAGGGGAAATGCCAATGTCCTCTCTAACAGGCTTTTGAGAAGGTCTAAAGCCTGTCCTCTCTGACATGCTGCCCAGAGGGTCTAAAGCGTTTGGAATTCTAAATAAAGATTAGTCAGTGTCTTAGCCGTGGAGCTAAAACAAAGCTTCTATACCAGTTCAGGGTCCTTGTGCAGTATGTGTTCAGTGTTAGGTGAACTGAATCCCACCGGAAATAGTGTATGGCTGCAAAGCCTGTGGCTGGCTGCAAAGCCTGTGAGGGGCTCATTGTCCTCAGGGAGAGACAAGTGTGTCAGCTGTACTGTTTGGACCCAGAGTCATAGACGTTAATCTATATTGCCAGTGGATTTATCACAAGCCAGTTCACCTGGCAGCCTCAGTCTCTTCTTGTTCATTTCCCTTCTTCTCCATCAACTGCATCCCTGCATCTCCACCCTAGATCTCCTTCCTCACTCCTTCCTCTGAATACATCTCAGAGGCCAAGATGGAGTCTTACGGGTCCTGTGCATGGCAGGCTGCTGTTCTCATACTCTCCTGCTCTGTCCCCCAAGTGTCTGTGAAGCTGTCTGCATGTCAGAGTCCTTCTCAGCCTTATCTCCTGGCCCTGTACCCTCCATATCTTGATATAGCTATTCATCTGGATTCTGTAGTTTTGACTCTCATATGCATCACTGGTTTCTCCTAAGCGAGTGTTCTCTTTGACCTGGTATGTCCAGTGCAGCAGATGCCTGCCACAGAAAACCACTTCTTCCCCTCATTAACAGCTGCATACAGCATGTTAAAGGAAGTCCACTTTATAACTCCTTACCTGGTCCTTAAAAATTCCACAAGATTAGCTTTGCTGTTTACTGAGTTGTTTAACGTGTCTGTGCCTTGATTTCATTAACTCTAAAGTGATGATAATAGTAGTGTGAATGTTGTGGGATTATTATATGCAAAAGCACATAGAATAATCCTAACACAAGTAGCCACTACTATACTGACCAAGATCATCTTTTTTTTTTTTCCCCATTATCCTACTACATAGTTAAGAAACTAAAGCCTACAGAAGTTCTTTAAGTTTCCAAGTCTTCCCATCCCAGGTCTGTTTTAAAGATTAGTCCTGCATCAAACCCTTTGCTATTAAGTGCACTGCACCGATTTAGTGCACATTACCCTCCAGTGAGTCTCTAGGAAAGCTCCTAACTGCTGTCCAGAAGTGTTCATGAGACAAGACATACTGGTGCACGAACACTCTGTAGACAGTGAAAGGCAGGTGAACAGCACCTGTGGAGAGCTAGGGGAATGCTGTGAACTCCAGCCTCACCGGGTGACACTGGGGTTACTTTTCCATCCCTACAATCCAGTTTATGTAATCCTCCAGTTCATGTAATCACTGAAGGTTTTGGAAGCCCTTGTCGACAAAGCAAGAACAGACTCTATTTCTCTTTGTATTTTATTTCTCTTTGTATTGATGGTGTCTGCACACACTTCTCATTAATGAGTAAATGGTCCTTTTTCTTCACAGAGGAGTCAGGGAGTAGACTGAACACATTAATTTAATAGCACATTTAATGTTGGGAAATTTGTGTCTCATAAAACCCACCAGTCACAGACCAAAGTCCAGTTTGCCTGTGAATAGTTAGTGCAGATGTTCTATTCTCTAGTGGAATTAGCTCTGTACTCAGGTGTCCAACACCAACAATGTTCTCCCTGTTCCACAAGTACCTGGCACACCTAAATAGATGCGTTGGTGATAACGTGGAATGTAATATGGATGAGAAGTGGAGAAGAAGGCATTAAATCAGGACCCTTTAGGTCAGAATGGAAGGAAATCAGTTTCAAAGTAGCTTTTGCAAAGATGATGACTTGGTGATTAATGCACAGGAGCATCACAGAATCACCACTGTAAACACATGGCTAGATACAGGACCTCAATATCAATATCATCTGGGAATTCTGCTTCCATTCTTTCTGTTTTCTTATTATGGAAACCAGGCATCAGCCGCAGCTTCATATTCCTAATAAGCCCAGTAGAAGAGAAGATGACTCTTTCCTGGTCACAGTACTAGAGCTGTCCCTGACTATGACTAACCAGAACTAAGAGGGCAGAACCCACTGACTAATCATGCGTGAGACACAGATACACTGGATGGCAGATGAGGAGGAGAAGAACCCCAAGGAAAGCCAGGATCCTTGCCCCAGGAAGAACAAGGGTGCTGGATAGGAAACACCAAATGATACCAACAGCAGAGGGACATAAGTGGGGCAGTTGAGGTTAACTGGAGTCATGTTACTCTCCCAGTTTCTCCAGAAGCTTCCCTGAAATGAAGTGAAGCAGCATTTCATAGACCCTGACCCTTCACTGTAATCCAGCAAGGATTTCAGAGCAAGAAAGGCTGATCCCGGACTCCCCAAGAGGGAAGTTATTAATAGAAATGTCACCTTCTTGTAACCTCTCTTCCCGCTGGCAAGGACTCCTCGAGCTGAGTTATAGGGAAATTCCAGCATGTTGTCAGATTTCACAACAACATTAAGTGGAACTTCCTTTTCGTATTTGCCACCTCATTTATTTTGTGTGTCCCCATGTTATTAGTTTTACTGCCCATTAATCATTATATATAACAAAATATGATTAAAATATGCCTAAGAGGCAGAAATAAAGGGTCTGAACAGGACTGTCATAACTAAGCTATGTCAAACAGAAATCTAGGGATGGCAAGCATCTAATGTGTTAACTCAGGGACACACAAACACAAACACCCTTTGCCCCTTAGATGGTCCAGGACACATCTGTTGACTTCCCTTCTGGGTCAGAAATTGCACTGCACAAAATCATTTTGTTCATTGGGAGGGTGGGGGAATAGCACCAAAAATATTCTTGAAGAAATTACACAATTGTGAAGTTCAAACTGTAAAAAGACAGTTAAATTAAGAACCATTCTGGGGCTGGAGAGATGGCTCAGTGGTTACGAGCACTGACTGTTCTTCCAGAGGACCCAGGTTCAATTTCTAGCAAACACATGGCAGCCCACAACTGTCTGTTACCAGGAATCTGACACACTCACAGAGACATCATACAGGCAAAATGGCAATAAAATAAAAAAAAAAAATTTTTAGGAAGTTCCATTCTATGAAATAGCACTCTAATTTATGCTATGTACTCCTCCATATAATCTTTGCTCAAAACATCACTATGATTAGGCCATTCCTTCTAGGAAAACTCAGTGGCTTCTGATGATCTCCTTACCTAGGTGTCCTCTTCATAGTGGACTTGGAACTTACTTAGTTCTCCTACTTAGTTATTGCCTGTGTGTACTTAGCACCCAGGAGGTATGTCTCCACTTTTCCTCAAGTGTTTCCCCCTTTGCAGAGAGCCTACCCACCTCAAAAACTGTGTTTTTGTTTAATTATGTGTTCAATCCAGCCTCAAAGGCAAGCCCAATTGATTCCTGGAGCTTTATTGAGGAATTCAGATCACACAGCACTTTTCCCCTCTGGAGGTCCAGGAACCCAGACAATTTTAGCATTTAGTCCCATGGCAACGTCTGCATTCTTAGCATGTCAGCCACAGGTACATCTATTGTCCAGTGACCCAGAAAGTCCATGACCTTGTCATTTTACTGATTTTGTTGGTTGTGTTATAAGTTGGTCTGAAGGGAAAAGTCATTTATTTGGTGAAAAAGTTAAGTAGACCTTTATGTATTCCCAGGCAGAAGCTTTTGACTTCTTTACAAAAACTGTCTAGGCTCTTAATGGGAATTAAGAAGGTAGAAAATCATTTGAAAGGTGCTAAGGAGGCTTACACAGAAAAATAAAAGGTTTTGAATAAAGACTAAAAATGTAACGGTTCCATCGACCCTGACCCATATTGTGTGGATAAGAAAAGAGAACACCCCTTAGCATAATGTTGGTTTTACAGACACCATCACATGAATGTACATTTTTCTCATTAAAAAAGACACACGGGTGAGAGGTGACATTTGTTGCTTATTTATTGTGTGCCACACATCATGTTCACAGACCGTATTAGGTAACCCTCCAAATCCTACACCAGCTGAGCTGTGTGTCTATAGCTGATCAGGGAACCGAGGTACAAAGGGGAAAGCCCAGGTTAGCACAGAAAGTTCATGGGAAGACCTGAGACATGAATGTAGGTGCTTTGATGCCAGAACTGTGTGGATAATAGCCATTGCTTTCAAGTGTCACTTGTCGGGTGCCAAAGAGGCTATTAATTAGTGAGGGTCTAACATGGCTCTGGTTGTTGCTATGACTTCGGAGAAATCCAGGAAATTCATACAGCTTTGTTTTGTTTGAATTTGGGGGCTTCATTTTGAACAAATGGAACTGAAAAAGCAAGCTGGTATTGCTGTTCTAATATCCAACAAAATAGACTCGAAACCAATTAGTATGGGATTTTTAAAGATCGCTTCATGCTGATTAAGGGAACAATCCATCAAGAGGAAATAACAATTCTAAACATGTATACACCATGCATTGGTGCACCCAATTTAATAATACAACTCCTGGTTGTAAAGAAACAGATTAACCCTGACGCAATAATAATGAGTGACTTCAGTAGCCCACTCTCACCAACAGATAGCATAACTGATCAGAATCCAGAGAAGAAATGAAGATAATAAGACTGTAGACAAATGGGCCTAACAGATGCCTACTGAACATCCAAACACTGCAGCATGTGTACCTTGTCAGAGGTCCATACAGTTTCCCTTAAAACAGATCATATAATAGCACATAAAACAGGTCTTAAGGAATATGGGAAAACTGAAAAGATTTCTTGC
This sequence comes from Onychomys torridus, assembly GCF_903995425.1. Classification (NCBI taxonomy): domain Eukaryota; kingdom Metazoa; phylum Chordata; class Mammalia; order Rodentia; family Cricetidae; genus Onychomys; species Onychomys torridus. The sequence continues at coordinate 47,110,607 of NC_050465.1, forward strand.
ACTCTATCTGACCACAGTGGAATAAAATCATAAATTAACAGCAAGAGAAAGTACACAACATATACAAACTCATGGAGTTTGAAAATATCACCATTGAAGGATTAATGGGCCTTTAAAGGAATCAAGGTGGAAATCCCTGGTATTGGACAAAAATGAAAATCTAATATACCAAAACCTTTGGGACGAATGAAAGAATCCTAGTAAAGAAGTTTATAGCTATAAGTTTCTACATTAAAAAAAATCAGAGAGACCTCAAATAAATAAATAATGATGGACCTTATGGTCTTGGAAAAACAATACCATGCTAAATTTAAATTCAATACATGAAAAGAAATAATAAAGATTAAGTAGACATTAAGGAAGTAGAAACAAAACAGTTGAAACAGAGTTTTTTTGGAAAAAAAGAAATATAAACAATAAATCTTTAGCCAAACTAAAAGGAAGAAAAGACACAATTAAATAAAATTAGAGATGAAAATAGAAATATTATAATGAAAACCAATGAAATTCAGAACTAATTCAGATATACTGTAAAACATTGTATTTCAATACAGTCCAACATTCTTCACAGAAATAGAAAGCAATAATTCTAAAACTCAAATGGAAGCACAAAGGACTCTGGATCACCAATGCAAACAGAAAAGAAGAAAAAAAGAAAAATGATGGACATGTCACCACACCTGAGTTCAAGTTATACTGAAGATCCATAGCAACAACAACAACAACAACAAAACCCATAGCATAGTACTCACATAAAACAGTCATCAATAAAGATCAATGAAACAGAGTAGAGGACCTGCATGTAAACCCATGAAGCCACAGACACCTGATTATTGACAAAGATGACAAGACTAAATATTAGTAAAAAAAAAAAAAAAGGTTGCTTTAAAATTTGGACATCCATATGCAGAAGAATAAAATTAATCCCCATCTCTCACCCTGTACAAAATCTATGCCAAATGGGAAAAGACCTTAATGTAAAACCTGAAAATCTGAGATGGAGGAAAATTATTTATTGGGGACACAGACATAGGTAAGGACTTTCTGAAAAGGACTCTGGTAGCTCAGGAAATAATGCCAACAACTGCCAACAACTGAGATTACATTAAATCAAAATACCACTGCACTGTAAAGGAAACATCTAGTGAGAGACAGCCACTAGAATGGAAGAAACTCTTCACTAGCTACCCACCTCACTATGGAGCAATAGATAAAATATACAAGGAAGTCTAACAGCTAAATGGTAAGAAATCATACAACCCAATCAATAAGCGAAAAAAGAGCAGATAGTTCCCAAAAGATGAGGCACAAATGGATGAAAAAGTATGAAATAACACTGAGTCCTCACAGAAGTGTGAATTAAAACTCCTGTGAGATTCCATCTCCCCCTCAGTCAGGATGACAGTCAGTAGAAGCTAGCAAAAGATGCTGGTAAGATTCCAGAGAAGGGAACCCTTCTGCATCACTGGTGGGAAGGTAAATTAGTGGAGACCCAACAGAAATCAGTGCAGGGATTTCTTAGAAGATCAAAGATTCCTATGACCGAGCTAAACCACTGCTGGGTGTTCACTTGAAGGTCTCCAAGTCAATTTAAGTCAGTATAGCACAGAGGTACCTGCACATCAATGTTTATTGCAGTTCTTTTCATAATAGTTACATATGGAACCAACCTAGATGTCTGTTAACAGAAGAACAAAGAAAATGGAGCATATGTACACAAACAAATTTCATTCCAGCATAAAGAACAAAATTCTATCAGTATAGATATGTATATTCATGTAGAGATGGTCATATTAAGTCAGTGGTTCTCAACCTGTGGGTTGCCACTCCTTCGGGGGTCAAATGACCCTCTCTCAGGGGTCTCCTAAGACCATCAAAAGACAAAGATATTTACATTACAATTCATCACAGTAGCAAAAATAGTTATGAAATAGCAATGAAAATAATTTTACAGTTTGGGGTCATTACAACATGCAGAACTGGATTTAAGGGTCACTGCCATAGGAATGTTGAGAACCATTGTATTAAGTGAACAAAATCAAAATCAGAAAGACAATTACCACTCATTTTCTCTCATTTATGAACTCTAGATTTTTACATACATATGATATATGACATGACAGTAAAAGCAAAACTATCCACTGAAGAAAAGAGGACTACCTGGAGGTTTAAGGGGAGAGAAAAAGAAAGGTTCAGAGATTTTGGTCAAAGTTTATTACATACTTATATGAAATTATCCTTACAAAACTCAGTACTATGTATAGTGAGTATATGCCCAAACATTGGGGAACTTCCTTTGCTCTCATATAGCTTCTCCAGAAATTCTGTGCTGTCTGTTTGCATGTATTTGGTTTGCTGTGTACCTGGAACTAAACATGTCTTCTTTATAAAGCATCACAGAAAGTGGGAAGAAGGTTAGCTCCTGGGGAGTCCAGGTCAGTTCTGCCTCAAGTAGCATTAAAGAAGCTTGTTGAGTCTAGGGGTTCCCATGTCTTTGTCTGCACTCTCAGAGGACTTGATGAGAAATTGGAAGGGAGCCAAGTGGTGGTTCTGACATTTATGAACCATAATATAAGTGCTGCCCAAACACCATTGGAAATCCCCTACATTTATCATAGTCTAGATTTCAGTTCTTGCTGGTTTAAGCAGACAAAAATATCTTCAATTGAAACCCAGATAAAAGATGCCTTGTGTTTAAGATTGGTGGCATCCTACCTATCACAAGTGGGTTATGTCAGGAACATAAACAAGCATGTTTAGTTTTTTCATAACTTCACAATTTATTGATTGACAATAAAGTCACAAGATACAGCAATTTTGGGGTGGCTTTTTGCTCATCTTCCTATTTTCCTTGGTAACTTTGCCCAAGGAAAACCCAGGTTCTTTTATTCCAACCTTAATTACTAATATTAACTATCAGATTACATGTTGAGAGAGAGAGAGAGAGAATGAATTACTGAGTGACTCCAAAGGGTTAAGAGTCAAAGAGTTTAAAAGAGGCTAGAAGAGCCATAGTTGAGAAGCCAGTAGGGATGTATGCATATCTGTATTGATGAGACAATCAACTCCAAGTGAGCAGCTGTAGCTGGAAGTCCTCCTGTGTCCCACCCAGTTTGCAGCTGCTCAGATCCAAGTAAACACACAGAGGCTTATATTAATTAAAACTGCTGGGCCATTAGCTCAGGCTTACCACTGACTAGCTCTTACACTCAAACTCAGCCCATTTCTGCTAATCTATATGTCGCCACGTGTTCTGTGGCTTTACCTGTGTGCCATTACATGCTGCTCCCTGGACAGTGGGCTGTTGTCTCCTGACTCAGCCTTCCTCTTCCCAGAATTCTCCTTGTCTGTTTATCCCACCTACACTTCCTGCCTGGCTACTGGCCAATCAGTGTTTTATTAAACCAGTGCATAGAAGCATTATTCCACAGCAAGCAGCTATTGTGAGTCTGGCCCCAGGATCACCTCCTTTGAGAGAGATGAGTTCAGCTACAGAGGTGACTGAGTAGAACCAGAAAGTAGAACTTTCTACCAGGAAAGACTGGGCAGAAAGGTACAGCAGGTCCAGACAGGCACCTCCATCATGTGAGGGCATGGTAAGAAGACACTCACTCATCTATTAACTAGAAAGTAAGCCTTCACCTGGTAGCAAATGGACCAGCTCCCTGACCTTGAACTCACAGGCTCAAGAACTTTGAGAAATTGCTATTATTCATAAGCCACCAAGGTGTTTTTTATTATTATAGAAACACATGCTGACTATAAAACATGTAAAATGTGTGACTCTTGGAACACAAGACATATACTTAGCATGTAGATACTCACAGTGTGAAAGAAAGCAGTTCACACTTCCAGACCCCCACTGCTCCCTGGAGGACACACTCTCACTGAGAGAAGTTCACACTTCCAGACCCCCACTGCTCCCTGGAGGACACACTCTCACTGATAGCAGTTCACACTTCCAGACCCCCACTGCTCCCTGAAGGACACACTCTCACTAAGAGAAGTTCACACTTCCAGACCCCCACTGCTCCCTGAAGGACACACTCTCATTGAGAGCAGTTCACACTTCCAGGCCCCCATTGCTCCCTGGAGGACACATTCTCACTGAGAGCAGTTCACACTTCCAGACCCCCACTGCTCCCTGAAGGACACACTCTCACTAAGAGAAGTTCACACTTCCAGACCCCCACTGCTCCCTGGAGGACACACTCTCATTGAGAGAAGTTCACACTTCCAGACCCCCATTGCTCCCTGGAGGACACACTCTCACTGAGAGCAGTTCACACTTCCAGACCCCCACTGCTCCCTGAAGGACACACTCTCACTAAGAGAAATTCACACTTCCAGACCCCCACTGCTCCCTGGAGGACACACTCTCATTGAGAGCAGTTCACACTTCCAGACCCCCACTGCTCCCTGGAGGACACATTCTCACTGAGAGCAGTTCACACTTCCAGACCCCCACTGCTCCCTGAAGGACACACTCTCACTAAGAGAAGTTCACACTTCCAGACCCTCACTGCTCCCTGGAGGACACACTCTCATTGAGAGAAGTTCACACTTCCAGACCCCCATTGCTCCCTGGAGGACACACTCTCACTGAGAGCAGTTCACACTTCCAGACCCCCACTGCTCCCTGAAGGACACACTCTCACTGAGAGCAGTTCACACTTGGAGACCCCCACTTCTCCCTGAAGGACACACTCTCATCCTTCCTCCATCCTTCTTTCTGCTTCTCATCATGAACAGGCAGTTGGATTTGAGTGGAATCAACTGGGCATGATGTGGTCTTTGTTTAAGAACTTGGCAAACTGCAGTGCAGCAGGCAATGTTGGTTACTATTGCGCTTGTTTTACATTCATCTTTGGAGCACACACATTCCTGAGCCACAGAATACTGAGTAAATATTACTGGCTGACTTCATTTTGGCTTCACATTTTAACATTAAATTGAAATATCACTGAAAATATGCCTATAGAGAACTCTTGATTCATGCTAGCACAAAACTAAAAATTCACTTTCTACCTCTTCTGTAAAGAACAGTAAGCAAGAGTCTGAAGAGTTTACTTTTCAATTTTATTCAATTAAGCATAAAAGGCAGAGAAATATTCTAAGTATAAGAATAATGTTTAACCTTAAATGGGACATCTGTAATACATTCCCCCCTCCCAAGGCTCAAGTATCATTGTAGAAGAGGGAATGAAAAGATCGTAAGAGTCAGAGGAGGTAGAAAACTCCAAAGGATCAGTATCTTCCAGACACAACAGAGTGGTTGCATGTATGAATTTGTTGTGGTTATGACGCATGTGCAAGACCTGTTCAAGTTCAAGCTGACTAAATTCCAGTATGTAGAGGGGAGTTGGGAATGATGTCTCACCCCTAGCTGTGGAGCTATTGGCAATCAATAACTACTAGGAGAGGGAGGGTACATTTTCTTTAAGAGTGTAGCCCCTGGTATGTCAACCATGCTCCAGTAGTAGGCCATATATCCGAGAACATACAGGCAGCACCATTGGACTGGTGTACACACAGTTGGGCAGATGCGGGGGGGGGGGGTCTAGGAGAAGCTGGAGTAGGAGTGAACATGACCCAAAAACACTTTATGAAATTCTGAAAGAACTAAATAAAAAATTAAGCACACAAATTAAAAAAAAGATACTTGTATGTATTAAAATACTTTGAGAATACCTTCTACAAATCAATTACATATGGACTTCTAGTTATACTAAGGTTTTAGAATAACTGTATTAGAATTCTCTAGATTATACTTTTGGGGTGCTGTGGTACACAACCCACATAAGAACATGACCATAATCAAAGGCAGAAGAAAGCCATGCAGCTGAAGCAGTCACACACAGAGTTAAAGGAGAAAGGAAAAAGTCACCAGAGCCACCTGTGTTCAGAGCGGAAAGCCCCCCACTAAGACATACATGGGGGAGCTGGAGGACGAAGCTGTTCTCCCAGTGGTGATAAAAATACGGCTAAGATGCACTCTAAGTAGAAAAGGTAGGAACCGTTACTGTTACAAAGAAAGAAGGTAAGTGAAGGAATGACTAGTGTTAAAAGAGGCAAAGTGCAGAGATGAGTGAGTAATTACAGGTGGAGTGGGAGGTATTAAATCGTAGAAAGTGACAGAAAAAAGCTGGCGGGGGGGCGGGGGGAGTTGTGTTAACAAAGAACAGATGCTGTTTGAGGGCTTGGAGGAAATGAAGCACTGGAGGGTGCTTCTCCAGAGAGACGGTCTCCAGCACTGAACAAGAAGGACCTCTGAGTGTCTTAACCTCGCCCCACCCGGGCCCCTGCCCTGTACCTGAGCGTTCCTCTGTTCTTACATTAATCGTTCACTAAAGCTTCTCTCAGCTGAGCATGCACCATCAGGAGGCTCGGGAAAGTGAGGTGTCATTCACAGTTCCAGTTTCATGTAGAGGAAACAGATTGTTTGACCCTGAAATGAGCTCCTTTATTACCTCTACTTTAATAATAAAGAAATATTTTCCTTAAAACAGCAACATTACCCTTCTCAGAGATCAATACTGGTTCTTTGATTTTGTAATAGATTATTTCACAGGCCAATGTGTGTAGGTTTAAAGTTCAGGAAACCTTACAGGAAGAAAATGAAAACATTAAAACAAACCAGTATATTGAAGAAGTTGTATTCTTCAGATGCTTTATCAGGTCCAATTTTAGACAGGAGAGAGAGAGAGACTGAGACTTAATAAGTTGCTCCTTTGGATTGAATCATAGATTATATTTCTTATCTGTAATATAGAAATTAAAAATTGTGACATTTTTGTGAATGTGTAATGAATAAGCCATTCATTACATTTGTTGAATATAATTTGAGTCCAAAAAAAAAACCAAACAAACAAATAGAACACCTCACATGGCCTTGAGTCTTGACTGTTGATATAAAAGAATGAATTTGGGATTTGGGGAAAGATATTTCAAGTATTGCTGTAGATATCACTCTATATAAACAAAATGCTGATTGGCCAGTAGCCAGGCAGGAAGTATAGGTGGGACAAGCAGAGAAGAGACTCTGGAAAGTGAAAGGCTGAGTCAGGAGATGCTGCCAGCCGCTGCCATGACAAGCAACATATAAAGATACTGGTAAGCCACAAGCCACTTGGCAAGGTATAGATTTATGGAAATGGGTTAATTTAAGATATAAGAACTAGATACCAAGAAGCCTGCCACAGCCATACAGTTGGTAAGCAATATAAGTCTCTGTGTGTTTACTTGGCTGAGGGACTGGTGGGTGAGAGAGATTTGTCCAGCTACAAAGTATATAGCAATCCTTTGTAAATATTAGAAGATACTTGAAGGGCCATGCCCATCCTCATTCTCAAAGGAATATTTGTTCACAAATTGTCCCATATTTCCTCTGAATATTTTCACTATAAAACAGGCAGTGTTTGGAGACAGGGTAGAAGAGATTATGCAAATGTGTGAATCATAATGAGGAGTTCATTATTGAACATTTGGATATGAGTTTCAGGAAATGATAGAAGACTCTGGGATTTATGAGACTAAGAAAAACAACCCCTGCTCCTGCAGAAGTTGGAAATTGCTAGTAAGAGTACTGAGACCCCAGTGATAGCAGATAATGTAACGCTAGATTGCATCATGCCCCAAGGAAATGAATAGGGAGCAGGGCTTTGTGATAAGCTTGGGTTGATGATCAATATTTGGAATACCGAGATAGGAAAGAAGGTAATTAGGCCCATTATGGACACAGTTAGCACAGATAACATAATTTGGGAAATTATACATTTGGAGATTATGGAAAATTTTTTTCAACTAATGGGTCTTCAATGATATCTATTAAAGCACATAAGATGTTTTGCCTCTAGGGAATCCACTAGAAAAAAAATCAAATACACAAAAATTTCAGTAAATGTAGTCTAAAATGGAAGATAAAGTGGAATATATTGGAGAATAAAGTGCTGTTGTGATTTCCTACTTGGAATTTATAATAATTTTTCATTTGAAGAGTTTTAAGGCTATTAATTTCACATCACAACTCCCCATGAAACCAGGGAAGTGTTTCTCGATGTTTGCCCAAGTTCATTGCTCATAATAATGCAAGGCCAAATTGGTAATGAAAGCAAGCCATCTTGACAAATTTTTGGCTTTCTCCAGTTTCATGTTGAGCCTCCTGGAAAACATCGTCATTTTGATCCTATTGAATGTAGTACAAGGCATGAGCCCTTTGTTTTCAGTGGGACTCTGACTTTCTTTTCACAACATACCCTGGGGTCACTGATGTATTGACATCTTCAAATTGTAGACCCTCTCAGCCTTCTTTCCCATCCTGTCTCCATTCCATTGTGTCATCCCTGATACCTAGAAAGACTATCTATCAGAGACTCCCAGTGACCGCTAGGCCGGGACTCAGGCGATTCACTAGCCTTCCTGTCTTCCACTATGATCTCTCGGTTCTCACCCTTAGCCCTGTGGCAGCATGCTCACAGGCACCCTTCCTCTCACCTCAACCCCATTCACTAGGGACTGTAGCTCTTGGGACAGACCCAGAGTCCCCTACCCTTTCATCTCTGTCTCTTCAGGTTATTTGTCTTATTGATGCTTACTTGCAGAAATCCATTCTCCTACCACAGCTCCAACTCCCAGAGGACCCTGTCTCTTGGTGTGGACAGGATCCACCTTTTTCCCACATCCCTTCTCAGCTTTTTCTCATAGCCCATCTCTAGTCATCTCTGCCACACACAGAGAAACTCTCCACTAGGGAACTCGTAATTACCACACTTTCCTAAGATCCAGAGGGGCAGAACACCATCCCAACAAAGACAAGATGAGATCAAATTAGTACATTGCTTATTGTATATATATATATACATATATATATATATATATGTATATATATATATGTGTGTGTGTGTGTGTATGTATGTATGTGTGTGTGCATGCATGTGCATGCATAGATTATGTATTTCATACATATAAATGTATAAACATTAATATAATGTTAATTATAACATTCACACCAAGGGGGGAAAACAACTTACATTTATCTAAAAGTGAATACTTTCTCAAATAATTTCTTATTTTTAATAAAAATGCATTAGAAGCAGTTTCATCAATAATGGAAGACCCAATTACTGGTCTTCTGGATTAGGCATTCTTTTATTGTGTGATTTTAATGCTTGAGTGGGAAGCTTAAACATTGCCAATGAAATCTGAGACTAATTAAATGATTATAGCCTAAGGGGCAGGGCACCAAAGTCTCTGCTATTAATCTTACTAACAACATCCACTCTATGAGATGTATGGATGAACATACAGACCTATTTCAAAAGAAAAAGAGTAAGGGGTTGTTTATTAAAAGATGAGTTTTGACCTAGGCACATGATTCATTTGGTAAGCATACCAGTTGAGTATAGGTGTGAACACTTGCACACTCACGTGCATACACCACATACATACAGTGCACCACACACATAAAATGTCCTCTTATTTGTGATTTTTAAAATTAAAGATAGAAATCCCTTATGAAGTCTTTCTCTTCATCTTGTGGAAGACATGGTCACATTTAAGAATTCATTGGTGGTGTGAACTTACTCAGTTGCACTAATGCAAGATGAATTTGAGATGTAGAGAGATAGCATGGGGATAACAATGGAATAATTACCATAAATACTCAATGAGGACCCACTATGTGCCAAAGACTGTCCTGAACTTGCCTTATCCCCATTTGACAGATAAGGAAACTGAGGCACAAACAGGTGAATAATTCAGAGTCACAGGCAGAGTACAGACACTTGGGTCTCCTACAGCCTTCCTTTTAATGTGCACTGCAGACCATTTCACTCTGAACAGTTCAGTTTTCTGTTGTCCAAGTCACCAGCCTTTCAGAAGCCAGCAACCATTCTCAACCACCAGGCAGGTGCAGAAATCAGAAACTGAGACTGGATCCCTGCAGCCCTCTAGCAAGGGTGCTTGGGCTCATACTGTGTGGACTGACACAGGGCTCACTACCTAGAAAGCTAAAGTAAGAATTTCTTCATGTTCACAGAGTCTGTGTGGAGATGTTGCCTCTTGACCTAGCCAGTAAAAACGTCACTCTCACAGCACTGAATGTAGGGCATCCAACATGTCTTGACTCCCCCTCACCTACATGTTCTTCTAGGTCTACCCCAAGCTGGGGCTGAGAATACACCTTCAGCAAGGCCAAGGAAGGTTAGGTGGCATTCAGGGACCTAGAGTTCCTATAGAGGAAAGTTTGCCACTTGTATTAAGTTATTTGGCCTCTAAATTAGTCCTTTCCCCTCCGACACACACACACACACACACACACACACACACACACACACACACACACACTTTAATAATAAAGAAAGGCCAGTGTTGTACCCTGCTTCCTTCACCTGGGCTGTAGTTGAGACCTGCTGCTGTTTTCCTACAAGCACGTGGTCCGAGTAGCCAAAACTAAACTGTACAGGAAGTCCTTCACGGAGCTCTGTGTCACTTCTTTATGAGGAAAGTGACCACACAACTCCTTCAAACATTTCTCCATTTTTATTTTAGTACATATGTTATCGGTTAATTTTGTTATTTCAGTATTTTGTACATGTGTATAATGTATTCTGATTGCTCTCCCACATTCTACAGTCCCCTATCCCTATCTACTTCCCTACCCTTTTTTGTTTTGTTTTGTTTTGTTTTGTTTTTTGAGACAAGGTTTCTCTGTGTAGTTTTGGAGCCTGTCCTGGATCTCGCTCTGTAGCCCAGGCTGGCCTCGAACTCACAGAGATCTGCCTGGCTCTGCCTCCCACGTGCCAGGATCACACGGCTACTTCCCTATCCTTACCAATGTCCTTCCCCACTGCCTGACTCTTGGTTGTTTTGTGACATGTTTAGTTTAACCAAGGCCCTCTGTGACCACTGTGCCAGAACTACCCACTGGAGCCTGGTGAGGTATCAGTGGGCACAAAACTGAAGTGCAGTGATTCCCTGTTTCCTGAGTCTATCAGTAACAAATAGCTCAACAGTAAGAGGGAGAGCCCTGGTCCATCCTTGTACACACCCAGTGCAAATATCCATAGCTTCTGTGAGGTCGTGAGTACAGGGGCTGTGTCTTGCTCAGACAATGACAGTTCCCAGCCTTTCTCATAACTTCCAGCTGTTACATTATGCCCACTTCGCCGTTCCCTGGGCCTCAGATGGTATAACGTAACTGTCTTGTGTGGGCATAAACACCCATCCATCTTGATGGCTATATCTGGTTTTCGTTTGAGGTTATCTTGATTCTGTATTTTTTTCTGGAAGAATGTGAGTGAATGTGTTCAGAATATTTTATTTCTAACATCCCAAGGATTATTTTTATTAGGTAAACTCCTTCTTTTAATATTCTTCATAAATCTATCACTTCCTTCATGATGTCCATGTGTGTCAAGTTCATGTTTGTGAGGGAACAGAAAGTTCATTAAAACTTAAAGACCATGGCTACCTGATAGAGAAGTCTGAAAAATGAAGATTTGCAATAAAGGTTGGCATTTGCAACTAGCCCACGATGGCCAGGAAATCATGAAACACTCAACTACAAATTACTTCTGTGAATACTCAAAACGGGAGAGCAAGTGTTCAAATCTGGACAAGGTCCATTCTGTGACGAATAACACCTGGTATCCATAGATCACTTGCCCAGACAATTGCTTATAATCACCCACGGCCTCCATCACTCCAGCCACAGAGGAAAATGTGAAGAGTCATCATATTTGGGGATGACTTCAATGGGTTTCAATAGCTGAGGTTTTGATTTTGATAAATTGCTCATTTTATATTATTCCTTCAAGGAGACTTCTACTTTTAGAGGGAGCCTGGGAAAAAATATCATCTCTGTGTGTAAATGGTGAGGTTTGAAATAGAATGAGAATTGTCTCATCCTGAAAGCTGTAAAATTTCCTGTACATTGTCAGTCTAAACATAAATTGATGAGGGTAGGGGTAGGGAAGAGGGATTTCACCTGACAATCCATCCTTCTCCACAACATCTCTTCCTGAGAGGGTGCTTTCCCCCAAGAGTTTTGTTGGCCATAGTTCTGATACCAGCTGACACCTCTCGGGGCTGCTAACTCTGACCTTGTATGAAAGAATACATAGGGGCCTAGGAAAGATTTATACTGAAGTCCCTAACTCCAGGAGATCCACCCTGGACCGTTCATAGCACCTGTACATCCTTACAAGGGCCTTTCTAGATTGAGGGCTCTTCTAGCTAACATCAGCATTGCTTCCATGTCTTCTGTTTACTCCAAGGAATGAGTAGAACTCTTTTTTCCCCCCAAAGAAGACATTCCTGGTCTCTCAAATTTAAGGTCCAGAACTGAACCTTACCTTTCGACTCCAATCCTACTATGTGCCTTAGGGTATGACGGTGTCCAGCATCATTTGCAGTTTCTCACTTGGGACACTTGCAGGCGTGTACACACGCACATACACACATACTCATTGTCAACTCTATCAGTTTTATGAATCCTTGACTCCTTTACTTCAGCTCTCTTAGAATCAGCGATGGCGTATTTGTTCCTCCACAGAAATTCTTGCTGAGATGGAGGTAGGCTCTTTTTAGATAACATGCCTCATATCTGGGATGATTTATTCACTTTCAAGTTCCCTGGAATTTATTGCTGAAGGTTGATGTGGATGCTTACAGTTAGGGCTCTAATATAATCTCCCGAGTGGCAATTAATAAATAAAAGATGTTTGCTGTTGTTGACAGAGGATCTAGGCTTTCTCAGCTAGCTCTTTCCTTTATATTTTGACCAATTTTTATGCCAGACATCCCTAGGGGGTTGATGCTAAAAAATATTTTCTCTAATTCTAAAGCTTTTACTCTTGTTTCAATATTCCCAAACCTCTGTGTTGTCTTTTGTTTTCCTTGTCAGAAATGTTCGTCCTTGGCTCTTTTTTTTTCTACTCTCCTCCCTTGCTGTGAATTGGGGGAAAGTGCCTTTTTCTGGATTTAACAGTAGCATAGCCTTAGGACTTACGCTTGCAAATAGCACCTGCAATTTGTCCCTGAATTTTCTTGTATTTTTCTCAGTCTCTTCTCAGTTTCCTTTATTGAATATGCACTGTCATCTATAAAATGCAGTGTTTATTGTCATCGTGTGTATTGTTCACAGTATGAGTTTGCTTCCTGTAAGTTAATGATGAAACCATAAGGTAATATCCAATTGTTGCAGTGTGCTGGCTCAACTGGGTGGGCTCCAGGGCTCATCTAGACTAATATTCCTATTTTAGAGATGAGGAAAATGTGGGTCAGCTTAAGGACCTTGACCATAATCAAGTAGAGGGCAGATACAGAACACATCTTGAGCTTGTAAAGTCTGTGATACAGAGCTCCAATTGGACTGCTTCTGCTCAGTGCCCAGTGGGGAGGCGGAATGTATAACTTTAACATGTTACTTCTGTTTTCTTATCTCTAAATGCTAGCAGGCTGGGGATTTATTTTGGTAAGAGATCGTTTGCCTAGCATGCCTAAGAACTTTGGTTTGATTTCCTGACCCCACAGCCATGCCAATATTAGTACCGATGCCACAACTGTAAGGCTTACCGTAAGTTAATATCAGTCAAAGACAGGATAGGTGCTTGGCACACTCTGAGAAGTCTGTATATTGTTAGCTATTATTCCAGTTCTTTACATATTCTGGCAAAGGTGGAAGTGTGTGCTGCTAATCAACTTTATGTGCCTGTACTTGTTTTATAGCCCTTGTTCTGTGCAGTGAGGAGCTAGGGGTCACATCCATGGTGGCAGTGGGAGCAGAAATTAAAATAGTGATAACAATAAGAAGAGGTGGTGCCATTTGCTGAGCCTTAGGGTGTGGTGTGCTTTGAAGTTGATACTCACATGCATAATGCTCCGTATGTGCTCATGCCACATATATGGACAAGCTGCAGAGTCAGTTATTTCCAGAAACATGGTGCACACTCTTGATGACAATAGTCTTCCTGGTAACTGGAGAGAAACAGGGAGGTCTTGGTGGAGCACCTTGAATGCTAAAACAAAAGCTTTAATGGAATTATTTCTACCTTTGAAGTAACCAATTTGCTACTAATATTTCTATCACTTAGTCTTGTTACTGATGATAAGGAGACTGTCTGGAGCAAGAATGGAGGTCGAGGAGTGGAGGAGAGTGGGACTGGCCCAGGGCAAGACAAACTACAACAAGAAGATGGTGTGTGGAAAAGACAGGCCCTTCAAAGCTCTCTTACGTCTTACTTCTCTGCTTGGCCGTTATTTATTATATAAAAAGGTGGCTGCTTTCCTGGCCTCCAGATTGAAATATACTTGGAGCAGCAGCACCAAGAAAAATCTCTTTCCTCACTTGCTGCGATTTATTTGAAGACTAAGTAAATTTCATTCACCATGCATGAATCATCTTTAGGATAATGTAAAGAATTTAATTATGAAAATTCTTATCACTAATGGTCCTTGATTTCCAAGCCAATCAAATAAACAACTCTGGCAGTAATAACAGGTACAGTGGAGGAGATGGCAGGGCTGAGTATAAAGGGAAGATGAGTTTGTGTGCCTCTGGCTGGGAGTGGTGGCAAATGCCTTTAACCTCACCACTCCAGAAGCAGTCTGTGAGTTCTAGGCTAGTTTGTGTGCCTCTATGTCCATATGTGTGTACGTGGGTGTATGTACTGTCAAACATGTAATCTGTAGATAGTGACTTTTCAAATTCACATGTATGTATACCTATGTGTGCATATATACACATGCATATAAGTTTCCATGTGTAACAGATTTAAATACTGTATCTAAAAGCTTACCACAGCTGTAGAAAAAGAAACTGAGGTTCAGAGATGTCAATCCACTTTCCCAAGATGACCAAAATTAATAGCAAAGCTGGAGTTTGGCCAACAACATTTATTGACTCAACACCCTTTTTTCAAAGCTTCTTGAAAAGAAATATTCTCCGAGTAATGTGTGTTTGCACCATAGCACACTGCTCCAGTATGGACAGGGCTGATCTTTCACCCTTTCTCTTCCAGACTCTCCAAGCAAAGATGTTGGCCCGACTTTGGGTTTGAAAAAGTCCAGTTCCTTGGAGAGCCTGCAGACTGCTGTGGCAGAAGTCAGGAAGAATGACCTGCCCTTCCACAGGCCCAGACCACACATGGTGCGAGGCCGGGGCTGCAACGAAAGCTTCAGAGCAGCCATTGACAAATCCTACGACGGGCCGGAAGAAGTAGAAGCTGGTAGGGCCATATGCCTCCTTAAGTGGGTTCTTCATCTCATTATTATCTGCAAGTCATAAGCGAGACTTGCACTTAACTGCTGAAAAAAAAATGATTTAAGGATCACAATTATATTTTTGATATTAAAAGTAATTCATTTTCCTGATAGGTTTTGCCCTTTGGCTTAACGAACATGGGATTGGAGAATGCGATGTGCAATTTATTTCAACAGTGCAAACTGAAAAAAAAAATATATGTTCTCTTTCACTTCCGTAGAAGGACCAACTGTCATTTTCCCTTAGGGCAGGAGCACTAAGCATGCATTTCTTGGCATTCTTATTTGAATCATTAAAAGCAACATCAACCAGAGGACTGGCTGCATTAATTGCATAGACGTGGTGGGCTATATTTATACTCAACAAAACCTCTCTTGGAAAGAAACTCACCCTGTGTGTTTCCCAGCGTGTAGGCTTTCGGAGATGATGGAGGTTAACCAGCCAGCTTCCAGAGAGATTAGTGTTTTAGGGCATTTCAAGCCTTTTGTGCTACCAGCTAGCAACAAGGGGCCCCACTCCCAACCTCAAAGGTTGATTGAAGTACCCAGGACTGGGAAGTCCTCTCTGATATCAAAGAGTGGTTAGGTAGAACACTGAGCACTTCTCCTCATTCTTCTGTATTTTACATTTTGACTATATATATATATATATATATTAACTATATATATATTTGACTATATATATATATATTAACCATAAATGCCCCTGACCATGGATATTGATATCTCTCTCTCTCTCTCTCTCTCTCTCTCTCTCTCTCTCTCTCTCTCTCTCTCCAGATGGTCTCTCGGATAAGAGCTCTCATTCTGGCCTCGGAGCTCTGAATTGTGAGTCTGCCCCTCAGGGAAACCCCGAGCTAGACGATGTGGAAAATAAAGCCAGGAAAGTCAAAAAACCCAAAGAGAAGGAGAAGAAAAAGGGCAAGCTGAAAGTCAAGGAGAAAAAGCAGAAAGAGGAGAGCGAGGACCCAGAGAGGAAAATGAAGAGGAAGGGCTTCGGGGCCATGCTGAGGTAAGAGCCTGCTGCGAAAGCACTCGGGCCTTTGCTTCTCCGACCTCACTCCCTCCTCTGTGTTTGCTCAGAAAAGGTGCAAGTGTTCGATTGTCTTCAGCTGTATTCGTCAAAATCACGGCTATGCCTGTGTGTTTTGTATTTGCCAAGAATGTCCCCTGAAGACTGTGATGATGACAGGAAACTGTCATGAGCCTGTTGTCAAGAGGCCAAGCGCTTAGTAGGGCGTAGGAAGTGTTCCCTGGGTGTCCCCCTGTGCAGTGAAAACCAGAGACTAGTATTCATCCCATCCTTCTGTGACTTCTGATACTCAGGTCACCCACACAGTAGCTGTCACCTGCAGAGGCACTGTGATGCATTAGAGATGCCCCTGGGATGAGGGCCATATGACCCAGGTCTCAATTCATGACCTTCCGCATTTCAGCCATAAGTTTCACACATCTTCCTTCCCCTCCTGTCAGACTGAGGCTAACATCTCCTGTGGCCTGGGAGATAAGATGCCCCATGCAGCAGATTCAGCAGCTAAGAGCACTGAGCAGCACACAGTCGGAACACAACTTATTTCTTCTTGTACAGCTGCCCTCCAAAAATCCACTCTGTAGAAACTGTCACTCCACACTCTGGTTTCCCAGTGATCTGGCTGATTTTTGGTCACTTGGCCAGAGGCTTGCACAACTAGTTCAATGTAAACCAGAATATACCGCCCCTGCCCCACCCCCCCAGCATAACTTCACTGTCTGTGAAACTATGTGCAGGGGAAAGGCAGTGTTAAACTGGAGGGTGTTTTAACTGGTTTAGGTGGTACAAAGTGCCCACCAGGGGTCCTTTAGGAACAGCTTTGTGGATTGTTGAGGAAGATCTTTAGTATAGCAGTTACTGCTGATGGAAATCATTTCCTTGGCTAACTTCCTAAGGATCACTTACCCTTAGCCCCTGATCTCAGATAGTGTGCCTAGAGTCTCCTTACCCAAGCTGGCCGACTTCTTAGATGTTGATAGAAGGCACTAACCTGAGCAGCAGCAGCATCTCCCCTGACTTCTTAGATGGAGGCAGAGAAAGCACTCCATGGCAGCTGTAACAGCGTCTCCCTGGCCTGTGCCTGCTTCAGTCACCAACCCTCACCCCTCCAAATCACTCCAGTGCAGCTTGTTCCCGATGCTCTACCCACCCCTCCACCACCACATGGAGGTCACGCCAACCTTGCTTCCTAAGACTTCTCCAGAGCACCAGTTTGCCTTCCTACCTAGAAAGACATGCCAGACTCCCTCAAGCATGCTGCCCTGCTTAGGTTAAGGGAAAGGAGCAGAAAAATGTTTGCCACTCACAAAAGAGAAGGATTTACAAAGTTACTTCCTAATTCTCAGAGGATTTTCTTGTACCTTTTTTTTTTTTTTTTTTTTTTTTTTTGGATGGAGGGGCAGGAAGTAAGGTAGAGGTACCCGTTCCATGACTTTATTTCTATAACTCCCTAGCAAATCTACCAGTGTCTATTCTTTGCTATGATCAACAGATAATATATGATACATTTAACCATATTGTGTAAACCCTTAGAGTATCTATCTTTTAAACACGCTGGGGGATGCAGGATACTAGTTGTTCTCAGTGTGAAATCTTCAACTGATAATTTTAGGTAGAAAATAAAATTCAATTCTCTTATTCCATCTTTTCCTCCCTGCTTTCCTTTTTTCTTTCCGTGTGTGTGTGTGTGTGTGTGTGTGTGTGTGTGTGTGCACGTGTATGCACACCTGCATGCACACGTGCGAATGTAAAGAGAAAGAGACCCTTAGGAACAGCAAAATGACATTTAAAGGACACAAATAGTGTGGACAGCGCTGAGCCATCCCATTATATGTCCAGTGTTCAAACGATGCTCCTTAAAGCCCTAGTACCAGTGCCCCTGGACATCTTGTCACAGGACACGCTGAGCCTTGTTGAGGTCACCTGCATCAGTACTTTCCTATTGCTGTGATAAACACCAGGAACAAGACACCTTATAAAGGAGCTAGAATCCATCATGGTGGGAGAAAGGCATGGCGGCTGGAAGAGCTGCAGAGAGCTCACATATTAAAACTACATCAGGAAGTAGAGAGAGCAGTAAGAATGGCAGGATTCTTGAAAACCTCAAAGGCCACCCTCTAGTCACACACTTCCTGATCCTTAAATAATTCCACCAACCAGGAACAAAATATCCAAACGTGAGCCTCTGGAGGCCATTCTCAGTCAATCTATTGTATAACTCTAGCAGGTTCAAAACCCTCGAAATCATTGGATAATGAAAGAATCAGATTTCCAATTTAAAGATCAAATCTTTTGTTGGTTTGTGCCATGTCTCACCTACAGAAGAGGGACAGACTGTTGGACAAGCTAAGCAGAAGGGGTGGGCTTTAGAAACAAGAAAGGGATGAAGAAAGCAGAAACAAGGGGCACACAGTGGACGGCCACTGCAGACAGCTTTCTTCTAGGGTGAAGAAGAAGAGACATCCTCACCATGGTGTCTCGGGGTGACAGGCCTTCTTTTGATTGGTTACTGTGAGCCTCCTGCTATTTTGAAAACTCGTCCATTTCTAAGTTCATTTTGATCTTGTAACACCGAGCACAAGTGACCACATTCTGGTTTTGGTTAGGAGCTCAGTCCAAAGCAGTGGTTTATTCTACTCAGCACAACTCTGGACTAGACTAGACTGCAGTCTGGTAACTCTCAGAAAGACCTGTCTTTCCATTGTTTGAGTCTTTGCTCTGGGCACTCTAGACACTGCCCTTCCTTTGCTACGCTAAGTTTCGGAATCCAAAGTGTCATTATTATGCTCATCAGATGTCATAGGCAGCTGAGGATGGAGAGATGGCTCAGATGCCAGCATGAAGACCAGATTCGGATCCTTACAATCCACATAAACCCTGAGCAGGGTGAGTCCAGCAGGCTTTCTTGGACTGCAAACCAGCTCCCAAAGTTGCAGAGACTTATTATCAATTATGAATGCTCAGCCTTATCTTATACCTATTTCTAGCTAACTTTTTTCTTTAACTTAAATTAATATATTTCTGTTCATCAATGTGCTGCCCCAAGGCTCATTATTTACCTCATCTATATACTGCCCATCCTTCTTTCCTGCTTCCTCCCTGTCTGTCTGTCTGGACCATGGCTGCCTTGCTTCCCCTTTCTCTCTGCCTGCTAACCCCACCTATCCCTCCTCTGCCTACCTATAGACCACTCAGCTTCTTATTACACCAATCAGGAGCCTTAGGCAGGCAAAGTGAAACAGCAACACATCTTTACATAGTTAAACAACTTCAGCATAAACAAATGTAACACATCTTTACAGAGTTAAACAACTATTCTGCAACACAAACAAATATAACACATCTTTACAGAATTAAACAAATATTCTATTCCACAACAGGGTAGCTCACCTGTGGTCCCTGGGGGCAACAGGGTCTCCAGTGCAAGCTGGCTAGCTAGACTAATCAAATTAGTACACTCTGGGTTCAACTGAGAGACCCTGTCTCTATATGTAAGGTGGAAAGCAATCAAGAAAGCATTCAACATCAACATTTTGGCTTCCACATGTGTGTGCACACATGTACACATCCTCGCATGCATATGTAACATGAATTGTTAATGGTCTTATTAATAAAAAAAAAAAAACAAACAAACCTGGAGCCAGATAATGGGGTAAATGCTGAAAGATCGGAGAAACAGAACAAGCCACAGCCAATCTCCTTACCAACTCCTCAGCCAATCCTGAGGATTCCACAAATCCTCAGACTGAAAGCCTCTGAGTCCTCACCCCTGAGGGTCTCAGTTGAACTGCTGCTTAGTTCCTGTCTCCTCACACCTTATATACCATTCTCCACCCAGCCATGCCATTTCCTAGGATTAAAGGTGTGTGTGTGTGTGCACATGAGATCTCAAGTGCTGGGAGATCTCAAGGTGTGTGCCACCATGTCTGGCTACGTTCCCAGTGTAGCCTTGAACTCACAGAGATCCAGATGGATCTCAACCTCCTGAGTGATAGGATTAAAGGTGTGTACCACCACTGTCTGGCCTCTATGTCTAATCTAGTGGCTGACTCTGTCCTCTGATCCCCAGTTAAGTTTATTAGGGTACACAATATATTGGGGTACAAAAATATATCACTGCACACATACATGAGTGAATACACATACACACATGAATGATACCATCCATGTATGCAAACACTAACGTAAATAAATACATAAAATATTTTTAGGAAAAGAAATTGTAGTTTGTAATGCAAGCATGTTGGCAATAATTATAACAGTATTTACGTGAGAATTTTGTCTGTGAAGTGGTGGAGTTGAATGGTTACAAGTTCAGGCTCTCCATGAGGACTTCTAATTTAAATCTCATCCCCTTCATTCGCTAGCTAGGGAACACTGGGCACACTAACCCCTTCGCTCTAGTTTCTTCATCTGAAAACTGAGAATGATAATTGGATCTACTACCATTGTAAGAAATATAGTTGGTTAATTATATAATCTACTTAGAACTATGCTTTACAAGGAATTTATATTCAATAATAAACACATTTTCCTAAAGAGGCCCAAGCCCTAATCCCCAGTATCTGTGTATGTTACTTGACAAAGGAGAATTGCAGAAGGCAGAAGGATGGCTGTTCTGCTGTCCCTGAGATAAAGGGGTTGTCCTGAGTTTCCTCAGTGATCCCAGTGGAGTCACAGTGCCTTACAAATGTAAGTGGAAGACATGATAAGGAAACACGGTGCAAAGAAACATAGCATGCCTGGCTGTGGAAATGGAGGGAGGGGAACATGAGCCAAGGAGAATGGGCAGCCTGTGTAAGCTGGAAAGGACAAGGAAATGGCTTCCCTCTGGCTAGCCCCTTAATTTTCATCCATATGTGTTATTCAAGCCACTAAGATTGTACTAATTGCTTACAGTATCAACGGAAGCCAGCACGGTCATTATCATAAGTATTATTACTGCTTTTACAATGCCACAGTAATTTATAAGGACAAGTTTCCTCTTTGGGGTATTAAAGAAAAAACTATAAAAATGATTTAACTGCAATAATCTGTAAATACGAAAACTCTCAGAGATTCACATGGCCTGATTCTGAGACTGTCACCAAGTTAAATCCTGACTGTGAGTTTTGTTACACGGCTCCAGGTACTTGTTGCTCACAATACAGGGCCAGGCTCTTCCCTTTTTCCCAATCTGCTCCCCATTTCCACATGTTAGAACCATAGGCCCTGGATCCTCTAGACACACAGCACCTTGGCTTTTGTTCCCTTTCACTGCTATAGCAAAATTAAGAGCTGAGAGGTGGTGTTAGAGTTTATCTTTAGTATAAAAATAGCAACTGTTTTCCATAGCCTTTTGCATCCAAGTTGGTGAGCATATTGGAGTTGCTGCTACATGCTCGCTTTCAGCAACAAAGAACACAAAAGCTGTTACCATTAGCCAACAGATTTTGCTTTAATTCTCATCTGTTGCTCAGATGCTATTGACTTAGTTCCTTTCTTATTTAAAAAGGATTGATTGCTCTAAGGTTCTATTAGAGTTAGATGTGACTTAAATATGCATTATTTTTTCCATTGTCTGTACTACTCTAACACATTCCTGAACATGAGCTCTGGTGTAGCTTCTACAGTTACTTCATGGGCAGTGATACCTGGCCAAGGAGGGTGGGGGACGGTCTTAAATTCTGCCCCCTTCCTCATTCTAGAATTGTGATGTGTTAGCAGTGGCCTTGCTCTTGCTTCTAAAGAGCCAAGTGTTTTGACTGTGCTGATTTTGATCATACAGAGTGTGAGTGTTCATTCGTTAATTTCACCCACCCCTGTTCCTATGGGAAAGTTATGGGAAGTTGATTCCATTCATCTTTTCACCCATCTTCTAGTTTGTATATTCTTGTCGTTTGCTGATTTTAAACTACCTCCTTGCATGCATCAAGTCTGGCTCTTCCAAGGGCCATGAGTTATTATGGGGAAAATGCTCAACCCCAGAACCTTTCCAGCTTCAGCTGTTACCTTATAGACTCTGTTTACTTGCTGCTGAGAGAGACCTTCCATACATTGCTATCAGTCTTTGCTCTGTTTGATATAGAAATCAGAAAAAGGCAAAGTACAGCTCCTTTTCATGTTACCATCTTTAGTGTTACCAGCTCATCCAAGGGTTCTTTCACTTGAGATAGAAATCACTCGGAGGCAAATGACACCATCTGAGCAAGGCTTTACTGAGACTTGTGTTGAGCACAGGGAGATGGCATGCAAGATAGTGTTAGCATTCTGGGTCTGGATGCTGGGATCGAGGCTTGGAGAGAAAAGGCAGGCTCATGCAGTCACACAGAAGGCTGCTGAGAAAGAGCCCAGGATTTTGACACATGCTCTTGGCTCAGTGATGATATACATGTGCACAAAGGATTCATCTACTCTCTGCTCATAAAACATGTCCAGTGTGCTTGCTGCAGTCACTGCATGAAGGCAATGAATCTGCTAGGTTTCAGCCTGTGTTTGCAAGGCTGGAAGGAAGGCTGAGGGTGGAATCAGCAACTCCTGAATCTGGTCATCAGTGGAAACTGTCTTACCAAAAGCAGCTTTCATTCAGAGGAAAACCCTGGTGTGGGACTTGGGGTCCCCACTGATCTATCTCAGGTCAAGATGCCTCCTTATTTTTGCTTTATGAACTTGACTTCCTTAGGTATCATCCTCTTGAAGACACTTCTACAGAAAGGCCAGCAATCAAGGCTCCAGCAATCAAAGAACAAAGCTCAAACCCTTCAGTAGACAAGTTCCATGTCAGTCAGTCCCAAATATCCTTCAGCCACAGTAACATCACCTAGAGTGAAAAGCCAGAGATCACCCCCTGATTTCTTGGTTGCTTTAATAATCTTGTCAATCTCTTGTAGTCCTCAAGTGAAATTTTTTGTGTTTCTAACCAATCCCGTTATATAACAGTTTCTGCTGTTTTCTCTAGAGAGTCAAGGTCACTGTTCAAAACCAATGTTCTGGACACTGAGTGAAAGGCTTGAAGTGATGCAACTTCATTTTCTGTGTGTGTGTGTGTGTGTGTGTGTGTGTGTGTGTGTGTGTGTGTGTGTGTGTCTGTCTGTCAGTCTGTGTCTGTGTGTATCTGTGCATATGCATGTGTGTATGTGCACATGTTTTGTTGTGCATTGTGGCGTGTGTGTATGGATTGTATAGGGGAGTAAACACCTAGAAGCCAGATGTTGATGCCCAGTATATTCTTAGTTGCTCTCTGCCTTATTTGTTCTTGAAGTAGGGTCTGTCACTGAACATGGAGCGCACTGACTGAGCTGCACCAAACACCCTACAAGTCACAGGGATCCTTGGCTCTCCCACCCCAGTGCTAGGATTATAGGTGTGTGCCTTTCTTTTCATGTGTGTGCTGGGGGATCTGAACTCAGTTCCTCATACTTGTGCAGCTAACACTATTAGCTAAGCTATCTCCCCGGCCCATTAAGTTCATCTCCCTATACCTTTTCTAGGCTTTGCTATCTCCCTGGCCTATTAAGTCCACTTTCCTATACCTTGTTTAGGCTTTTGTTCAAAAGGAATTGTGTCTAGTTAGCTTGTTCCTGGTAGATCAACAAAGTGTATATCAAGCTGTTAGGAAGGTGTTTAAATTATGTCTACTTTTTTAAATGTTGTTCAACCATATGCATTCAATTAATAACATTTATTGACTACTTCATCTTTGT
Organism: Onychomys torridus; assembly: GCF_903995425.1. Classification (NCBI taxonomy): domain Eukaryota; kingdom Metazoa; phylum Chordata; class Mammalia; order Rodentia; family Cricetidae; genus Onychomys; species Onychomys torridus. The sequence goes on from NC_050465.1 coordinate 47,134,580, forward strand.
CAAATACATTCATAATCATTCTTTTGTTTACTCAACAATATTTATTCAAGTCCTATTTTTACATGAGGTGTTACCCTGGGAACTGGATAGAGAATAGTGAAGTCTCGGCTTTTGTGGCACTTTCCTGTCACAGCAAAGAAAGGAAAAGTCAAAGATAAATGTGAGTTTCTTTGGTGTGTTTAATACAAAACAAGGAAAATGTCACATCAACATACAAAAATGTTTTTAACTGTGAAGTACCCAGGGAGCAAAGCGGCATTCTCCACGACAGCTCTGGTACAGAGCAGTGCCTTCTGGGCTAACGATTCTGAACGAGGATCCAGGCCATTGGGATTTACATCCTAGTAAAGGGGAGAGAATGGAGAATACATGCCCAACCCAGAGCTCTTGAGATGATTCCAGACTGCAGTAGGTGTCATGGTGAAGTGGAGGAGGGGCTAGCATCCTCTCACCCTATACCTGTCTGCTGACCTACCAGACTACATCTGCCCAAGCTTCATGGAATTTTCGGAAGACACATGATCTTAAGGGGCATAGCAGCACAGAAGCCAGCTCACTTTATGCCCTGTTTCTTTCCTTTTCCTCTATTTATTTATTTTTTGGGAGGAAGCATAGGAATCTAAGAAGGTTTTTTTGTTAACCAACTTCACATACAGCTATAACAAAAAGCAACCTGTAGAGGACACAGAGAGTGTGGATAGTACACAGAGCCCCATTGCAGCTGAGTTAGACATTCTGGAGTAGTGGTCTACAGCTACTGTGAGTGGTGATATTGATTTGAAGATCTTTGTATCAGCTCTACCCTTCCTATCTAGTACTAAGATGTTCTATATCATTTCTTCTTCACTCAGCTTCAGACATTGCTTAGGTTTCTCTCTCTTTTTCATTTTTTTATCCTAATTTATAAACCATAAAGACCATATTTTTAAAACCCTATAAACTTCAACTTTTCATTTCTAAGTTTTGCCTGCACTAAGGGACACACTTTGTTCATTTCTTTCTGAAATATACTGTTTTATTTAACTAGGGGAATGCTGCAAACAGGAGCCACAATGTACATGTCTTAGAACTGCCACACACATAGCCATCCATGCTATTTCTACCACAAACAATAGCACACTTGGTCCTATCAGGGAACTAATGCTGAACCTCATTAAAACCTGCCCCTTGCAGGCTCTGTGGCCTTCACTGATCCTGTATATCTCCTCTATGCTGTTGTGATGCTACTGTGAAGTGGTTCATATAAGTAAGCAAGTTGTCTGTAGACTGCCTGACTTGAGAGTACCGATTCTTGTTATGGATTTAAGACCACACAAATTATTACATATATTTATTATACACAACATGTTTTGGTTCTTGGAAATATTATGAGGTGGTGATAAACACCAACACATGTATAACTTCACACACTTATCTTTTCTGTGTATATGAAGACACTTGTGGTAGTTTGAATGTAATTGGCCCCCATAAGCTCATAGGGAGTGGCACTATTAGGAGGCATGGCTTGGTCAGAGTAGGTATGGTCTTGTTGGAGGAAGTATGTCACTGAAGAGGCAAGCTTTGAGGTTTCATATATGCTCAAGCCATGCCCATTATTTTAGACCACTTCCTGTTGCCTGTAGATCAAGATGTATTAACTCTCAGCTCTTACTCCAGCACCATGTCTGCCTGCATTCTGCCATGTCCCATGATGATAATGGACTGAACCTCTGAACTGTAAGCCAGCCCCAATTAAATGTTTTCCTTTACAGGAGTTGCTGTGGTCACTGTGTCTCTTTCACAGCCACAGAAGCCCTAACTAACTATAGCAACACCTCTCTCAAAGTTGCTAGTCTCACCTTCTTGAAATGGTGTGTCCTTTGAACAACAGCATCCCAACCTTCACACCCCTTTGCCTCTGATAACAACCATTTCTGTTTCTGTGAATTACATTATTTTCTACTGCACTTGCAAGTGAGGTCCATGGTGCTTACCCTTCTGTGCCTGGCTCAGTTAATGTGAGAACATTTTCCAGGCTCATTCATGTTGTCTCTGACAAGGCACAAGGCAGACACAACTCTCACCTCAAAAGAAATAGAGTTTATTTGAGAACCAACTCTGAGTGACCTGAGCCAGAAAACACAGAGCTAGGTTACTTCAGGTTCCATGTTCCCATGTGGAAACAGTTTTATAAAAGTCATAATCAAAGCAATTTTAAAATAAATTGATGGATACGTTAGAGAGGCAGTTACAGCAAGATGGGAGGGAGGTCTTCCTATAGGCCAAAGATGCTGCGTGATGGCATGCTTAGCTTTGAGTTGGTGAGATCTATGCTGTGATAAGTTAATAAATTAATTTATTTCTTTCATCTATTAGTCATGAAATGTTAGTTCTGACACAGAAGTGGGCAAGGAATAGCTATTTGGGGGCCTGAAGCTAGCCCAATATAAGTTATAATTAGACCTTAGACCTACAACATTCCAACTTCTCCACATCAGTGCAGTTCCAATCAGTCATTCCTGGAATTCTCACTCACATTGTAAATGGCAGAAGTGTCTCCTTTTTGAATGTTAAATAGTAGTGTGTGCGTGTGTGTGTGTGTGTGTGTGTGTGTGTGTGTGTGTGTGTGTGAGAGAGAGAGAGAGAGAGAGAGAGAGAGAGAGAGAGAGAGAGAGAGAGAATTTCCTTTATCCACTTAGCAGCTGGATAAGGCTTGGTTTATTTTTGTTCTTTGGCTGTTATGAATGGTGTTGTGATAATCATGGAGGAGTAGATTTGTCTTTGATGTACTCCTTTCATTTCTTTTAAATATATTTCCAGAAGTGGGATTCCAGCCTGAATATCATATGGTAGTTTGATATGGTATTATAGTTTCGATGCTGTGATAATTCTTCATAATATTTTCCATAATAGCTACACATTCCCACCAATAGTATGCAAGGTTTCACAGTTCTCCACAGTTTTGCCAGTAATAGTTTCTGTTGTTTTCTGTATGGTTTCACTTGAGATAAGGTCTATGCGAGACCCTCCTTCCTTAGCCTCCCAAGTGTTAGGATTGCAAGTGTGTACCACCCTTGCTTGCCACTAATCCTTTTTAATAGCCATGCTGGAGGTTTGAAGTGACATCTCCTTGTGGTTTGGATTTGCATTTCCCACTTCATGCCTGCACCTGATGCCCACTTGAGCATCTCCCTTTATCAAATTACAGGCATCTCTCCTTGTTTCCCATCTTTGGATTTACTCCAGACAGACCCTTTGTCTCAGGCTAGACACACCTGGAGCCCACAAACTTTCCCTTCCTCTCTTTCATTTTTTCCAGAATTGCTATTTTGTAATTCAAATGGGCACGGTGCTTTTTCTTTCACCTGAACGGTTTGCATAATAAAGTACAGGAAGAAATGGCATTGCTCAAATCATTCGCTCATTCATATTTTATGTGCTCTGGGTCACCCCTTTCCAAATGGAACTGCGAACTGTATGCAAGCTTTACTTAACCGTTGGGTGGAAGACCAAACTTTCTGTTGCTGAATACAAATCGAGAGTAGACTCACCCAAAGGCTTGTTGTTTTGTTTTCTTTCCTTCTTTTTTAAGTACAATCTCAGTGCAGAGTGTGTGGATGGGCTCTGACCCAGATATTTCTTAGTACACAGCTGCCCTGATGTGGCTCACGAAGATACCTTATGACTTGATTTTTAAATTGGGTTAGATAGAGACTGAATGCTCATGTCACCAGGGGCACGGCATGTGTGGTGCATTTGTCCTGCCTGCCTTGATCCCATAATGGCTGTTTCTGGTCTCAGGTACAATAAATGTAATGTGGCCACAGCCTGTCATTACCTCCTTCCAGATAGTGCCTCTAAACATCTGCGTAGCCCTTCAACTTTATGAGCACGAAGGGCATCCCTGCTAACACAGCCAGTCATCTCCCCAAAGGCAAAAGGGCAGCCATAGGCTGGAGTTTAGGTGCTTTGCTTCATGAGGCTCAAGCCGTTTGAAGCATAAAATCTCCAATGATAAATGAAGGCCAAAGTTCTTAATTTGGCTTCCAGTTAGATATAGAAACACATTGAGAGGGGCTTAGTGACCAGGACAAAGTTGCTGCAACGACTGAGCCCGTGAGAAGTGTGGCTCTTGAAAAAGAAACAGGGTATTGTGAAAAGCTGCCCACCACTGGAAACGCAGCCATCCACTGTTCTCCGTGGCTGTCCCTGCTTGCAAGGGAGAGAGGCAGATGTTAAGCCCCGTCAGCATGGAGGGCAGGTCAGTTTTTCTCTTTGTAACTGGATTTTCTCTTCTAAGTTCATCTTTAATCATTTACTTTAGGGGGCCAGGCAGATGGCTCAGCTGCTTAGAATCTCTGCTGATCTCGCAGAGGATTCAAGTTCAGTTCCCACAACCTAAGTCCAATAGTTCACAACTAAGTGCGCACGCATGCATGCACATGTGTGTGTGTGTGTGTGCGCGCGCATGCATGCACATGTGTGTGTGTGTGCGCGCACACACACACACCACACACAATTAAGTCTAAAAAAAGTCTTTAGAAAATTATTTTCTTTATTTTTCATAAGATGAATCATAAACATTTTGTTTCTTCATTTTGTTAATTGGCAATTTTCCTTCCAAGCTAAGTTCAAATTTAATTTCTTTATTTTTTCAATTCAAGTTGAAAAAGCCATGACCCTCACTTTTTTTTTTTTTTTTTTTTTTTTGGCATTACTGTCACAGATCTGGGTTGGAAATACACTCTTTATGAGCAGTAGTGCTCAAGCTTGTCATGGAATTGCAAAATAGAGGCTGTAATACCCAGATATTTGACTTGCATTAAACTCAGTGGTGTGATAGCTGATAATATTTATACATTTGCATGTTATACATCTGAGTTTGTTAGTCTGCAGCTTAGCACAAGAGGGGAAAGTAGCACTATAATATGGATAGATTGTGGACGTGAGAATTTAAAGAAATATATGAATGGGACAAGTGATAAAAGTGATGGGGGTGTCTACAAGGATAATCACTAAAATGTTACAGGCAGATTGAATTTGAGTCAAACCCACCCAGGACTGTTTGCCCAGTGTTTATTGCTCAACTAAAAGAGGAACCTGAGACATAAGGGTTCAACATAAGACATCAGATGGGCCAAGTACAGACAAATGAGGTGCTGGGGTGCACAGCATGCTAGGTTACTTGCACTGTGACTTTATTATAATTTTTTTTTCAGCTCTCAGGCTTGTCTGTGGCTGTTTGTTTATCCCTCTGTGTTCTGAGTATCTGTTCATGGAAGGATGAGGGGCCTGTACAGAGTTAATTAATATGAAAATGGATGGCTACCTCCTTTTCAAAGTCTGATTGCTTCTCGTCGACTTCCCTGCCTACTCTGTGTAATCTTGATTATTCTGGAGCCCTTGTTTTCCGCTGCCCAACTCAGTAGGGTGATTTGATTTCCTTCTAGTTATCACAATAAAGAATGATCACATAGGGTGTCAACCAAAAGGCTTATTTTGTTTAATTAGGGTTCCTTCTGCTCTCAATATGCCTGCACAACTCCCATTGCGTTAATGCAAACGACACAACAGCACTGAAGAAGAATGGACCACTTTATCTCATTCTGGGATAATGAGGGTTAGATTTGCTAGCAGATCAGGACGAAAGTCCAGTGGTTTAACTTTCAAAGCAATTGATATGCTAAAAAGAACTTTCACAGGCACTAAAATGGAAGGTGCACAATCATAAATAAATGTCATTAGCATTTAAGATGAAATATAATCATTTAAGATGCTAGATTAATAAAATGCAGACAATTTCCTGATGGACCTATTTGCATACTCCTATTAAGTAACTAATAAAGCATACTAACAACAGTTTTAGCTGTATATACAAACACTTGTAAGTTCCCAGTGGGAATGTATTTGCCTAATATGCTTTGCCCGGTGTCCAGCACAATGTCACGTCCTTGTGGGATGTTTGCTTAATACTATTAGGTAATGACATGTTGAGATTTAATAGTTGGCCTGGGGTAGGGCAGAATCAGATCTTTGTTCAGCATCCTTTATCTGAAAACTTCAATGCAATTTACTAAGGTCTATCTTTCACATGCATGGGCCATGAGTGTGGTAAATAGTAGTTTTCCTCAAAGATGATTGTAGCATGAAGCAGTCTCTCAAAACCACAGCTCAAACTGATACTGACACCAAAACTCTTCCTTCATTACCACTGTTGTGTTGGCCACCAAAATGTCCTGGACACCAGCCACTTACTCTGTGACTACAAATACCCCATAGAGCCCATACCTACCTTTGTTGTCTATTGGACTTTCCTGTCCTAAGGTGACATCAGAATAGTAATTTAATGACATGATCCAGTTCATAATTAAGTGAAAAGATTCCAGTCCTGAGCACAGTAACTACAATTGTTTTTCTCAGAGAACAAGAAAAAGACTTCTCAGAACAATTAAAAACAGATAAGAGATACGCTACCCAAATTGGAAAATAGATAGTAGGTGTACAAACACTATTGGGCTGTAATAGCCACCAAGGCTTTAGAGACATTCCAATTTGTTTCCCGAACTATTGTCTGCTTCCAACCTCAGCTTCAACAAGTCTAAAATCTAATTTGTAATCTACCCATCGCGGCCACCAGCTTATGCTGACTTTCCTAATTATGTTTGAGGCAATACCAGGGATGCTATGACATCTGGGATGCACCCTCCCTCCCCATCCTCACCTTCCTACCAGGCATTTCTGCTGATATGTGTCAAGTGCTGCCTTTCACGTCTGTATCTCCTGTTCCATTACCACTCCCAAAGCTGTAATTTGATTTATTGTTTATAACTACATTGTTTCAATAGCTCCCTGCCTGATGCATCCGCTTCCTCCTCTCTCCATTTCAGTTCATCCCAGCACAGCTCTTATCATCAGACATTGCACAGACACCTCTATACTGACATGTTATAGAGCATGATGGCAGACGGCTGATCTTTTGACATTCCACTTGGACACAAGTCTCAGTCTGCTTGAGTCCTTGTATCTGAATCTTAAATGTCCTCCCACAGGCTTATAGCTTCCAAGCTTTGGTCCCCAGCCTGTGGGGATGTTAGACTGTGGAGCCTGTCCAGGGTGGGACTTGGCTGGTGGAAGTAGATATCCAGGGGAGACTCTTGCGTGTGAGGCTTCCTCCTGCTTCAAGCCCGCCATCATGGAGGCACCTCTTACATGCTCCCACAACTGTGCCTTTCCCACCATGATGGACTGAAATCTTTCTGAAACCATGAGACAAACTAAATCCTTCCTCCTTTAAATTGCTTTAATTGCATATTTTTCATAACAAAAAAAAAAAAAGGATAACTAATATGATCCTCCAGCCCCAACTTAACCATTGTGCGTCATTTGCCTCTTTTGTGAAATAATAGTAGTGTTTACCTAACAGTGCTGATGTGGAATAAATGAGATGATATGTTTAAAAAAAAGAGTTTACATTAACAAGTTCTTAAAATAGAACCTATTAATAATATTTTGCTGTGGATATTACTGTCTCAAAATCTGGCAGCATCCCTGAATGGTCTGTCAAGCCTACTCCAATGCTACATTCCTAATTTCATCATTGGAAATTTGAATCTATTACATTTCATACAATGTGCTGGGACCTCTGGTGGTTGTGGCCCAGTCAGACCCCAAGATCTTCATTTGGAAATGAATGGCTCCTGTAACCCCCACTCTCTGACTGACATTCAGAGCCCTCTATATTCCTGGCCAAATATATGTGTCATCACTTCCTACATTTCCTCTCTGCAAACGCTCCACTCTAGCAAGATGGGTTTATTTCACAGAAAGCTTGGAGAAGCCCTCAGATGGCACCTTCCCTTAAAATGGTCATTTTTTCCGATTCTGCCAGGCCTCCGCAGTTCCCCTCAAGCCCCTTTGGTGAATCTGCGTTTCCGAGCCTGCATCTCTCTGCCATCGAGATTCCTTCTCGGTGTCAAGAGTTTTCTCCTTCAATTCTTTCCATGGCTTGGCTGGATTTTTTCATTTCAGTTTCCCATGTCTGCCTCCTGCTCTCAATGGGGATGGATTCCTTTAAGCAAAGGAACCCCCTCACGGTGTTTTTCATTGTGTTTTCCTTTAATAAGCTTTTGTTGATTGACTCATGAGCCTGTAGATCGTGCTAATTGGAGTAGGCTTATTTGGATATCGCTGTGTTGTGCCCTTTAGTCATCCTGGATAATAGTATTGAAAATAATGAAAACAGCAGTTCCAAAATGACAAAGCGGGTAAACTGTACTGGGAATTATCTTTATTTATTTATTTATTTTTAATTTCTCTTTGAAGAAAAGGTTGAAAGATGAGTTCACTGGCAATAGCAACCAACTGTTCCCCATTTCCACGGAGGACGATGGTAGAGAAAAAAATGAGGTTAGTCACAACAAAGAGGATGGTTGTTCGGCACTGGAATGGGTCTCGGAACAAGCTGTAGGACTGACGCACCGCCCCCCCAAGTCTGCAAAGGGAATAAGGAAAAATACTCATCTAAAATGATGTGAGAAAAAAAATGTGCCTATTGGTTCATTACTGAAATATCTGTTAACTACTACTCTGGGGAAACTGAGAAAAAATATACAACATGATCCCCATGCTTAAACTCACCATCTAATTAAGAAGACCTATAAATAGGAAATTATTAGCAATGAAATAGGATTTAGAATCAGAGCTAAATTTTGAGGTTAGAACCAGTTGTATTCCAAATTCCTGGGTGTACCCTTGAGCACCTCCCTACTTTTACACTACTCCAGGTCAGATTTAATAACTCCATTTTCAGTATCCCCTCATCAAATCAACTTCTAAGTAGAGTGGATCAGTCTCCAAGCTCCTCTGAGATAATCTATCCGATGTTCTTGGGAGAGCCCTTGCTAAGTACACAGCGAACACATTGCGTTATGTTTAAAACCAACCTTTTATTGTTGTCATGTACCTTTCATTAATGCAGCAAATACTGGGTCTGCCCGATAAGTGCCAATCTCGAGCTTGTTGGGAAGTACCAAAGTGGGTCAGCCAGGTGTGCCACTGTTCTCTTCAAAGCCCCAAGACTACAGTCCGTCTTCAAAGTGTGTAGGTCACGGAGAGTGTGTCATTAAAGAGCTATATTATCTACTGAGCCCCTTTCAAGATCCCTGAATCTATGAAATTACGAGACTACTTGCAGCATACCTGGTGAACACACTCAGTAGGTGCATGCTCTGATGTCTATCCTTTGACATTCTCCATTACCTGAAAGATGCATACCTTCATGGGCTTGTGTCAGTTGTACCAAATATCCTTATGGCCATCTATGTCTTGGCCATTAGCCAAAACTGATTATAAGAGTGATAGGTCTGTGGGTCAAAAGGGAGAAGAGTTAGTTGGATAAAAAGCTAACTTTACAAGGTGAAATGACAGGGAACTGAGGAAAGTTCCCTATATCTATGAACATATAAATTGCCAAAATCAGGAGTATTGATTCTCAGTGTGTCCTTTGGTCTAGACAGTAGTGATCAACTCATCTCAGTTTTAGGATTAAAGCTATCTCCTCTAGGAAGGATCTTTTCTCTTTAAGCAAATCAGGCAAGTAGATCCCTTTAATCTTCATTGGAAATTCCATATGGTCTTACCTCTCTCGCCTCTGTTTTCCAGTTTGGGCTTATATGCTACTCTAATGCTATAAAAATTCCTTGAAAATAGAAGAATAAAACCTGATCCTTATTTTGGCTGGGCAGTGGGGGCACACACACCTTTAATCCCACCACTGGGAAGGCAGAGGCAGGAGGATCTCTGTGAGTTCAAGGCCAGCCTGGTCTACCATGTGAGTTCCAGGAAAGGCACAAAGCTACACAGAGAAACCCTGTCTCAAAAAAACAAAACAACAACAACAACAAAAAAAACCCTGACCCTTATTTTAAACATTATGTTTATAATTTTAAATTCTGAACTGCAAACAAAAATACAAGTCTAGAAAAGTAGATGGTGTAAAAGCAAACTTGACTGAATTCTTCTGCTAATTTGTTTTAACCATCTTTAACCCTGGCCATTATCTAGTCTCCCAAGACTCTCCTCACATTCAGAACATCCACACAGCTCTAGCATTCGAAGTAGAAGTGTCTCTGCAGAGAATGGGTTAAACCAGCACTCCCTGGCCAACAGAAGAATCCTCACAAACGTCATAGAGTTCAGAACCCTGGAGGAAGAGAGCTGGAGGGGAATGCTGGCCAGATAATGGCTGTAGCTTTGATTGTGAGCAGAATCACCAGTGACCAGTAAAACCCAATTCTGGAGCCCTTAGTGTTAGTTCCCCCTGCTGATAGGTTGCTTCTCCCTTAGCGACTATAATTTTCCACTTTACATTTGAACTCTAGTCAACTGGATAGTAAGAAAATCAATACCATAGATTTGTCCTGCTTTCCTTTTTGCCTCCTGGAATTTTCAGCATGTAGGAACAGTTTTTACGATGAAAACAGACTGTAAAGTGAAAGGGGTGGTTTGGACCAGTGTGTGGCACATGACCCACACCGTCTACGCCAGACCATCAATGTCATCTCCTCCCTCCCTTCATCTCTTCAGGTCTTCATTTTCCTCACTCATCGGAAGGGTCAAACATGCCATGATGTGACAAGACCTTTGGCAAGTTAATTACTTATTGCCAGAACAGTTTTTCTTTCTGTATCCTTTTTTCTTTTAAATTTTGATTTGTTTTTAATTGTTTTATTTCTTTTTTCTCTTTAACATGTCTTTATTTTTTACATCATTTTTATTTAAAAATTTTTTCCTTTTATATACCAACCCCTGTTCCCCTTCCTTCCTCTTCTCCTACTCCCCCCCACCTACTCCCCATCCCACCCCATCCCCTCCTCATAGACGGTAAGGCCTCCCTTGTGTAGTCCAACACAGGCTGTCATGCCATGTTGGGGACAGACCTAGCCCCTCCCCCCTGCATCAAGGCTGAGTAACACATTGCACCATAGGGAATAGGCTCTAAAAAACCAGTTCGTGTACCCAGGGTAAGTCCTGGTCCCATTGCCAGGGGACCCACAAACACATCAAGCCACACAATTTTCACCCACATTCAGAGGGCCTAGTTTGGTCCCATGCAGGCTCCCCAGCTGTCAGTCCAGAGTCCATGAGCTCCCATTAGCTGGAGTCAGCTATTTCTGTGGTCTTTCCCATCATGATTCATTTTTTTATAGTTTGACATGGGGGCAGGGAGAAAGACAGGAAAGCCCACAAACTATCTACAAAAACAAAACAAGAGTAATTTAAAAAAAAAAAAAAACACTTTATAGGAGAGATGCTTCTTAGAATGAAATATAGGTAAAAGCACAAAAAAAAATTATTCCAAGGATTTCCGGCATGGGGACACAGTCGGCTTTCCTCGTTTAGAGACTGGTTTTATTTCACCGTCCCTGGGAGGTGCAGCCCTCCGGTCAGTCTGCAGCACCTTCCCAATGCCAACAGGTTTCACAGCAAAGCCTTTGGCTGGACTTGATCACTGTACACTTGTGTTGGATACAGTCTAGATCCTCTTGGTAATTTCTGCTTTTGTTTGTTTGTTTGTTTTTGTTGTTGTTGTTGTTTTTCGAGACAGAGTTTCTTCTGTGTAGCTTTGTGCCTTTCCTGGAACTCACTTGATAGCCCAGGCTGACCTCGAACTCACAGAGCTCCACCTGGCTCTGCCTCCCCAGTGCTGGGATTAAAAGCGTGTGCCACCACCGCCCGGCTACGCTTGGTTTTTAAATTGCTAACAATACAGGAACAAACTCTATCTTAGGCGAGCTTTCATTTTCTCGGTGCCTCTGCCTCTTCCATTTTTCCCCACTGCCTGCTCAGTGTCTTATCAAGGGTACAACCCTGCTTTCCAATTCCGGTGGTCCTGATCCTCTGAACTCAGCATGGAGACTGATCTGCAGTGGTCTCACCCTACTCATGCTCAGCTTGATTGAAATGCATTTACATCTGGTGTTGGGAAGTGCAACTACAGAAGCCAGTCATGCTAAGAAGGTGATGTGAGCAACCTTGAATCTTAAACCATTACCTCTCTACTGTCTTTACCCTGGATCCACCCAGCCATACCGCTTAGCACACTCCCTCCTGTGGAGGACACACTCTGAACCATGTCTTGTTAGACTAGAAGACTAGAATGAGAGAGCTTGGTTATTTCCAACCAATCACCTCAGAACCCTATGTGTCACAGTTCCAGGGTCTCTTCCCTTGAATTTGATGTATCCTATCTGATGTTCAGATCCTTATCTGTCCTTTGCAGTCCTTGCTACCATAGTCTGTAGCTGACAGAATAATCCTAAATAGGGAGATTCTAGATTGTCTGGCTGACATTTGTCATTGAGTCTCTGTGCCAATTTTTATCCTGCCTGTGGATCCATCTAATCCCCTTCACAATGATCTGATATAGTGTGAGGCATGTCCAGCACCAAACATGCTACTCCCTTTTACATAGTGTACACTCAGGATGTGAATGAAATTGCTCACTTCTGAGAAGTCCTATAACTATCAGTTTCTACTTATCAGCTTCCATTGGCTGATATGACATATAAATGACTTTTTTTTTGCCCTAAAACTTTTGAAAACTCAAGTATTAGTGCCAGAAGAAAGAAAGCAGCCCTAGACATACTATATAACTTTGGCAGTAGGATCTCTCTTAATTTTGGAAGTATGGGTTAAAATGTGCTAATAAAACTCTGTTCTTTAGTTTTGCATTTCAAGTGTTAAGTTTCAATCTAGCTGTCACTCATGTATTATTCCCTAAGAGATGTATCAACATAGACATAGTGGTAGGTTATAGGATGTGATGGAAATTCTAATAGACTATTTAACAATAATATGGCAGGCAGATTCCATCTTAATCAGCATTGTCATTAATGACTATCAATAGTGAAGATAAGATGTTCTTGTCTTTTCGAATTATGATTTATGGCTGGCACAGCAGTCACTCTGAAGTGTATTTATTTTACAATATAGACATTGATTAAATGCACATAACATCTCAAATACAGTTGACATTTTAAGTCAAAATTATTACAGACACACAAACCATTCATTTAAGCTGTTGCTTTAAAAATGTGTCTCTGCTGGTAGTTAATGGAACAAAGTCTGCCTGGGCCAATATCCCAGTAAATTGTCTCTGTTTTCTGGTGCACACAGACCAAGGGAATGTTGTTTCCTTCAGACAGTCAGACCATGACACTATCTTGTAGACAGGCTCTAAAAAGGAAAGTATCCCTTAAATACACAAGTACTCTAAGTCTCTCAAGGATACATCTTTTCCTAGTGTGGTGATATTGTGTCCCCCAATGTATTGTGCACCTTAATAAACTTATGTGGGGTCAGAGAACAGAACAGCCACTAGATAGACATAGAGGCCAAAAAGTGGTGGCACACACACACACCTTTAATCCTAGCATTCTGGAGGCAGAGATCCATCCGGGACTCTGTGAGTTCAAAGCCACACTGGAAACAGCCAGGCATGGTGACACACACCTTTAATCCCAGGAAGTGATGGCAGGAAGCAGAAAGATATATAAGGCATGAAAACCAGGAACTAGAGCCTAGTTAAGCTTTTAGGCTTTTAGCAGCAGTTCAGCTGAGATCCATTTGAATGAGGACACAGAGGCTTCCAGTTTGAGGAAACTAGATCAGCTGAGGAACTGGTGAGGTGAGGTGGCTGTGGCTTGTTCTGCTTCTTTGATCTTCCAGCATTCACCCCAGTAACTGGCTTCAGGTTTGATTTTTATTAATAAGATTTTCTAACAATTCGTGCTACGTCCTAGGATAAAACCTTTTCATTGTTTTGGCTCTCACCCCTAGTTCTTCCTACTTTCTCTGAAAATCTAGCCTCCTAGCCTTCCAGTCTGCTCCACAAGTAGATCTTAAATAATAGATGACAGCTGTAGCTGATGCCATGATGTAGTTTAGGGATGATGCTTTCGTAAAGTGTATTGCCGTTTGTTGCCAATATACCAGTGACTTTATGCAACTTGAGTGTTTGTGTATTGATGGTTCCCTTACAAGATTGAAGCCAATAGTAATCATGTCTGGGAGCATTCTTCTATACCACATCCATGGCTTATTTGATCTAGTCTCTTATTTACTTCGCTCTAACTTCAGAGTTTAAATCTTTAAACGTTCTATTAAAAGACAACTTTAGACTTGGAGGAAAAGTTACAAACACAGCACAAAGATTTGTTTTTAGATGCTGTTTGTTTTCTGATGAGAGAGAGAAAGGATGTGTGTATTTTAGTGGGTGAGAAAGTGGGGAGGATCTGGGAGGAGTTGGGGGAGGGGAAACTGTAATTAGAACATACTGTATAAAAGAAAATCTATTTTCAATTTAAAAATGGCACAAGGAGCCACTTCATTGCCTTCACTCAGCTTCTTTAGATAGTAACAGTTTCATAGACCAGTCCCAGTGCTGGAGTGTTATTTTTCTCCATCCCTTCCCTTCTCCCTCCCTCCCCTCCCCTCATTCACTCCTCCTCTCCCCTCCACTCCTGTCCCCTCCCCTGCCTTCCTCTCCTCTCCTCTCCTCCCCCTCCCTCCCCTCCTCTCCTCTCTTCATCTTTCTCTTTCCCTCCCTTTCCTTCCTTCTTTCTCCCTCTCTCCCTCTCCATCTGCCTCCCTTCTCCTCTCCCTCCTTGGCCCCCTTTCTATGTGGATGTATAGATCCATGCTGTGGTGTGTGTGTGTGTGTGTGTGTGTGTGTGTGTGTGTGTTCCTACATGACTTATTTCTTCATAATTTCAGGGGAGTTGCAAATATGGTGCCCCTTTATCACTCACTGAACTCTGAAGCCTAGATCTGAAGGTAGCATCACTGTGTTATTTTATCCCATACATTAGAAAAGTAAAGAGCTGGGTTAAATTTTACCTAAAGTTAGCAAAATTAAAAATTACAGAAGGACAGAGGTGTTGACTTCATGTATGATTCCATGTGGGGGAAAGCGGGATGTTTTACCCTTTCATTTCTGTAGGTCTATATTATCACCATTTAATCTAAAGGTTAAATGAAGTCGATGCTGACTTCTGATGAATGAGAGTATGTCTCCAAGAATGGGCTGTATTTCTCAGACAATGACTGAACCTTCAAAAGCAAGACCTCTGCAAATAGGTGCAAACATCTCATCCATGTGATATGGCCTCATTAACCATTGAATTTAGTGTAATGTGCTTGAGTGTAATGGTGAATAGGAAAATGTCCTGCTTATTACTATCATTATTATTAAAATTATGCTGCAGAAGGCTCCTTGGAAATCTAATATCTTTTGCTAAGACATTTCTTGCTCCAAATGATTTATTGATAAGCCTGAAGAGAGGGCTGGGAAGCCATATAGGTCTCTTATTACCTGAGGCCTTTTCTTTTCTATTCCTGTTCCTTTGAAAGCAAAAAAAATGTGCAAAGATAATAAATTCACTGAACTGGTTACTGTGGAATTAGTTCATCTAAGACATTTGTAATTTGCCTGATTAAAAAAAAAGAGCTACAGGAAAGTAGTCTTTGTTTACATCTGTTGGGTATTCAGGGTATATTATGTTAGAAGGGAGCATGGCAGATACCTTAGTTAGAGTGGAGTACATCAGGGTACCATATATTAGAGGGGTGCATGTCAGGTCATGCTATGCATCTTTAGAAAATGATGAATTGAAGTAATGTAGAGTGGGTATGGCCAGTTGATGTGTGGGGACAGAAATATGTTGAGGATCAGCACTTAAATAAATCTTTAATTGACCAAAGATTCATTTCAGCTTTTAAAGAAAATGGTGGAAGGGGTATCCTAGGGAAGGGTCATAGGCCTGTCCCTAAGTCATGTGAGCACAAATGACCACAAGTTGTTGAAATTTTCTATATTACTTACTAAAGATAGTTCAACTCTCAATCAGACAAAATTCATGAAATAGTGTCAACAATTTGAATCCCTCTGTTCTCTCTGGTGTCAAGGTTTAATTAATTGTAGACTAGGAAATCTGCTCTGCTCTGGGAAGCTGAAGATGTCCTTGAATGTCTAAGCCTCAAAATACCCTACAAATTAAGGGTAGTGCAACTTTATGAAGCACTTTAAAACCTTTATCTAAAAGGAGATGTGTGGTGTGTGTGTGTGTGTGTGTGTGTGTGTGTGTGCATGTGTGTTCATGAAGACAGATTCTGTCCTGCACACACCCACATATACACATGTACCCATATACACCCAATTTTAAAAAGGAATCTCATATGTCTCAACAGGATCTGTAGCTAAAGAGTTTAGAGCAACTCTCTGCTTGAAGCTAGCACATGTGGGGACAGTGACACTCTCCTCCTGACAAGTGGAAGAGCATATCTGGGCTCTCTTACTTCTTCACTACTACCCCCACCATTAAGCTCTGAGAGAGAACAGTTCTGTCCTAGGGAAAGAAGTGTGACCAGCTAAAGAAAGAATAATGAGACAGTTTGTAGTCCGAAGTTTTCCAGTGTCCCGCCTGCCCCACACACAGCGCTTGGACAAGTAAACACACAGAGGCTTATATTACTTCCAAACTGTATGGCCTATGGCTCAGGCTTCTCCCTAGCTAGCTCATTTCATCTGTAAGTTGACACATGGCCGTGGCTTTCCGCTACTTCCACATCTTGCTTCTCTTGGTGATGCTGGCGTTTCTCTCCCCTCTGCCTTTCTTCTTCCTGTCTCTCTCTTCAATTTCCTGTCTAGCTATAACCTGACTTGCCATAGGCCAAACAGTTTCATTTATCAACCAATCAGAGCAACACATATTCACAGTGTACAGAAAGACTTTCCACAGCAACAGTTCATCTCAAAGTGTCCATGTATCACAGGACTCCTCCACATTTGCCTATAGGTACAGCCGTGCTCACACTGTAAGGCACTTATTAAGAATCCTTTCCAGATTTGTAGCTTCTCTACATTCATGATAAACTCACCAAGCGAAAGCCAAATGTTTAAATGCTTTTTTTTTTTCTTCACCTGAGCTTTTCCGGATATCTCCAGTTCCGAGATTTTTTTTCACCTTCAACTATTACAGTACAGGCCAACAGAGTTTCCTGTTGGTTTGAGTAATGAACTCCTTGAGTTTCATTCCCTAGGACCCCATGTTCATTACACTAGAGCTAGGCTGTGATGTCAGATCTGGACATTAGGTATTGCTGTGTTGGACCTTATGTTACTAACTGAAGAAGTATTTTGTTTGGGATTTCATAGATCCATACAACAAATTCTTCTATAAATGTATTATTTCTATACATTTTAAAATCTTTAACATGAGAGTACCTGAAATAAAAAGTGACCATAATACTCAGTATGGTAGGACTTGTCTATAATCCCAACACTTGGAATATGGATGCAGGACAATTATGAGTTCAAAGCCAACCTGAGCTACTCAGCTAGCTCTAGTATAGTTTGAGCTACATAGAAAAGACCCTGTGTCAATAAACAAAGTGTTTGGCATATATCTCAGGAAAGAGCACTTGCCTAGCATTGCAAGACTGGTTATGACACACACACCCAACCACAAAGAAGTGCATATATAAAATAGGTAGAATTTGCCTGTATCGTTTTGGTGCTATAGACAAATAATTTAGGCTTAGTCTTCTAGAGTACTTGCTTTTATTTTTATTTTAGTGTTTAAAAATACAAGAATGTCATAGTTGATAACAACTAGTATTAAGAAAGTACTAGCAACTTCCTTTTTTGAAAAATCAGGCAGTTAGAAATTTAAGAACAGTTGTAATTTAATGTACTAGCTTTCTAGTGGGTGCACATACCTTTAATACTAACACTCAGGAGGCAGAGGCAAATAGATCTGTGTGAGTTCAAGGTGAGCCTGGACTACAGAACAAGTTCCAGGACAGCAAGGTTACATAGAAAAACTCTATCTTGAAAACCCAAAGAAGAAAAAAATTAATAAAACAAAATTGTTTCATTTCTATTTTACCTTTTCTTCCTTCTTTCCCATACTCAGCCACTGTGTCCTGTCATTTGGGTTCTCAAATTATTCCTCTCAACTTTCTGGCTGTTGCTTCTGGTTCTTCATCCAGTTATTCCCTGGGCCTCATCTTCTTCTCTGACTGTTCTCTGCCTCCTGGAAAAGTCAACTGTAAGCTAGAGTCCTCATGGAATTTTTCAGTCCTTGCTCATGTCCCTCATTAGACAACTCTTCCAGATGCTCACAGGTTCTAAACCCAGACTTGGTGTTAGAATATCAGCTGTTTGTTTGTGAAGGATGCAGATAATCAATAGCCTGGCATGTGCCCTTCTCCCCCACCACTAGAAGCCAGCTGACCAAGGTCCATGATTTATTTTTTCTAAGAATAAAAATTCTACTTCTCCATCTTCACTGAACTTACTTAGTTCAGATTTTCTTCATTTCTCCCCAATTAAAGGCAGTGACATTCTGAGTAGCTGGGGTTTTTTTTTTTTTCCACCAATAATGCTGCTGTTTGATTTTCCCAAACAGTAATCTGATTTTCTGCCAATTTTCTTTTGCAAAGTTGTATAATGTCTTTACAAGTTTATATTTTGGGGGATGTCATTCGTGTTCCATGTTTATTCTGTCATGCAACCACAGATAGGAATGTACCGTGTAAGCACTGAGTCAGTCAGGGTTTATTGGATTTTTTTTTCTATTCCTAACAAGTCAAATACTCTTTCCCAGCCTTCAACCCTTACTGTGTTCCTAGTCACTCTGGAATGCTTAAAATCTGGACTCAAAGATCCCTATTTGGAAAGCCTTGCTAACAGCTCTGTTTTAAGATTTAATGCTGGCAAGATAGGCAATTGATATAATTACGTGATGTTGAATAGTTACACATCCTATAGGCAAGATAGGCAACTGATATAATTCCATGATGTTGAATAGTTACACATCCTGTGTTGGGACAAAAGCTTGAGTGGTCACCTTAGACATCTGGCTACAGAGAGGTTGTTGAATTTTATAGTCGGTTATTTAATTTACTTATAATTAGAAGGGAAAATAAACACAAACACACGATACCATCTTAGACTCCATTGCCTGTGTCACTTAATGTGAGAAATCACATTCTCTTTTATGAAGCTCTAAATCTGAGGAATAGGGCCTGTGAAAACCACCTAATTTGTTGATTTGCATGTGAAGTATGTCATTCCCAGTGGGTGGTGAAACCGATTTGGCATGTCACTGTGTAGCTCTGGGGGATAACTAGTGCTAGTTCCCACTGCTGTAACAAAATGGAATTGGCCTTTATCATAGCTCCTGTTTGAAAATTACTATTAAAAACTGTATGCTGGAGAGATGTGTGTTTGCAAAGATGGGTACATTTCATGTAGAGAAGCAGGAAGCCATGACACTGCATCTTAATGGCATTTTATATTCCAATGTACTTAGCCACAACTTCCTCAACCGCCTCAGCTAAAGTAAACACAAATCATATTCCATTAGAGACACAATTTGACAATTGAATTTTGGGGGTGAACTTTTGGTATCCATTGAAAGAATTGGCTCCAACCTCCGAGACAGGGTTAATCTTTTTAGGGCATCATTGTGTGGGAAGGAGATGAGGGAGGGAGTCAGGGAGCAAGAGTGAAAGCAGCACTTCTGGGAACAGCAATGATGGCGCTACCCAACCAAGATCCTTCCATGGCCACTTTTCATGCCATTGTGAAGAAGCAAAAGATCTTATCTTGCTAAAGCAAATTGAAAAGAAATTACAAACAATCTTAGCAGGCTGGGGCTTGGCATAATTAAATCACGTTGCATTCAGTCTTGTATTTTAATAATTCCCTAAAGTCTCTGGCCAAATCTTTGCAGAAGAATATTAAATACCCCGATGTTGAGAATATTTACTGTAACCACCACCTGGTTTTGAAATGGGCTCTTCATTAGGGGAAATAATTAGTACGTTCTTGTGCAGTAGTAAATACTTAGTCAGATAACTATCATGTAGGAAGACACAATAAAAATCAATATTAATCAGAGCCGACAAATGCTTCCAGTGAATGCTGAAAACCCTCAAGCACTAGGTGTTCTCTTTTAGTGCCATTTTAATTTTTTTTTTAAGTAAAACATTCCTTATTTCTGATGCCAACTAACACACTAATTTAAGATCTTTAACTTTGATATCTGCCCCTCTACATCAGAAACCCGCCCCTGTCTCTGTGTCATCATCAGGAGAATTTGTACACTTTTCGGAAGATCTTCATTCGGTATATAAATTGCTGCTAATTTCTTCCCATGACAACCCAGAGTGAAGTTGATGGGAACATTTAGCATGTCTCTAATCTTGCCCTAAAACCTCAAATATCCAGCCCAAAATATGTACCTATCCACTCTGTTATTCTATTGCTATAAAGTAAATACAGTGTCCCATTGTTACAGCAAATGATGAAACGTCCACTCCTACTCTTATGGGAGATTGTCCATCCCTTATAAACTTGTAGGGGCAGTGAGGATAGTTAATGGCTTCATTTCATAATGCTCAGTGCCATATAGGTACTGATACTATTCTGAATTCTCGATATAAGCTTATTTATGTAACATTTACAACCCTGTGAAGTAGACATTGTTACTATGCCATTTACTAATTCTGAAACTAAAACGTAGAAAGGTTGGCATAGCAGAAATTTGACCCCAACAGTCTGGCTTCATCCTCCTTCCTGGACCTCTCTGTACATTGCTTGGCTTTCGACAGCCAGGCAGGAAAGTTTGAATGCTAAAAGCTTCTCAACCCATTCATTTCTTTGTTTATGAAGAGAGGGAGGAAGAAAAGGATAAGCCCTCCATCACCAGATGGTGGGGAGAATTCAATGATCCGGTGTATACAGTGTCAAACTCTGACTGATGGCAAGTATTGGCCATGTTGCCGATTCATTTTCCAGTCCTATCCATTTTGCATGTGATGAGTGCAAGTTCCACAAAGGAATAAATTGATAAGACGCATAACTCAGAGCCAGAAAGCCTATCCAGGGCCCCTGATTTTCTGTGGAGCTGTACATTTAGAAAGAATGAATCCTAGCATGGCCTTTTTCTTGAAAACACTTGGATGGGGATCATCCACACTTATGATTCCCTAGGGGGTTAGAGAAAGAGCAATTATAATAAGAATGGATTAAATTCATATTGTAGCAATTATATTGCTAAATTAGAAAATCCAAAAATATATAGGAAGATCCATAGAATATTATAAGTTGTCAAAACCTCCAATATTTCCAAATCATATACTGCAGGAAACAAAGAAAAAAAACCACCCATTTAATCCTTTGCAGCCCTTGTGCCTGGCTTTTCTCTTTATGACATTATGAGATTGACTCTGTATCATTACCTCTTATTGTCGCCTTAGTCTTCTAAGCCTTAGCTGCTGCTAATGTAATGGTAATAACTGCTACAATTTGCACTTCTCGGTTGTATTAGGCCTTGATTCTCTTTTCCTAACAACCTTCTACATCCACCACTGATTTTTCTTGTAGATAATAAGCAACTTAATGGTTTTTATGAATGAGTAATGCATTGATGTGAACTTATCAGAGCAGAGGAATCAACATAAAAAAGAATCTTATAGGAACAACAACAGAATTAGCGAAGTTAAAGTATCTTACATATTAAAAATCAAATGTGTTTGCCATTTTGAAAATAGTACTGGAAATTTTGCAATGTAAATCCTGTGAGTTCTCAAGCACTTTTAAACCATACTGCATCTCAATTTCAGGCCTCTGTTTGAAAATAGAAAAAAATAATGACAGAGATGCTAATTGCCTGATTTGACATTGTGCACTGTATACATGCCCTGGAATACCACACTATCCCCACAAATATGTACAATTATTATGCATAAATTAAAAACAAAAGAACCAACATATTGATATAAGAAAGACCACGGCAGAGCTAATACCTTGTAAATTGCTGCTCCTTTCCCTGTAGCTAAACGTTGTAAAGCATAAGATTCTTGAAGGGAGTATTTCACACATGTTCTGAAAGGCTGATATATTGTGGCTTTGTTTTCTTTGGTCAAATGGGCTCTAGAGATCCATTCCATGTTAGGAATGTGAAGTGTACCATGGTACCAGACATCTTTCCTTGAACCTCTTCAATGTGTTTCTACAACCAACCACACTTAAACTGTCCTAACTTCTCTAGACCCTCAGTCTTCACTATAGAACCCTACATAGCTGCGTCGTGTTTCTCCATTCCCTTGCCCCTTCCCTGGCATGTCATTCATCCACATGATAAATATTGCTTAAGCACCAACTAGGTACAGGCACTGGGCATCATGATGAATGGGATAGAGTGCTGCCCTCAGAGAACTTAAAATACAGTCATTTGTCACAGGCTGCCTCACCTCGTCAGTTATTTCTCTTTCATGGGTCTGTCTTATACAAAGTAAAGGTTACAAATTCAAGTTATTTTACTCTCTGTATGCATTTCACCCAGCAGGTACTCAGGGCATCTTTGGTTGAATGAGTGAGGTTGCTCACCTTCAGGGAAGAACAATGTTGGGTAGTATTAAGTATCCTCTAAGGAAGAGGTCACACCTAGAGGGCATGTATGAGACATTACATCATTCCACTAGAGTAGTTTCTGAACATGGCTTTGAAAGAGATACACTAGATCACTTCATTGCATACCACCTAGAACTCTTGGAAGGAAACTACAGCCATGGTCTGTCTTCATCCACATGGACTGTGACTCCATGGGAGTCAGATAATGGCAGGGTCAAGCAGACTTTCAAACAAATGCCAGGAACTGGCACACAATGAGCTCATGTTTGGCGGCAGAGCTCAGTGCTCTTCTCATTGGAGTGTCTCCTCCAAATTCAAAGGAACAAGTACAAGAAATAATGTTTGGAATGTAAATATTTGTGATTAAAGCAGGACTCGAGGTATAATATTGCTAACCTGGGATTTCTTGATCCAGGCTTCTTGCTCTTATTAGCTCCAAGGCAAGCAGGGCTCAGACTGAAGGATTGCAGTCCATGTGGGGTTATCATGGTTTGCTGGTACCAAGAAGAGTCCCAGGAAGCATTTCTTTGGAGGAGTCTTATGATCCTTTTCTTTTCCTTTCAAGGACTATGGTTCCAACTTATAACAGGCAACCAGTCAAGATTTTTGTTTTAAAATAAACCTAAAAGGCCCACAGGGAAGTGAGATCAGAGGTGGGGCAGTCCTGAAAACTGAATTTGTTGGTATTTGAGCTCAAGATAACCTCAAACATACACAATTAGGGAAATGAGAGGGAGCAGAATTTGGATGTTCATTTGTAAACTGTAATTTGGTGGTTTATCTGTTCAAAATCAACAGTTTTACAAATCTGGGGCCATACATGGACAAGCCTAGACCAAAGAAGAGACTTCCCTTGAATGGTATTTGATTATTATTTTCTCTCTTCCTCTAAAAGAGGTGTAGAGAGAGGAGGACTAGAATGGGAACAAGCAGCATTGGCAAAGAATGTAGCCTCCTGATGCTTCATTCCCTGTATAAACAAATATGTAGACACATATAAGCACACATGCTTACCATATGCATGTAAGCAAATATACATAGAGACCCACATGTGCATGTGTAGACAGTGTGCACACATAACCACACATGCCTGAACACATATATTTTACACACATACAATCACACACTACGACTGACAGGTGAGATCTCAGTGCTCCTGACATCGTACACTAGAGAGAGCAGTAATTCTCCTCTTGGGGGGCCATGAGCTGACCCAACAGCCCAACCCAAGCAGTGATGGAGGATGCTGTGCCCATTCTGCCTGTCTTCTTGGCTCTCAGAAAATGCTATGGTCAAGATAATCCTGTGGGTGCTCTCTGCCTCCACTGCAGGCTTAAAACATCAGCTAGCACTGCATGTGGGCATCATTCTGGCCTCACCCCCAGCTTCTATATAGAGGTGCATGCTGCGTGTGTGTGTGTGTGTGTGTGTGTGTGTGTGTGTGTGTGTGTGTGTTTTGCTGAGAATAACTTCCTCACTTGAACTTTGCAGCTATAATAATGTATACTCACACCCTGCGTTTTTCATCATTCCTGAAGTGAACTTGAAGTCATAGCAAGAGGTGTTAAGGTGGGGGACTCCCACTAGTTGAGCATTCACCCCAAGGCCCTTGCGTGGGCAAAAAGAAAGAGGAAGGAAAGATAAAATGAGGAGGGGAGAAAAAACAAAAGGAAAATGAAGAAAGGGGATTGGAAGGAAAAAGAAGGATAATGTTTGTGCCTCCAGAGCCCCGGGGTTTCTCTCATTCCATCTCTTCAGTGGGGCTTAGACTCCCACAGAGAGCAGGCCCTGTGGGCGGGAGCCTTTAATCTCAGTAACTCCTGAGAGTGGGCCACTGAAGATTTAAGGGCTGCCTGGGCTATAGGGCAAGTGCAGAGCCAGCCTGGGCAACTGAGCAAGACTTGATCTTAAAACAATAGAAGGGGGCTGGAGAGATGGCTCCAACCGAGGTTGAGGGTGCCAAGCGCTCTTCCAGAGGTCCTGAGTTCAGTTCCCAGCAACCACATGGTGGCTCACGGCCATCTGTAGTGAGATCTGGCGCCCTCTTCTGTATACATAATAAATAAATAAATCTTAAAAAAAATAATAGGAGGGAAGGAGAGGGAGGGGAAAGATGGGAGGAAGAAAGAAAGGAAGGAGGGAGGGAGGGAGGAAGAGAGGAAGGGCGCGAAGAAGCTGGGAGTTGGGCCAGTGGTGGCTCGCTCTCCTAGCATGCAAGAGGCTGTGGCTTCATTCCTAGGGTTGTAAGGTGTAGCAAATAGAAAAAAATCCCGGCTTTAGGCCGGGACCGGAAGGCTAGAAGGAGCCTAAAAGTGAAACATGAAAGGGGATTTTAAACATGCCCATTTTTCTGATTTGATGTTGCAAATACAATACTTTAAGTGCAGTAACAAAGCGTGTTTGAAAAGCCGCTTCTGCTCGTGTCTTGGTTTTATGTAGGTGTCGTCGTTTTCCAACTCTCCCTCTGACCCTGCCTGCGCTGCAAGAATGCTACTGCAGATGGGGACAACTGAGGCTGGGGAAATGGGGCGATTTGTTTCTTAGCTGTTCAGCAAGCAAGGGTTCTCATGTAATTTTTATTTAAAAATCTCCGGATAATAAGTAGTAATCAGGCTGTTAGTAACAAGTTAACAGTAAACTAAAAAAGTATGTGGATTAAATTTGCGAAATCAAACAAAGTTTTTATTTCACAGAGGACTTTTGCAGAAGCACATATTGCAACAGGAAAAGAGAGAAAAGAAGGGGTGAGGGGAAGGGGAAGGAGGGGGAGGGGGAAGGATGAGGGGGGGAGGGGAAGGGGTGAAAGGAAGGAGGAGGAGGTGAGGAAAAAGAGGAAGGGTTTAGGGGAAGGGGGAGAGGGAAGAAGAATGGAGAGAAGGGGAAGGAGGAGGGGGTGAGGGGAAGGAGGAGGGGGTGAGGGGAAGGAGGAGGAGGTGAGGGGGAGGAGGAGGGGGGAGACAGGGAGAGGAAAGACTAGGCACTTGAGCAGGTGACAGAAAACCAGAAAAAGCCAAAGGGGAGTTCTCAGTGATAGCTATAAGACATGTGGCTCCTCAGCCCTTCAGATCTGGTAGGCCCCAATCAAAACCCTAATAAAGTATGTATAAGCTGCACACTAATGCCTGAAAGTTTAGGGTTGAAAGAGGATGTTACACACAACCATTTTCCTGATATTATGTTGCAATTATAATCATTTAAATACAGTAAATAAAGCGTGATTTAAAGCTCATTTTACTCATTTCTTTGTTTTCTAGTATATGTAAGAGAGAATTTCAAATCAGTGCACGATCTGTATAACCTGCTACAGGTTTTCAGGCCAAGGCTCCTGGTTCTAGATCCCTTCAAGGGAACCAGAGGCAGGGCCACAGTCAGTTCCATCAGAAAACTCACTGACCTTCAGTCATATCAGACTCCTTAATCTGCAGCCCAAATGTTTCACAACTCTGGACTCCAAACATTCCCATCTATCTGTAGATGCCGGGGAGTATACTGTCTGTTCACTGTCACTGAACACCGCGCACTGACAGAAGGTGACCAGATCTATTATTGCCTATACAGCCGTGTTATTCTGGTATGTGGGGAGTTCATTAAAGGTTTATTTGGAGGTGAAATTTTACCCCTTTTCCTGAAGTTGCAGATACATATTTGTGAAAGAGAATGTCTTTTAAGTGTTCCTAATTGATAGCATGGAGGCAGAGGTACAGATGGTCTTTATTAGGAATTCTTTTTCTCCTAGAAAATGCAGACCTCTTCCCCCTACCCCCTTAGCAACAGCGATCGAAGGATGATTGAATGGTCTCTTGTGGAAAAATGTATTTACCTATGTGAAGATCGGTTTCAACTCAGCACATTCTTCTTGTACCGGTGAACTAACCTGTAACCTCTCAGAGTGTTGACATCTCTTCAATTCTTAACTCACAGCAGCGTGTGTGTGTGTGTGCGTGCGTGCGTGCATGTGTGCGTGTGTGTGTGTGTGTGTGTGTGTGTGTGTGTGTGTGTGTGTTTACTCATGATTACATGCATTTTTATAAACTCAGAATCCAAAAAATAAGTTAGATAAAAAGCCTTTCTAAGCTTCTCATTTTACTTTTATTTTCTTAAAAATAATATCTCTGCTTACATTATCATACACACACACACACACACACACACACACACACACACACACAATTGTATGAGGTCATGTACCTGTGTACAAGATAAATTCAACTCAAAGGTGATAGAGTTGTTCAGAGGAAAGAAAACACAGGAGGGTGTTATGAAGATGCCATTGATTTCCTTGACACTAATTAGAACCCAAAATAACAATGTAACCACAAGGAGTGTTTGTGTGTGTTTATTGTCAGAGCCTGGATGGGGGGGGGGGGATCTTAGATAGAGAGCAGCTTCCTAGTTAAAACAGTGTCTCTGGTTTTTGAAGTCTTGCAATTTTTCTTCCTCTATGACCTTTCCATCTGATCCTCCAAAGGGGGGTTAAAAAAAAACCCATTGGTGTTGCCCTAGTGAGTGTACACATTCTTTGGGAAAGGGGTGTTCTGGTGGGCTAAAATTTGCTTATCATTGGCTCAATCCCTTTTGCAGCCTGTGAAATGTTAATCCATAGAACACACCAAAGTGATGGATGCATCCTAAGTAAGAACTAACTAGATGACGTAATTCTTTCCTCATGTGTCTCTCACCTCTGGCAGATGTGCGGTACTTGCTGATATAACATAATTGACAACGTTCCTCCCTCAAATATGGGTCTCATTCGCTTCGCCATGATCAAAAAGGAAACAATTCTATCCTGAAGCTACAGACGAACTGTTCATTTTACCATCTCTTTTAAAAGCAGGGGGTAAGCTTTCAGAGAAGGAGCAGCCTATAGCTTAAGTCTTTCGCTTCCTGCTTTCTCTCTTCATTCTGTCCTTCCTCCCTCCCTTCCTTCTGTCCTTCAGTTCCTCCTTCCCAAAACACCAATAGTATCAGCGGCTACGGGTTCGGTAGATGAAAAGAGGAAGCTTCAGAGGCTTTGCAATCTGTACAGCTTGCTTCCTATCTGAATACAAACATTAACAGTCATGCTATTAAATAAGTCCACCCCACCCCACCCCACCCAACCCCAACAGGTGTATGCACGCCCCACCCTTGGCATACAGCGGGAAGTGTGGTCTGGACAGTAGTGTCTGACGTGGCCACTGGCTTTCATTTGCTCCGAGGCCTACCTTGGTGGGGTCTGTAAGCCCCTGCTCTCTGGATTGTTAGAGGCAGCATTCTCAAAATGTTGCCGGCCTCTTGAATCAGGGTGTATTCAGCACAGAACAGACTCTTAAATCCTACAAAGCGTGTGGGTCTCGGAGCTCTTGTGTCCCACCCAGGTTCAGAAAGCAGCCTCAGATGGCACCAGCGCCACCAAATGTCATTTCAGGTTCCGTTCCTCTCCCGTGCCATGTCTCCCTGCCTGAGTCACATCACTTCTGGGGTGCGGTAGTGCCACATTTGTAACTAGCTGACAAATTATAGTTCTTCCAAAATTATCTCTTCTGTTTTATAAAACACAGTGAACAAGGACTTCATTATCAGAATATGTACCAGGACGTGACCCCCACCCCCAAAATTCCATCCTCCCTCTAAGATGAGGTTTATAGACCTCTTTGGTTAGAACTATTTCTTAAGAACCTGCTTACACAGTTTTAGACAGTTTCACATGGGTGAGGATCTGTGTGAAATCCAGAATGTGATCCTCAGACCATTTGGCTGTTTGC
Source organism: Onychomys torridus (assembly GCF_903995425.1). Lineage (NCBI taxonomy): Eukaryota > Metazoa > Chordata > Mammalia > Rodentia > Cricetidae > Onychomys > Onychomys torridus. Next base: position 47,162,786 of record NC_050465.1, read on the forward strand.
CTTTCATCTACATCGCTAAGTCCAAGCACCACTTTGGAGCCCTTTCCTCAAAGCCTATACAAAACCTCTGGTCAAAAGGAGCAAGTCCACTGCTGATTCTTTCACTGGACCCAAGCTCTCTGATCTTGTTTTCCCAAAAATATTTACTTGATATGCAAGCATTGGCATACTACACATTACTTAGATGGGATTCTTTGCCCTCTATACCTATATACCTATATCTAACGTCCTCCTAAATTGATAATCTACCTCAAGATTACTGTTCCTTAACTCTCAAGCACAATATGGTTGGGTCTAGTCACACACATCTTTATCTTATGAATTTGGCACACATTCATTTACCATACATCTTCTAAATGCCTACTAAATATTCTAAATATTCCCCCAGAAATATTTGCTGGTAAATGTAAATTAATAAGCCAAACTCCATGTTCTTAATGGATGTATTTTTGGTGGAAAAACAAGTGATAAACAGGTAATTACGCCATGGTACATATGGCCATTAGAAAGAGAAGAGTGAGTGTGTGTGAAGGTCCAAAGCCTTGAGCTCTGGGAAGAACAACCACTTAAGAAAACAGGATTATCCTGAATGCAAACTTGAGGCCAAGTTCAGCTTGCTCTTTAGCTGTGTTGCCTCATCTCTAAGGAATAGTTTTGTGTCTAGCTCCTTTAGTGGAACATTTTTCTTTTATTGTCTGTTATCAATTTTCAAACTAATCTAACATTTTCTCATTTAACCTAATAAATGCTGTGTGTGTGTGAGAGAGAGAGAGAGGGGGGTGGGTGGGTACATGGTCATGTAGATGTGTGCATATTTACTTGCCTTCTGGCACACATGCCAGTATTCATTCTTTGAGAAGTTCATACATGTATGCAATATATTTTGATTGTATCCATACCCACTTCCCCCTCCAATTCCTCAGAAACCCCTCACACATACATCTCACATCTTCATCCAATTTCTTTTCCTTTATATATATATATACTTATATATGGTGTGTGTGTGTGTGTGTGTGTGTGTGTGTGTGTGTGTGTGTGTGTGTGCCATTGATTCCAATTAGTGCTGCATATATACGTATGGGTATAGGGCTATCTGCTGGAGTAGGAGAAGCCTACTAGAGGCCACATCTCTGAAGAAACACCACTTCCCCTTTCCCAGGAGTCACCAAGTGACTGCATGGCTGCTTTGAGTTCATGAGTGCACTGGCATGTCATTTCTAGATGACACTGTCTCTCGTCAGTCCTCCTCCTACAGTCTTTCCCACCCTTCTTCCACAATGTTCCAAGTGCTGGAGGAGGCTATGCTTGAGGGCTCTCTGCAGTCACTTACTCTCTGTATTTGGACCAATTGTGAGTTTCTGAATTAACCACCATCTGCTGCAGAAAGAAGTGGCCCTTACAAGGGCTGATGGCTGCGATAACCTATGGATATACACATAAGTATTTAGAAAGCAGCTTGGTGTGGTGTCTAGTTAGCAAAATAATAGTAGTGTCTCGTCCCCCAAGGTCCATGCTCTCCCTGTCCATGGGTTCTTTTCAGTACTGGGCATGAGTTCCCTCCTGTGAAGCAGGTTTTAAATCCAGTCAGAGTTCTGCTAGTTAACCCAATAACAAACAAGCCACTCTTGCACCAAGGAACACACCTTACCAGGCTGTTCATTATTGTAGCTTCCTGGACTCTGGCAAGATGAGACTCATGATGACTTTTCTCCTCCAGGTTAATTCTCCACAGTGTGTGGTATCTTCAGCAGTACAGTCTCATATCAGGTCTATCCACCTTATTTCTTTAGACATGGTCTTTCATTGAACCCGAAGATGAGGCCAAGCTGGCTGGCCAGTGTGTGCCAGAGCTCCACTTGTTTCCCTCTCTCAGCATTAAGATTTCACAAGAGTGCGTGGCTGCACCAGGCTTTCCAGGGAATTGAGATCCAAACTCAGACCCTTATCCTTTTGTTTTGTTTTGTTTTTTGTTTTTCGAGACAGGGTTTCTCTGTAGCTTTGGAGCCTGTCCTGGACTAGCTCTGTAGACCAGGCTGGCCTCTAACTCACAGAGATCCACCTGCCTTTGCCTCCCGAATGCTGGCCACTGCCTGGCCAGACCCTTACCTTATATGGCAAGCGTTTTACCAACAAAGCTTTGTGTCCAGTCCTCCAATGTCACTTTTTAAAAGTCTTGCTTAGTTTTTCTGTGATTACATCAATCTTGGCCCAAACTATTCAAATATAAAGGAACTCTAACCACATAGATAATTCACAGCATAAATACTAGAAGCCTCTCAGCAATACGACTTTATGAAGACATGCAGTGAGAAAGTATCTTTGAGACTAGAGGCTTATTAAGTAACACCAAACATGATCCTCAGTGTTGGTATACTCGACCTTCTGTATGCGTCTATATATTTTAAGTTCCTAGATGAGTGGAGATATTTTCTTGTTTCCAACAGGAGATATTTATATTGGTTAGAAAGCATATGTACTTAGAAAAATATTTTGCCATCAGTTAATGATTTCATTGACTGGAAATCATTTATCAGGTAGAATACTGTTAAAGTTGAAATTCCAGAATTTATCTACTCTTGTGTTCTTGACTATTTGATATATATATATATATATATATATATATATATATATATATATATATATATATATATATATATATTACTCAAATCTCAAATAAGACTACTACTAACTAAAGGTCTTTGGGGCTCTCCATAGTCAAAGTTTCATTTATCATCCAAGATTTTATCAAATGATCACTTGAAAATGTCCTGTTATTATTTTCAATTTCAATGTGGTTCTTTTTTCTTGGTGCTTAAGTAATATGCAATTAAAAATAAAACAAAAAACTTCGATTTGTAAATGAGCTCAGTAGCTGTGTTAGAAAAATAAACAAACAAAAAGCCAGGTTATGACTTTCTAGTTCATGTGTTTGAGATATAATTATCCAAAGAGTGATATGTCCCCTCCCCCAATAAGTAAAAGCTTTGTGAGGGAGTTTTTGGCATGTTGCACACAGTGAGGAGATGGGGAGCTCCCTCCACACATTACAGCATCCATCTACAGATCTGTAAGAAGGCTCTGTTATAAAGATTTAGTCTTAAATCCTAACTCCCCTCCCAGTATGTGCTTATAGATGTTGTAAGTTACATTTTGGGTTGGTTTCCAGTTTTTCATCTGTTCCCATTCTTGGATATTATTTTTCATTTCTAATTAAATTGTTAAACTCCAGTTACATGGAAAATGTTACCATGGGGAAAGTTAAATTTATTTACATCCCATCTAGTCCTGGCAATAGCACTAATATAGAATGTAATGTCTCAAGGCTTCTCATGTCATAATTTAAACAGCCTTGACTTTCACTGGCATTAAGCAACCTACTCCAAGTAACCCATTTTACAATTTTGTGTTTCCGTATTAACATAGAGCTAATCAGTTCATAGTAATTACTCCTACTTAATTCATAAGAATTCTAAAAGGTTGTATCATATACTATTCTACCAGGGAGTGTGTCTCTGATAAGGAACCAGCCATGAGAAAAATCTTTTCAAGTAATAGAATCCTACAGCCCTACCTTCTAAGCAGCTGATGTTTGTTAAACTGTAGTGCATTCCCAGATAGCTTTGTGTCCCCGAGGACAGGAGGTGGAGCTATGCAGCTGAACCAGCAATGGGCCTTTCCTTTAGTTTGGTTATTGCACAAGGAAGCAGCCGTAACAAATTGAACAGGTGTTCCTGGAAAAATAATTCTGGAAGGAATCCAGGGGTTGAGGGGACTGGGATACAATTTAATTAATGGTCCAGTGAAATGCATACTACTCTACACTGTGTGTCTCTGGTAGCTTCTACCATACTGTAAAATTTGTGAAATTAACTTGAATTTCACTAAATGTCATTTTTTTCTAAATGATGTAGTAAAATAATTCAATCTGAATAATCTCTTTAAAAAATTTTTAAGAATAGAAGACAGTTTGAATTTAAATATCATTTCATTCTCTAAGAGGTAGAGTAAAGCAAGTGTTAATCCCCTTTTTCATTGAAGAAAATAAAACCCTTGTGGTAGCAGAGGCACCAACTCAGAATTCAGTGGGATAGACCTTATGTAATATTTTTGAAACAAGACCTAAAATTATGAAGCTGTGAGTTCACTAATTTTCGTAGCGTTGTACAAGAACACAAAAAGTTAATTTAGGGGTTTTAGGTAGGATCTGAGGTGTTTGGGCCTTTGAGTTGTCCTTTTGCCGCAGGAAAGGTCTGAGGAACTGGGTAGAGATCACCACAGGTTCATTTAATTAGCATTTGCTCACAGGCCATAGCCACTTCCCCAAATGGTTCACATGCAGTTTAAACCAGAGAGGTATTGGTTTGGTTCGATGGAAAGTTAATTTTAGTCCGTGGGATGGTATGGCTGCCAAGAAAGAGTAAGTGAGTTAATAATCACACGGGGTCCTGAGGGAGGTGACTGTCATGCTTTCACTCAGCTCTGAAACAGGCGACACTGTTAACTAAACTCGAAGCGTACACATCCCAGCCACTGCCTGGCACTTGGTGAGGCAATTCCAGCCGACTTCATAGGAGGAATAATTGGAGAAACTGGCCCCGCCTGCCCTGGAGAAGAAAACAAGCAAACCCTGGTAACTGAGTCCAGAGGGCTGCTCCTGGGAGGAAGGCTGAGGGAGGGGCAGTAGGAGACCTGACTGGGAGGCAGATGTGTCTTCCTAAACGGGAAGATGGACTCGGAAACAGATACATGTGTCTTGAAATGAATTTTCCTTTGGCTCCAAGTTGACACTCATATCCTTGGAGGTCTTCAAGTAGAGACCAAGAAGCTGGTGACTACCAGAGCCCTCGGCTGAGTGCTCTCCAAACACCCTGTGGTACTGTGAAACAACTCCCAATCCCATTGTGTTCTTATTTCCTCCCATTTTGGAAGGATTCTTTGTTCCATCTGTGAAGGGAGCTGAGTCTGCTACACCCAGTGCTTATCCCACCCCAGTACAGTATCACCAAAAGTGGTTTCTGATATGAATAAAGGAAGGAGAGGCTAAGACCCGCAATTGAAACCATATATTTATTAGTATGTTCAGATGGATTTTTACCAACTGTCCTAGGCAATCTTGTAGGCATTAGGAAGGTGTGGGTGAATAAAACGGATTACCATTGCAGCTTTGAGCCTAAGAAGTTCCAAAAACTGCTAAGCAGGCCAGACATGAAAAGAATGAAGAACTGGCCGTCTGTCTTTACCAGAATAATGCATCCTTGAAGAACTTAACATCTTGAAAATCTCTCCAAGACCAGCCAGACCAACATGAAACATTTAGAAGTCGAAAGGGAAATAAAGACCTCACTACTTTCTCTTAAAATTACCTTGGGTCTGAAGTTAGATCTCTTCGGGTGTGATGAAGCTGGTGGAAAATTTAGACAAATTACAAAAACCCTGGAGACTACAAGACCCCAAATAAGAACAATATGAGATGAGGCAAAACGTACAGCTGTCTTACCAGAGAATTTCTGAGCCTCCTCAAATCTGATGTCAGCATTTTAGTTTGTGATTACTTTGGATTATAGCAAGGTTTTACTACTAAAATTTCTGCATTCAATGTCAGAATATTTTTTGATCTTAAAAACAAAAAACTTTTACCTGAAATCCATCATTTTACCTGAGTTGCTATGTACTTTGAACCTCATTCCATCCAGGCACCAACTTTTCTTTCTCATTGCCATGCATTTTTATTTTATAATACAACTCAGTGAAGAAAAAAAAAAAAAAACAAGATTCATTTTGTAGAAAATTGCTTTCCCCAATCTTTTTTAGAATCTCTTTTGTCTGTTACCCGGGCAGTATCAGTATTATTACTTTGCCCTCCAAAGCTTTTACCCATTTGCCAACACAAGATGACTAAATCTCTTTTTCTTTATCTGGTTTTTCATTAGGAGGGAAACTCCCAAAATTCATTCCTCTCAGCCTTTTCTCACTGCTAATCCCCATGTCTCAAGTGTATTTATAATAAATATCTTCATTATGAGTAAGGACATTCAGTTTTCTGTATTGCTTCAACTTCTAATGAAAGCTATGCCAAATGACCAAGCGCCCGTCCCCCACAGGAAAGCCTTCCCGTGGAATGTGGAATATCTTCTAATTGCCCTCAATGAATCAGCTTCATGCTTGGTCTTATCTCTGGCACCTTCCCCGGCTTTCTGCTGATAGCCACTAACGTGCAGGCCAACCATGAAAAGGATAAAGATGGTGTGACTCTCAAAAAGCCAGCCGGAGAGTGAAGTTTGAGAGCTGTTTCGATCCTTTACTTTCATGGTTCTGACATGATTTATCTTAACCAATTTGCCTTCAGACATGGTTTGCTCTCTGTACTTCAAACATATAACTCTGGATCCTACAGGGACGCTTGTACTCCTTCAATTGTTTCCTCTGCCTTACACACAGGTCCTGTGTCAAAACATCTTGTACTAATCAGCCGTCGGTGGTAACTTTAGGCAAGCAATATAAGCACTTTCTCTGACCATCTGTAAAATTAAGTAGTAACTACAAAGCAGCTGAGACATCCCTTATAAAAGCACAGGGCCAGCCACCCTGGCCTGGCTCGCAGCTGTGGTGAACAGCATGCTTGTGCCTGTCTCCTGACGTATGTTTTCTTTTCTGTCCTTTTGCCCCCCACTTTCTCTACCACCCCCAGTATCTTCCCTGTCTCTCCTTCAACAGTTCCCCTCCACCCTGGCCCTCAGACCTGACCCTACTCCTCACACCTACTTGGGCCCCATATACTCCAGGATGTTTTAATATACCATGTACATGGAAGAAAATGGAAATTGGAATTGCCAGCTATGAACTCATTCTCTTCAGTGGGGGAAGAAGTTGAGGCCACAGCAAGGAGGCTATTTTCTTTGTGGCAGCAGAAGCGTGGTTGGGGGTTAGGGAAATAACATTTAAGAAACAATAGCTTCTAGCAGATATATGTTTGATCTTAGAGCAGTGTTGCTGCAGTAGGAAATGTTAGTTGGTTTTCATTTTATTTTTTAATTGCATGTTATTTATTGTTTGCTTGTTTGTTTTGTGTGGGTGTGGGGAGAATGGCTCATGTACATGGCAGATGGACTGACTTCTCTACTTCCACCCTGTGGGTCTTATGGATCCTGGAGGTTGAACTCAGATGGTCAAGCTTGGCATCAGGAACCTTTATTGGCTGAGCCAAATTGCCAGCCCTGGTTTTGTTTTGTGCTGCACCCAAAGGAAGCCACAGAGTCCAAAAGTTATGGAGCTGTCAAAAGAAATACACATCAGAGATGATTGATCATGGGAGAAATGAGAGACACAAACTCATGTTCAACAAGGACCTACTACTAGCACTCTGAAGAGAAGAAACAAGTTGACATGACACCTGAGAGAATGACCATGAGTTAATGGAATGACTTAGCCCTATCTTGTACTCAACCACTGAAACCATACATTTATTTAATGTGAATTTTACATGACTCTTGAACATTCAGAAATGAAGACTCTAATAAGGAACAATATGCATTCCATGCTGTTTGATCAAAGGTAGATAGTCATAGGGAAGAATGCTTGGGCCAAGGGCATTTGAATTGATGGTAATAGATTACCATCTGTTTCCTTTCTAGATTTTCCTGTGTTCATATGTCATCAGAGATTAACATATCCCTTTCCTATAGGGACACAGTGGACATCTCTTATGACCTACAGCAGAGGGCAACAATTTCCATTATGTCTTATTTCATGGAGTCAGAGGTCAGAGAGTCCTTCCTGCTTCTGCCATTTTCTCAGGCGACAACTTGCCATATTTTGGAGTTCATTGTCTCGCATTCCAGCAATTGAATATTTCTGTAGGAAGTTAGAACCCCACTCTCTTTCATGTACCAAGCATTACCTCCATTCTTCCTCACTCCTCTCCCCTCCCTCCCCTCTCAGGAGCTTAGAGAACTTGAAACAGAAAAGCCCCTGAGCACAACTGAAAATCGGGGCTGAACTAAAAGCAGGGGATCAGTGAAAATCCTGGCCCCCTAGCCCCAGCATACTGCCTTCTGAAGAGACAGTCTTCTCTGGAGAAGAGCAATCAAAGGGAAACAAGCCGTCCATGCTAACAGTGGGAGCTGACCCAATAGTATCCATGGTTCCCACCCAGTTAGACTACAGTGAAGCTCATTAGTCAACAAGGCCCACCCACGTGCATAAAAAGTCTAATAAGCCTTGTAGGGACTTGTTTATATATGAAAGAATAATTATAGATGAGTAGATATTTGAGGAAATCTTCTCACATGAAAGAGAAGAAAATTAAAAATAGCTACATTAATTAAGAAAAGGAAGTCTAGGGATGTAACTCAGTTACAGTATACCAGCTTAACTCTGGGTCAGTACCTAGTACTGAAAAATAATAATAGTAATAATTATAGTGTTAACTAAAAGAAATTATATTTATCTTCTGAAAGTGTTGTCTTTGAAACAAGAACTATATTCTATAACAAAAGAACATCATAGATCAATAAAAAGAATTTAATAGGATTAAAAATAGAATTTAGAAAACAAGAGAAAATTGAAAAACATGAACAATAGTAATAAAATGTCAAGGTCATTAGGAGATATTCCCAGGATGTCCAAACTCTGGTAGGTAATTGGTTTTGAAGAGAACAGAAAAGAGAATAAGATAGAGTGCCCAGCACAATAGCATCAATAATAAAGGAGATATCTCTAAAATTGCTTTTGAAGAAAAAACAAAACATGGGTCACACATTAAAAGACTCAAGAATAAGCATAGTGTTAGGTGTCTCGAGTAGTATTGGAAACTAGAAGCCAGTGGTGAAGTGGCTTCCAACTCTGTGGAAACAGCTTTCACCTTAGAATGATTGGAGACCAAAAACCAATGACAAGGGAAGGCTGTCTAGAAACAAAGAATCAAAAATATTCTCATACATATAGGAGCAAGAAGGGATGAGAGTAGAAAATGTTGGAGACAGCAGGGTCCACCCAAGGGAATGCAAAGGGTGTATCTCACCATATACACTCCAGAGGAAAAACCAGAGGCATAAATCCCATCTTTCCCATATGGCTAGGCACAGTTAGCCAAGGTCTGTTCCCTCTGGCCTGCCAATCTCTACTTTACCACCTCACCTCCCTGCAGATAAGGCATGTGATCAATCAGTCATGTCACTTGTTACAGAGTTAAGAGGGCGACAAGTCCTGGTTCCACCCTTTCTCAAGAGCAGAACAAATAAAAGAACACAATGACTTTGCCCCCCTGCTCTTCTGAGCTACCTTATCATCCATCGGCTAGGATGTTTGCATTTTCCTCCTGACCTCTGGAGAACACACGGCAAGCTTGCCGTCTCTGTTCAGAACACAAACCAAGCTTCCTGTGATGTGGTTTTGTAGGATGTTTTGTAAGTGGCCATGTTGCAGCTATGCCTTTGCCAGGTGACTCTCCCTGACCACATCCCCATAGTCTCTGGGTCTTCTCCACATTTTCTGTCTGTCTACACAGTGGAGACTGTCTGCTGAGTACTTGTCCTTTACCTACTTCAGTTCACACACCCTGGCCTGCTTCCTTGTAAATAAACCATTACCCTGGTGGCTAATGCTCAACCAGTGGCCTGCCGTGAGTGCTGTGTGTTTGTCTACTGTGGTCAAGTCCAGTGAATGAGTTTCCATCTTGTATGTATGTGTGTGGGCTTTCTTCCTTGAACACGTTTCCTTCTACTTATTTCCATTAAGTTTGGAAACCCTTATTTGAAAACACTTCCCCCAATGGGTCAAAGTAGATTTTTGCTTCCCTACTGCTGGCAAAGGTGCTGGTGACTGTCAGACAGACCTGTCATAATTATCACACTTTACAATGATGCTAGTCTGTGCTTCAAAATAGAGGTTGGAATAAGAAATTATATAGACTGCAGGATGACTCTCCAGCAAGTGTCATAAGATTAGCAGGGAGCTATTGAAAATGATGGCTTAAAACACCCAGAAGCCTCAAGTAAAATAACTACTTAAAGGGAAGTAGTTGTTGACAAGAATTGGGTAGGATATGTAAATTATGAAGTAGACAAGTCCGAACCAAGCTGTGTAAGAGCACTCAGGCCAGGGGGACAGCTGCTGCTTGTTCCCATGCACCATCCCAGCTCCTGTCATCCGAAGGAAGACACAGTAGAATTTCCAGAGGACCAGAGTCAAGAAGGAAGGTGGATCAGGGATAGATAACCCTGAGGCTCTTTTCCCTGGACCTCTTCATCCAAACAGCTTGAAAGCAGTGCCTTGAGGGAGGCAGTTTTGTCAGATGCACACTAATCTGAGAAACACACTGAAGTTTCCCATTCCCCTTGATATCCCAGAAGACATACTAATATTTATTTGTCACTGTCTTCTTATATAAAATAATACCCGCTATCCAGCCTGGTCGCCAGTGCTTGGGTGATGTTATTTTTTTTTCTTTTTTTTTTTTTAAAGTAAAGGTAGGCTCCAGAGGTGGTAATAGGAGACAGGACATCAGGATTTACCAGTTGCCTCCCACTGGGAAGCAGTAACTGGGACAGAGTAGAAAAGTGAGGGTTCTGCTGAGAAGGCAAATGGAGGGAGCAGGGTTGGCCTGGGACAGACTTCCAACACAGGGCAACTCTGCAAAGTCTTGGCTGGTGCACAGGAGCTCCAAGGCAAAGACTGTGAGCTAAAGGAACCCATGCCGAGCAGAAATAACACCAGCAGACTGAGCAGAGGCTCCCTCTGAGGAGAGCAGCCTAGAGTCAACAGCCGAAGAGGATGCTGAAGGCTCTGGTAGCTACAGTTGGTCATGTCTGCACTCCAAAACTGAATTGCAATCCATTCCATGGATGAAAATGCAAGCTATGCATTTCCCTGCCTGTGCCCCAAGCATCCTCCTTACTACTGGGAAGTAGAGATGGTTTTGCCACCCTTCTTCTCCCATCTACATGAAAATGTCAATCTAGTGTGCCAGTCATGAAGGCGAAATACTCAATACCTCAGATAGCTCCCAAGTCCTGATGGAAGGAATAAGGCCACAATATGGAAGACAGGTAGACTAGAAACAGTGACTCTCTACTAATTATAAAAGGAAACCATGAGACACTGGTCACTAAAGAACCACAGGAACCAGGGTTATCTAAAATACAGTTTTCTCATTCATGCAGAATGATGATGTTTTCCCGATTCAATATTGTTAGCTCCCAGCCCTATGAAACTGAGAAGAAGAGATGGTGAGCTTCAGGCTTCCAGAATAAGCTTTGGTTTTGAGAAACTTGCATGCTAATGTTTAGTTCCCAATACTGAATCTTGCCCTTCACTATCATCAGGGAACTGAGAGACGACAGATCAGGGAGATTCTCATTTAGAGAGGGGGAAATGCAACACCGTGAAAAGCAAGTGATGACGGTAATAAACGCTTGATGATGATACCAAAGGACATGTTGAATTCTGGGAAATCGAAGCAAATTGAAAAGGGGAATTCAGGTAAAATAAGAAAAAAAAATCCATATGGAGATAGAGGGTAATCTGAGCATGGCTATTGTATATATATTGGCCCATTACCCACTGCGTTGAAGATGAGAATACCGTCCACCAAATGATAGCTATTCCAGAACTGGCGTCTGCACTCTTTGTTAATGGTGCCTGTAGTTTGGGGCAGAAACATCGAATAAAATATCTAGAAAAAAATCCGCTGAATATAAGAGGAAAATTGGTAATCTCTTTAGTTTTCGTCCTTCTTTTACACTGTTACATTGGCTGTTTGTTTAGAGAATGAGAAAAACATTGTATGTGCCACAACCAAATCTTCCAAGGAGAACTCAGAAAATGTGGGAAGGGATATCGGTCTTGACGTGAGCTGGCTTCCCATGGTCTACTCATCTACAGGCAACAGATAGCTCTTTTGTAGTCGGATGACAAATTGCTTCCAATTTGTTTCTTGTTGTCAGTAATTTTTTTGCAAATCGTATAAATAGTGTAAAGAAGTCCAATTCCCTGCCTGACCCAACTATCACTGTAAGATAGGATTTTTAAAACCTAAACTTAAAAATTCTTTTTTGAAATGTGAGTATTAATTATTCATTTGTATTTAAGAATTTCTTCATTAGCATTTTCCAGAGATAAGAATTGAAGGTATAATTAACCTTTGAAATGAAAGCTGAGGTTTAATTAAGGCTAGGTAGCACCTCTGTGCCTGCCATCTTCCCAGTCGTGGAATAAAATACTATGAAGGAAAGGTTTCAGCCTCAAAGGAGAGGAATGAATTTTTTGTTTCTTTTTCTTTCTTTCTTCCTTTTTTAAGAAGACAAGAGAATAAGTGTCATTGTGTCCTGCGGGATGCATTCGATTGCGTCACTTGCTGGAGCGCAGACCCGTTTGAATTCACTTTCTCAGACTGTAAGCACAAAATGCACCCACACCTGAAGTCTCGAGGCCAAGGCTAAACAGCGTTTGACTGGCATGTCTCTAACCGATGGCTCCAATAGCTCTCCTTAGCTCTATCCCAACCAATGGCAGGCCCTGTGGTTAGCTCAGTAGTCCTTGTACACCACCGTTACATCAGAAAGACCTGGGGTTCTGGATTTGCTTATGCAGATTTGGGTATGGGTTAAAAGCACATCACGGCAACATGTGTTGAGCATTATTCTGTGAGTGTCGACTTTGAAGGGCCTCCCAGGTATATATAGAATTTGGTATGATGAGGAGATGAATTCAATTCAGGGTACTCAATCTTTTTGCCAATCTTTTTCAATAAGAAACCATCTCCTTGGTTTGCACATCTGTGTTTGATAATGTGAGAGAATGTCTTTGATTAGACTTTCAGGGTAATCACTCAAAGGCAATGTTCTCCTCAGCTTTGCTGCATCTCATAAAGTTAGATTTTGCACATTAGTGATGCACTTGATTGCACTGAAATAATATTGGCTTTATGAGAGAGTATAATCTTGTTCAAAATATAACTCCCTCTTCCCAAAGTGCTGCTATTTTTGTTCCAGGTTCCCCTCCACCACGATGCTTATGAGCATTTCCCAAAATACTATTTTCTTTGCCTTTATTGTCTTTTTATAACCTTTAATCATGCTTTTTTTTGAAAATGGCACCTTAAGAGCCTGAGGCAAAAATCACAAGTGATCTTCTCTAAATCTTTTTTTTTTTTTTGTTTCTTTTGTAACCCTAACAATATTGAACAGAAAATGGTCTCAAGATTTTTCCCTCAAATACTTGTTTAAGGAGCTGGAGAGATGTCTCAGCAGTCAAGAACACTGGCTGCTCTTGTAAGGGAGCCAGCTTTAATTCCCACCAGCCACGTGACAGCTCACAACTGTCCATTACTCCAGTCCCAGGGGAGCCCATGTCCTCATCTGTCCTCTACAGGCACCAGGCATGCACATGGTGCACAGACATACATGCAAGCAAAACACCCCTACGCACAGAATATGGTATAAAAAGCTAAAACAAATACTTGTTAAATTTTCTACAATGTTTTGTAGTATTTCTAAGAATCAAAATCCCTGACCTTAGGTGAAAGGATACGTATTATCCATGTTTGTTTGATTTCTGCAATGATTTCTCTCTATCATTTAGAAAACTATACTCTTGGCCTTTCCTTTCTTTTCATTATTTATTGACACAGTTGTGTATGCCAAAAACTAAGCGTTTTACTCCATTGCCACTTAGTATTGTTTTTAAAGCTGTCTACTTATAAATTACATTCACGCTAAGATCAACTTTCTCAAACTTTGTAGTCTTGATTCAGTCTTCTGGGTTATCTCTTCAAACTAAAAGAAATGCTTTGTTTTTCAATGGTGACTGTATCCAGGGATGTTTCCAAACACAGTGTTGGCATGGGAACTGCTGGTGGGACCCCAATCATTACATCCTACTGCTCCCTCCCTCTGCTTCCCACCGTTTATGTCTGTGGTGGCCAGGGTTTTGGTGATCGCAAGCCCTTGACCAGTGGTATCAGTTATTAGTCTTGTTTTCTTGCTCATTAGTGTAGATGAATGAAACTTAGACCATGTCCTTTGGGGAGAAATGGGCACGTTCAGAAACCAGGGAAAGGATGGCCACAGGCTTGGTGCTGGCAGCTTTACCATCTCCGCCTGGTGTTTCGTGCCTGGTATCCTGTGAAGTTTGGACTGGAGGGAGACAGAGAGGAGAAAGCTACAGCAGAGACTTGGGAAGTTTCAAGAAACGAGAACCCGTGCTCCCTCTCCTGTCTGGAAATAACAACAACCAAAAGGTGACTGGAAAGAGAATGGTGATTACACAGAACTAGGAAAGGGGTACTGTGGTGGGGGTGGGGGTAAGAATGGAAGATGCAAGGTTGGGCATGACCAGTGCATGCTGGATGCATGGTGGAAGTAGCATATTGCACCCATTAACATATACAATTAACATGCATTGACTTAAAGGGTCCAAAGAAAAACAAAGCCTTGAGAACACAGCTGACCAAATAGGAAGGCTCCCCAGAAGGGATTTCTTTGTATGTGCAGTAGCTACACATCAGGAGTTCCAACCCAGGAGCAAATGTGTGGTGGTGGGGGGGGGGGAGAAATTCCATTACCAATGATGCATTCTGGTTCTTTATTTGGTTTGAATTCTAACTTAGAACTTAAGGTTGTTCAATGAGGAGGCTGGGTTGCTGGCCTCTCCCCAAGATCATTAAATTAAATAAAATGTAGGGCAGAAACAAAAGAACATGTTCGTTTCCAGAGACCAGAGCCTTCCTTCCAAGGGCATGATGGCTTCTGCTGCTGTGTTTGTTTATATAGCATCCCAGAGTCTTCCTGTCAAACTGCTGCCTCCCAGGTGTGTATCTATTGCTGAGGAAACACAACCAAAGCCAAGTGTTTAAGAGAAAACTATTCTTTATGGAGTAGCAGGGCCCTTTCATAGGACTGAAATAGATGTAAAGGACGTGGAGATGACTAGTCCTGCAGCTGCTGGAGTCTGCCTGGTTTGCTCTCGTTACATCCACAAACACGATGTAGAGAGAGCCTGGGATCTCAAGTGTACATAAAGACGGCTGTGTAATTGAGCTTGATACTTTTGTAGGGTCGGCATATTATAAGTTTCCCTCATAATGATAACAGAATCTTACATCAAGTGGAGGAGGAGTGTATATTTAAACCATGTGTGAAAGAAAGAAAAAAAAAAGGAGAAATAGGAGACCTTTTCTTTGTGCTGTGCAGTTATAGATTGTCTTTTGTGGATGGATATTTATTTCAGATTTTTGTGGTTTTTCATGTCCTGGATTCTAGGGACGCTTGTAAATTGGTTTCAGATGGTGGCTGGTAAACCTGAAGGGCTCAATTTTTAAGGTAATTAACTTCACAGTTCCAGGAGAGATCCATGTCAGCCACTGGATAAAGTCACTTTTTATTTAGTTATCTAGGTACTGTTAGGTTGGTGGGGACCTGTAGGTAAAGAGAACGTTGGCTTTGATTTGCTTCTGTAGCACCTTCAGTCAAATATTTCACAAGAACATATGAGTGATCATCTTAGGTCAGACACACAGGCAATGGTTAGCCTCTGTCATGGTCCCTAGTACATGCCAAGTCCTTGTGATGTAATGTGTCGAGGGGCACACGGCTCCAATGCCCTGCAGCCTGGACTTTTACTCATTCTTCCTTCTCCACACCACCACCATGCTCCTAACACTGTGGCCATGAGCCAGCCTTTCCTCTTCAGCCTCTGGCTAGTTCCTGTGGCTGCTGCTTTGTCTGTTTTCACTGCTGTCAGGAAAACCAGTGCACATTTCATCATAGAATTCAAAAGTACCCCGTTCTGGCAGGAAAGAGTAACCTTCACACTCATACACACCACTGGTTATAAAATACAGCAGAGGAAATCAGCTTCTCATCCTTTCTGTTTTTCAAAAAGTCTCCCAAAACATATTGAGGCAAGAATCAGATCAGACCCTGCTAACTCTTGAAGTGATGGGCCTTTCTGTAAATAACCTAATGGGATTTGGCTAGACTAGCATCCTTTGGGGATTTACCTACAGATGTCTTTAATTCCTTACTTTGTCCAGCCTGTGCCACCATTTGGCAGTGATGTGTTCCGCAAATTGACCATAAGGGAGAGAAATTAAAAGCACCAGAGGAAGAAATACAAATGTGGCCCTGGAAAAACACAAGTTTTGTTACAGTTAACTCAGAAAACCTTCCTTGAAGATATCCCCAGCCCCGATCCTATACTGGGCATGTTGCCCACTGTTCTGCTCCCATAATCCATGTGCAATCTTGTGGAATAAGTTCTCAGAGCACACTGTCATACTCTATCTCCTTGGCATCCCCCCCTGTGTTGAGCTTGGCCTGGAGAGATCAGGCCTTCTTTCCAATGAGAGGAAACATGCATTTTGGGATATTCTGGCTATCCAATAAATTCCTCAAAGAAATGGCCTCTCTTGTAAGTCAAGAACACAAGGCTGTTACTTGATGTAGAGCAGAGACCCATTTTGTCAAAGAAGTAAGCTGAGTAAAATGAAATAATTTTAGAATTGTTAAGTGATATGATGGAAACCTTTTGTTTGGTGGGTAAAACTAGGGCATGCCGATGATGTGGTCATTTACCCATCATTGCACAGCTGGAATTAAAACCAAAGGATTGACTTATAGCTCAGTGTTCTTTTCACTGATAGCTTCTCCTAGCTTGCTAGTATTTCAGAAACAAAAGGTACAGAAGTAACATCTTCCATGCATAAAGAACTTTAGCATTTTCATCAACACTGCCTCATTTTCAAGGTTATCTCAATACGCCTGTGAAGGAAAATAGAATTCCTGTTGAACAGACCCTGAAGCTGAGGGTCCAAGAAGCTAAGTGACTCACTCAATCCTCCAGAGCATATTTCTTGATGAAGTTTCTTTCCTAGCAATCTGTCTTCTGGTGCTGTGAGAGGAAATGATGTCTCCAAAGAAAGCACATCCCAGAGACTACCAAGATTTCCCATCCAAAAAAAATAACATCACTGGGCAATGAATAAGCGTCAGATGGAGCTTGGCCCGGCCTGGCCTGGCTGTGACTTTGGGGAAGGGAGGCAAACCACTGGTTAGTAGTTCACAGGACAGAGGAAGGGAGAGAATCTTTAAATTATAAATAAGTAAACAAACACATATGATAAGGACATGGTATAAAGAGGAGACACCTGGCCAGCGTCTGGGTAAGAAGAGCCATCCTGTAATGACATAGGTCCTTCCTTTCTGGAATTCCAGGGGAGATACTCCCTTTTCTGCCTAGAATGTCTCAGCCATATACTGGCCAGGAGTTCCTCCAGTCCTTAAAGGCAGGATTGGTGTGTGGACATGTGCCTGTGATCAGAGGGCACACAGAAGAACTCTGCCCTTGGTTAATTTCTGCATTTCTACCTCTAAAATCTTACAATTTTAAACAACACACCCTATGTTACCATTTTTATTGGCCCCACAAATGATGTCACCAGTTCTGAGTAAGAGTCTGAGATCTTGCCAGATTTTTTTTTTCTAATTAATGTGGCACTTTATCCTCTTTTTTTTTTCAAGTAATGAACAAAAAAAGTGTGAACTGTGGTGCGTATCGTATTTTCTGCAAAAGCAAGACTAGATAAAAGTGCAGACCTAGTAAAAAGTGGAAAGGAAGCAGAAATCAGGCTAGCATGATTATCTTACACCTATGAGCAAGTAATCATAGATCAAAAATTAGGATTTTTGGAATGAGCCATGGAAAGTGGTGCAGCCTCAACAGCAAAGCAGCTGCTTTAAAACAGTATCATAATGAGTGTGACTGGGAGATCCTAAGCTACCTGAGAGCTTGATGTGTGAGCATGTGTTGTTTTCCTTCTAAGTCATTTACATACTTACCAGAAATTCAGGCTCGGATGTGATGTCCAGTGGGCACTGTGGGCAAGCTCTGGGTATCCACTCTTGCCCAGTGCCTAAGAGTCATTTCCTCTTCTGTCTCATTATAAATATTCTTTTATCAAACTTCATATTGTGCCTCAGTTATATTTAGAGATAGTGGGACATGACCAAAATTTAAAAAAAGAATATAATTTCAAACTTATACATTTTATGGTATATCTTAAGATAATCCTAGGCAAACATTTTTATTAGTTGACTTAGGTCCCTCATTGAGAAGATCTGCTGAGTGTACTCAAAAGGACATCCTTCCACTAAGAGTAAACAAGAAATTTGAGGAGGTAGTTTCTCTTCCCCAGACTCAAACTATAAATATTATGTTTCTTCTCAAAGTAATAATTATATGGCTGTTTTCCATTACTGGTCTACTGTGATTCTTTCTCTTCCAGACTTCTAGAATTCTGAATTTGGACCAACATATGTTTATTCACTCATTTATTAATAAAACAAAGAAAAGTATTGAGTACCAATGAAACACAAGGTACCGGGAGGGAGGAGGAGGGAAGAACACGTTTTAGTACTTAATCATGGTGTGCAAGCAGTTCCCAAGGGCTCTCAGATGCACAGGCTCATGTTTGCTGGGGATGCTGAGGCACTTGAGGACAGGAATGTGCCTTGCACGCTCTGGATTGGGTGTTGGGCACAGAAGAAAATGCATAAAATCTTCCTGAATCGAATTCATTTAGAAGAAAAATTATAGCCTGTCTTATAAACATTAAGAAACAATGATCAAACATAGTGACACATGCTTGTACCCATCGCTGAAGCAGGGGAGGCAGGAGGATTGCCCCGACTACATAGCAAACTGTGTCAAGAAAAGGGGAGGGGGCAGAAGGATATCTCAGTGGGTAATGCCAGCTTGACACTCTGAGTTCAGATCCTCAGAATTCATGTAAAAGCCAGATACAGAAATGCATCCAATGCAATCCCAGCATGCACTTGTGTGGGGATGGGAAGCAGAAGCAGGAGACTCGCCCAGGGCTCTGGAGCCAGCCAGCCTGGCATGTGCTGCAATAGTGAGAGACTTAGTCTTGGTAGAAAGCAAGGATGGTACCCAAGCTTGTCCTCTGACCGCCACACGTGTGACCTGTGTGCTCCTGCAGGCTCCCGTGTGTGTGTGTGTGTGTGTGTGTGTGTGTGTGTGTGTGTGTGTGTGTGTGTGTGTGTGTGTGTGTGTGTGTGTGTGTGCTTCCTCACAAGATATTTTAAAGGCAAGGAGAGGGAGAAAGGGGAAAAAGAAAAAATGGAGTAAAAGACAAAAAGAAAAGAGAGAGGAAGGAGGGAGTTAAGAAGACGAAGTGTTGACATGAGCCCATGTGTGTGCTGAAAAAGGTAGGTGAATTTGTGTGAGGGAAGCCTGAAGACTATTATAACACAGTCCAAGACACCAGAGAAGAGAAACAGTGTTCTCAAGTAAACAGGAGAAAATAGAAGTGTATGAAGCAAAAGATCCTGAAGTTTACAAGGAATTCTTTAGCTGAGAAAATAAAAGAATGCGTAAAGGTTTCCTGAAAAAGCAAATGGCAGTTTGTAATAGTGCTGAAGGCTCTAATGTCACCAGGAAGGAGAACATGGCATCTCCAGGAACTGCTGGAAAGAGGGGGCTTCATGCCCATATTTGCCAAAGGCATAAAAAAATGCTAAGTCGATGGGGAAGCCAGAGAGGACACTAGCTTTAGAGGGACCGGATGAGTACTTGTCTCTGTGCCTACTCACCAAATCAACCTGAGAAAGATAGTGATCTTTACATCCTGACCCAACAGAGCCCGTCATTCAGGAAAGTCTTCATCCCTTTCCGTCCCTGGCAGCTGTTCTGTTCTTATTTATGCCTCCTTAGTTTCTATAAACTATTCATTATTTGCCCATCGACTTGAAATCCACTATTCTGCTGTTTTCAAAGTGCCTCTCTTCCTCTCTCTGCATCCCATTCCTTTTAAAGTGTGACTGTGGCCTGGGTCCTCTCTTCCTCTCTCTGCACCCCATTCCCTTTAAAGTGTGACTGTGGCCTGGGTCCTCTCTTCCTGTCCCCTCTCCCACAGTGCACTCCACAGTTCCACAGTTCCTTCCGTGAGATGGGCTAAGATTCATTTAGACCCAAAGACGTGAATGCATATAAAGCAACTGGATGATCCCTTTTAGCTTTATCATCTGTCTGGGGCTTTGGTTCCCTCCTAATCTGTTGTTTGGCGGCTTAGTTGGAAGATCATTCTCATTGATAGGGAAGATGGGAGCAAATGGGAATGCTAATGCTTACCCTTGTCTCTCCTGTCATCCGCTAATACTGTAATATCTGCCCCACGGGGGGGTATGAATCATGCCTCCTGTTTGCTCTAAACAATCCCTTTTATTGTCTTCTGCACTTTTCTCAAGCCCGAGTTTACTGTCAGATTTAAACCCTCCTGAAGCCACTGGTTTTCCAGTCCTTTTGTGTTGGGTTTGGATTATATGATGATCATCTTCCATACTAGTCCGGTTTCATCAACCACACTCCATTCCTTACCTTCCCAGGGCACTGCATTCTAGATCACCTGTGAACCCCACACTCCCGGGGTCAACGCTTTACTGTCCAGTGTCTTACTTCTCTCTCCCTTTCTCTCTTATGCTGTCTTTTCCTTTCTTCCCTATTATTTGCCTAGACTCTCATCTTGGAGTCATAACATCCCTGGTCCCCTGGAGAACTGTGGGCTGAGAGGTGAAGAAGGTGATTAGGTTTGAGATGTTTGGGAATGGCTCTACACAGGCTTTCTTTTCCTGACTTGTAGCAATTTTGAATTGAGCTTTCTCCCAAAGTTGCATCACTAACTTTGATTATTGGTTCAGAAAAAAAAAAAAATAGCTCCCTCTCCTTAGTGCCTCCAATTTATGAATGGTGAAAATGCCACAGTTAACAGTTCACCTTTCGGCTTTTAGGAAAATACAACGTTAGAAGACAATCTCTCTAAATACTAGTACATGTTGTCTTCACATTATAACATGTTAGAAAAATAATGTGCATGCTCTCTGGGTGGCTGGATCCTCTGTGACATATTTCCATTGTAATGTACCACCTGATTCATTTTGGTGTCTTCTCTTTGGACCAAGTATGAACAACACTTCTTATTCACAGCTCTATTGTCTGTCATTTGTCTATGAAAACCCTCTTCTGTTTGATGGCCTCTCCTAACCCATGCCCCTAATTCTTCTCTGCTTCACATTTACTTCACGTATTTGAGAGACATCTGTAATTAAAGTTGTTTCATAGCAATGTTTTTGTGGAACCAAGGAGCAAACCCCAGGCCTTTCAAATGCTGGCCAAGTACTCTCTCACTAAGCTCTGGACAGATATATTTAGTCCATAGAAATGTATTATGCTGTTTCAAATTAGGATCATCAGGAGGACATCATTTCTTTGTCTTTTGACTAAGCATTGATTTTAATTCAGATTCTACATAATTCCATGCCAGTCTTATTTGTTCCATTAATTTTACTTCATAGTGTGTATCTATTGTATTTTATTTCTATATCCCCAAGTGATGGGCACCTATTCCAAATTTCCTTCACATGCAATGGAATTAAGAAACATCCTCTTGGATACCTTGTAAAGGACCTGAGGGAATTTCTCTGGCTTGGAAACTGGGGGGCTATAGAATAAATGCATTTTTAAACTCATTTTATTTTATTTTAGTGTTTTGATGCTGTCTGGTCATATACAAAAGTACAATTCTAACATAAGCATTTCCAACTCCTAAGGTCTTCACCAATACATGGTGTCACTCACCTTTCCAATTTTCATCATCCTAATTACATAATAAGCTGTAATTTTATATGGATTTCTCCCAATACCAGTGTGTTTTGTGTATTCATATTGACTAGTTATAACTCTTAGGAATTCTTATTGGGTTTATTATTTGTTTATTTTGTACATCTATTCTTACATTTCCTATTCTTCTGGGGTTTTTTTCCTTTTCCTTGTCAGTGTGCAGTATTATCAAATCTGCCAGTGGTATACCTTATGAGACATCCTTCATTCTGAAGCAATCAAGCCTACCATATAATTTCTATTAGATGTGATCATGAGTTGTGTTTTAGCATCTTAGGGAATATTTTCTTACCTCTAAGTCACAAAAGTATTTCCCTATATTTTCTTACCTTTAGTGTGTGTGTGTGTGTGTGTGTGTGTGTGTGTGTGTGTGTGTGTACACGCTCACACTCTCATGTGCATACTAAGACACATGGGTGTCGATCATGTTGATCTTCTAAAAGAACAACTTTTAGACTCAGCTCTCCCCTTTTCCCATGGGGTTCAGGTATCAAACTCAGGTGTTCATGCTTGCTCTCCAAGTACTCGGACTCTGGGCTGTCTCAATAACCCAATAACTTACCCTTTATACTTCGATCTTCAGTCTGTGTCTGTTCTAGTTTGGTACCTAGTTAGTTGCAGGATTTAGTAAAAGTCCAACTTTACTTCTTCTTCATATAATATACTACAGGATCTTTCTAACAGCAGCTGGCAAACATGCTCATTTGTCCCATGTTCTGCAGTGTCCCAGGAGGGTATGCAGTACCCTGGGCAAGACCAGGGACCTGTCATCCCATCTGCAAGGTCTTTATCCAGCTCCGCCCCCCTCCAGATTTGTGACAACTAGAATTACTATTTCATATCACGTCAAGTTCAACCATATGTTTGGAGGAGAAAATGAGATAGTCTGGATTCTAGACTTTTTTGTTTCTTTCTTTCTTTCTTTCTTTCTTTCTTTCTTTCTTTCTTTCTTTCTTTCTTTCTTTCTTTCAGATGGGGTCTCTTTGTGAAGCTTTGGTTGGTTTGGAACTCATTATATAGCTCTGGCCTTGTGAATGCTGAAATTACAGGTGTGAGCCTCCAGGTCCAGTTTCAGTTTCTGTTGTATTTATGGAGTAGTTTTATCCACTTTTTTCTATACAGCATCATAGTTTGTATTTTTAGTTTATTCTTTCCTTTTGGTGATATTTGTTGTAACTATGCCTTTTTAGTATCTCCTATTTGCCTTCCTTATTCATTTCTTTTTTAAAGAATTCATTTCTTGCCAGGCAGCAGTAGGGCATGCCTTTAATCCCAACACTTGGGAGGCAGAGCCAAGCAGATCTCTATGAGTTCAGGCCAGCCTGGTCTACAGAGAGAGATTCAGGACAGGCTCCAAAATGACACAGAGAAACCCTGTCTTGAAAAACAAACAAACAAAAATGTTTCCTTTTGTTTATATATGTGTGTGAGGGCCTATATATATATGTATGTATGTACGTATGTATGTATGCTTTGTACGTATGTATGTATGTATGCAATGTGTGTGCTTGGTGCTCCTAAAGGCCAGAAGATGGCATCAGATCCCTTGGAACTAGAGTTTAGGCAGTTGTGAGCTGCCATGCAGGAGCAGGGAACTGTGCCTGGATCCTCTGCAAGGGCAGCCAGTGCTCCCAACCACTGACCCGTCTCTGTAGCCCCTTTAGCCTTTTCTTTCTTGTTATTTCTCTCTTCACTCCCAAACCTGTGATCATTTCCATTTTACACATGGAGGAAGTTTATTTGTCCATGTCTCCTAATTTGAGTATAACCTGGGGGAGGCTGCAGGGAGGGGAGAAAGTCTCAGAGGAAGTCAGTGCACAATCTAGATTGCTGTGTAATTTATTCATGTGAAATAAGATATTTAATTGCTAAGCATAACCGAGTATTGGTTTCTTGACTGGATGCACATTTTTATCTGTACATTTTCTCCCACAGTATATGTGGAAAGCCATTCTAAAGACGGGGTTCAGGCAATGAGTGTAGGTGGTAGAGGTAAAATCTGCTGTTTATCATCTGTGGGACTAGGAACACCCCATAGCAGAGATACACTTACCTGCCAAGTATGGGGGGGAGCTACTGAGTCACCCAGGTCACTCTGCACAGTGGCATATGCCCACTTCCTTCCCTGTCCCCACCCTTACATAAATTTTAACAGAATATCTCTGATACATTCCCTAGTCTCATCTATCAATACCACTGATTAAGCCTGAACCCTGTGTTTACGTTCAAGCCATGACTTGATTCAATTTCGAGAGCCTGAGCTTCATCTCGATCCTTGAGATAACATCTTCAGATGGGCATGTTTTCAGCATCAGAGTTGATTTCCAAAGACTCTTGTTAGAAAAATACAGACAACATTGAGAAATAGTCACTGATGATTCAGGTATTTTATATCAATTGTTGTTCTGCCCTGACACTCAAAATTGAGTCCCAGCATTAAATATAGGCATTATTAGACAATTAATGTCAGAAAAAAAGAATAGTCTGCTTTATTTTCATTTTTCTGTTTCCATTACACTTATAGCTATTTATTTCTGTTGTTCAATCATAACTTACTTTGACTTCTTGTTCAATAGGTTCTGCAACAAATTTACAGTTAAATAGCATTACACGTCTCCCCTCAATCAGTCATCCTGCTCTATATCTGGTAAACAGACAAGAATGGAGTGAGTGGAGCACAGAACGTGTATTCTGTTCCTCCTAAAGCACCTCTAGTCACATATCACAACTGAAAACAACCAGCCCTGCCCCATTTTCTGACTCTTATATATTGTTTTATTCTTTAAAAATGGTCCACCTAGCCAGGCGGTGGCACACACCTTTAATCCCAGCTCCCTGGAGGCAGAGGCAGGCAGATCTCTGTGAGGCTGAGGTCAGCCTGATCTACAAATGGAGTTCCAGGACAGCCAGGACTGTTATATAGAGAAGCCCTGTTCAATGCTCCCCCACCCCCAAAAAAATTAAAAATAAAAAGGGACCACCTACGATGATTTAAAAGTTTAAAGCTATATACACAAGTGTAGATTAGATTTCAAACTTTTTGAATGATGTGACTTACCTCTTATCGTTCAAAGATTAAAAACAAAAGCCCCCACTGTTTACACTTTTACTCTTGAGATCTTCAATCAGGAAGAGCTACCTTGAAGACCATGACATAGTAAATTATGGTTTTGATGAGGAATCACTTTGAACAGCACATACTCAGAGTTCATAACTAGGCACATCATCCCTGAACCTAAAACACCCATTCTCTAATCACGATCCCATACACGTTCATCTGAAGAATCAATGCAAGAGGAATGTAAGGTCCACAGCAACTTGGTGTTTTGCTGGGAATGTCAAGGATTCGTCAAGATCTGCATCCTATCTTTTAAAGTCCTTTATTCTGGGATCTCCCTTTTAAGGGAAAAAATACGCCAAGGAGAATTATAGAATTATCAGAATGTTGATACCAAGACACATTTCAAATAAAATAAATGTGTTTTCTGACAGCATAAGAAATTTGCACAAGTAGTATAATGTATTTCTCAGAAGGAATATTCATGATCTGGGATCTTATTAAAGAATATTGAGTGCACATGTATGTGTCTCACACACTCTCTGTTAGGGTTCAGGATCTGCTTAACATCCAACAAAAAAAGTTTCTGTTTGCTTTGTACTTTTTGTTCAACATCTCAAATCCTTTCTTCTGGTTGGTAATAGGGAAATTCAAGACACCCAGGTCCGTGAATGGAACCTTTCATGTTGTTTTCATAGTTCATGATGCTGGGGCACCTATGCTTAGGTAGAGACACTGCCCAGCCCCTTGTGTTATTTCATATGCTCTCCTAATTTGCAAATGCATCCTCTCCTAGGTGATCTAATAAATATAATAGAATCTTTCCTTTCCTTTTAGCCACCCCAGAACTTGCTAGATACATTTTGCTTTTAGCTTATCAAAGTGGCTGCCTTCATGATTAGCTCACACAAGCTAACTTTATGTGGCATGAATTCTGTAAAATTGGTAAGAAGAGTTATTGCAGTATTTTGACACTGAGAAGTGGAGGGCATGGGGATTAATGGCTACCTGGTATTCCAGAGTGCTGAAAAGAGAATCCACTTCTCTGAATTTGAACCTTCCTACTTTACCTATGGACCACATTCCTGACGATGGAGCTGTTCTCTCAGAAAGTGTTGGTTCCCAAACCCTGTAGTCCTCAGTGTTAGACTGTCAAAAATGCATGCAGGTGAAGTGGATGTCTATCCGAGGAGAGCACTGGATCATCTGGGCCCCTCCCTAAAGCTGTGGTACCTCAGTTCCCCTGGGGATGTACTCGTGGCAGCAGAGCACTTCAGGAAGGGTGCAGTTACAATTCTGTGTTCTCTGCCAGCTCAAACACAGGAAGCCAGCAACAGCTAACAATATAACGTTCATTATGCTATGAGATTATCTTAAATCCAGATGGGGCCTCAGAGACTGGTAAGCAGGAAAAAATTAACAGAAATCAGAAAGCAACAAAAACTTCCAGAACATGGGACTGTCCCCAGATCAGCAGCTACAATGGGCTGTCTAGATAGGCAGATCAGGCCTGAGGGGGGTATGCAATAGAGAAATGAGGGTCTTTCCAATTAATTTCACAAATTTCTTAAAACTGATCTCTATTTCACAGGATCGACCATAAAGAAATAAGTATATATATATGTATGTATATATATATATATATATGTGTGTGTGTGTGTGTGTATGTATGTATGTATGTATACAGAGAGAGAGAGAGAGAGAGAGAGAGAGAGAGAGAGAGAGAGAGAGAAGGGTCGACAAAGGAAATGGTCTAAGCCCCATAGCACATCTAGTGTAGTACCTAACACAGTAAATCTGCAGGGAATTTGAGTTAAAATATCTCTTTGCAAGGCAGAATGATGCATTTGAATAAGACCAAGCACTGAAATTAGATTTCATCCTTGGAGAAACATACATGCTAAAGCTGAGAAGCAAAATGTCTCTTTCCTGGGGTGGGGAGGGCTCTTTTCCACGACTATCTTTCTCCTTAGTGTAAACGCAGGATAGACAGCAGGGACACATAGGGGTCCTTAAGCAAACCAGCCATCATGGAGTAAAAAGTGCATTTGCCATTTGACCTTTGACAACGATCCAGGACTCCCAACACCAACAGACATTCAGTACTAAATCAACTACACTTTAGTCCAAATGTCAAGACTCTGAAGTCCCCTTCACGTCTCTTCCTTGTTGGGCATGACGTAAATAAGAGACCTGGCATTCCCCAGTGTGCTTTTTCTTTGTCCCCAACCGTTGGAACTCAGAAATGACATCTGAGTCCTCCTCATTGCCAGTGACACACAGCATCTGGTTTGCATTTTGATGCAGCTATGTCCTCAGGTGCCTGCCTGCCAAACAAGGTTGGAGTGGGCTGGTAAATTCCCTGACTTTAATCCTCTCCATCTTTTATTGGTGTGCAGGCTTAAGGAATTAGCCCTCTCGAGATCACAAAGACTCGTTTTGCTCACAACTCTTGAATATCACATGACAAGGCAAAGTATGATTTTTATTGTCAGCTGGAGGATGCTTAACTGAAGAGTGTGAATGCCTCAGGAGAGGCCTCAAATTCCCTCAACATTTAACTCTGGTTCTGGTAACAAACACACTTGACAGCTAGGTAAGAATGTCAAGTGGCCATGGCTACAACAACCACGTCTGCAATTAGTGTAATTACAATGCTTACTCACATAGAATAATTTTGCAAGAAGTGTGAAGGTTGCTCACGCCTGTGGTAGTGTATCTTTTTCACCTGAGGCCTCCTGCAGAAAATTCACAGTAACCTAGCAGCTTTGACCATTTTGAATCACTTTATAGATATAGACTCTTTTTTCTTATTATATCCAGGACTGATTTCCTCAAAGATTTTTTTTTTTCTTCTTCAGTGGGGGGGGGGGGGGCAAGATCATTTACATAATACTTATCTTAATGATTGCTGGCTTCCATTAATGTATCTTCTTTGGGGACTTAATCTTTGTGCCTAGGCATGTTAGAGACAACAGCTGGCATTTGTCTTTATAGAGGGAAGAGCATTCCAAGCAAAGTGTGTTGGTACTCATGCCATTTATTATTTTCCTTCTATTAATCACACTGATATATTTACGATGGGTTCAAGATGAATACATTAATAAAGTCTAGTTGAAGAATAATACCATTTGGCTGTGTCACCACACGTGAGACTCATGGGATGCTAATGCAATGATGTTTGAAACAAGGTCTTTCCAGTTGTTTCAGAGAAAACAGGTAGAAGTGAGCCAAACTGCTGGTGACCTTGCACCCAGAAGAAGGAAATGAGTGAGAAAATCAGGCAAAGCGGATTATCTGTCCATCCGTCCATCCACCCTCCTTCCTACCGCTGTCTTTGTGTGCCCTGGCCCTCCGGGGATGGGGGGGGGGGGCTCCTGCCATTCTTTACTTATTATATTCAATGTAGGAAAGACTGAAGTTAGTTTTATACTCCTAAGTACTCACACACTGATAGAAAAGTGGAAATCACCCATAGATTTCTGTTCTGGGGAGTTAGAACTTTATATTTTTTTCTGAATAACTTCCATAGATGAGCAATTAGATGCTGACTCACCTAAATTTTCTGTGTGGTACTTAAGTGGGCTGAACAGTTTCCTAGTCCATACGTGATGACAGCCTCATGTTATTTCCTCTGTGGCTGTTATGGCAGCTTATATTTACGATGTGTCCTTTTCTGATGAGCTGAAAAGATTTTGTATCTCACTGTATTTTACCTGGGGAGACCCAGAGGAACAGAAATGTCACATCATGGCCGAGGGACAGAGCGCATGCCAGAACAGGGCTCTCTTACCTTGCAGGTCATTGCTTTATCTTATCAGGCTGCCTGCCTGTCAGCATACCAATGATACTCAAATCTGTCTCCTCTCTACCCCAAAGTCCAGGTTTTATTGTTTTTGTTTTTGTTTTTGTTTTTTTCCATTGTGACTGGACCTCAGGAGACAGAAGCAGCCAGGATATCCTGCAATCACAGCCCTGCACTCAATCACAACTGAGTGGATTTAATAACCTCTGGAGTTCTGTCTCTGCACCTGGGGCACAAGGTGGCCCCAAGGCCACACACTTTCCTGCTAATAAGTGGATGGCACTGTGTGACCAAAGGTGTGGGCAGCAATAACCATGTGGAGCTTTTGGTGTTTCCCTGAATCCCCTCAGGAGGCTAGCAGACCATTGCACAGGTCCTAGGAGGCTGGGGGGAAGTCAGAAACCAGGCTATGCGAAGCCAGCCTGCAGGCCATCTGTCTTATCTGCCAACAAGCCTGCACCCTAGTAAAGTATCTTTGGGGTGAAAACAAGAGTGTTCTGGAAGGAGGTGTTCCACACCTCAAACTTTTAGGCCTTTTATCCTCATTTATGATTATTTAGAACTGTGTATGACGTGAAATTTGAGGGTTTTTAAAGGGAGCAAAGGAAAAGTAAGTGTGGTTTGAAAATTATTTACTGTCTCTGATCTTTAAAGTTGAAGGTGACAGGGCTACTTAGTCAGGAGAGGTAAACACTAAAAGGTAGTGGAATAATCCCCTTCTGTTGCTGTGTTTGTGGGGAGTTACTTCTGAAGTCTCCATCATTCCCTGAGTGGGGGCTGGGGAGTGGACAGCAATCAGTTTAAACTCAAGCATGCAGGACTTAAGTGAGATAAAAGAAAGAATTTCCTGAGCATACAGTTCTTAAACCCTGAAACGGGTTATCAAGAGCACCTTTGGAACCTGCTTATCTTTGAGACCTTTAAAAACAGCTAGATTCCCATCTGTCTGGGATGGTAGAGAACAGGCGTCTTAACAGCCCCTCTGATTAGATTATCGTTTAAGTTTATTTCCAGCCTTATGATAAACAAAGGGGTCTGGAAGTATTAGTAAAGGCCAGTGTAAACATCAGGGCAAGCCCACCTTCCTCCTACCTATGAGCCACTGACAGGAGACATGCAGGTCGGCTAGTCCTCCAACCTGCCCAGAAGGTTCGTTCAGACTCCAGGGTTTCTCCCATTGTGTTGTTCTACTGTCTATTTTCATGGGTCTGGAGGTATAGAGCTTTTGTGTGCATGTGGTTAAGTCTATTGATCCTTTCGTTTAATTTTTATTTTAAATTCTTCAAACTTTCATAATTAAATGTGTAGTGTTGTGAAATGATTTATAAATACTAAGGCTGGCCACTGTGGTGTGTACTAGATCACAAAAATGGAAAGCCAGTAAATATTCAACCTGAGAGTGATACAGTGTAGTAGAACTGCTAATATTTTATAATTTTGAAGCACATTTAATTACCTAGAGAAATGCTTTCGCTGAGGGAGAAATAGCAAATTGCTAATATCTGTGGCATGGTTTATAATGCCTTCACTTGAGAAAACCGAAGTATGGGAATGGAGCACACCAATAATCCCAGCAGGATATGCGCAGTAGAATAACAAGAGATGCTTATGTTTTTCACTTGCGACCATTTTAAGCTGTAATTTTTGTGTATATAAATGTGTCATGTCAGATTTTTAAGTTAAAAAATGAAATACATTCAAATCTGAAGTTATTTGATAAGTTATGATCTTATCCCGAGAGTTAAAATCTAGCATCATCTCTGTGTGGAACTTTTCATTCTCTCCCTAACATTTCTTCCTGAGAGAATTTCTGTTGTGTATGTGTGCATGTGCTGTGTGGGGCGGGGAAGGGGGTGGAGGGGCACCCAGTGTGAGTCTTTGCTTCCTACCTTGCTTAAGACAGTTTCTGACACTCACCACTGCATAAACCAGGCTAGCCTTGTGAGCTCCTCCTGGTTCTCCAGTCTCTGCCTTTCCCTAGGAGTGCAGGTGTGGCACTGGTCCTACTGGGACTGCTTTTTATGTGGGTTTGGGGGCTCAGAACTCAGCCCCAAGCACTTCATCCAGATAGCTCTCTCCCTAGCCTCCCCCCCATGACATACCTATAGAATGTGAGACTCTTGGCTTGTTATTGCCTTTGTGCCTGTTTTGTGATACAAATTAGGCATCTGTTCTTATTTCCGGGGAGCTGGATGGGAAAAAAAAAAAAAGCCCAGGCTGTCTCACTGAAGACTTCCCCTAACTCTCCCCACTGCCTCAGAGTCAATCACCAAGTCAGGAGGCTTCACTGCCAACATTCAGTTCTCTCTCCAGCCAAAGCACTCTTAAAATGCGATCTCTGCTGTTGTTAAGTTTGATGGGAACCTTGCATGTTTCAAGTGCAGATAGTGCTTTATCTACTCGCCGTCTCTTCTGTGGCTGCACAAAAGATTGGGTGGCTTGAGAGGGCTTGTTCAGAGCATGCAGGCAGTACCTGTGTTGAAAGTCACCTGGAACAAATTGTGAGCTTGTGTTTCCATCAAAATCTAGCCCCGCCCACAGCCATGCCTGTAGTCCACCCCCTTCTTACCCCTGCTCCCCTAATTCAAGCAGTTAGTTCCCATCCCCATCTATCCCAACAGCAGCAGTTACTCCCCACCCCATAACCTGCTGTCCCTGTCTACATCTTCAGCCCTGTCTCCATCACCTGCAGCGTGAGGTAGTAGACCATTTGCTGTGTCTACTGTTAACATGTAAGAAGTGGACCGATGAGCAGGGTTTGCTGATACGTCTGTGACATTTGCTTAGGTGGTCTCTGAGACTCCGCCTCGTGTTTATTCTCCAGTTGTGGATTTTGCTGGAACTATCCCTTGAAACGAGGCACAAGAAAACATTTTTCTTCTCCATTTTCAGAACCCTGATGGCACTCCCAATGCCACTCAATCCTGGAAAGGAGTCTCCTAATTGTTCGTTAAGGTCCCACATCCCCTATTGCAGACAATCACGGCACATGCTTATTTGTACAACTTTCTCCGTGTGTGACAACAGGCTCTTTGGAGACTTAACTTTCGCCATCCTCCAGTCCTTGTGTGTAATCTAGAAAGTAGTAGCTGGCAGGTAAAACCTCTCGGTTGAATTAGTACATTAGCTAAGGAAGGGGGCTAGAGTAATCCATGTTTTTCAAATATGTTTTAAAAGTATGTTTTCAAAATAAACAGGCAGGCAGGGATGTAGCTGAAGAAAATAACATTATTATATCAGAGGTATTCTCACCCATGTGTTTTGTAGCACTAGTCACAAAATCCAAGCAATGGGAATCAGTCCAAAGGTCAATCAACAGATGAACATAAAGGAAAATGTGGTATTTATACAATGGAGCCATAAAAATGAATAAAGTAGCCACATGATTGAGCCTGGTAGATATTCTGAGTGAAATATATCAAGCATGGAGAACAAATGCCATGTGATCTAATCTCATGAACAAAGAGTGCAGAATGGTGATTATCAGGAGGTGGGAGATGCTGGTCAGGGGACATACGTCACAGAAGTACAGGAGAACCACGGTCATAGGTTATGTGTGGCATGGTGACTGTGTTCTTGAAGAACTCTGGCAGGGTGCATGTTGAGTCCTCTTACCACAAAAATGGTAACTGTGAATTAGCTAGATGCAAGCATCTCACAATGCATACATTCTTCAAAACACCAGGCTGTACATGACAGACAAGCTTAATCTGCCAATTAACTAAAGAATACAAAGCAAAAAACAAGTGATGGGTGAGCTCCAGTCCCTAGTTTACAGTTTCACACCATAGATGTTGCTTTTCTTCGCCTAGGGTCCCTCCTGGAGACTTTGTCCCTAGAGCCCCTACCTGCTGGCCTGCTCCCAAGAACATCTTCAATGCCCCAAGGATGTGCTTTCAGAATGATATGGGGACCCTTGCAAACAAGGGAAGGGGCCCCAGGGAGAAAAGGGCGGAAGATTCTTAGTCATTTCCCCCTGTCCTTTGTCTTAATGATGTGGTGCAGGCAACGGTTACAAGTTGTTTTCTAGAAGAGCAGCTCCCAGACTAATCAATTTTGTTTAAAATGAGAGGTCACTAGCAGGCAACCAAGTCCCACCAACTGAGAGCATAAGGAACCAACTTCCCTTCTGCTGTAGCCACTGTTCCCTGCAGAAAAACACATGAGAGAGCTCACAGAACCAGGGCAAGCTGGTGTGTGTGTGTGTGTGTGTGTGTGTGTGTGTGTGTGTGTGTGTGTGTAAGGATGTAATATTAAAAAAGGATAGCAGGGTCCTTTACACGGAACAACTACAGTGAGACTCTCAGACAGACAGACAGACACAGCCGATTCAGCTCTGTTGTCATTTGGCGAACACATGTCCAGGACCAGCACAGGAAATGGGTGCCATTCTGGGGCACAGGAAGAGCAGCTGCAGAGAGGGGAGAAGCCAGAGAAGAGTTTCTCCCTGTATGCAGGGCTCACCTTGAGGAAGCAGCAGTTGCCAGGAAGAGAGGATCTCATCTCATCCTGTTATTCTCCCCACACCTACTGAGAATGGCTGTTGGACTGGGGGCGGGGCGGGGGCTGCAACTTGAAAGCCGAATTTAAGCTGTTAGTCAAGAATTTCTGAAAGTATCCACAGATGATAGTGGCACTTTCAGC
This sequence comes from Onychomys torridus, assembly GCF_903995425.1. NCBI lineage: Eukaryota > Metazoa > Chordata > Mammalia > Rodentia > Cricetidae > Onychomys > Onychomys torridus. The sequence goes on from NC_050465.1 coordinate 47,195,983, forward strand.
GTCACGAGAAAGAGTGCTTTAAGTGCCTTCTGTCATGTAGGTGACTTCCTCAAGTCTGTGGCTGGAGTGGGTGGTAAGGTGATGTTTGCATTGGGTGTGGGAGTCAGCCACTTACAAAACAATTATGCCTGTGGGCGGGTTGTGCTTTGTAGCTTCTGCCTGTGGGTGGTCTGCAGTCCATATTTCTTACGCCTGTCATTTCAACCACAGTGCCACTTGTGGGGGCAGTGTGGATGCCTCGAGAGTCAGCAACCACCTTTTGTTTGCACCAAATCCATGATATCCTTAGTCACAGATCCATATTTTAAATGGCCTTCATCCTCATCACTGGAATTCGACTCAGAAAGCAGATATCTCTCCAATTGTTCTTGTAGCTGGGCTTTGTTTTAAGAGGGAAATGAATATTCTGGGTTTGTTGTTGTTGTTGTTTGTTTTAAAGATTTATTTATTTATTATATACATAGTGTTCTGTCTGCATGTCTGCCTGCAGGCCAAAAGAGGGCATCAGATCTCATTACAGATGGTTATTAGCCACCATGTGGTTGCTGGGAATTAAACTCGGGACCTCTGGAAGAAAAGTCAGTGCTCTTAACCTCTGAGCCATCTCTCCTGCCCCGAATATTCTGTTTTAATATGTCTGACATGGAATCATTCAGGAAATGTTGGTGAAGTTACAGAGTCAGCCTTCCCCCTGGTCTTGTCAATCTTTTGTTTTGTCTGTTCCAGTTGTAGGGATTGAACCCAGGGCCTCATGGATGGTAAGCATGACACCCTCAGCACCGTCTACATAATGGGATATAAGTATATAAATTTATTCTGTACGAGGGCACTGAATTCACTAAATACAATGGGTACAGATTCTGCCAAGTTTTAAACATACTCTCCAGAATGCCAAGCCATTGGCCTCCATATTTGCCCCCTGTTCACTGTGCTGGTACAGAATTTAGGACATTAACAGTGGAGCCTGGAGATCTTCCTGACTTGTGTACATGCCTGTCTACTCTAGGATAAGCCTCTGGAGAAAAATACCCCAGAGTCCAAGCATCAGCATTCAACACGTTTTCTTCTGGCCATCCTGCAGATCATTTTCTCAAATGCTCAACCCTCAGTGGGCGGGACACATGAGTAAAATGTAATTCGTAGTTCTTGCAGTCACTTGATACCGTATACACATCCATGGTGTTTTGTGTGTTTGCAGTTGTACAGCCATTAGTGTCATCAATTTGGGATGTTTCATCATTCCCTATAAACCAAAGACCCCTTAGTCATTCTTCATTTCTCTGATTCTCTTCTCAGTCTCAAAGAATAACTCATCTACTTCTTGCATCTATATAAATGCATATTTTGTATATCTGACATGCCTATAATTATACATAAGTTGTCTTTTATGACTTCTTTTACTTAGCATATTGTTTCAAGGTCCATCCATGGACAGTGCGTGTGTGCGTGCGTGCGTGCGTGCGTGCGTGTGTGCGTGTGTGTGTGTGTGTGTGTGTGTATTGTATCAATATGTATCAGTATTTCACCCATCTTATTGGCAGAAATTCCACTGTATACAATACATGTAATATTTGTCTGTCAGTTGATACACATTTGGCATAGCTGCACTTTGGCACTGCTATGAATAATACTGTAAATTTGCACACCAAGTTTTGTAATAGATTTATGTTTTTGTTTTATTGGATATGAAACCAAGGAGTGGTGTTGCTGGCTTATGCAGTAGTTCTGTTTAACATCTTGAAGATTGAATGGCTACTATACACCATAATCTGTGCCTTTTGATCTTCCTATCAGCGTGAGTTAGGGTTCCATTCCCTCTACATCCTTATGAAGCCTTGTCTGACTTTAGGGTCTGAGCCATCCCAATTACATGTGAAGTGCTATCTCTCTGGGTATGATTTTCATTTGCATTTCCCTGATGCCTAATAATCTTGGGTTTTTGTTTCTTATCCTTATTGGGAATTTGTATATTATCTCTGGTAAAATGGCTCTTATCCCAGTTCTCTGACTTTTAAGACATAATTTTGAATATTGATGAAGCTAACAGAGATTAGGAAGGTGGAGGGGGAAAGGAAAGGATGGAGCTCCTTTAAAGTGTCTTTTCTTTCCCAATATTCTTATGTATTGAATGACTCAGTGCACATCTGCCAAATATTCTGGATATTTTTAAATTAATATAGCCATATTACAAGCAACTTTGGGAAGGTAAGAGAAAAGATGCCCTATTCTCCATTATCCCATAACTATAAGGCAACTTCAATCTAATAATATTCCCTTCAGCATTGTTTCACATAAACCCTATTTTCTTATTCAATGGAATATGATGATAACATGGCCAATTTTTGACATTGGTACAGTCATTATGTTTAAGGGCTGCATAATACTCCAAGGGGGGTGACAGAATGTTATTAATTACTTCCAGGATGACAGCTTGTATAGAAAGACAGATTAAGGTTGTAACAAGAAGAAAATTAGCAGAAAGTTTTCAGAGTAGAATGCTTTCTAGTTTTTCAAAGGCTATGCAGATCATTATGCATGAGCTAAAGAGATGGAGCATAGATGATTAACAGGTTTTTTTAATAATCAGATAATTTTATCTGTATGATAAATTCAATGTTACACAAAATTTTAATGACCTGTTGTTAGACTAAGGATAAGTAGTAGTAAATGCTGACATAGGCAACACCATAATGTAGTTAGAGATACTTTCACACAGCCACACAGAATGCTCCAAGTTGGCTTTCCATGCTGAAAAGCATCATCATTTGTGACTATTACCCTAGAATATTGTCTTCTCCACACAGAACTTTTTACACAAATGTATTAAAAATATTTCTATAGCATACCGTGGACAAAGTATGTGAAACAACACTCAAAGAGCAAAGAGAAGGTACTGACTTCAAGTACCCTGGAGACACAGCCAGTTCATTCACTCACTTATTAAGGAGTGTATCAGGAAGTGTGACTGAAGGACTGTGTTGGGGGCCATGGGGAGGAGGCCAGGAGTCAGGGGCAGCCACTTATTTCCAGAAGCAGTAAGAAGCCAGAGGAGCATGTCAGCAAGATGAAACGCGCATGAGCAGGCAGCTTACAACTGCTTAGAGTGAAGCAGAAACAAATGAGGAGTGAAGGAAGAGAGAACAGAATGGGGCCGGAAGGCCCTGGCAACAGTAAGGGGCTCTCACGTTTGTAATTTAGGATATTGATTATATACTTTGCTATGTGTCAGCTTCGCAAGGAGTCAGCTGGAAAATGGAGGACAGCAGTCACCAGTGACCTCAGTAAGAGGAGAGTTAGGAAAGGTCACAAAATGAAACCAGACATTTGGAATAACCGCTCCTGGAATACTCTCTGTGGGTTGGGCACTTTCCCAGGAACGTTACCATCTATTATCTCATTTAATTTTCCATAGCCCTTTAATACATTTTCTATAATTACCTCCACTTGGAGATGAGAAACCATGTTTGGAGGAGTGATGTAGAAGGCCAGCAGATAATGGGAGACAGCTGCAGATCAGAGCAGGCCGAGGCCACAACCCCCGCACAGCCTCACCCCACTAAGTAATGGGTAGAAGAGTACATAGGAGCTAAGCAAACACAAGAGGCAAGTATTGACATCCTTCCAAGTTTGGTAGGGTTGCACCCAAGGAAGGATGGGAACTGTCTGGGCAATGATGAGGTCTGAGGAGGGGGTGGGGGACCCAGGCAAACCAGCAGTAGCAGTCACGGCTGACATGAGGTGCTGGTGCCCCATGGAGAAAGGAGCTATGGGCATACAGTTTGAAAATGGACTAAAACTGGGGATTTGGAAATGAAATCAGGGAAATGTACATGAAAGCATGGAGTTGTAAGAAAATCACCCTGAGCAGTTCCCAGACATCAGAAACTAAATCAGAGGCAGGATTTAGGAGAGGAGGAGTAGAGGAGGGCCTGGGAGCGAACCCCACTAAACTGCAGGAGCCAAGGACAGTGGAAAGCTTCCACCAGCCTGTGGAGGGGCTGGGGAGCTTTGTTTTCTCTTATCTTGTTTTCTAATCATATTGAGAAGCAACCTATTTAAATAAGAAACTAAAAAAGGCAGGAATATGCTGGAAAAAACTTCAGGCCCAAATACTACCAAGTCCACAAGGAGACCACTGATGTTGATAGATCACTAACTGATGTCTCAGCCTATGAAAGTCTCGGGTAACAGGAAGAAAACACAGCTCTTTCTTATGAGGCCACAGAAAAACGAAGCTTTGGTTGCAATGTAGTTTAAAAGGGGGTTTTGCTAAGAGGAGAGGAACCATTTTAGAACTCACAGAGAACAGAGTGGTCAGTCTGTGGCCATAATGACCTGGGTGATGCTTCCCCTGAGCATTCTCAGAACACACAGATTCCCATTCAGCACTCTGACTTTGGAAATTATGATTTAAAGTTCAGATGGGCCCTAGGGTCTTTTGTTTGGTTGGTTTTGTTTTTCAAGACAGGGTTTCTTTGGCTAGCCCTGTCTGTCCTGGAAACTCTCTTTGGAGACTAGGCTGGCCTTGAACTCACAGAGATCCTCCTGACTCAGCGTCCACAGTGCGGGGGTTAAAGGCGTGCGGCCACCACTGATGGGCTAGGTATTTTCTAATGAACTTTTTCTTGTTCGTAAGAGCCTGTACAATAAATATTACCAGAGGGTATAATTGCCATGGTTACGACTTGGGTCAGAGGAAGAAGACTCCAGAAGTGAGGTCTAGCAGTGGGCAGGGCAAACAGAGAATTGGAAGGGATCCCCAGGCCCGTGTGCAGGGGAATGAGAGCCTCTGAGCCTCTGACTGGAGAATCCCAGGGAGCTAGAGAGAGTCATTACTTCCTGACAACTCCAGCTGCCCAGTGGGGCTTCCTGCATGTTCACAAATGCCATTAAGAATTTTGGGTTCCTTTATTCAGTTTTGGTATTAAGTCCAGCCATCACAATGTTGTCATCTAATTTTGGAGTTAAAATGTGTCCTTACTGGATCACCTCCATACTCCTCCCACCTGAAAACTGTTCCCACCTTCGGCAGACGTCCAAATCCCCCAGGATTTCGGGAGGAAGGGACTTGGGCACACTCAGGGTTACAGCAGATCTCGGAATGCCCCAAAGCAGGAAGTTTGAGGCCCTGAAACCCATGGTACCCCTCCGCCCAGTATATCCCTCCGCCAGTGTAAGCCGCTGGACCCAGCACCGCAATTCAAACCAAGAGATTCGAATTGACTGGTTACCCGGAGTCAATTAGCTTCCTAAAGGAAAGAGGAAGAGGAGAGGAGGAAGCTTTCATTTGTTGTCTCCTACTGCTGGGCTCCAGAGCTGCATGGCCATGGGAAGCCTCAAGGTACTGAAACAGATGCTACAAGAATACTTCTGAGAGGAAAAAGGTGGGGGGAGGGAGGTACCCTAAGGAAAGGAGTGTGAAAGGTCCAAGTGCTGATTCTCACGGACTCTGATTGAAAAATTGTAATGAATTTGAAGCATATGAGCCATGGTTGTTCTCCAAGGCTCCATAATTCAGCAAGTTCACTGCAAATCCACCAGCCAACCTCTGGTTTTTGCTTCAAATCCCTGCCACCTCCAAAAAACTTCAGACGCAGTCAAACACATGGCTGTGATTTATAGGCACTGTATTGACAGGCACACAGGTCCCCCTCCCTCGGCACCATGGGCTTGGCCTCAGTGAACCTGAGCATTTGAAAAACATTAAGTGAGATCTATGCTTGCACACTGAGTCTGAGGGATTGAATTCAGAAAGAACCAAAGCTCCACGGTGAGGGAGAAGCCTAATGTTATTCTTGGATTTTTTTTTTTTTTTTTAAGTAAATGGAGTTTGATTTTAACAGGCATATGGCAAAGAGAAGATAACAGTGATTGTTTTATATTGCTATTTTGTAATTAACTTAACAAGTGACTTCAATATTATCCTACATCCCTTAACAACATTGGCTCGATTCTTATACCAAATGATCCCAATAATTAACATATAAAAATGGCAACATCCTAGAACGCTATGATGACATAACTTAGCCGATATTAGAGCGAAAATGCCAATCTACTCCAATCCTCTTATTTAAAAATTATGTATGGACGTGCATTTGCCTGTGGCATATTATATACAGAAAACTCAAAATTAAATTTTCAAAATGACAACTTCTGTTAAGCTTTGCCTTTCTTCAATCCTTACTAGTCAAAATCTAGTTATGCAAAACAGATCTACTAATTACAGATGGCCTGAAGTAGAAATTTCCTTGAAGGGCTGTGTTCCGAGTACCAAGTGTCACAGTGTCTGAAGAATAAAAGACACTGTGTAATGGTTTCACAGTCTCTCATTTTAGCCTTTTCTGCTTCTGACCTTCACCAGTTCTCTGTACTCTTGTGTCCATCCCACCACCTGCCATCAGTGTCAGGTTCCTGTCTTCATTGCTTTGGCTTGGATGGCACTTCCTGTTCCTTTACATCCGTCTAAAAGGGGTCAAGGGAGAGGTGTAGATATGGCCAGGCAAGTAGGCTAAAAAAGACCTAGTTCTGATAGCCTGGCAAAAGGACAGACAGAGCTTTCGTTCCTCTTGGGGGAAGATCTGTAGTAAATGAGTCAGAAGGGAGAATAAGCAAGAGGGAGGCAATTATGGACACAGGAAGCAGAATTAAAACAACTACATATTTCCTTCAGCCGTCTCTAATTTTCCACCACCTTCTCCTTTGTTTTATTTGTTTGTTTGTTTGGTTGGTTTTGGTTTTTCGAGACAGGGTTTCTCTGTGTAGCTTTGTGCCTTTCCTGGATCTTGCTCTGTATACCAGGCTAGCCTCGAACTCACAGAGATCCGCCTGCCTCTGCCTCCCACGTGCTGGGATTAAAGGCGTGCACCACCACCGCCCGGCCTTCACGTTAGTTTTTAATATCCTATTCCCCATCTCTCTTTTCTCCCCTTCTCATAAACGTATGATCACTGTGGAGCAAGGACCCAGACTAAGAAACTAACAAAAGATGCTGCAATGCTCCTGGTGAGTCGATGGAATGTACTCAGACTTCACCAGAGTCTCTAATCCGTTGCCTTGCTCTCGTCGCCCTGTGCTAGCTTCTTGGTCTTTTCTGATCTTTCATGACCTTGACACTCTGAAGAGTAGTGGCTCTTCATTTTGTAGAACATACTTCAATTTGGGTTCATCTAATGATTAGTCATAATTAGAATGAGCTGATCCATTTTGGAGGCCGAATCATGCAGAAACAATGGATGTTTCTCAGGGTATGGAGACATGCTGATGTTGACATGTTGTAACTGGTTGCGTTAACCCTAATTATTTCACTGAAGGGTGCCCTACAAATTCCTTTTCTGTGGCAGTACTATTTTTCTCCATAGTATTTGTAATTACCTTTGGGGAGACTTGGGGTCTATGTGTTCAGGTATTTTTCCTCACACTTTCACCTGTCTGTCTTAGCATCCAGCCATGGTTTTGGACTGCAGACTTGTGACTGGGGTACTCCAATGTGACTCCTCACTTCCGTCACTCATTGTCTGTCCACCCTGGCCTTGTTCCCTAGTGTGGATCCTTTTGTTCTCTCCCCACGCACTTGTTTACCTGGTGATTTGTATCAAGATAGACTGGTGATGTTCATCCCGACTTAAGTATAACCCAGTCTTAACCATTATTTATTGTTGCTCAAATTATTCCAGTTTTGACTGCCGAGCCTCCTTGAGAACAAGGATGATGGTCCCCCTCCAACCTCTTCCACCTTTGCTGAGAACTTTTTTCTTTTGGTTGCATGATGATGCAGATTAATTTTGCTTTTCCCAAGTGCAGCCCAGGAATCATCATTTTATTTTAAAGATGATTTAATTGATTTTTCTCTTTTAATTACAAAAACAAAGCTCTTGGTTCTGGGATTGCACTGCCTGGGTACTGTTGGCTATAGATCACCTCTGCAGATAGAACTTGGAGGCAAAGATGATATCGATGTTGCTATATATTAACTTGTGCATATACGCCCATATATTTACTTCTGACTCTACCTGTCACCTATGCTAAAGCTACTGATTCTAGTCAAACACCATAATATTCATCTGGCTTTCCCTCGTCTCTTCTTTGACCTTCTTCCTCAGGCAATGGGAAGGCTATGATATACATCATATATAATATAGTGTATATAATATATAATACTCATATATAATGTAAAATAGTATAGAAAATAATTATATTACCTATGTATGTGTAATTAAATATATCTCTATATATAATTATATTTCCTGATTTGTTCAGTGTCAACATATTCCTAAAGTTTTTCACAATTGCCAGCCCATACTCTTGTACTAACCAGGGAACAGTATTTATGTGTAATTCTTGTTGCCCTTAGCCCTATATTGTCCAGTTAGAGCACTGTTTTCCAATGTTTTAGTTAATCTTTCTTTCCCTTAGCCTTTCAGTGTAGCTGATAGTTATTTGTAAGATATTTAATTATAGTTGTATTCCTATTTGCTTCCCCAACAAACACGCCTTGTTGATTATTTTTAATACATAGCAGTAATATTCTTTGTTGTGTACAGCCCCAGGGATTTTGACAAGTGCAGACAGTCAAGTATGCAGAGTCACACTACAACACATTTCCACGACCCCAAACCTCCTTCCACTTTCCTTGCATCTGGCAAGCATTTCTACCCTTTCATTTCTCCCAGTGTATCCTGAATGGATGGTCAAGGGGTCTGGCTTCCATAAGCCACATTCACTGGATTGTTGTTATGTGAGTTGCATTCTGTGTTGTTATGTATCATTCCTCTACGTGGACATTTTGTCATCCCATATCACATGCTCTGTGATTCTTGCCCAGGCCTCTGTTTATTTTCATGAAACTGTCCACTAGAAGGATGCTTGTTTGATTGCTTGTTGGGGCTCTGAATTTGTGACTCCTTCAGCACAGCGTATACCTCACTTCATCTTATTTACTATGGGTATCTGCTACACCATCAGTCCTTTTAGCATTCCAAGGAAGATTACAGTCATCTCTTAATTATCTGTGGTAAGATTGACAGAGAGACTATGAATAATTGAAGTCTTTGCATAATCCACAGGCTTTATGATAGCGACTTCTTCTTCCCCCAAGTACTTAAAGGTAACAAAATTGACTCCTTTTAAGTTTTATATCCCTTCCCTTCCTTCACTCATCCTCTGGTAGCAGCACTAATGAGTCCTCGGGTGACTATAAAAGTGGAAAGACACAGAAAAGGAGGAAGCGGTGGCTATGGGTAATCTACATAGTAGATGAAGAACTCTGACTCGAGAGGATTGATTGCAAACTAGTAAAAAGATCGAGTGGGGATTATGAGTCTTTATATATGACCTTGGCACTGGATTGGTATGTGTTGGATTCCTTCTTGAGACTCTGATTATGATTTTAAAGTATTTTTCATTACTCTTTAGCACAGCGAATTTCTCACCTCAATGACAAGCTTACTTAGTTCTGAATGTCTGTCTAAAATATATCGAATATGTCCCCACTGAGAAATATTAGCCTCCAGCTCTGTTCCCTTCTGTCTAGGAGTGCTTCACTACAAACCTGCGATTAATCTGTGGCTCTTAATTGTGTTAAAGCAGGCATTGGTAGCTTCCATCCATAGACGGGCACTGTGGATAGTTTCTGGAGAATCTGGGACTTGCTAGAACAATGGTTCTCAACCTGTGGATCTCCACCCCTTTGAGGGGAGTGTCGAAAGACCCTTTCACAATGGTCACCTAAGACCATCAGAAAACACAGATATTTACATTATGATTCATAACAGTAGCACAATTACAGTTATGAAGTAGAAACAAAAATAATTTTATGGTTGGGGTCGCAGCATTAAAAAGGTTGAGAACCACTATACCAGAAAGCACTAATGTAACCATGCTTCCTGGGAGAGTGAACACGAACTTCAGTACAACTTCAGAAACACAAAACTAATAGAATTAAGACCTAGAATGAGCAAAAGCAGCCGGGACCACTGGAATACCAACATTTATAACTTGGGAGCCCTCCTCTCCCGTTTCTTACTCTCTTAAGCCTCTTCTGTCAGATTCCAGAAGGCTTCACTACACCAAAGTTGGGTTAAAGAGAGTGTTGCACCTCATTTTTCTCCCAGCCCTTATGGCAGAACCTTTCATATAATGAATACTTGGTAAATATTTCTGGAGTGACCTACATATTTCTAGGCTACTGATAGGACATTTTAGTCCATTGACTCAACAGCAACAACAAAATCTGATTCCCTTGTGTTGCTTATGAGGTAAATAATTTAATTACCCTGCAGGAATCTATAAAGCTTTGTCATATATCAGATAATCATCTGATAAATCACCTATATGCTGATGCAGACGTGCAACATTTTTTCTAGTAGTTTTCAGACTGCATTATGAATCTTCCCATCCTACGTTTCTAGAGACTCTTGAAAAACGAATCTGTTGCCCTCTCTTTTGGTTATCTAGTGGAACATAAATTTGGCTGGTTTTAAAAACTCATTATGCAGTATGAAATTGGGACAAAAATGTTTTATTTCAAGGCTTTAGGTCTAAACTACAAAACTGTATATATACTGAAATGACTTGGCTCAGCTGACTTTTTGATTTCGATGGAGGGCTTTCTGAAAAAAAGACATCAGCGGGAATCTGTGTCTGGATTCTTCAAAAAGTATACTTGGGCTGAGCTTTGGAATTGTGGTCTGATTCTGCCTCATCAAAGAAGTTCCCAACAATTACAGTCCACATGACTCTCCACTTTATCAAATCATGGATACCATGGAAGTTGTACATCCTTCTTCAGTGGGCAATGATTCTGATATCCCTGTTTCCTAGCTATGGTGTAAGCAAGTAAATAGTTGTCTATGAATTCTGAGAAAATTATGCTTAAGATAACTAAATTAATTACTATGCACATGTGTTAATACATTGATACTTAGATACACAATGTTTGCAAACTAGGATCCTACAGACTGAATTTGGGTTACACATCAATTACATTTGGGCCACAGACTATTATTTTCAAAGAAAATCTGAACAAAATTTAAAAATTGAACCATTCTACAAGAGTAGATCAATTTTACTAACTTTAATTTTTTCCTGTGGTGGTATTATGTTCTCCAAAATATTGTGCACCCTAATAAATTTATCTGGGGTCAGAGAACAGATAGCCACTAGATACAGATCCAAAAATGGTGGCTAGAAAATGGGTCAGAGCAAGCCATAGCAGAAGCTGGGTGGTGGTGGTGCACGCCTTTAATCCCAGCACTTGGAGGCAGAGCCCTGTGAGATCAAGGCCACATTGGAAACAGCCAGGCATGGTGACCCACAACTTTAATCCCAGAAATCCAGCCTTTAATCCCAGGGAGTGACAGCAGAAAATAGACAGATATAAGGCATGAAGACCAGAAACTAGAAGCATTTGGCTGGTTCAGCATTTGGCTGGTTAAGTTTTTAGGCTTTGAGCAGCACAGTTTAGCTGAGATTCATGTGGATGAGGACTCAGAAACTTGCAGTCTGAGGAAACAAGACCAGCTGAGGAACTGGCGAGGTGAGGAAGCTGTGGCTTGTTCTGTCTCTCTGATCTTCCAGCATTCACCCCAACACTTGGCTTCAAGTTTATTTTATTAATAAGAACTTTTAAGAATCCTGCTACATCTTCCCACATTTTTGAGGCTGGTCGAAATAACTGGCTCATGTTAATCTCAAAAACTTGCTTGAATTTCTACCATACTTACATATTTTCTAAAAAGTTCTTCTAAAACTAGATTTTTCAGTTCTCCTTATCATGAAATCTGGAATAATGTCCTGCCTTTCTTGTCTTTCACCTGTGAAAATGTTACTACTAGCCCACATGTGTTCAACAAAGCTGGCATTGAGGTGTCTTTCTGGGGCAAATGGTAGATTTATGCTGCTTTGCCCACATAGTCTTGGCAAGTACCCTTTTGACCACTGGCATGCACTTGTAAAACTGTCTGGGTCTGGGAATAGAGGCTGCGGTTATGGAGTCAGTCCAAGTTAACTGGTCCACACAAGGGAGTCAACCCGTGACCTTGACCCCATTACCACAGTGTTCTACCCAGTGGAGCTAAATAATCGAGGGATTGTTTCTTGGCGACCTGATCTGATCAGATGGCACATAATAAGGGTCTGCCTGCAGACACGGGTGAGATGTCAGTAAAATGAGAGTTTAAGATAATGGAAAGTTATCAGACCTCCTATTAGTTACCTTTCTAGAGTTGGTCCAGTCGGCACTAAATTGGACTTTGTCATTATAACTATGTCTATTGCTTTAAAAAAAAAAAAAAAAATTTTTTTTTTTTGTAGAAAAGTGTTCCTTTTCAAGGTTTCAGAATTTCAGTTTAATAATTGATGGCATATGTACAAACACTTGTGAAACAAAGCTGAGAAAAGGGTTGTTGGGTTGAATCAGGGAATTCAAGTCTTTGTTTGGTCCCAAATATCAGTGTGCCCTTAGATGGGTCTCTTGACTCTCTGAGCTTTCAGAGGGACTAGATAAACATACTATCAAAGATCCCTGCAGCTGTGGGAGATTTTTTTTTTTTTTAACTCCACAAAATTTTGAAACACTGGAAACATTTTTTGCACACAAATCTCTTATTCCTATAATTTCCAGTGGAATATTGTCATAGAGGCAGGTAATTAATTAAACATGACTTCAAAAGCATCTGTTAAAAAATTGATTTTTGAGGGGATTGGAGAAATAGCTCAGCAGTTAAGAGTCATGGCTGCTCTTGAAGAGGACCCCAGTTTGGTTCTTAGAAGACACAAGATGGTTCATAATAGTCTGTAACTCCAGTCCCAGCAGATCTGACACCCTCTTCTGGACTCAGTAGCTACCGATCATGCACAGGGTGCCCAGACATACATGCAGGCAAAACACACACATTCATAAAGTCAAACAAATAAATCAATTTAAAAATGATTCATATATATATATATATTTATTTATATATATAAACTGCCTACATAAAATCAATATAATAGGTATACTTTACACAGAAACCCAATATAGATCCAATACATATGTGCATAAGTAAATAAATAAGCCATCCTTTCATGTGTTACATGCTGATTTCTCAATGGCATTTTATATTTTGAATTGTTTATGAAATACCTTAAACTTTTTGCCTTCTTATAAAATAGTCATTGTTTTAGACAGATCGGTGATTACCTTTGGAGTTGCTACTCATGTATCTCCTGATTTGGGCTTCATAACTGTGGGCCATGTGGAACTACCTCTCCTCGTGTTAACCTGATAAATTTAGATGAAACACGTTTGCTCAGAATTCCACTGCTATACTGTATATTTTACTGGTTCTTTCTCTGTTCCTTTTTCCCTAATACACTCAAATCTTACTTTTACAGAACTGAGATAATGGTTGGATTTATTGTTCTTTTATCCAAACTGACTCTTCCATCACTGGATTGACTGGATTAGCAAGCATCCAGAGCTCAGTAGGACAGGTCCTAGACAGAGGTAGGATCGGTGTAAAATGAATGACACCAGCTTAGTCACACTCGAGAAAAATCTATTGGCTTGGCTTTCCAAATAACCTTCCAAAATGAAAAGCACAAATACCGTGGGCTCCCACAGAATCAAATATGACTAATGTTTGTGAAAAAGATTAGCTATTGGAAGTCGCTTCGATATTAGGCGGTGAAGTTTAGAAAGACTACAAACATGGCAAACCAGAAGCAGTAAAGCCAAAGCCAAATAATACAGGTTGCAGATGCTCTGCTTGACAGTTGTTGTTCCAGCTCTCCTCTAAGTGCCCCTGCCAGTGTGTTCTCACCAGCCATGAAGAGCCATTCAGAAACATAGGCCAACAGAGTATAAAATCCTCGGCCATGTGCATAAACACATAGGTGGACAAAAAGGTGTAGTTCTGACTATCATCCCTTTGTATGATAAGCTTTCAAATAGATCTGATATTTTAAAAATAACCCCAGAGATAAATGATTTAAGTGGTGGAAAGTAACTCACATTTTTAAAAGATATGCTGTAACCCATTAGGGGTGTTTCACTCTAGGCTTGCACCTCTGGTTTACTTAATTACAAGCTTTATTGGACTGGGCATTTCATTACAAATGCATGCCATCTCGACCACAGCTTTCTCTTGTCACTGCCTGAGCACACGGGCGGCCATTTTGTACTGTCCAACAACATCAGGCGTCTGCAGGAATTATTCATCTGTGGTATTGAAGAAAGGAAAAATTAGCCATCGCTACAGGAAGGGTGGGGACAAGAAAACACACTTACAAAGCAGAGTAGCAGTTTCACAGTCTAGTGGACAAGCAAATAGAAGCCTGATGCTTGGGACAGACTATAAATCAATCTCGGATTCCGCTGGCCGAATTGTAAATCATCACCGTGCTAAGCCACTAAAGCATTTCCAGGCAAAAGCAGGCTTTTGTGATTGTGCATTATTTGCAATTCTCTGTGAAGTACCGGTGATTGCAGACCTTAGTCAGAAATGAGTGGTCATTGTTGTCTAGTCCTTGGTATAGATTCTTTAGTGATGATATACGGGTAAGGAGGAGAATTATATCCATTCTTATGAAATTAGAATCCCATAGGAAATCTATTCTTATGGGAAATTATTGTCCTGGGCCCTCTGGACAAAGGGAAACATTATTGATCTCTTGATGGGCCTTTAATTGTTGTCATTCTGGGCCACACTCCTTCTGCCTGGGATCTGGAGAATGCCCACAATTCTTATTGTGCATATTAAGAATGGAAAGTAACTCTGTTTGGAATATTCAGTCACTCTTCATATATTACTCATAGATAGCAAATCTCTAAGCTCACAGAGTAAGTATGGAAATTATGAAAATGGAGGTTTTTTTTAAATGGAAAGGAGCTGGAGAAATGGCTCAGTGGATAAGGGCACTGGCTCTTCTTTCAGAGGTCCTGAGTTCAATTCCCGGCACCCGCATGGTGTTTCACAACCATCTCTAACTCTAGTTCCAGGGGGCTCTGACACTGTCTTCTGACCTCCATGGGAGGGTTTGCATGTGGTACACAGACATCCATGCAGGTGAAACACTTACACAGTCAAAAATCAGTTGCACTTTTGACTTAATGATAAAGTACTTATAAAATGTAAGAATGGATATGAATTAACTTTAAATCTAACAACAAAAATGAAATCATAATCCCTTGCTTTATGAACTGTTAGGGCTTTTAAAAAATTACTCCTTTCTCCCAGAAATCCCTTTCCTGTCAAGGAGGATAGACAGGGGTGGTTTGATTTGGTATTTTGATAAGGACAGTGTGAAATCTAAACACAGGAGTGCTAGACAAACTAGAGAGCATGGTACCTACCTCATGCCATACATGTTTATTTGAAACCTAAGTTTAAGGGGACAATAATTACCAAAATCAGAAGCCAAAGGTACATGCGTGTTATTTCTATGGATGTGTCTCTCACAGTAATCATCTTAAATGGTGGCTTGGGTTTTAAATTCAGGCTACAATTTGACCTTCTGTTTCTGAAAAGGGGGCATTTGATGAACATGGAATCACTGGTCACCCTGAGCTCAAACTCTCGGGTGACTGGGTTGCCGCCATTGCACCAAGAGAGCCAGGTAGTTATCGCTTCTGTGCAGTAAGCAACGACTTCACTCATTCAGTCTTGCTGCAGCTGTAGACATGGTAGCTGTGACTAGCTTGCTGTTCTGCCTAAATTAAGTTGGGCAGTGAATTGTGGATTCTGTGGATATCCTTGATACTGGAAGCTTCATGATGGGTTGTGTTAGGAGCCCTTTGACCCTTGTTTTTTAAATAAAGAATGTAAAGAAAGGATATAGGTATGACCTTCCATGATAGCCTAACCCTATCTTTCACTAAGCATGTATTACTAAGGATGAGAGTAAAAATTATATTTAATTGCTTTGTTTATATTCCCTGTACCTCCTGGAGGACCTGGCCAAAAAAAAGTACTCCTCAAGTGCGTGTTGAATGAAACCAACAGAAACATATGAAAAGCCAGCCCTGTTCCTGGAATAGCTCATGTGTGAATGATGGTTGAAATAGTCCCTACTTTGCATATGTTAGTTCAGATCAGCAAGAACCTTCCTCATCTCCACACACTTCCTCCCTGAATCCACTCTCCATCCAGTCTCGATTAAAGATAAATATACCCACACAAGCTTGTTTGGGTCAGCAAAATGACATGGCCCACCATCAAAGTACTAATTAGGAGTTCTAGTGAATGGCAATCTCTCAGAAAATGACCCAAATAATTCTACCATATTCAAAATTGCCTTTTCTTCTCAGGAAAAAAAAATAGTTTAAACCAATGTTAAGGAGAGCTTTCATCTTTTAAGAAAAGTTTCAAACTTAGTATCTCTTATTAGAAACCAGTATAATCACTCTTTGCTATTGTCTGGGGCTCTCACCAGCTCTATCATGCATTAATTACTTAGCTCCTTTTGTATTTATACAATAAATGTGAGACAAAAAACCCACATAATTTTAGGTTTTTTTTTTTTTTTTTTTTTTTTTTTTTTTTTTTTTTTTAACGGCACAATGGAAAAGTTTCCCACCTCCAGGATGGGGAGGGAAATCTGAAATGTTCTCATTGTCTTTTCAAGGAAAGTTTTATATACTAAAAGGAAGAGGAATATGAAAAATCCCTGTATGCCACATGCAGGTTTAGAATATACAGAACATTAGATGAGCAAGCTAGAGTTAACACTGTGTGTTCTTAATTTTAAACTTCAGATAAATATGATTTCAGCTTTCATCCTACATGGACTAATTCTTTGCCACTCAACTAATTAATTCCATATGCTAGAGAAAAGATGCTAATTTGAGCATCAAAGTGATAATTTTTTTTTTGTTTAATCAGAGTTATAAAGACAAGTTTTGCTCCCATTAGACTGGATTTGGAGCTTCATCGTTATTCTTGCTTAGTGCATATGAATGCCAAGGAAAATCTACCCTGCTTCTCTCAGCTTCTGAAGAGGGAATGATAGCATTCAGGATTCCCTTGAAAATGGTTCTTTATGCGGTCATTGTCTGTGTACACACTCACATGAGTCGCCTTTTTCAACTTGTCCATTTGTTCTTTACTCCTAAGTTAGACACCGTCATCTGTTCTTTCTGACAAGGGACTGTGGGCAAATTATATGCATGGTATCCTGCTATTGGTCTTTTGGTTGTTTTTACATTTGATATAGTGCTTGTGGGTAAAGCAAGCCCCACAGCTTCTACATAGTCCTCCCTCCCAGAATTTTGGTTCTTTGACAAGAGTTAGGCTTTCCCTTCCCAGGCAGTTGGCTAAACTGAGCTGACCCCACAGGCCTGTGCCTGGCAACTTCATTGTCCTTTCCGTCTGCAGGATGAACCTATGGTCAGAGTGCACTGTGCTTGAACAGGCTGGGCCTGGGAAGCCTAGCAAGGGTGGGAACCGCTCACAGCTGACAGAGAAAGGTTACGAATCAGGTAGAATTTGCTCTCAAAACAGGCTTTCTTTCCTGAGTTTTGGGTTGGCCAAAGGAAGTAGAGAAAATGGAAGGAAGGAAAAAGAAAGAGCGTAGTTGCACACAGGAGAAGACAATATTTATTGTTGATTGACATCTGACTTCCTGCCACATGACATGTTGTGTCTACTTACTCAACCCCTCTTCAGAGAAGCCCAGAGATGGAGTTAAAAATGATGAAAAGGAAGAAGACATACATATATACGCCACCACTTTCAAATAAGTAAACATTTAATAAAAAGAAAAGCCTTTATAACTATTAAGAGGACATTAAAATGCAAAAAAAGATCTATTTCTTTAGTGCATTTCTTTAATGTTAAATGTATTTCCCAGAAATCCTAAGTGTTTAGTCTGAGTCACCAAGGCTCCTGCCTACCATGTCTTGAAACCAGTGAGAGTGTATGAGAGCAATTAATCAAAGTTCACTGTGCTCCTGAAGAGTGTTTTCTTCTGGAAAGTAGAGAGGGAGAACAGCCTCCACCCAGGGTGGCAGTGACAGCTAGTACGCTTTGAAAGTCCCTCTGTGGATCTGAAAATCAAACCTTATTAGTGTCTTTATCTTTCTTGCTCACTCATTGATGCTTATTTTCATTTAATTCTAATTTCTGGCCTCCTCATTGTAAATCTCTTTTTCCTTTTATTTAACCTCTAAGTGCTAAGTTAATAACCCCAGAGTCCACTTTGCATTTGTTGCAAAAATGATGTGCAAAAGGATCTCGCTTATGGCTGATGAGCGCTCTCCCTGGTCCCCAGGAGCCAGCCTTTCCTATGCTCTGCTTGTATTTGTTTTCTTGAACCTCGGTTATTGTGATATGTGTTTGCTTTGCTTCCCAAACCCTTTAGGATTTTCTTTAATGTATTCAGTGTTTCCAAACCCATCGCCTTTTCTAGCCCCTCAAACTGGGGAAAGCAAATTAGCTCAAGGGTTCCCAGCAGGTGGATTTAGCCTAGGCATGGCCTGATCCACCCTGCAGCTGTCTCATCCACTTAGGCAGCAATTCTAGGTGGTGAAAGACTGCCCTGTTTTTTAAGCCTAAAAATAAACAACAACACAACAACGTATTTGGGATCTGGAGATTCCCTGCTCTGGAATGAAAGGTTGTTGTGAAGTTCTCCCTTTCTCCTACCTCCCCCCACCTTCAGCAGCCACACCCCAGAAGTGAATGACACTTCGGAAAGAAGTAGATGCTTAAGGTTGGGGGTGTAATGTAGCCTTAAGGGTGGAAGTAAACATATTCATGGGATTTAAAATGTTTGTTGTTTTAACACAACTTGTCAAACTCTTAGAAACCTAAACTTACCTGAGAGGGATGTCTAAACAATACCCCCAGAATTAACGTTTTAATCTCCAATTGTCCTACTACCCTAAGATTTAGAAGAGAGATTTGTGTGCATGCCTCGTGTGTGTGTGTGTGTGTGTGTGTGTGTGTGTGTGTGTGTGTGTGTGTGTTCATGCATGCATTCGAGCATGTGTGCATCTCCCAGGGATCCTCCTGTCTCTTGGTCCCCAGTGCTAAGACTACAGGCATGCTCCTCCAAACCTACCTGGCTGTCCATGTAGGTGTTGGGGATCCAAACTCAGGTCCTTGTGCTTAAATGGCAAACACTTTACTAACTGGGCCCCCTCTCCAACCCCAGAAAGATTTAAACATTGTTTTTCTTTAGCAATTAAAGTATCCACTCAGTCACCTTTTACTTGTATAGACATCCTAGAAAACCAGCCCCTACCTATTTTTGCATGCCATAAACTGGATGCATAGACCTTAACCATAATCTTCATAGTCTGAAAAGAATTCTGGGATTATTTTACCTTCCTTCTTAGGTGTTGTAGGAATTAGTAATATACCTTAAACTGCATTTTATTGCCATAACAAAATACTCAAGGCTAAGTAATAAAGTGTATTTAGATTACAGTTTTATGGGTGCAAAGGCATGTTGATGGCATCCACTTGGCCTTGAACTGAGTCAAAACATGGCAGAAAAGGACAAATGAGAAGTGTGTAATTGTGAGGAGAAAGAGCAGAGACGGATCCTCCTCTGTGCCAACCTATTCTCACAAATACTTTATTCAATCCCATGAGACTCATCTTACTCTTAAGAGACCTAACCTAGTAACCAGACTCTTTAACAAATAAAAGGCACTACTCTGCTTGTGAGATAGTATCCCAGTGACCTAACTACTTTGCATTAGGCACACCACCTCTGAAAGTTCCCATCAACTCTCAACACTAACACAGTGAGAATTGTCTGAATCTTTGTGGAACAAACCATGTCCATAAAACCATCACAGTGGTATCCATGGAAGGCCCAAATAAAATCCCAATATTTTCTTTTTAATCAGTATTGTAACAAACAAAATAATGAATTCATTCATTATTCTTTCCATAATACTAACATAAAAGTAGGCAATGCCTCCTAGGTAGCCAAAACAATAGGGATGGGGGACTAATTGGTCAATTCTCACTGACTTTTTATCAGATTCATTAACTCTCCAGTACAATGGGAACTATGTGAACTAAATGAGCTAAGACCTTTGTGACATAAATTTTCAAGAGAAGCAATAGCTACAGAGCACAAAGCCATGTGAGATTATAATACATGGGAGTTTTCATCAGCATATGCATATGCTAATGTAGAGCCCATTTTGGAATAAATCAGACAACAGAAACCTTTTATGAGTGGATTTCAGAATAGACCATGGAAATACTAGTCAAAGGCCTGTGAACTTCTCTGCCCCCATCCTTAGCCTGAGCTTTTTCAAGCTGTATAATTTATAAAATGATGAGGAAATATCATGCATAGTTTGTAAAACAGCTAGTTATGGGGTAGTGGAACCATTATCCAATGACTGTGAAAACATAATGACTGTGAAGTTTGTGTTTTAACATCTGACATTGATCCATGAGTTTCTAATTTTCATATCATGGACACCCAGCTTCTGTAACCTTTCCTAAGGCATCATTGGTGCCCATAGATATCTCCTGATAACAGCAGGAGAAATGGATTCTTTCCGGCTTCCTTTGGACTCATAATTTCATCTGATTTAGGACAAGAGTGTCTGAACCTTGTTCTTACCTAACTTTTTCAGTCCTTCCTAAGGCATCATTTAGTAGTGCCAACATGGATTGTGTGCTTAGTGGAGGCAGAGGACAGTAATGACATAACCCAATGAGACCTAGGGGACAAAGTACAGAGAGAACTTGACAGAATTAACACATGAGTTAAATGAGAGAAGAGACATGGAAAATACCAGGATGAGGGCCACACCCACTGTGAACATAATCCATTCCTCAAGGGATACAGAGTCAGGGAAGAGTTTGAAAATCTTTGTTATCTAGAAGACATGAGAAAAGAACTAGAAACAGATAACTACCAAAATTCACATTAAAATCTTCACCCTACAGGAAACAAGGCACTTGGGGTTATCAAGTTAGTTGTGTTGAGAAAGGGTAGTTATATACCTGACAGTTGATATTGGTTGATAGGTTCACTCCCTTTGCAAAATAGAAGGCATGTCCAATCTGTGACCCATGGACCACATACAGACCAGGGTAGCTACAATGAGACCCAACCCACTGATAGCGTCATGCTACATTGTTAAAGGTTGGACCCTCCTAGGTGTGATGTGTAGTGTGTGCTCATTCATGAATGGATGAGTGGATGTGTGGTTGTAGCATTACCACATTCTACTTTGCCACATGTATTTTTGGAGGTTCCCTCCCAGGCAAAATAGCAGTATTAGTTAGGTCTAGTCCTGGTGTTTTCCTACAACTCTTTGAGGTTTTCCTCTCCCTCATATAAGTTTACCTTTGATTATTTAAACTTCACCAAGAATTTATATTTTATGTGCTAAAAGAACATTTCTCTCATACATATTATATCAGATTAACTAATCAACTGTCTATGACCACCTCTGCCTGCCTGTTCTTAACTCTGAGCAGATCAATTTCTTCTCCAACTGCTGCTTTTTGAGGCTCCTTCCTCCCTTTGAGGCCTCTTCTTTCCAGGGCAGCTGCCTGTTTCTGTTGTCTCCACTTACTTTCATTCTCTACCTCCAATGCTCACAACAGCATTGTACACAAGAGAGAAAATGTGAGCATGCCCAAACAGCCATTGACGGTTGAGTAGACAAATCAAATAGGGTATGTGAATATTATTTGACCTTCATTTCTTTTTTAAGTACTTATATTACATTAATTTATTTGTGTGTGTGAGAGAGGTGGGGCACCCACATATGTGTAAGTCAGAGGACAAATCATGTGAGTCCCATGGATTGAACTCAGGTTGTCAAACTTTGTGGCAAGAACCTTTACCAGCGGAGCCATCTCACCAGCACTATCTGGCATTTAAAAGGCACAGGATACTCTTGCGTTCTGCAACACTGATGAGCTTTAAGGAATTTCTGCAAAGAAATAAGACACACATAAATGAACAATTATAATATGATCCTGTTTCTATGTAATACCTAAAATTGAGTCATGTTCATAGAAACAGATTGCAAGATGCTCACCACCAACTGGAAGAGAAAATGGATCATTGCCCTTCTTGACTGGAGAGTTTCACTTTGAGTAGTGCAAAATTGTAGGGAGGATGGTGGGGATAGTGGCACAACAAAATGATTGTGCTTGGTGGCACTGAACTGTGTATTTAAGAACAGATGAAGTGAGACATCACATTTTGTCAACAGTAAAAAAAGTAAGAAAGGAAAAGCAGTAAAGAAAAAAACCTATTCTCTTCTTTCCTTCATCTCCAACTTTCCCTTCCTCTGTTTCTTTTGTTTTTTTGTTTGTTTTGTTTTGTACTTTTCCTTATAGGCAAGTCTAAATCCAATTGAAAAGTTCTTCCTCAACATCCTCCTCCACCTCAAGCTCCCACCCTGCCATCTCAGCTTCTTGAGATCTCTGGATAGGCTCTCAATGGCGTAGCCTGCTGCCTCACTCTGGCGATCGTGCCAACATGGCTTGTGCTTGCAACTTTCCACTGTACCTTGCCCAGGCTGGGAACACTTGTTGAACTCCACCTCATTGGACTGCTAAATAACATTTCCATCTGTTGACCACACTCTCTCAAGCAGTCATCTCAGATACTTCAAACACACTTTATTGATAGTCTTCCTTTGTCTGTTTGTTTTTTTTTTTTTAAACTGTTTCATCTGTCTCCCTCTTATGTAAAACCTTTAGATACAATAGTTCCTCCGACTTAGTATTAGGGATGTTTGCTTAGGTTTCTTAAAAGTGTTCCAAAGTCCTGTTTAGGGCTAGCAATACGGCTCACCAGGTAAAGTGCTTGCCACTAAGCCTGATGACCTGAGTTTAATCCCAAGATCCTGTATGGTGGAAAGAGAGAATCAGTTCCCATACATTGTCTTCTCCCCTCTACATGCACACTATGTGTGTACACCCTACACATAAATACATACATGCACACACACACCAAAAATATTTTTAGAAATAGAGACAAAATAAAATCATGTTTAAACTTGAACTTTTACTTCCTCTCGATTGATTCACAATTTCCAAATCACTGTCTTCTCTCAGTGGCCATTTTTCTAGCCAAGCCATGGGCCTCTCCACAGTCATCCCAAAGCAGCCTAATTCTTTTGCCTATTGTGCTGTTTTCTTGCTGCTTTTTGCTTCATCAACCACCACAGTCTTTTGAAAATACCCCTCACATTCTATCACTTCTGTTCAAAAGGATGTGGCTACTCCTATCTCCCCTCCACAGCCCCTTTAAATCCTCCGATTTCCCCACTAGTATCTGTGTCCCTTGCTACTAATGAGTGCCCTCCTCCTCTGGCCCCAGCACTCCACCCCAGGCTCCTCCCAGGCCTTCAGCCCTTGCTTTTCTACCCACATATCATAGAGGTGGCTCTCAACTCCAGCCACCCTTTTCACTGGTTGGAAGGCACTGTGCCTTCCCCGCCTCACAGTCTCTGCGTGCTCCTTCCATCCCATACAAAGATTCCTACCTCTTCTGTTACTAAACCTCCTAAATAGACTCTTAGTTAGGGTGTCTACTCCATGACCACAGCAACTCTTATAAAGGAAAACATTTAATTGTGGTGGCTTACAGTTTCAGAGGTTTAGTCCATTATCATCATGACAGGAAGGAAGCAAGGCAGCATTCAGGCAGACATGATGCTGGAGAAGTAGCTGAGAGTTCTTACATCTTGACTTGCAGACAACAGGAAGTGGTCTAAGATACTGGGCGTGGCTTGAGCATATTTGAGACCTTAAAGCCTGCCTCCAGTGACACACTTCCTCCAACAAGACCACACCTACTCCAACAGGCCACACCTCCTAATAGTGCCACTCCCTTTGGGGGCCGTTTCCTTTGTGTATTCTCAGGTAAACAACGTTTCTGGGCCTGGTAGGTTCTAGTTGATGGAGGCCCTGTCATCATCTCTGCTAGCATCCTTCTTAACACCTTTCTCAACTTGGGATTATCCAGTTATGCTTACTTGATGACTGTCTTCTCCCTGGGAATGTATGCTCCATGTGGTAGGTAGATAGTTTTGTATCTCAACCTGATGTGAACTTATATCAAATGTTTATAATATGTCTGACACACAGTAGGTGCCCAACTTCTTAAAGGAATAAGTGAAGGAAGGAGAAAAGGGAGAAGGAAGAAAAAGAGGAAGGGAGAGGGGACAAGAAGAAAGGAAGAAAGGGAGGAGACAGAAGTCTCCCACAAAGCTGTTCCAGGTAACCTCTAGAGAAATGAACAGGGTCGGGTGTTTGAAGCAAACTTATTCATGAAAATGTAAATTTGCACCAAGAATATGTTGAAAGGTGATTTTTCCACTTTACAAAAAGATCCATCATGGGATTCTTTAAACAGACTACCTAGGTACATGTAAAATAAAATGTTATTGATTGAAACCATATGTGCGCTCAGAATTTCTCAGCA
Source organism: Onychomys torridus (assembly GCF_903995425.1). NCBI lineage: Eukaryota > Metazoa > Chordata > Mammalia > Rodentia > Cricetidae > Onychomys > Onychomys torridus. The sequence continues at coordinate 47,220,385 of NC_050465.1, forward strand.
AAGTATCTTTTATATAAAGCCAGGCTAACCTATAAGCAATTTCCTTAAGGCACCTAGCCCAGAATCACCAACTCTCACATTTCTAAGGCAACAAATGGAGAGGCCTGGAATGTAGGGGCTGTGCCCAACCTCTGGCATGCAAAGCGGTGGTCATGGCCAGCCTCGTGACTTCTCTCACGAAAACAGTTAATGGGGAAATGAACATCCCAAACTCTCCTTTCTGTGTCTTGGGTAAGCACGGATGCTGTGAAATGACCTCCCAGAGAGATGCTACGGAAAGGAAATAGCAAATTGATGCTTTCCTCCTTGCTGCTCAAACCCTGCTGTTCCCTCTGCCACTGAAGAAAAAGCCATCTGACTACAAAGCTGGAGAAAGAAATCATGTGATCATAGAACACACCTCTCCTCCATGGGCTTGTGTTTCTTCACTTTTATAAGGGAGGGCCCTTTTCATGATCATTATATCCTTGTTTTGTTCCCAAACCACCCAGACTCTGTGAAACAACGTGATCTGTCACCTTTACTCTAGCAAGAGAATTTTTGCAGCTAGTTCTGCCTTTTTTATTGGGCAGAGAACGTAAATAGAATGGACTTCAAATGAAATATTTATAATAGTTGTAGAACTGGCTGATTTAATGAGGAGTTCTTGATAAAAAAAAAAAAGAAAATACTTTGCAGAAGTTAAAACTAACAGTCAAACATATTACATTGTGGTGGGAGCCAAGCAAGCTACTTTTGAACTGCAGCTCAAGTGAAATAGTTTAGATACCAAAGGAAAACTATGCCTGGGGTGTGGTGAGAACCACAAAGGTAAACAGGGACTAGGTTTCTTTTACCTTTCAAAGCATAAGGCTGCTTTTATCTCAGAAAAATCCAAAACCTCCAAATTTTTAATAAAATACAGGACATGAGTGGAGGGGAGCAGGCTTATAGTTTTGGCAACACTCTGCTCCTATCGACTTTCCGAGGCATCCTCTCTATCCTGGCTCTCCAATGTTCTGAATATTCTATCCAAATGTTATTATATTCAGTGGCATCTTGGGAGAAGAATCCTTTATCTAAGTGATGTGCGAAGGTGCTAAGTTCTCCTATGAATATATTTAGAGTAAGAATGATTCCCTAAGCCTCTTCTGAGCACAGCCTAGGAAGCTACAGAATCTATTCATGGAAATCTTATTTAGATATCTCCTGCTCTGTAGGTTATAGTGAGGTCTTGACTATATCAGCAAATCTGATTTATATTTGAAAGTTGGCGTTCTTATACTTTTGTCTACATTTTTTCCCCTTGGTTTTCTAGCTGCTTCTGTAAATGATACCAGGTCATATCTTCAGTGAGGAACAGGAATTGATTCAGAAGTGGAAGCAAGGTAGAAAGAGAGGAGGGATGAAGGTGCAGAGAAAAAGAATCAGTGGAGTGCTGAGCCCAGACCGGGACATCTGTATGACACCCGCACCGTAAGGCTCAAGGAACACTGTGGAAGAGGCACAGGCTGGAGAGGACTGGAGTGAGACATCATCTTCTGGTCATGACAGGACCACCGAACTCCTGAACTCACAGCAGTTGTGGTTGCCTAAATAAGACCTGAATAGAATCAAAACAATCAATATTCTAGTATGAAGGTGTAGCCAGAAGTTTTCCTGTGTCCTGCCTGGCCCGCAGTCAGGATAAAGCTCTCTCACCTGCTGGTCCTGCAGCCTGCAGAACCAAATAAACACAGAGAGGCTTATATTATTTTTAAATTTTGGCCATAGCAGGCTTCTTGTTAGCTAGCTCTTATATCTTAAATTAATCCATTTCTACAAATCTACACTTTGTCATGTGGCTTGTGACTTACCTGTACTTTTACACCTGGCTTTTCCTAGCTGAGGCTAGTAATGTCTCCTCTGTTCTCTCTTTCTCCTTCCTCTCTCTCTAGTTAGAATGTCCTGCCTAACCTTATTCTGCCTCACCATTGGCCAAACAGCTTTATTTTTCAACCAGTCAGAGCAACACATATTCACAGCATACAGAACAACATCACCCATCATGAAGGGAAAAGGGGGTTGTGAGCCTCTACCCCTAACTAAGGCCCTGAACCTATGGACACCCATCATGAAGGGAAAAGGGGGTTGTGAGCCTCCACCCCTAACTAAGGCCCTAAACCTATGGACAGTTGATGGATTCTAAGGAAGACAGTTTTCCCTCTCCAATGGATGGTTACACACCCAGGAGTATATATGAACAGCACAAATTAGTACTAATGAGTTATAAAAAACCAAATAAATAAAGCATGAAGCTGAGCAGTAGATAGGTGGAGGAACTTGAAGGTGTTAGAGGGTTGAGTTGGGAGTGAATATGATCAAAGTACATTGCATAAAATACAAAACATTTTATATATGGACATAGGACCTTGGAGCTAACCAATGAAACTAAGGCTGACACTTGACCAATGTCCCAGGAAAGACTGGACATAGGAAGGAAATTGTAACAGATGATAAGGGTGAGTGATGGTAGTTTATGAGAACATACTGGTTAACTGAAACTGTAAGTTGAAAAGTAGGGAGAAGGGTCAAGCCTGGGAGGCATTTCTGTGGCCACACCATGCTGGCAGCAGGCTTAGCTGAGCCCTGAGCCTCCCGGGTGCTAGAGTTGTTGCCATTTGTTAGCAACCCCTTCCACGACTGAAACACAACCCAAAGAGGAATTCCAAAAGAAACACAAACAAGACCTCTTTGGGTGAATTTTTTTTAAATTGTAGTTCTAGTTCTTCAAATTTTATGTCACATCTTCACATAAAGAGATTCTAATTTCTGTCACAAGGGAAGGGGAAGAGAGTTAGCTAAGCCCAGCTAATTTGTAAGAACTCCCAGCTTGCAAATAGGTAGGTAGATGAGTGGAGAGACAGACGATGGATGGATGGATGGATGGATGGATGGATGGATGGATGGATGGATGGATGGACATAAAGATAGACCAAAAAGTTAAATTTTGATATTTAATTTTAGAAAAGGAATAAATATTTAAAGGTAAAAAGATTTAAGAAGACTCTGCCTACACTGAAGAATGTGCTCCACAGATGGACTTTCCTCTGATCATTTCATTCATGTGGACTGTCACACTATGGACAGGTCCTGGTTAGAGTTCAGCCACAGCCTTCTTTCACTTCAGCTGTGTGGGTGTCATTTTCCTACACATGCTGAGGAAATGTGATGTTCTTATAATGTAGCACAGTTGCTGTTATGTGCAGTTAGCTACAGATGTGACAGATGTGCTAATCACTCTAACCTAAAGCAACTTGGGAACTGGGGGCTGTATTGTAGAGTAAATGTGACCTGGAAGAAAGAGAACAGCATGCAGTGTAGACAAGTCCTAATCCTAGGCCTGGACAGAACCAGTAGGAAGTGTCAATGCTCAGAACCTCAGAACCCTCCCCTGCCCCACTCCATTCCCCCCAGAGCTTTTGAGCCTTCCCTGATAAAAGGAAAGCATTCAACTGAGTATTCAGTAAGGTCCCTTGTTACCTGTAATTACATAATCTCATTTATTTTACCTTAAAATGGCAATAGACTTAAGTTCTGGAGGGTCTCATTAGAAAGTTGTTCAGTTTTTAGTTACATTTGAATGGTAATCATTCTGTGTTTTAATTCTTCATTGATTAATAGTCATAATTGTCCACCTTTAATCACATAACGCTATGCTTGATACAAAAATATGTGAAAGAAAGAGGGGAAAGGAAAAAATAGAAATTCAGCAACTGTGTTATTTTCCTGATTTTGTAATCTTTGTAAATGTACTTCTGTTTCATGCTACTGTTCTTGTGTTGTTTAGAATAAAGAACTTAGCTGAATGGCCTCATGGCATTCATATCTTTCATTTGCCAAAGAAAAAGTGTAAGGGATGAACTTTGTCCTTCCCTTCTAGATTCGGAAAGAAGAAAGATGATAAGGTGGGAAAGGTGGAGCAGAAAGGTACCCAGAAGCCTGGGCACCAGGGAGAAGAAGAGCTGGAAAAAATGAAAGAAGAGAGGGAAAGGTAAGCAAATACTCAGAGCCTTCCCTTCATGGACTATGGAGTCTGTGTTTAAGTTTGTAACTCCCAGTAACCAACAGGAAAGATTTTACTTTAAGAAGCATAGCAGAGGGCTGGTACCTTCCTGACAAAGAGACCCACCTTCCCAGGGAATCTTTATCATATTTATAAGAAGAAATCACTGTTGTGTTTTCAGTTTAGTGGTACCAATAGTCCCATACGATGCTGCTCCCAGTTCTGATTCCAGCAATGCAAATTTTCCCATGGCTTAAAGAATGATTTTTTCCTCTGCTAATCCAAAGGTCATTTTGATATTGATGTTTAGAACTCTCAAGTTCCTCCAGTCTGTTCCTCATTTTTGACAGCCTGCTGTATGCCCTTCTTAATTATATTCTGCTAACTCCATTTGGGTCATGTAATTTGAGAAGTACATGTGCCCCAGTCCTCCATTTTTCAAAAGCTACTGTCTTTTATTAGGCTATCAGCAAGCTGAAAAGTATGCTGTTAAAGGGCCTGTTTCATATTCAGCAGTAATGGTAGTTTGTGAGGGCCGAATTCTCCTATTTGAGGAGCATTGTGTTCCATCTAAACAAGAGGTCCTTCACACATCTTTGATGTTAACTCTAGCACTTCTCCCAAGTAGATGTGTAAATATCTGACTTAAAAACATGCAATTGAATAGTCATACAGCTCCTGCAAATTCTTTGCCTTCCTAACAAAATAAAGCTCAGAGAAAGACTAAGACGAGGCAGAGCTGGATCTAATCATACGTATTTGTTTGTGATTTCTCAGAGGAAGTCCAGTGTATCCAGTTTTTCAATTGCTCATTAGCTAAGTTTATCCTTATGGTTTTTAAGAGTCCATTCTTATATTTCCCCAATGTAGTGTATGTACTAAGAGAACCACATCTATTCACCGTGTTTTCTAGCTCACAGTATTCTGAAGTATCTCCTATTAACCTTTAACCCCATCTTGCAGTCAATTCCCATTTTGAGAAGACTAACTTTACCAATAAGAGGGAGGGGGGAGAAGCTATTTAGTCCTTTCTCATTCTTGAGAAGTTGATAAGCTCTGGTTCCAGGGTCACCAGAGCAGTTAAAAGGAAATCAAGTGCGCTGCATTGTTGTTGACTATCCACCTGAATGAGCTACCCTAAATACAAGAAAGGTACTCGCCATCATAGCCCAGGATTCTGTAATCCTGGAATGTCAATGTAATGCAGGCACGGACTTCAATGCATGCACTAGCAAGAGACATCTGTGCTGGGAGCCTGCATCATACATCTGTGCTGCTCCCCTGACTTCTTTTATTGAGACTGTGTCCCGTGCCTCATCTTCAGGAATCTGAGCTGTTAGCTAGAATGCAGATTGGACAACTTTTGCAGTTCAGTGCTTGCTTGAGATGAGGGTAAAATCTCCCAGGAGCGGGTGGACTGTGGGCCAGCTAGAAAATTGATAACTCATAAAATCAGGTGGGCTGTCTTTAAGCAAGACTTCCTTTCCTTTCTAGTTCTCCCTTTAGGAAGTAGGCACCTGAGGGAGTTTCGTTCTTAAAAGCAAAGCTGTAAATTTGCCTCAGGACCAATATTCTTAAAATATGTCTGGTGAAAATATTGAAAGAACTGTACTATTAGCCTGCCCTTCTGCCACCTCTCACACATGAACACATAAAACAGATCCAATACAGGTTTCCTCCAGACAATATTGTCTCAATCGGGCACTGAGGAAGAAGTTGAAGGGGTAATTTTAGGGTTGGGTGCTGAGAATTAATGGCCAAGGCATTTCAACACTCAGTGGTTGAGGACCGTGAGGACTGCGGAAGGTGGAGATGGAGGCTAAACATGTGGTGTTGCTCACAGCCCTGGAGTACTGTTCCTTGGCTGTCCATCATCCATAGGAAACCAAGTTTCAGCTCTCACAGATCTCAGCAAGTGTACTGTTCTTTAAGGTTAGTTGCTATGGAGGGAAAATGGAAATAGAAAGTAATGATAAATGCTCTTATTGTCCTTTCTTCTTAATATAATCAAAATCTGTTTCTTTGAAATGAGTCATGTTGTCTTATTGCTTACTAATTCTGTCATAGTTTTGGGGGGGTGTAATAGTTTTCCATTAACCATTTTCAAAGTATTTAAAGCCCTTAAATAAAGTACATACTCTGTAGCATTGGTAATAACAGTTTGTCAGAACCAGTTTTTAAACTTTCAAAAGTTGGATGAGCTGCTTTGGCCATTGGCTCTTTGAAATGGGTACACAGATACAAGAAAGTACTTTTCAAATGGATTTTTTTTTTAAAAAGAAACCAGTTTACCAATACACCAATGAAAGTCTAAATCAACTTCCTTCATTGCACAACCAAGAAGAAATTACCAAAGCTTGAGGTGGGGAAAAAAATTTAAACTAAACCATAAAACATAGTCTGTGGACTACATGTCCAACTGAATTGCTAAAAGAGCTTCTAAAAATGAAGACCCCCGAGCCCCACCTGACACTGAAGAATCTAAATGTTGAGAGTTGCAGTCCAGGAACTGTTGTTTACTTAATAGATAAATCTGAAGTGATTCTTTGGCTTTCTCAAACACACAGAACACTGGCTTGGAGAAATAGGATGCAGCTGGGACATCAGGCCTTCTTATTTTATGAAAAATGATACACAGGATTGTTGTGAAATATAAATTTAAGATGTGTTACATTCATTTATGCTGTGGGATATTTGTTTAATGATGCAAAGATGTGTTATATTCTTTTATTTTGCATTTGTTTAACTCTGTAAAGCTGTGTGATTGATCTAATAAAGAGATGAATAGCCAATAGCTAGGCAAGAGAGGGATTTGCATGGCTGGCAGGCAGAGAGAATAAATAGGAGGAGAAATCTAGGGAAGAGAGTAAGGAGCAAGAAAAGGAGAAGGAGAGGAAGATGTGAGGGGTCAGCCACTCAGCCATATATAGCCAGCCATGGAGTAAGAAAGACAGAAAGATATATATAGCATAAAGAAAGGTAAAAAGCCCAGAGGCAAAACATAATTAAAGAGAAATGGGATAATTTAAGTTAGAAAAGCTGGCTAGAAACAAGCCAAGCGTAGGCGGGGCATTCATAAGTAAGAACTAGTTTCCATGTATTTATTTGGGTGCTGGGTGGTAGGCCCTCAAAGAGTTTAAAAGAAACCAACTACACAGAATTTTTCCCTAAGAAGACTGAGTGACCCAGTCTACAAATATGATGTCCTTCCTTCATGTGCCTCGCCGCAGCATCCTACCTACCTAATGTGCTCTTCAGGACTTGTGAAGAGTCTTTCTCAGTGTACCTAGGCCAGTAGAAGTCATGTTTTCTGGAGCAGTGGTTCTCCACCTTTCTTTCACTACGACCCTTTAATACACTTCTGGTGACTCCCCAGCCATAAAATTATTTTTATTGCAACTTTATAATTATAATTTTGCTACTCTTGTGAATCATAATGTGAGCATCTGTGTTTTCCAGTGGTCTTAGGTGACCCCTGTGAGAGAAGCATTTGACCCCTCCAGGGAGCTTTGACCCACATGTTAAGAAACATTGCTTTAGAATTAACACCCCATATCACAGGGGTGGGGAAAGCTCAAAAGCTCACAAAGAACATTTTGGAAGCATAAAAATATAAAGATTATTGAAATTATAAATAACTATATCACAATCCCATAGCTGTTGTTAATATTTTTGTAATCTGTTTTCTATACCTACTTATCCTTTGGAAACTTGCTATCCATGCTGCATAGTTAACATAGTTATATTTTCACATCATGATACTTCAGATACTTTCCCAGGCCATTTATGTTTTTAAAACATGTCCTTTTGAACACTGCTGAGTATTCTGTGTGATTAGCATAATAAATTATTTGTCTTCTATTGTCAAACAATTGTTCTGCCTACATATTTTTTACTGTTCCAGATAAACTTTGATAAGCATCCTGGTACAACATCCTTATAGATTACCTCAAACCACACAATTCTTGGGGAATTATTCTTATTCTATCTTTGCCCAAGTATTAATCTAACCTTTGTTCTAAACATGAGGATCATATTATCCCCATTCCATTTATTTGTCATGTTATTTTCCTTATTATTCATATTTTTTTGTAATTTAGCTGCATATGTAATTCCTGATATAGGAATGATTGGTGTATGCGAACACTTTACCTATAACTCTATCATGACCTTGTTAACAAAACCATATAATAAGTAGATTAGTAGATGAGTAGATTAGTTCATAGAAACATAGAGTCTTGAGTGCTGATTCTCAATGAGAAGAGGCCATTTTGCTTACCCAAGGAAGTTTGGTATGTGTAGAGACATTTCTGACTGTCATTACTGTAAAAGACTGAGGGAGAGGGAGTTTTTGCTGCCTTTTACTAGGTAAAAATTGCTAAACATCCTACTATGCATACAGCATCCATCCTCTGCAATAATGAATTATCCAATCTAAATATCAATAATGCAAGGTTGAGAACCTTTCTAACCTCAAGAATTCATAGTATAAGGGAAACTTTCTGAGTGTCAGATATTTTATCATCTCACAGAATCTTGTAGATAATGCAGAAAATACCCAGTTTGCTAAATAACATGACTCTAGAAAAGTTTATTAGTTGTATGAGAAATTGTGCCTGAATATTGCCAATGAGCATTCCATCTATATAAGCATGCAAGAATAGTTTTTCTTGAACATTTATTTTAATGCTGTCCTGCTGAGTACTGACATTAGTGATGGTGGCCTGCTGAGCAGCCACGAATGCCAAGGCATTGAAGAGGTTGACAGTATATATGATGACAGAGGCATCTAGAAGAACGGAGAGAATCAAATAGGAAGAAGTTAATAGGAATAAATGTAAAGTCTTACATTTGGGCCCAGAAATGAGCCGTACAAACACAGGATGTGGAAGGTTTGACTTAATACCAAATATATGAAGAACTTTGCCTGATGGTTTTAGTTGAGGGTAAGTGGAGCATGAGTCAACATGAGGATGTGCCTGCCAAAAACTTAATCCGTCCTAGGCTGCGTTACTGGAAGTTCATGTACAAAATGAAGGAAAATAATTCCTGTTTTACATGGCTCAGATCACACCTGCTCTGGCTGAGTCTCTGTTGCACATAGAGATTGGTACTCTACACTACAATCCACGAACAGCACTGAAGGACCTGGAGAGACACAGTTGGAACTTCAGCTGGCATTGTGTGTTTGAGTAACTCAGATACAAGAGAGAACATACATACTTACAGCACCACTTTCATCCCCTTTTGCTTTACCTACTCATCAATCTGTTTATGTACTTGAAGATACTAGTAGAGCATTATAAAAAAGCAACACCCTAAACATTAGAATACATTATGAAACAGTGAGTTTGTTGACACTTAAAATGTCTAATAAGAAGCCAATGACTAGATTTAGTTCATCAGGTAAATATTAGAATTTTATTAACCTCAATCACTGATGTATTCCTTCCCTGTCTTAATTATATGCATACAATATTCAAATAAATAAAATATTAGTTCTTGCAAATGAAATACATTAAGCCATATACCAAGTAAAATAATCACAAGCATCATTAATGCTAAATTTTTCCTTGGATGATCTCTAGGGTCTCTTCCAGATGTTAGACTCTGAGAAAAATCTAAGTCCAGAAGAATCACATTGAATTTCTAAAGCAAGCTCTCCTGAACTTGCCAAGGCGCTGACTCATGTAGTGTACATAACACTCTTCTTGGAGTTTGCAAGGCCAAGTTTCTCACTCAAGATTGTGTAGTGGGATTTTCTCATCCCCCATTCGATTTCCTGAGTTTATGACGTGTCCCCTCTTGACCCAAATCAAACGGTCCATGCAACGAAACCCTGCATTAAATAAACTCATCATTTTTGTTCATGCTTCAGTGAAACAGGCCATAATAAAGCATTAGTTCTAAAGGTCTTTATTCCCTGCTAGATGATGAACTCAATATTATATGCAAAGACTATTTGTCCTGGCTAAATTCAATTAGCATTTTCCACACATTCAGATTATGTAAATTAGTATCATGAGCTGACAGCAGGATTGTTTTTAACATGTCATTAATTTTAGTTGTTGAGTTCTAAGAACTAAGTTTGTAATCTCTTGTAAAGTATGATTTTTTTTAAGTCTTGGGCCTCTTGTGTACTTAAATATTTGTCTTCTTAGTATTGTCTCAAGACAGGTGCAGAAAGGCTGAAGAAGAAACATACCCCTACACACACAAACACACACACACACACACACACACACACACACACACACACACACTCCTATTTATTTAGGATTATTGTATTGACTAACATATTTCCACTGACACCAAAGACTGTTTTCCAGTAAAGTCCCATATTATTGACCCAGAAATAGAAATTCACTAAATGCAGCCTCTTACTGAAACTGGAAATAAAAAAGTTAAAGACATAAAAGTTAGGTACATATTCCAAGACCTTCTTATCCCACTTACGCCATGCCAAGGTTTGCTTGCTTGGAGATCATTGGTCACATTAATTAAACATCACTTGTGTGGATCATATTAGAATCTGAGCAGATAACTGAAGAGACTAGGGGGCGACAATGTGTCCAGCTTTCAGCACTGAGAAGACTGAAAACATATGGGTCTTGTTCTCAGCAACAGACCTGGACAAAATGCCAGCGAGAGTGAAGCTAAGATTGAGGAAAATTAATCGGTCTCGGTGTCTGAATACAAGGTTCTTAGTTTTCTTTTCCTTTAGGACGCCTTCCAAGAACTGCAAGAGGCTTCTCCCTCACCTTATCGGCTGGGCTGTTTGTGTTCCCTTCGTTAGAATCAATACATGTGTTTTTGATATTTGGCAAACCAAGATTTAATTATGCAGCTGCAAATTCCTCACATAAACGAAATGTATCTTAGAGGTATAACAACATTAAGAAACCATTTTATAGCTTGAGAATTCAAATGGGTGAAAATCTATTCTCAACCCCTCTTTATTTTATTTAATTATGGAGGACTTTTATGTTACTGGAAATTGAAATGAAGACCAGAATAAGACTATAGTTTATCCAACATTTGTTCAGATTTTTTTCGAAAAAAAAGAAGATGCACAGGATCGTCTGAGGAAGATCACATTGTGAATTAATATTTTAACTGTGACCCACATATTTATTGCACTGTGATATACACAGGAGCAACAAATGAAGTGCTAGGGTTTTGTCACTATTTTACCAAAAAGAAGTAGATGTTTTATTAAAGAAACCATAAGGTTGATTTTTTTTTAATTTGCCAAGTGACTCTTGATAATTAATTATTTACTGAACTTAATATTTGGCACAATTTAAACTGTTGAAAACAGCCATGTTTTGGCATGGTTACACACAAATGATTAATTCAGCATGGTTTGACTTGTCAATGAATACCCCTGTCTTTTGCAGTAGAATTTACCGGGTCCCAGGGTTTGGGCAAAATAAAATGTTGGAGCGGTTCCCAGTTTTAATAGTCCCAATTTATTATTACCACTGAACCCTGATCAGATCATGGACTGGATTAGATCCCAGTTTTTCAAAATGCCCCAATTTATGGCTCTGTTAGAATCCTGATAAAACTGTGTATTTGAATGGGGCTTTGGTTGGCTAGAAAAGACCCAGTTAATTACTTGTAGATTCTTATTAGATCATCCCAATATATGAAAGTTATGAAAAACATTACTAGATGGTGTTTCTCGGGATAAGGTCGAGCTCTCCTTTTAGGCTGACAGAAGGAAGTGATTAGGTTGCTGGTTTCCATGGTACTAAGCATCCTCAGTGACTGGGAAGAGGTCATGCTGTATGGCATTGATTACTGTAGTGCTCAGGTAGAGTGTGAAAATGGAGGAAAAGCACAGACGATAGTGTCATGGTCACAGCTCACCATTACCCTTTATTCGACGGGAATCTTTCAGGGTTACTCTTGATTTCCAGGGGCAAAGAGTAGGACCCAGGCACAATGTGGATGGCTTGATGTGATTGCTGCGCTTTCGCCTGATCACCATAACACCTGTCTTTTTAAAAATGCTGATGGTCACCAGCAAAACTTGGCACATTACCATATTCCTATAGACAGGCAATGGGAACACCTATATCCACTTGCCACGCCAGCATTTTTTATGAGCCAAAATCCTTTTATAGAATCTGAATCAATGTTAGAAGTGCTGTATTAGCAGCTACTTGTCAGCTGAGCTGGATTAATACATAAAATGAATCACTAGACTGGCACACTTTCCAATAGTCATCTAGGGAAGCTTCTATGAAGTGTACCCCTTGAGCATTGCTTTAAAAGAATGCTCCTGTATGAATATATCCGGAAGTAGCATGTCACATTAGAATATGCATAGCACTGTTTAAATCCAGTCTAAGGAAGACTTTAAACTATTTAGAGTGATTCTCAGAAATGCTTAGAATATCTGATCTAATTTTTTAAATGGGAAAAGATTCTTCAAATTTGGTTGATAAAGGGCGTTGGTTTTAATATACGCATGTTAAATAAAATATAGTTGCTGTAATCAGCAAACTGGTAACTCCCTAAATTTTGTGTCAGTGGAGAGCTATATTTGAGTGGAGAGTGTGTCTAGCAGTAGCAGAGTTGGAGAACATTTTCCGTGAAAGCTCTGGGGAGTGTAGACCGGTAGAAGCCATTGGAAGACTAGAACTGACATTTCAGCATCCCTGTGTTATCATTTGTCTTTACAGTGTGTAGTAAAACACTTTTAGGAATGTCCTCATATTGCCCCTGATTTCTTACCATGAGATGAAATGGCAAAAACAATACTTAAAGGTCTGTTTTATGCATTTTGTTTGGGGGAAATGCTTTTTAATTGCTAAGATCTTTAGAAGAAAAAAATTCCAAAATTTATAAATACATAAAAGTTAAATGATTCCAGAACATTTGCTGTAGACCTGTTTGGAACTGGACATTGGAATAGTAAACTTAATTTACTAAAAGTGCTCTAAATGTGCAGACATATCAGATTTTTAGAAATCAAAGAATATTCTAGAATGCTGTCTCATCATCTTTTCTTATTTGAACACATTTCATATTGTATCCTGCTTTGGAAAGCCTCCATGACAACATATCTGCTCTGCAAGGCAAGGTCAGGTAGTGTTCACATCATTGGCAAGCTTTCCTAGTTAAAAGAGTGCTCAGCTTATTGTCTTCCAGAACCTGCCTCCCTACACCCCACCAGCACATCCTTTATCTAGAAACTATGACTGAGGCCTGGGATTTATAATGAGAAACTGTGGATATGATTTTTTCATATTTCTTAAGAAACTTTGAAGATCCCTGGGTCTCCTTCACTTGGGGAAGTCTTTTCACCAAGAGGTCAGAACACTTCCTAGTTGTCACAGTTTGAAGAGGTTCTGTTAGCATCTATGAAGTAGAAAGCAAAGACATATCTCAACATCCTCCAATGTGTGGGGCAGCCCTCTTCAAAAAAAATAAATAAATAAAAAGGTATCTACCTAAGATGTCAGTTATGTCAAGGTTGACAAGGTTGAAAAGCCATATGTAAAATATATAGATAATATAGAATGTTTAATATAGATAGAAATATACTCTAGATATTTAAACCCTGTCAGATAAAAAGATAATATACATATACCAATATAGATAGGAATATACTCCAGATACATAAGAGCTCTGCAGTTGAACCTGAGAACATATAGTTTGAAGGCATTTGCTGAGTGATTTTTCATTATAGCCACATTTCTAACCAACTTGGCCTACCTTTGGCCTAGAGGATACATGTGGCCAAAAGGAAAGGTTCTGAGGCCCCAGAGTGGGTAGGGCACTGGTGATAGACCTGACTGGGTACGCACATAATACCATACAACCTTATATCCACAAGCTTTAAGGTTGTCATCTGGTGAGGAGTGAGAAAGCTGTCTGTCTCTCTGATTGTTGGGAAAATGAGAAGTAGTGTTTGCGAAGCCAGCACCTGGTTCACTCTGGGCACTGGGTGTTATTTTCCAACCTGCTTTGGGGATAAGAGCTCCCACTTACCCACTCGGTAGCCTTTGGAGCCTGGAATGCTCTGAGCCTCGCCATCTGTGAACGTTACTGAATTGGATCCCATTACAACGAAGAAGGCCAACTTGAGTGCAGACTTGGCCCAGCTGGGAGTGGTGCCAGACACGTCCATTCAAGAAGCATCACCTCATTTCTTATTGATCACCGGTGGTAGCGAGCTTGGCACTGGGCGGCAGCACAGTAGCGAGGGAGTGTGGTTGGCAGCCAGGGCTTGGCAGCATGAAAACAAATGCAAGGAGAAGGGACACACATGGGCAGAGTGCCTGCCAGCTCCTCCAAGTGCACAGGGTGTGTGGTTGTAGGAAACACTTGTAACCACAGCCACCAAACCCATGAAACCCTCACATTTGCATCTCTCTTCCATGTGCTGCATTATGAAGGAGATCTTAATTCTGGTCTGCTCACACTTTGAAGCTAGTCTTTGGTGGAAACTGAAGTGACTTGATGTTTTATCCCCCTTCCCTTCCCTCTTACCCACCTGACTTTGCCCTATAATTTAATTAATGATTTTACTATGCCTTTAAAGTGGCTTCAGACTAATTTCTAATAATGATATAATAATAATTAATAATAATAACAATATGACCTCTTTTCCAGACTCAAAAAGCCCTTTCTCTTTCTGCTTTGTGCCTCTGATATCTTTGAGAAATGAGAAAGCTGGAGTGCTTTGTGCTATGAACTAGAGGTCTACTTCAACAACAGGTCACTTTTAAGCAACAGTAGTAATAGAGGATTGTTTAGGAAAACATTATACATACATATGTTCTTGGAGGAACTTAACAAGTATTTAATGATTTGTCAAATCATGACTTTTCTTAGGTTTTTTTTTTTTTCAGTGTATATGAGTGTTTGAATGCATACCTGTGCACCACGTGTCTGCATTCCCAAAGAGCTAGAAGGCACCAGATTCCCTAGGAATGGAGTTACAGACGGTTGTGAGCTGTCACATGGGTGCTGGGAATTAAATCCCGGTCCTCTGGAAGAGCAGCTAGTGCTCTTACCCACTGGATCATCTCTGCGGTCCCAAGATATAATTTCTTAGAGCAGAGATTGTTAAATATTATAGATTAAAGTGAATAGGTCAGTAATATAGGTTGAATGCCCCTTAGCTGAAATATTTGTGTACAGAAGTATTACAGATCCAGGAGTTATGAGCTTATGTTTCTTGACATTTAGCCCCAGGAAGGGGGCTAAGTCAACCTTTCTTTTTTCTTTCTTTCTTTCTTTCTTTCTTTCTCTCTCTCTCTTTCTTTCTTTCTTTCTCTCTCTCTCTCTCTCTCTCTCTCTCTCTCTCTCTCCCTCCCTCCCTCCCTCCCTCTCTCTCTCTCTTTCTTTCTTTCTATTCTTCCTTTTTTCCTTTCTTTCTCTCTCTCTTTTTCCTTTCCCTCCAGAAGGAGAAAGCAAAGAATGAGAGAGTTTCAGAAAAATATGTATAACCTTTCAGAGGGCATAGGGAAGAGGCAGGCTTAGAACCCAACACTGTCTGACGGCAGGGCTCATTCTCATTCAAGGCAAGTTCACAGTTTATTGAACATGCCATTCTGACAGCTTCTTTGGGGTGATGTTGAATCATCACAGCATTATTAAGCTTCAGGGTTCCTGCAAAGTTCCTATGATAAAGTACCTGGAACTGTGCTTCAGCTTTGCACTGTTGTTGTCAGTATTGTCTTTTGATTTTGAAATTGTCTACACTGAATTATGCATGTTTGTAATTTCAAACATACTTTATCTATGACTAGATTTCTATTGTCCTGGGGTTTGGACCACATCATAATCATTCTTTTAATTCTCTCACTAATACATTATATTTCGCAGAATAAATAATAAATGGTTGTTAATGCATGTCATGTATGTATGTATGGATGGATGGATGGATGGATGGAAATATATAAAACCATGCTGTTACCCTAATTTAAATTTTATTTTTTAAGTGAATAATTGCTTATATGGAACTCAGAGACAGAATAGGCTGAACAAATGGTTGACAAAGCCATCTAGTTTACTGAAATAAGAGTTTGCAGAAGCTATGAAATGTCAAGAGATGCAAGCTCTTTTGTAGCTGCTAATAGGTTAGTAGAACTGGATCACTGAAGCATAATGGCCTGTCTATTAGAACTGTTCATCACTAAAGCAGATCCTCAAAGACAAGACCATACAATGAATGAAATCCATCTGCTTTATTAATGAATGAAAATGCCACAGGACCAGAGAGCTGTCTTTGTGGCTTTGTTTTCGTTTTTGTTTTATTCGATTGGTCTCATCCTCTTTCATTTGTTTAAATATAACCAGTTGAACTTCCTTTCAAGAACATTCATTTCAATATTTTAAAGTGAAATATTAGCCTTTTGAATTTGATGAGATGGAAGAGAAAGAGATACACTGTCCTTCGCTTATTCTCTGAGACCAAAGAAGGATCTCATTGTGGACTCTGTCGAGCTGAACCAGTCAGAATTCATGGTACAGATTTCAGGGAGCAAGCATGAAGAGCTGTGACAGCCAGGTAGTAACCAGATGCTGCAGAGTTGCTCCCTCAGGGAGGCAATACTAGAGAGCAATAAGCATAGACCTACAGTCCATGTTAGCACCGTGGGAGAATCTTTATCTCCTAAATCATTTCTTATCATATCATCTCCCGTAAATTGCATGTCTTCTCTTCATGCTGAGGTCCTAATTCTCTTGAAGCATAGGTGCTAATGTCTACTTGTTTCATTTCCTTTCATCTAGGTTATTTCTTTCTTGTTTTTTGTTGTTGTTGTTGTGAGACAGGGTTTCTCTGTGAGTACTGGCTGTCCTGAAACTCACTTTGTAGACCAGGCTGTCCTCAAAACTCAGAAATTTGCTTGCTTCTGCTTCCTAAGAGCTGAGATGAAAGGCGTGCACCACCAACACCTGGCTATTTCCTTCCATCTTAGTAGAGAGTAGATATTCAGTAAACAAAGCCCTGACTGGCTTAAAAGTAGAAAAAAAATCAGAATTTTAATTTACTCATATACTTTTTAAAAATATATGAAATATTAATAACCAATGGGACATAGTAACAATGTAGTAAAGTACCTTGCTAAAAATCTGGCCTATTTTTGAGAGCATGCTGGGTTCTGCTTAACAATTGCACCAACTAGCACCAGTTTTAAAAAGTAAATAGATGAGTAGATGAGGACTGGCTTAGACAAATCATATTTAAAATAATAATGAATTCCATTATTGACAGAATCAACAGCTAATTAAAAATTCTATCAGGGAAGATGTAAAAGATGGCAAATTTCCAATACAGATTGACACCAAGGGCACTGACATAATTGATATTTGTTCAATACCTAAGATGCTTTGCAATCTCTAATTGAAGCTTGGATAGGCAGGGAAACATCCAAGTGTGGATACACACACACACACACACACACACACACACACACACACACACATACACGCACAAGTGGGCACGCATGCATCCACACACACAAATATATGATATTTCAGAATGATTTCAGAACAAACATTCATCTTTGCAAGAAAGTATATGTTTTCAGCTAAGTGACCATAAAAGATGTTTTAATAGGTTTGCTCTGTTTAAGAAAAAATTCATTGCATCGTGATAATGTATGATGTAATTCATATGTTTTTAATCTGGCTATAGTGAATGCAATAAAGTCAAGATAGGATAATTTACGAGTTGGACATTCAAATTTCAGAGTTTCATTTTGTAATAAACAAGTGCATATTGAAAAAAGATCTGCAATATTCAGATGATTAAATATTCTGACTTTTAAAGAAAAGGAACATAGTGTCATTGTTATAATAATATGTCGTTATTATAGCTTGCTACTTTTGACGGTATTAAATACAAATTGACTGTATACTCATACAAGGTTTTTTTAAATACAGCAAACTAGAAGATTGGTATCATAATTTTCCCAGTCCTAACAATCAATTGTATTGACAAGAAATAGAGTTTTAAAGGATGGACAAACAGAACCTGACAAGGAGGTATAATGTAAAAGCAAGATCACTTTACAAAATAAATAGCACCGAAGTGGGCAGTTTAGTATTGAGGAAACATAACTCTTCATCTTCCAGCAAGCAAAGCTCCATGCCAAGAAAACAGACTTTATGCCCAAATACACCGCGCCTAAAATATGCCTGGGACCCAAGCTGAAAATGCAGGTCTTATCTGCTGTCTGTCATAGAACTTGGGAAAGAGAAGCAAGAAGATGGTGGGTTTGTAGCCAGCCTGGGCCACATAACAAGACTCTGTTTTGAAACCAAGGTGCAAATATTGTAAAGGATGCCAAGTTCTTGTTGTTATTGTTTGGCTTGTTTTGATGTTTAAAGACGAGAGTTTCTTTGCTGGGAAGCAATTTGAAATTCCTGTAGGTAATCCAAAATAATTTTGTAGGTAACCTACAACCATATCTCCAAGCCTAGGTAAATGTCTCTTCTTTAATTATTTTTATTACATGTATTTATTTGTTCGTTTGGGGTGTGTGTGTGTGTGTGTGTGTGTGTGTGTGTGTGTGTGTGCGCGCCATTGCACCTGTGTGGAAGTGGAGAACAGCTTGTAAGACTGAGTTCTCTCTACCATGTGTATCCCAGGGATCACATTGAGGTCATCAGACTTGGCAACAGGGGTATTTACCTGCTGAGCCTCCTCAACAGCCCCTAAATGAACACCTAAAAATATACTTCTTGGACAAAGACCTTCAGGATGTAGAAACAAGTGAGACCACCTTACATATTCTCAGGGTCTGCCTGAGAGGAGACAGTGTCAAGCAAGTGATTATCTTCAGATCCTAAAGGTGGGGAGTGCAGTCTGCTTCATGGGATGCATATCTTAGCACTTTCCCCATCATAGTACGCTGCCTGGTTCCTATGTGCTGAAACCTTGCTTGGGAGGTCATCCCAGTCCCTCTTACCTTTTTCTGTAGAGCAAGAGTTTTTTGGTTTTTGGTTTTTTTTAATCTGCCTTGTGCATAGCAGTCCTTAGTGCCGTTCAGGCAGGACCTTCTCTGGGCGCTCACTGTCTCCTAAGGCCTCATCCTGAGATCCAGTGAATTGATGTTCATTTCAGTCTTGCAAGCCATGTCTTCCTAAGCAATTCTCCTTTGATTCCTTTTTGTATCCTTTTGTTCTCTTAAATCACTCTTCTTTTTTCTTCTATTCATTCATTCATTCATTCATTCATTCATTTATTTTACATTTCTCACAGGAAAAACTACCTATGTTTTGTCATTTCTGGCGAGTCATTCACAATTTCAGTCCTAAAGGCATGTAAGAGAGATTTGAAGCTGAAAATATAGCTCAGTGGTGTTGTCTACCAGGCCCTATTTTCAATACCCAGTGTAGAGAAATAAATAAGTAAAGGGAACTAGAGAGGGAGGAAGGGAAAGAGGGAGAGAGACAGAGATAGAGACAAAGACAGTGAGGGAGAATGGAGAGAAGAAAGGAAGAAGGAAGGAAGGAAGGAAGGAAGGAAGGAAGGAAGGAAGGAAGGAAAGAGAAGGAAGGGAGGGAACAAAGGAAGGAAGGAAGAAAAAAATATTTTGAAGAAATATTATAATGATCTGGAGAATGAACATATATTTTTAATATATTTAGATCCCTGAAATTTTTACCCTGGGCCATGTTATCATGAATTTAAATTTAATGTTAAATTGAAGTTATATAAAAATTATAAAGTCCAAGAATTTCAATAGACAGTTTCCGGCTATGAATGACTTGTGACTTTTTAAAGTTACTTTTGGCCTAACCTCTTCAATAATTCAGTATGATAGTGCTAATTTTCAACTTGACAGACTCTAGAATCACCCGGAAAACGGGCCTCTGAACATGCTTATGGGGGAATATATCCTGATTTTGTTCAATGAGATGGTAAGACCTCTACCCACTAGGTAGCACCATTCCCTATACAGGAGATTCTAGGCAATGTAAGAGGTAGAGAAAGCCAGCTGAGCATCCGTGCATCCGTGCATCCGTGCATCCATCCATTTCCTTCTGCTTCTCTGTTGCGGGTGCAATGTGATTAGCTATACAAGACTCTGCCACTGTGACTTAAAACACAATGATGGACTATAACCCAGTTGCAAACGTGAATTGAGCAGGTAGGCACTTGAGGAAAATGGCAAGAAGCAAAGCCTAAGGTGTGTCCTCAACAAGTTCATGGGTAAGAGAAAAGGTAGAGCACCATGAATTTCATAATGGTAAAGCTAGACTGCAATGTGTTCTGTACTAGAGTATGAAATTGTTATGTGATCACAGAGAAGGCAGACGCACACGAAAATAGAGCCATAGCTGGGACAAGAGAACAGACCCTCTTTATCATCCAATCTTTGTAGACACTTGCAATGAAGTCATTAAATTCAATTATAAAGTACAACTTAACTGTGCTGCAAATTAAAAGAGACTTTTAAAAAATTTAAATTCTTAATCCCATCAATAATACATATTGTTTTGCTAACTAGAGAGCAATTTAAGACTCATGGAAATTTTTATTTAAAATCCAAGGGATTTTCCAAGCCGTCAGAGTGTTTTCTGCATGGTTTCTCTAAAGTTGGGAGGGTGCAGTTGATAAGCTTAGAGCAAAGCTTCATGGGAAAACAAATAGTAGTTATCTAGTAGTTATCTGAATCAAGCAAGTAATCATGGGTCATGAAATCTATCTCTGAAGATTTTTGTTTGAAACATATAGAAAATATAATTTACCCATAAACTTTAATTTTAGTAATTTGCAAAGCTGTATTTGGAGATATATCTTATTATAGATGTGTATATATAGGTAAACACATTGGTTATATGCCATCTAATTATATATAATACTGTGTCTTACATGTGTATGGTGTTGTTAGAATGTAACCAAGGGCAAGGCAGACAAAATGAGCTCAAATTATAATTTTGAAAAACTGAAGAAGGCAACTATTATTTATTTTATCAACTTATCTTGTCTCACACATTGTCATGAGTTGAAGGATTCTGTCTGGTCTACCAGAAAGTATACTTTCATAGCATATGCCTTTCACACATGCTTTCCTAACTTTTTCAAATTAGCAGTTACACCCAGACTTCATTAATCTGGACTCAGTTAACCAGATTATATATCATGATAATTTGACTTACAACTATTCAATATTACCATGGTGTGAAAGCAATAGACAGTCAATAGAAAACCATGCTGTGGATTCAGATTTTTTCCCCCAAGTCTCCATATCTGATACAGTCAATTCTCCTTTGAGCGCCCAGACAGTGACATCTAGCCACAGCTCCCAGTGAGCCATTCTTCTTCAGGACCAGCAGCTGATACTCAGCATTGCTGTGTGTTACTAAGCTATGCTGTTCAGTAGGTTTGGAATATTCATTGCATTTTCGACTTGTGGCAGTATCTACTTATGCAAGGTTGATGAGGATATAAATTTCCAGTGAGTCAAGGGGCCTCTTTAATTTATCATTGTCTGCACATTACAACATAAAGGGAAAAGGCAAAAGAGTCAAGAAAAAATAACCACTGTGGAAATCAGTATGGCGGTTTCTCAGAAAATTAGGAATCAAACTACCTAAAGACCCAGCCATACCACTCTTGGACATACACCCAAGGAATGCTTAACCATACCACAAAGATACATGCTCAATTATGTTCATAGCACCTCTATTTGTAATAGCCAGAACCTGGAAACAACCTAGATGCCTGTCGACTGAAGAATGGACTAAGAAAATGTGGTACATATACACAATGGAGTACTATTCAGCAGAGAAAAACAATGACAGCATGAAATTTTCAGGCAGATGGATGGAACTAGAAAAAAATCATCCTGAGGGAGGTAACCCAAACCCAGAAGGACAAACATGGTATGTACTCACCCACAAGTAGATTCTAGATATAAAGCAATGAACAGACTGCAACACACAGAACCATGGAGGCTATACATATAGCATGGAATGACTGTGGCTTATAATAAGTTTTGGTTTTACTCAATTACTGAGCAAGCCTCAATGAAACATTTCACTATCAAGATAAGAATTTATGCTGTATGAAGCTGATAACAGAAAAATTAATTAATTTTAAAAAATAATAATAAAAATAAAAATAAGAGAAAATTTGAACTATTAAAAAAGGATAAAATAAGACACATTCTCCAGTGCGAAGCACATGGTGGACACTCGGCAAATGGGCCGAGTGGATGGAGTCCATGGCTGGTTTCCAGTTTGATTGTCCCTCCTCAGCACCCAGGCACTGTAGGGTGAGAGCTGGAGATGCAGAACATAGCTCCTAGTAAGGTCTACTCTTCACTCTTAAAAAAAATTAAAAAAATCTGTTCAGTGAGTTCCATTAAAGCAAGTTAAAGGATTAATACATTTTAGAAAGATCTGCAGCCAAGAGCTTCAAACCAAAAGCATTTACTGCTTTCCTCTCCATCAAGCAGAAAATTCAATTAGCCACCACACACCTGGTCCCCAGAGCATTCTGGCCAACGCAGGCTGCGTAGCATTTATTAAAAGTATCTGTGCGCTGCCCAAGGTTCTAAGTAGATCTGTGAGGGAGATTAAAGAAACTGTGTGGACACTTTCAGGACAAGTTGTCTGGCCATGTGAAGATGGCATGGGTATCTCTCTTACCGCTCCCTCCCCTTACCTCCATCAGACCTGCATGATGGCCATTGCCATTGGCAACAACCGGTACTAACGTCCCAGAGCACTCTTCAAATGGGTTTCTTTGTGTTCCAGTTAGTTAAACACCCCCCTCCACCCGAGTTTGGTACTATGATAGTTTTCACTTACAAATGGCAGAGGCTAAATGATTTACTCGTGAAGACAAAGTGAGAAGGGAGCTCAGTTTCCATACTGGGCTCTCTGACCCCCTTGCCACATCCCAGTCTCTCCATTTCTAAAGCAGCAGGGTTTGCATAGCCGTCTGCAGCTGTGGTCTCCCCTGCAGAAGTCTGTGCTTCGGTGGCACCATGTGGGTGAGGATGGTGCCTCCCACGAAGATCTTAAAGCAAAAATATAAATGTAAATTTTGCTCATTAAAACCATAATTAATTTATTGAAAGTGAATTGTTATTATTTCAGGGACGAATGCATATCAGAATATGCTGATTATTTTAATGAACCAAGAGCCTCTTCTGGGATACTTCCAGGGTATTATTTGCAAGCAGGTCACTGCAGATTTTCTGAGGGGGAATAAAAGGATTGCTGCTCATTTTCAAGTTTTGCTTTATTAAAAATGCAAAAAAGAAATGTGTGCTGTATAATGTATTTAGAGTGAGGCTAAGAAGATACCTTTGTTTAGCAAATGGCCCGACAGCCTCTCTTAAACCTACAGTTCTCCCCGGGGGTTGTCATTTCTTGGGTTACAGTCATGCGCATTGTGGGTAGCTTGTATAGCTGTGACACCTAGTCCATGTCTGCACTGTTTCTGTAGGGTTGCCATGTGGAATGTTCATTCAGTGCTTTCCTTATACCACATCTTCAAAGTCAGTTACACTGGTCTTGAGAGAAGGTATCGTGTGGGCCAATTCCTTCCAAATGCTCTATCACTCTATCTGAATACATCTTAGTTGGGCCCCTGTGTTTCTTTCTGGTTGTGCCCCCTTCCTCACTTTGGAAGTACATCTCCAATCTATTCTTGGTCTTCTGTATCAGACTCATCTTCCCTCAGCCCCCATCATCACCTTCCAGGCACTGTGCTGTATTTATGCATTCTATCAATAGGTGAGGTAAATGATGCCTTTGCTTACATGGTGAATAAGAAAGAGATATCAAGTATCAATACATAAAGTCACTAAATAGAGCAATGGGGTTGGAAGATGGAACCTGGCATGGTGTCTTCCACAAGGAGACTCAGGCTCCATCTCAATGAGACAGTCACAGCATGGGCAGAAACCAAAGCGAGTGCCCATCAAGCCTGGAGCAGAGGAGGCTGCAAGGTTGGAACTTCCTAATTATGGGAAAGGAGTGATGTTAACTGAAGTCACAGAGGAGACAATTGTCAACTGTACACCATATAAGTCATAGCTTAGATGTGATATACGTGATAAAGGAGACTGGGAGTGTTCCAAGCAGAGCAGTGCTTAATAAGAGATTCACTCAAGCTGCTCTTTAAGGAAGTGAGATAGCTAACCACACATCTCTTTACTTCTAAAAAAGATGTGTTTTTACTGACATTAGGTATGACCTAAGTGATATCTAAATCTCAGGGAGGGATTAAAGGGATGAAGGGAAGTAAAGGGTGTTTATCTACATCTTAAAATCCAGACCCTTGCATTACCATGCTAATAACCGTAATAAACAATGCCAGACCTCCCTTCACCCAACACTTCACAGACACATTTGCAATTTGGAGTTCTAGGAAGAGGTGAGCCCACCCTTCTCCACTAGTAAGAGATATCCTGTGTTAGATACAACAATGCCTAGTCCCAGGATCACAGGATAGACAAAGGATTAAGAAGCCAGCTGAGTAATGTTCCCCTATAAGGACAGGGCTAAGAATAAGCACCCAAAAGCATCTACCTAGCACACCATCACTTGGTCTTATAAATAGATCAGAAATTAGAACTCCTGTACAGATATCCATCATGTCTAATAAAATTCCCTCACTGTAATCCTTAATACAATATGCATGTAGTATAAGGGCCTTTACAAAGCCCCCTCACACCTCTGATACATTCCATTGTAGACCAAGAGTCATGCTAGAATAATTTTCCTTAACAGCCCATGGAACTGAATGGGCTCAATCCTTGTTTCCTAACTGCTGATCAGCTCTCTGGTAGAGTTGCTGAGGATAGCAAGACATTGTCTGGATTAGTTTATTTGACTGTCTCTGATGAGGGACACCGATGATGTAAGTGGCTGTTGGCCTTCTCAGTGATCTTCCCTTAGTATACATTTGTCATCAACAGGGAAATTCAATGGTTGATCTACTCCCTTTAAGCTTAGGCCCCTGTTAACAAAGACCCCATTGCTGTCATGTCAGAAGTAGTTGCAGACCTTAGTCTATGAACTTGATGGACACACCCATGTCTTCTCCCACCTGGCACTGAAGTGTCCCCTGCCTTTTTCATCTAGGCTAGCACAGTTCCTATCACAGGGTAAACACTAGATTTAGAAAAATAGGTTAATGGACCTCATTTTTTTCTAAGTATACCAGTAGAGTTTCTCAAGGACAAATTCACACTTTGAAGGACAACTCTTAAGAAGAACCACAGAAGATACTGTGGCTGAGGAAAATACTTTTCTCACCTATTTAAAGTCTACTGTATTACTAGCATAGAAGGGGAAAGACTGTACACTCTGCTTCTTTTCAAGGTGCAAAGACTGACTTTTCCTAATGAAGTGCCCTCCACCTGTGAACTGGGTGCAAATGGTGGGTGTTGAGAGTCTGGCTCTCTACCCACTTGGCTACTGGTAGGTTGCACATCTGAAGCGGGCTTGCCAGGCCCTATGCTACCTCATGGCACAGGAAACTGAACAGCACTTGCTGTGTGGAGCCCACATTGCCCTCGCTTCAGCACATTTTTATATGAGTAAGCATTTAACCACAAGGGTCAGAGCATGGCCAGGAGAGCAGCCACCAGGTGTGACATTCCAGGTGATAAAAGAGAAGGAAGAAGAGGCTTAAAGGGAAAGGAAAGGATATGAAGCTGGTTTCCTCTTATTCTCTGTATTTTTCCTGTTTCCTCTCCAGGAAGTTTGTGTAGACCTCAATATCCCGGTCAGTCAACACGAGGGATTTATCTTCATTCCTTTCCATATGATGGCATTACCACCATGTCAAAGGTCTCTCATTTATTTTTCAAAGAGAACCCTTGGCAGTCCTTAGGACTAAAAAGTGCTGTATGTCAGAAAAAAAAGGAATTTAATATAAAGGGGGAAATGCCTTATTTTCTCCCTGCCTCTCATAGTGGTACAAAGAGAGGGCACACATGAATGAGGGGAATTTGAAGACTAGGGACTGCTTCTTGCCACACACATATGTCAATAACAATACGGATAAGCCATATCAACAAGTTATGAATTTTATTCAACCAGCAGAGCTTGCTCAAGGGCAGATTCTTATAGCTCTTTCTTCCATGTTGCTTTGGCCAGCAGCCTGGGAGCATCTTTTAATGTCATCAGTGCTTAATGACACCATTTGTAGGGTACCGTCTATAGGATTTCTATAAGGAATCATACATTATTAGAGAATATTGTAGGGAGGCTGTGGGCTGTTTCTCTCCACCCCCATCCTTCTTTGGGGCTAATTTTCCAAGGAAAGCTAAAGATGTTTACTAAGCATTTCTGGGAAATTTATCCACATTATGAGAATACAAATTACAGGAACTCAATGCATTAGCAATGGCGAAAGTTTAATGGGTCTGGGAAAGGTATAAATTTGGGGAAAATGTAAATTGCAATAACGGGAGAGCCATCACTACATGGCAGTTCTCTTGAGATTGTAGTATTTAGAAGCCATATGAAGGAGTAAAGAATGTTGTGTTTGACATTGTTAAAGAAAAAAAGATAACTACTAGAAATTGTCAGTGACTATCAGTCATGATTTTAGATTATGCAATTGTCTCTATCAAAGAGATAACAACATTCCTCATGGGAAATTTGGTTGTCTTTGGGCCATCTGGGATATATAAATCCTTTCTGTTATCTCAGCTGGGCAAAGAACCAGTTAAATAATCTAGACCTTGTGAGTTAGAATG
This sequence comes from Onychomys torridus, assembly GCF_903995425.1. Lineage (NCBI taxonomy): Eukaryota > Metazoa > Chordata > Mammalia > Rodentia > Cricetidae > Onychomys > Onychomys torridus. Next base: position 47,247,112 of record NC_050465.1, read on the forward strand.
TCACATCTGACTTGTCCAGCCTTCCTAAACTTTATTGTTTTGCCCTGCTTGATGACCATTTAGCAATTGAGGGACAAGGGGGTGGGAGAGAATCAATATACCCTAATTTTTGTGAGTAGAAACCCATGAGATATTTCAAAAATGATGTCTGCAGCAGAGGACATGACTCTATCAGTAAAAGGACTTGCTATGTAGGTATGAGGACCTAAGTTTGAATCCCTAGAATGTCATAAGAGTCAGATATGGCCATACCTGCACCTGTAAACCCAGTGCTGTGGAGAACAGAGACGGGATGATTGCTGTTGCTTGCTGTCCACTAGGCTAGCTCCAGGCCCAGCGAAGAACTCTGTTTCAAACAGATAAAGATAAAGAGTGATAGAGAATACCCTGCCATCTTCTGGCCTCCCTACATGCATGAGCATGCACATATGTACCCCACACACAGGTGCTCATGCACGCAAGCACATGCACGCACACACACACACACTCAAATGGTATCTACATATTAGATTTTTGCAAATCTGGAAGGGCGCAATGTGTTATTTGTATATGCAAATAGAAAACACGATGAAAAGATCTATGTTTAAGATTCTATGGTCAGGGGTTGGGGATTTAGCTCAGTGGTAGAGCACTGAGTTCAGTCCTCAGCTCTGAAAAAACAAAAGATTCTATGGACAATGTAAATAGGCATATCAGTATTATAGAAATATTAGATTGCTTTACAGAAATATATTTATTTCAAGAAAAGTAATCATTTATCCCATCAACTGAGGTATTTTATCATATCAGTTCTGGATTAGGCTATCTAGAAAAATGAGTGATATGAAAGGAGATCATTTGGAAGAAAATTATAGACACCCCGGCAGGAATGAGAAAACAAGGAAAAAACCTTAATGCCATTAAAGCAGTTTTGTTGAAAAGATGAAACATTAATCACAAAGATGGTATTTGCTGGTCAGTATAATAATAATTTAATAATACTAATAACAATCAAACACTGCAGTTCTTCTTGACCAGGTATAGCTTGCAGCTTTGCAACCATATTGGTAAGGGAAAGCTGAAGAAACCCGGCCTGTTCTCTGGAACAAAGGATAATTGTAGTGACCTAATCGCAGCTTCTATTGTAAGAGCAGAGTGATAGCCAAGCAAATTATCTCCGCTGTCAAAAGAGAAAGCCATGCAGCAAGTACTTTGTAGTTTCTTTTAACGGCACTACTGAGTTTACCCCACGCCACTCCCCTGGAGACCCTTTTCTGACCTCCAGCTCTGTCACTGCTGTAGGTAGCAAACTTGCTTGTCTCCTCTGTACTCCCTTCCACTCTGTTGTTGGCCCTCACACAATAGCAACAGGGAGAGATGTCACCCCCGAATCTCCTTTGAACTGGTCAGACAGTCAAACCTGTGCCTAACAACATTCACCAGGAATAGTGTGTGAGACCACTGAAGTACTATAAAGGTACGGAAGAGGAAGCAGGAATGTGGGATAGCACTCAGTAATATTTTAGCTGAAGTCATAAAAGGCAAATGGGAGACTCAGAAAAGAAAAATAAGGGACTTGGATCACAATGTGTTCATATCACTATTATACGAAGCTCTTTGAAAAATCAAAAGGGAAAAATGCCTGGTAATCTGATGGAAAAATCAGCCAACGGTACAGACAGCTCACGGAAGAGGAAATGAAAAAGGCCCCTAAATATATGAAAAGATACTCAGCATCGCATAATAAGAGTCAGGCTAATTAAAACCTCATGGAAACATGACTTCTCACCTGGCTTATCAAATCTCACAGAGTTCGACAGTGCGCTCTGATGAAGACTAGAGAAACAGCTGTCCTCTTACAATGCAGGTGCTAATGGAAAATCAAATAAATATGGAAGGAAACTTACTGCCATCTAGACAAAAGTATATGTGTGTTATCCTTTACCCCAGCAGTCCTTCTGTGAATTCATCCCAAGGCCACAGTAGTAAAATACAGACAGACTGCTGCACAAGATTTTCCCTCATGGCATTATTTGCTCAGGCATACTTACTGCCCTGGCACTTGCCTTTACTCTGCTTTGCAAATATTGCATGTGTATTTTGTAAACTGAAGTTTTGTAACAACCCGTGTAGAGCAAGTAACTTGTTACCCATTTTCTCACAGTTCTGTGGTCATTAGCATTTTTAGCAATAAGATTTTTAGAGAAAATGTCTACTGTACACCCAGTAGACAACATCACAGTATAAGCATAATTTTGATAGGCACTAGAAAATAAAAACCTTTGTGTGTCACTTTATGGTGATTTTAACTTTTCTGCTGTGGTTGGAAAATGAACCCACAATATCTCTGAGGTATGTCTGCACTAGCAGAACACAGGAGATACCCAAATGTCCAAGAGCACATGACTCGTTAAATAAGCAAAAGCTTTTAGCACATGGTGACTATTATGAAGTTTTTGTTTTAAAGCAGCAAATATCTATTGGTGCAAATGAAGTATTCTTCTGAATGTCTATGTGAAAAAGTATAATGTAGTTATATATATATGTACATATAGTATCCTAGCTTTTGTATAACAAAGGAATAAATATATAAACATGTCTGCTCAAAAAAACAAATACAGTTACTCTCTACTGCATAGATAGATAATGACAGCTGTGTAATTTATTTTGGTCTATTTAATTTAGAAAATGACACATTTAAGGCTGGGGAGATAGCTCGCTTGGTAAAGGGCTTTCTCTGCAAGTATGAGGACCTGGGTTTGGATCCTTTGCACCCAGGTAAAAGCCTAGCCCGGCAGCATGTGTCTGTATCCTCAGCACTAGTGTTGCAAGGGGTAGGAGAGTAGAAGCAGGCTGATCTCTGGAGCTCGGAGTTCTACTGGTCTAATTAATCAGTGAGTTCCAGGTTCAGTAAGAAACTAGGTCTCAAAAATAAGGTGGACAAGGCATGGAGGTATATGCCTTTAATGGCAACACCTAGGAGGCAGGGGCAGGTGTCCTAAGTTCAAGGTCAGCCTGGTGTACATATGGACTTCCAGGACAGTAAGAGTTACATGATGAGACCCTGTCTCAATAGTGGAACATGATAAATACATTCAAAATCAACCTTCAATCATACCCCACCACACATACATAAACACACGTGCACTCTGAAAAAACATATACTTATGTTTTACATATTTAGCAATAAAAGTCAAAGAGAAAGAAAGAAAAGAATAATCTCCTAAAGCTTAGATGCAAACCAAGTTGATAACCTAACAAAAACAAATTGGTTGCATAACCTCTTAGGAAAAGTAAATGAGTGATGTTAGAAACAGTTTTGACTGTTCATAGTATGATAGAAAAAATAGAGATTTTCTATCTCTATTTTAGAAAATAGAGCCAAGATAACACTATAAGCTTTAATAGCCTAGTGGTAATTGCTATAGTCTAAATGTTTGGGCACACACCCCTAACCCAACAACATTCCTATATTGAAACCTGATTGACAATATGATAATAATAGGGGTGACTGGGTAATAAGGGGGAAACCTTTCAAAACTAGATCAGCCCCTTAGAAGAGACACTGAAGCTGCCTTGCCTGTTTCAAGACACAGGATACAGTAAGAGGCCAGCAGTCTACATCTGAGAATAGGACCCTCCCCTGACCCTGCTAGGACCCAGATCTCAAACTCAAACCTGCAGATCTGTGGTTGATGAACAAGCCCATCTACATTATCAGATTGAGACAGTGGTGTGAGTATTGTTATTTTAAACTATACATATATTTAAAGTTTCATATATTATAATACAATTACATATATATCATATATACATATATAATACAATTCATACAAAACATAACACAATTATATATATTTATATAAATGCACAATTATATTAGTATAAAGAATCAAGATCTTTCATTTTAAAAAGAATATGTAGGTTTTTATTTATAATTAATTAAGATTTCTGCAACGTTAAATTTGGATGAGAATTATCAGTTCAAACATAATGATGATTTTTTAAAACTATGTGCTTCCAGACACGATGGTACTCAGGGTGGAGATGCCTCACAAAACTAAAAATAGATCTACTATATGATAAAGTTACATCCCACTCGGGTCTACACTCACAGGGCTCTGAGTCAGCACATCATGGAAAGACACATACATGCATATACATGTTTATAGCAGAACTACTCACAATAACTAGGCAACACAACTGGCATAGATGTGCATTGTCAGAGTAGTAGATAAAATGTGTCGTGTATGCATGATGGATTTTATTCAGTCATATGAAATCATGTCATTTGCAAGAAAACATATGGAAATGGGGATAATTATGCTAAATAAAATAAGCCAGACCCAGAAATTCAGATATTACTTGCTCTCTCTTGTATATATAAACTAGGCTTCATAATAATGAAATGTATGTACATGTATGCATATGTATATATATATATATATATATATATATATATATATATATATATATATATATGACATGAATGTATAAGGTAAGCTATTTAGGATGAGGAAAAGTTATGAAGGGAAGTTAAAGGGAAACAAGAAAGAGGATTGGAAGGAAGAAAGAAAAATAAATATTTCCGCATCTCATATGGAGAGCTAGATTTTGTGTATGTAAATACATATATACATATATAACACAGCTCTCCTGGCAGTAAGAGTATTTCAACAAAATCTAAATTTGTTGAGGGAAAGTTTCCTTTATGGAAGGATCGTGTGGGTATGTTAATAAACACACACACACACACACACACACACACACACACACACACACACACGGCATGAAGACATAGGGAGACTATTTGCAGGGAGGGAGGGGACAAGAGAAAGTGATGGGCAGTGAACAGAAACAAAGCACAGAGCTACATGAGTATGAAAATGTCGTAAGAAACTCGTTATTTTGGATGCTTGCTTTAGTAAGATAATAGTCATGAATAAATATATATATATATATATATATATATATTTACTTCCCAGCTCCACTCATAGAAAACTCTTGGCAGTGAGCATGCTTGAACCTAGACTGTGGGTTCACCCACCATTCATTACAAAAGAAAAGAGTGCTGGGGAACAGCTGCTTCCACATGGCACCATGAGATTTGGGGTGAACCTGAGGCTACTTGCTCGTCAGATACCAGCAAAGAAGTGATGGAAAGTAAAAGGGTCAGGACAGAAGGATGGGGCAACTGACGTGGAGTCGTCGCTGTGAACTAACTATGGGCAACATGTGCAATGAAGGGAGTGAGGAATGCATGTGATTAAAACCCTAAATACACTGTGTTCATGTGTCGTGGACTTCAGTAAAAGTTCACAATAATTCCACAACCCCTGTAATGGAAGACTCAGAAAAAAAATCTCTCATAACTCATTTGTCTCCATTGGAAGTACCCAGGGCACGTTCACTCCTTAATCTGGAAATCAGCAATTAAAAAACAAGAAAGAAAGAAGCATTTATGCTCATCTGCCTGCACTAGGAGCATTTCACTAAAATCAAAACCCCAATATTGAGGGCAATGTTTTCTTATAGAAGAATTATAGGTTATATACATAGTATTTATTTAAAAACAACCTTCCCAATTTTACAACCTGTCACGAAACAATTCAGCAAAGCTCATCAATGATTAAATGCAAAGGTGATCACAGAACTGCCCAGTGGACTCCAGTTTGCTCTCTTAGTCAGTAAAGTGAGAAAACCAGGCACTGGATGCATTTTATATATGTGCTACTATTTAAAGTGCATCCCTGGGATGCTATTTATCCTGTAGCAACATTTTCATGAATTGACATTGTAACAATACTGAGTTATCTTCAATGCCACTGTTGTCTGAGCTAATCTAAATACAATTGATTTTGATATACAGCATATATCCTATGGTCGTGGCAAATAAAACTGTAATTCAGGAAAACTTTATGATATTGAAATACATACTTTGAAGTACATATTGAACAGAACTACCTTCTGAGACAAGATGATTGGATGGTAAAGGAGTGAGTAAAATATTTCAGTTAAATAAGCGAGAAAAGCAATTTGTTTATAAGTCACTTATGAAAGGGAAACCTGGATTATCAGCCAGCTTTTTAGCAGTCACACTGTTGTACAAAATGGAGCCACATGTATATACTAAAGGAAAGACGACAAGCCAATAATTCAATCTGTCAAAAACAGCCTTAGGGTATAGAAAGCATATTTTTACCCACCCAAGAGATGCTCCCCAATGCATTCTTCTTGAGGAAGATACATCCATGAGTCTAAGGACTGTGGGTCTTTATTAAGCCTGATTATGTTTCTAGAATAAATATTAAGCTACTTGCTGTGTTAGTTTGACTGAGAATGGACCACATAGGTTCATATGTTTGAATGTTTGGCCCCCAGTTGGTGGAACTGCTTGAGAAGAATTGGAAGGTGTGGCCTTGTTGGAGGAGGTGTGTCACTGGGGGCAGGCTTTGAGGTTTCAAAAACCCACACTATTCCCAGTTAGCACTCCCCTCCTCATCCTCTTCTTCCTCTCTCTCCTTCTCCTATCTTCCCCCGACCCCACCCCATGTCTGTCTCATGGGTGTTGTTTCAACAGGTAAGCTCTCAGCTACTGCTCCATCGGTGTGCCTGCCTACTGCTCTACTGCCGTCATGCTCACCATGGACCAACCCTCTGAAACTCTAAGCAACCCCCCAGTAAACACTTTTTTAAGTTTCCATGGTCATGGTGTCTCATCACAGCAATGGAGGAGCAGCATGAGGCTAGTCATAACAATGGGCCATTTAGCTTTCATCATCTGCCTTTTTAAATAGCAGAATTTGTACTGTGGAGGAGAGGAGATACAGATGTGATGTAGATGTGGCTGTGTAGAGAGCACAGGGAGGCTGCTGTTTACAGCTGAGTGTGTCCCTCAAGACTTCATGGGTTGGACACTTGGGCCTCAATATGATAGTGTTGGATGGTGGATCTTTATGAAGACGAGCCTAGTGGAAGGTTCCTAAGTAAAATAGGGTCATGACCTCAGAAGGGATTATGAAACTCCAGCCTCTCACGCCTCCTGTTTCTGTATGTGGGCTCCTGTGTCTGTATGTGGTCTCCTGATTCTGTATGTGGCCTCCTAATTCTGTATGTGGTCTCCTGATTCTGTTTGTGGTCCCTGTGACACATGTTCCTATCACAATTGCCTGAGATGATGCACCCAAGGGGGCCCACATCAAAACCTGTGCCATGCTTAGACTCCAACCTGAGCTAGTTAAGCCTCTTTTCTCTACTGACAGAAAAATGAATTAATATAGACACCTTGTGTATTACTTACAAATAAGGATGCTCTATAAGAGTGTTTAATCTGAGGCTTTGTTTTGTAAAATGTCAGTATCTTTGTTTCATTTTATAATTAAAAATAAAAGAAGAATATTGAAGTCCACCAACATTGTTTTTTAATATTGAGCACATGTGTTAGATAAATCGTATTTGCTCATAAACTTTACTGGATGCATTCTTTTGTAGAGAGGAGATAACTCAAACCAGCCATCATATTCTATATCATATTTATAGCCCAATATTGAGTAAATAATGCATATCTTTTGCACATTCATAGGTGTCCCTCCCTCTAATTAAAGAACATAACACCATTTCCGTAATTTATATCGCAAATAACAAGTTCCTTCAAAACTCAGGCCACATGCCCTGCCCTTACAATTCTTACTCATAGTCCCCAGGCATGATGGACCCTTACCCCCTTTATGTACAGCTTTCTTTGCCATTGCATCATAATCACTTATACTTATGTCTTCCTGTAGATGAACCAGGGACCAAATATGGCGCTGTTTTCTTTGTAATATACATTGTAATTGGAGCAAATACTCAATGCATAAACAGCCAAAGAATTACCAGAAAAACTCACAAGACACACTGAAGTAGTTTACAGTCCAATTAGGTGGCAGAACGTCAAGAGCGAATCAATAAAGGGTGTTCATTTTGTTTTGTTTTTATAGACTTATTCCAACATGTGGAAATGGGGATGTTCTCCACTCAGAACAAAGGGCATGCTAGGGTATAAACACAACACATGGAAGCAGACTGGTTTGTGTAATCCACCCATCACTCCTCTCCAAAAGGAAGCCATTTAGTAACAGTTACGAGCAAATTTTACATGGCTTATATAATACAAATGTGTCTAATGCTTACAAAATTGGACCTGGTAAATGCTATACATGCTGTTGCATTTGTTTCCATTTGTAACTTTCATCTTTTATTATGAAATGAAACAAATGTACAGAAATTTACACAGAAATCAATGGATTGAAGGAATTTACAACTGTGTATTTCAGATAAATACAGTTTACTGAGCCTACACATATCAGAGAAGACAAAGCAGTGAAGACACTGTGAGACTATGATTGACAAGCTTAGTCCTCTACTAGAGAAGATTAGAGATCATTGACTAATGGAAACTGTTGACTAATGGAAATTGTTGACTAATGGAAATTGAGTACTTTTGGTAAAAGTAGTTGAACTGAAGGAACCAAACACAAATTCAGTTATCACGGACCATGACATAAATAAAACAGATGCCAATTAATAATACAGGTTGACCCACCAGATGAATAATTCTCTGATGGGGAGCTCCACTTGGTGAAGACTGTGGGGTTACAGACTGTGAATGACTACTTGATTCTGTCTGCAATTTTTCTCACATGCCACAACATTTCTTCCCTAAAAACAGGTATGGGTATTTTCCCCACTATATGTGTGTTTATCTTGTGAATATATTCCATATACTGGGCACACATATATCTGTGGATGGGCAGGAAGATGATCTCTTCTTAAGCTGTACAATTTTGATTAATAGAAATATTACTAGGATATTTTTCATAACTCAGACTGACATAGGAAAGTAACAGTATTCTTAGCTTTTACATATTAGCTAATTTTAGACCTCAATGCAAATACAAAATAGACTAGTTGCCCCTGGAAACAAATTGCATAAGGACAAGTTCCCAGGTATATGTTGCTGTACCAAGGTCAGACGTGAAAACAACTTTAGTGCCGGTTTTTCACTTGCAAAAGCCTGGCAGGTAACATAAGGACATAACTCCCTGTACAAATCCTCTCAGGAACTGACTTTCTGTATGTACTCCTAACCTCAGTTTATGAAAGAATATTCAAAGTTCACCCAACTAACTCTTTATTGTTTAAGTCCTGAATTTCAAGTCACTCTCTGTTGGGGAATGCTGACCACTTCAGTCAGTGTGACATTATAAATAAGCCTGAGAGAAACTGTGTGATTCCTTACATGCATTGGAAAGGCTCTTTCTCTTGTTGTTTACTCAAGAAATGCTATGTGACCCTGAAAATGCAAGTCATGTTTGTCTGGAGTTTTTGCTGTAGAGAGAGATGAGTATGTAGGAGAGAGGTGTAGATGTATAGAGATATGTGACTGTGCACAGAAGTGTGGTTGGATAGAAGAGAGAGGTATAGAGAGAAGGTATGTAGCTGTTGAGGAACGATGTGTGGATAGAAGAGAGAGCTGTGTAGATAAGATGTATAGGTATGTAGAGAGAGCTGTGGAGGAGAGAAATATGCAGGAGTGTAGAGAGAGATGTGTAGAAGAGAGCCTTGTAGAACAGAGATGTGTAACTCTGTAGAGAGAACAGAAGAAGAAAGAGAAAAGCTTGAGAATAATAAAGTGAATGACCTTCAGCGCATGTATGAGTCTTGTTGTCTCAGAGACAAGAGTAATCTCTAATTCCCACTCTGAAAGCATTCTGTTTACTACTCTGAGTGCAGTCCTGGGAGCGGGTCTCTTGGGCTGCTATATTCAGTGAATAGTAATTTGTCATAACTGAGATAACTTTCTTAAATACATATAAAAAATTCCAAAACACATAATTTAGAAAGGTTACACTAAAATGCATTTCTAGAAGCAACCACATTATGACTTTTCCATTTATTCTGCCAGACAATTCCATGCAGGACTGCCAGTGTATAATTTGAAAGTACCACATATACCTATATGCATATACCTCCACTGACACCTAACTTCCTTTTAGAATAGGAATACCATTATTCTGGGAATATTGATCTCCCACTAGTACTGCTGTTTTAGAAGGCTGTGGAACCTTTTAGGGGTGGACCTTAGTAGATGAACCTACTCCTAAGTGAGGTTGGCTCAGTGCTTGGTTTGGTTTGGATGGTCTGGATTTACCTTTACTCCTTCACTTTCCTTACCATTTCTTCCTCCCTCTGCTTTGTTTCCATGAGGTTTCCTCATAGCTGGGAGACTGCTTACAGGGCATTCAGCTCTCCCAAGCTGTTATAGCCCATTTTGAAGTTGGGTCCTCACAAAGACACCATCCCAAATCCTTTCCTGTCCTCAGACACTCTTTTACTAAGTAAAGTAATGCTGACTAGGCTCCTGCAGGCTTTCTTTTTCACTTCAGGGAAATATGTGCCCAGCTAAAAAAATATAAACATGTATTAGCTCTTGGCATAAACCCTGTTTAAGGCTGAATCTCAATTAAATTGCAAGGTGTGGGATTGTAGCCACTTCTAGCTCCATTAAAGATTAATCTCCCCTCCCTACTCCTTGATTGTGAAACGTTTCAGTGAAAACGGTGAACTAACCATACTTTCACCCGATCATTTGTTATCCACTGGAGACCCCCGTCTGACTGAGAATGTGGGGAATGCTCTTCAAGGAAGACTATTGTGTCAGCGTTCTGAGGAACTGACTTAAGTGCTAGGCTGGCTAGTTTTGTGTCAACTGGGAGAACTTAATTAAGAAAATGCCCCCACCAGGTGTCCTGTGGGTAAGCCTATGGTCCATTTTCTTAAATGCTGTTGGATATGGGAAGTTTCAGATCACTGTGGGCTAGTGGTCTTGGTGCTATAAGAAAGCTAACAGAGAAAGCCATGAGAAGGTAGCCAGGAAGCAGCCCTCTTCCCACGGCCTCTGCTTCAGTTCTTGCCTCCAGGTTCCTGCCTCCAGGTCCCTATCTTGACTTCTGTAGATGATGGACTATAAGCTATAAAATGGAATAAACACAACAAAAACCTTTTCTCCCTATATTGCTTTGGTGTCAGGACCAAAATTTGGGGGGGGGGGGTACCAAACATTCCTTGAAGGGAGGAGTGAGGATTGAGAAATAATAGATATGAAAAACAGAGATGTAGACAAAGAAAAAGACAGAGACACAGGATAGCTTTGGGAGGGCTCTGGGTCAATACCACAATCACCTCAAGTTTATTCCTAATGGGGTTTTTATATACCAGCAAGGAGAGAGCAAAAAGACCTCCCCCTTTCAAGGTCAAGGTACAAAGTACAAACAAGTGTAGACCCTCCCTTAATTTTCAAAACACCTGGTAACCACGCCTTACAACAAAGCATCTTTAATTAGGCCTTGAAGTATAAGACACCTGGTAATCATACATTTGACCAAAACATCCTATTCTGCAGCCTTGTGGGACAAAGCAAACTCAGACTCTCTGACCCTGAGTCAAGATGGAATAAGGCCACACTATGGAGTCTCTGTGGGCACCCAAACATTGGGTCATGGTGTTTTATCACAGCAGTAGAAACCCTAAGACAAGTGGGATATGATGACATGCCAAAATATCTTTGATTAATTAGACTGACATAGTCTAATGAAACTTTCTGCAGTTGTGGAATTTGTCCATGTCTTCATTGTCAGTACAGAAGCCACTGGCTATGTGTAACTATGAATCACTTGAATGAATTTATAAGATTTAAAAAATTAGTTTGATATTATCTTAATTAATTCAAATTTAAATTTATAGGGTCACATACAGCATATGGGTACCACAGTAAAAAGCAGATCTAGGCAATATAAAACATAAATACTGCACACGATAGCCAAGGAAATGGAAATTAAAAGGGGCAATCCAGAAATGTAATGGAAAGAGACAATGCTATTTTCAAAGAAAGAAAAGAAACATTTCAGTAGTTCAAAGGTAATGTGCTCAGGAAAATAGGGAATTCAGTGGTACTAGAAAAGTTAGGCTATTCTGAAATTCAGGTATTTTAACAGGTTGAGTTTCCAGTGGTAAGGAGAATCACAAGTAGAAACAACCAGAAACAATTAGAATTTCAAACTGCATGGGGTGGATGTGGGTCAGAGCAAGACAAATGAACTTTTTTTTGACACTGTCCTGAGAGAGTCTCCTCAGCTGCTATGTGCCCCCTTTCCGAGACTGCCTCATCCTCCCCCACATGGAGAGACCCTGATATATGGCATAATAATGATGGTGCAGAGAAATTACTATTTCACCTACTGAGTGATTAATATGAAATTAGTTGCTGCCACCCTCAGTAGTGCAGAGGAGATCGAGGAAGAATTGGTTTTGTTTTAGCAAAGAAAAATACAAGATCCAACACTGCTTGACATACATGGAGAACTTTTTCATCTACAAATCTCTACACACTTAGCAAGCTTAACTAATTTGAAAACCTCAAAGAAAGACAGAGATGGAGTAAGAAACACAGAGCCCAGTGTTCTATTTCTGCTATTTTAGAAAAATCAGGCTTGGTATTTTCCTTTTCCATTAATACACAAGTGTAGCCCCATGCTGCAGCCAGGAGGTATTTGTCTTTCTACTGGCCGATTTCTCTCAAGGCATCACACTTATGAGGGAGAGGAAACATACAGATTCCCACCCTTGGACTTTCCTGGTGCCTTTTACCTTATTTACAATGGAAATCCATCCCTACCCTTGTAGTACAGGAAGCATTCTCTGATAAACCAGTCTGTACCATCCCTTGCAAAATGATAAATCTTGGCATGATGCCCATTTTGGGCTGTCTCAAATTTCAGTGGAGCAGGCTGTCTTCTTTATCAAAAATTATTCAGAAGAAACACCCATGAATCTGGGACTAACATGCATGGAAAGGAGATAGGCAAGGCCCTTTAATGGTGCCCTCCTGCGTAATCTTTTCATCTTAATTCAGAATCTCTCAGAGACTCAAACTGCCTTATGCAAAAAGCACAAATCCTTCCCATTATTTATACATCAGGTATAGTTTTAGCTTAGTCAAAACAGATATGCAATAATGTATCCTGGCATTTATTTTTATCTGTTGTGACCCCCGAGGTAGATGCTGTTTTTCCATCCTATGCTACTTTCTAATTGTTTTTATTTTGTTGGTTTTTCTTTCTCTTGCCCAATTCCTTCTCCTTTCTACTGGGAAAAAAAAAATACCTAAAATACAAACACTGTCCTGTCACAAGAAAAAAAAAAATACTTTGAAATATCTCGGCTTCTAAAGATTTTGACAAAGGGTATAATGTTTGGAAAATGAAAACAGCTGCCACATCAAAAACAACTGTATTTGTTTGAAGGAAAGTTAATGGGGGCGTTGGGTTTTGTTATGACTGGTCCAGGACTTCTGTCTGTATCTCCAGGGAAACATAGACCTTTCACTGCTAGCCATAACCCTCTTACCTTCTCTGAGTCCTGGACATCATTCTTCCTTTCCTTTTTTCATTTTTTCGAGACAGGGTTTCTCTGTGTAGCCTTGGAGCCTTTCCTGGAACTCATTCTGTAGCCCAGGCTGGCCTCAAACTCTCAGAGATCCACCTGCCTCTGCCTCTGCCTCCCGAGTGCTAGGATTACAGGCGTGCGCCACCACCCTTGGCCTGAACATCTCTTTAGATACCCGAGTCAGGATCCTCTTACTCTCTCATCCTATATAGACGACATCTTGTAGTCTCCAGGGTAAAAGGTTAAAGGGCCACCTTATGCCATCACCGCTGTCAAATAGGATGTTCTCATGAGTTTTCTGTCTTAGTATACTAGTGGGAGTTGAAGAGAACCAATCTAATGGTCTCCAGATAAATTCTCACAATTCAGGTGGGTATAGAATCCACATAAATATATTTTCTGCTCCATGAATAGCATCCACATAAATTTATTTTCTGCTCCATCCCCAGTAGTCTACATATTGTCACTGGCTAGCAGTAACATTCGGCGCTATACTTAAAGCTTTAGGGCTATGGAGTTCTGCCAGTAATGAAGTTTAATTCACTTATATGTGCCAATTCATCTCTGTCACAAGCCTATTAATTTCTTCATTATTTTACTCTGTCCCTAGCCCTTGTACAGTGAGGCACAATGATCCCCATTTATGTAACCAAAAAATGGACTTGGAGTCTCTTATAAATTAGCTTCAATTCTGCTGCTTTTAGTGACCAGACAATCTCTGTATTTCTTTTTCATATTTAAATCAATTTTTAAACTCTTCTTTAGAAGAATACACTGAAACTCTGGAGTACTAAAGAGTGAAGTCATATCAGAAGTGTAGGATTCTGATGGGCTCTTTCCCATGCAGGCTTGTCCCAAGAAAGGCCTTCATGGCATCTCTTCTGAGGTGTACTATTGCCACAGCACAGCTCCTTTGTAGGGAGGGACTGCTGTCAGCCCAGTCCTCAGTCAGAGATGTGTCAGAATACCTATAGCATTGCTATCAAAGTGAGGACTCTGTGACAAATAAAGGTCATGGATTTGAAATGAATCCTCTTATGCTGTTGGCATTTCTACATGGCGTGATCTTGAATGCACAGGGAGGTGACAGCCAAGCAGTTAGCAAGAGTTAACAGAGATTCCAGAGACGGTTGAGACAGTTCCATTGTTTCAGCATCTGAAATTCACATTAGGTTATCTGTATCTTGTTCTATATTTTTCAGGATCGGAGCGAAACATCAGGAGCTAAGGGAAAGGCAGGCAAGAGGTCTTGTTGATTATGCCACTGGAGCAATTGGATCAGTGCATGATATGGACGATGATGAAATGGACCCCAATTATGCCAGAGTGAACCACTTTCGGGAGCAAGGCACATCAGCAAATGTCTTTAGATCTCCATCTCCCCCTCGAGCTGGATCACTTGCTTACCCTCGGGATGGACGTCCACTATCTCCAGACAGAGACCACTTAGAGGGTCTTTATGCCAAGGTCAACAAGCCATATCATCCTCCAGCCCTAGCTGACAGGTAATATTAGTGAATGATGAATGCAGTTTTAATTCAGTAAGTTTCAAATCATCTCTACTGCTGAAGCAAATAAAAATGTATCCTTTCAATCTATTAAAACTGAAATGACATGGTGCCCTAGACAAGTGTTCCACTTTGACCTACCAGTAAAATATCAATCATCGAAAATAAAACAATAGCTAGTTATAAAGTGGCATGCATGGATGGTATCAGTAGAGTGCATGGCACAAGAGGAACAATCTTTGCAGAAATACAGTGGCAGAGAACTAATGATAAAGACTTGGAAGACATACTGTCTTTTGTCCCAAGAGCCCAAATGTAAAACACATATTCAAGAAGATAGCATGAAACTTAGAGGCAGGGAGTCGGAAAAAGGAAAATGGCTTCCAAGTAGGTGTAATTGGAGTGGGATTATAGATAACTACTGCAGTGTAGAAGACTTTGAAAAATAAGATTGGGATTTTATACTCAAGGAAAACTAAACTGCCTGGCTATTCACTGATGAGCAGAGGTGGGACATGAGACAATCTTGGTCCTAGGAGTTTGATGAAGTAGAGAAAGATAGGACATGACCTATAGGTTTAGGAGCAAGGGGAAGAGATATTGGGAGCATCTGTCAGAAGCAAATAAGGAACAAGATGACTCCAACCACACCTCTTGCCCAAAGAAAAATGTCCTGTCTTGGGAAAGGATGGCCTAAAAGAACTTCGGTCCGTATGCATTGTCGGGAGACCTTGGAGTCCCACATTCCGGGTTGATGGACCGTGCTCTACTATGACTGCTACTGCTTGAAAACTGTAGGGAGGAGGTGCAGAAGAGTGCACAAGAAGCTCTCATTCGAGATGGAAGAAAAAGACTCATTTTCCAGATTTCTTAGGGTTCTGACAACCACTGGGTCCCTAGCAGTAACCAGCTTTTGTGTGATAGCATGATACATTGCATATGTTTACCGTTTACACATTTCCCCAGCTGGGTGATATTATGCACTTTCAATTAGGTTGGGGAGAGGAAGGGAAATCATGGCATTTTTATGCAGACTGTAAAGTGTAGCTTCACAAGACTGATTACCTTTCAGAACCTTTCCAATAACCAAGAGGGAAACGAGGAGCAATTTTTAATCCTTACTGTCAAGCTTCCAGGTTGATAATATTAAAGAAAGATGGTCAAGTTTTTCGTTAAGGACAAAATGAAAATATAAATTCCTATGACTGTGTGATACGGCCATCATAAGTAAATTGCTAATTCCAAGGATTGATTAAGAGCTGGGCTTTTTCTCTCCAGCCTTCACGTAGGGTTGAATTTTATCATGTAAATAATAATACTATAGTAGAGTCTATTCTAGGCTAAAGCATAGTCAATCTTCCTTTCTCTAAGT
This sequence comes from Onychomys torridus, assembly GCF_903995425.1. Lineage (NCBI taxonomy): Eukaryota > Metazoa > Chordata > Mammalia > Rodentia > Cricetidae > Onychomys > Onychomys torridus. The sequence continues at coordinate 47,263,456 of NC_050465.1, forward strand.
CAGAAAAGGCTTCATAGGAATCCTCTTTGCATATATCAGATAGAACACCAGCACATAAAGACTGTATTTCTCAGACCTTCCCTAGCTGCTGTGGCCCAACGCTAGTTCCATGGGAATAAATGTGAGGCATTCTGAAAGAAGAGATTTACACCAAAACCACATGCAGAACTAAACCACAGAAACAGGTTTGTTTTTTTTTTTTTTTTTTTAGTGTAGTCTTTTCATTTTTGCCTGATATGTTAATATGTATTGTTGGGCTCCAAGATTACTATATAACCAGAACTCATCATACCCAGAATATTTGTCACCTAAAGTGACACTATATTTTTCTAAGACTCCAGATTGCTTAGATTCCTATCTCTGTGACAAAATCCATGAGATCCGACAACCCAGAAGAAGAAATCTTTATGTTTGTATGTGGTTTTCTGGGTCTCAGTCTGAGCCACAGTCACTTAGCCAAGCTGTTTCTGGGCTCCACATCATGATGCAGAGAATGTGTTGGGAGAACCATATTCATCTTGTGACTGCCAGAGGCAGAGAGGGTCTGGGGAGAGGATCAGGAATGTAATTAGCCCTTCAGAGTTGCACCCTTTATGATGCTTAATATTGATTGTGAACTGGACAAGGTCTAGAATCTGGACGTATCTAGGATGGAGTCTCTAAATTGGCCTAATTGAGGTAAGAGGACCCATGCTAGAGTAGGCATCAGCAAGTATGTCGTGGGCCAGAATCCCATATAAAATTTTAAAAGGGAGGGGCAAGCTGAACAACCATGTTTATCTCTCTGTGCTTCCTCGTGATGTGACCAGCTGTTTGGATTTCTGTCTCATCATCTTTCCACCATGATAGACTGACCAAACCCTTGGACTGTCAGCCTAAAGAAATTCTTCCCCCGTTTAAGTTGCTTCTTGCCAGATATCTGGTCACAGCCAAGGGAAGAATGACAGATGTCCCCCGGAGCCTTACATCCTCAAACTTGGCTTCACTTCTGAACATCTATGACCTAATCAACAGATTAACCCACTTACAACATGGCCATCTCTCTGTGGCCCCTGCTACACACACTGCTGTACTGGGACCAACCAAGCCTTCAATACTGAATCCATAGAGGAAATTTTTAGTTCGAAACCTTAATACACATGTGTACACACTGTTCTAAGTTAATTTTTACCCATGTAGGTAAACCAGGAAAGAAACCTCATTGGATAATGTTAAAGACAGCAACTATAAAATGCTGCCAAAAAAATCATTTATTTACTGCCAAGCCCAGACATCTATATGAGTAATGGAGTCTTAATTTTGGCTCTGGCCTCCTTGTGTTAATAAATGCTCCAAATCTGCCTTCTGCAGAGCTTTTTAGACAGCTGTTAAATTTTTGGACAGCAGATCAAAGAATAACTCTTTTTACCCAGAATTGTCTTGATTCTGCTCTTATCTTTAATTATATTTAAAGTCTGCTCTGTTCCTATTTCTTGAAGTCTTAAAGCAAGCAATTTTGCCTTGATGCATAGTAAGCACTAGATAATAGTAGCTATTATCATCATGGTTACTGTTATGACCACTCATACTGTCCTGTAGCAATGAAATTCGGGGCCCACGTACATCTCAGATTTCCTTTGGGCGATATTCCAAGCAATGTCTCCAAGCAGACAGTATGAGTTCTAAACCTACCTTATCTTAAAGCAAAAGGCCTATCACTTACCCACCTATCTGTTCAATCATTCTTCATTCAATAAGCATTTATTTGGCACCTACTGTGTTCTAGATAGTGTAGAAAGTGCCAGGGAAGCTGGGAAGATGATCATGACATATTGAGGATTAAAGGAGATCCTTTGCTATTCAGTAGGAATCCAAGACATATGGAAATGGAGAGTTGTAGTATCCAATAATAAAGGTGAAGGCTTTACTTTCTCATTTGGGCTACATGCAAGAGTCTTCCTAAAGCAAGTGATGGTGGAGCTGGCTGAGTGGAAGGGATCCTTATGCATGGATCAGGTACAATAGGATAACTGTTTTCCCTTACAAAACAATCAAGTGTGTACGGGGATCACGTTGCTAGAAAGAGCATGCGTTTAAGGAAATGCAGAAATGCCCAGAACATTGCATGTGGTGAGGAAGGAATGTGAAGAGTGAGGATGCATAGCACATTGAAGTCGTCGTGTGAGTGAATAGGTCGAGTCTCATGTGGATAGTCATTTGTTCATAGTAACTGCCCAGAAGTAGTAAGAGCATCCTACAGCTAACTCAGGCTCCAGAAATCTGGGTGGCAGCATGTGTACAGTGGAGAGTGGTGCATGTCCCAATCCTGCGGCCAATGTCATGATTGTGTCCACAGAGGTCAAAAGAATGAAGCCCGCAAAGAGAATGTGGCCGCTAACAGGTCATTGGCTAACTGAACGAGGACAGTGTCAGTAGGTCAGTAGCTTAGTAGGAGCCGAGGTCACTTACGATGAAAATTGGTGAGGCAGTCAGAATGTAGACAGCAAGCCTCATGGTAATGAGAAAGCAGAGTTGTGGGGTGGGAAAGACTGTCTTTGAAGTCGGGTCTAGGATGGTGCTTCAGCGCTAGCTGGCAAAGTCACCTCATGGAAATGCTGCCGGAAATGAGACTGAAGGAGTGTGAGTAACTTGGCCCCAAGTTAGGATGTCATTGCAGACCTCTCTGTGCCACGTTCTTTTCCCTAAGCCACCCTGTCACTTAGACATACCTTCTCCCTTCCTAGTACCGTATGCAGATAAAGTGGCTCAGTTTGGGTTCTTAACGTGTTAATGGTATGTTAAACCATGACTTCTGGAATGGGGCTGATCTGGGTCCAGTTCCTGTCCAGATTACTACTGCATGAACTTCAGTAAAATATCTTTCCCAAGATGCCATGTCTCATCCTCACGCACGCAATGCAGCAAATACTTACAGAGCATCTACCCAGGGCCTGGACTGGCAACCAGTCCTGAGCTCCTCGAGGATTGAGGGAAAATGGTACATTTGCTGCTGTACGTTAAAGACGCATAGATCTTAACAAAGGCAGTGGTGGGCACATGGTAGTTACCACAGCTGGGCTGTCGGGTTCCTGAATGGGGAAGTATAGGTGCAGGGCAGAGTGACAGGAAGTGTGGCACGTGAGAGCAGGGCTTCTCAACTCCTCTCAGAATAACTCTTTGACATCCAAGATTTTTATGTGACCCCCCAGCATGTAAGTAATAAAATACATACACAAGTGAAATACTAACTGATAATATATCCTAAATAAGTTTAAGATGATTCCTTATGTATAATTTTACCGGGCATTAAAAATGGAAGCAGATGTGCATGCTAATGAGATGGATGCTTGTTTATTTTACATAAAGATTTAAATCCTGGCTGAGTATTTGATGCTATAAGACATAAAGCATCTTCAAAGTTTTTCAAAATTGATCAATACTTTGATTTTATGATCATCAATGCTGAGACACCACTTCACATAAATGCATAGCACAAAATGACAGAAGTATGCTTAGGGCCCCTTTTTAAATGGTTGGAAATTCTGTGCTCATCACAGGCCAGAATTTATATAATGATTTTTTTCTGTGAAATTCAAGTTAGCAACTCTAACATCAATTTTTTCAAATCAAACATTCCAACAAAATACAGTTGAAAGATACATGAATTTGATATTTACATGCTGAGAACTGATGGTAAGAAAACATTAAAAGTCTGAGTTTTCCATAGTCATGTAGGGGTAGTAAAATTATTGCAGTCTGTAGCATCCGGTACTCTCAAATCTGAGCCAAGGTATAGTGTTCCTTGTAGGTGGCATGTGCATGGTAAAGTGTTTATGTTATGTGTTCAGGGCCAAGGCTGCAGGGAAGGTGGGGGATAGCATGGGTAAGTGCTGCCAGTACACCACAAATGGATTATGTGCTCATCATGCATCCAGAGACCTTTTACTGTTGCCTTTTTTTTTTGCAATCTTTATATTCATTTATGACCTCTTAGGGGGTTATGACTCACAGTATAAGAAACTGGTTATCTAGAAATCACATCTTTTGACCCTGGGTCAGCAGGATGAGGCATTCATTCTCACGATGAGTGAAATTAGGGGATAGCTGTGGGAGGAAGAGCTTGCCAAGGGTTTATACATGAGGTGGAATCCTGGCATCCCATAAGGTGATCAGTAACAGAGCATTCTTACCTCTCTATAAGATGGAAGCTTGTTACCATGATGCTTCAAATGCTGAGATGGTTAAAAACAATGTAGTTTCTGATTAAGCTTTCCTCTGTATAAAAATGTATCTGATACTGTATCTGTGCTCAAAACTGGCACAAACAAGCATACAGAAGGCATGACCCATTGCCCTAGGGTCACTGAGCAATCATTTCTTCAATATAAACTCCAGCTATTTTAGTCCTGCCTCATAATCCATGCCTGTACCCTCTTGGCGACTGGTTCCACAGATACACTCAAGTCTACGGAGTTTATGATCACTATGTTAATCATGGTGTACACAACTGGACACCATCGTTCAATGCATCAGAAGCAGAGGATTTTGTATTCCTTGGCCTCAGTCTTTTATATTTATTAATGTGACCTAACCTTGCACATCAGCTACAGTTTCTACCGTATGTTATACTATTTTATCTGAAACTCCTAGGCTTTTCCATTTGCATTATTGTTTCAGTTTATTTTCGGCTATTGTAATAAACTATGACCAAAATTGGAGAGAGAGTTCATTTCAGCTTGCATCTAGAAGGAACTTCAGGACAGGAACTTGAAAATAGGAGCTGAAACAGAAGCCTTGGAAGAATGCTGCTTGCTGGCTTGCTCTTCCTCACTTACTCTGTCTGCTTTCTTGGACAACCCAGGACCACCTGCCCAGGGGTGGACCTGCCCACAGTGGGCTGAACTCTTCCACATCAATCATTAGTGAAGACAGTACCCCCACAGACTTGTCAACAGGCCAATATTATGGAAGCATTTTCTCCATTAAAATTCCCTCTTCCCACCTGACTCTAACTTGCGTCAAGTTGACAAACCACTCTCTGTGACAATTGTCAAGCTATGTATTGTTGAATCTTGTATTTATAGAATGGCATTTTTATTGGAGGATATTTTTGTATCCAAGCTAAAAATATACTATACTTGTTAGGATTAAAGCCATGCATGGCGACATACATCCCTAATCCTAATAAATCCACTGCTGAGGCAGGAAAATCATGTTTGAGTCTAGGCTGGGCTACATAGTGACACCCTATCTCACAATCCCCCCAAAAAAATGTACTTATTAGTTTTAGCTCATTGTTATCATCCATAAAAATACTCTCTTTTTTTGTTCAAAATATTAGCTATGCTTCATAGGTTAGTTTTGTCACTCTCATATTTAATCATTGTGACTCAACTATGTCATTGATAAGATCATTGATCAGTGTCAAATATAATCCTTGTAATTCATTACTCGAGACATTCATTAATCAGCTCTCTGTGGGATCTTCACTTAGCTATTAATTTAGTTGACTGGTGTGTAGTTTACACTCTCCATTTCAACTGGAAGCATTGAAAACCTCTGACTTACTTTGATATGCCCCATGCTTGGAAGTCACTCCATTTACCTTCTCTTAACCTAAGCAAGAAAGGAAACCATGTATTCTTAGTGAATCATAAAGGAATTAATTTCTCTAACAGATCATCCAAATAATGTATAGATTTAGATTTATTTATAAGATTGTATGTGATCCAATAACACTGGATTCTTTGTATTTGCTTACTAAATGTTTCTTGGCTAACATATGACAACTATGAAATTAAAGTGGTAAATAGCAGGGGACACCCCAGTCATCCAGGTAAGTGGCCTCAGTGCTCCAGCATGTATTGACAAGTGCTTTGCAGAAACTTTTATTAAGCATCTATTACATTCCAGAGCTCATACAAGAGATTTTAGAAGTCCTAACCCTCAAGAAACTCAATCTAATGGCTGAATATGTCTCATAAACAAACAAACAATATGATGACAGTATAGTGTAAATAGAATCCATTGTAAAAAGAATCTTTAAATTATAGTGCATTCAATTGTTGCTAGAATTTTCTCGAGTCCCGCGGCCACTCAAACCAAACCAAGTAAACACACTGAGACTTATATTGTTTACAAACTGTATGGCCATGGCAGGCTTCTTGCTATCTAGTTCTTCTATCTTAAACTAACCTATTTCTATTAGTCTATAAGTTGCCACGTGGCTTGTGGCTTACTGGTATCTTACATCTTGCTTCTCATGGCGGTGGCTGGCAGCATCTTCCTGCCTCAGCCTTCCACTTCCCAGAATTCTCCTCTCTCCTTGTCCTGCCTATACTTCCTGCCTGGCTACTGGCCAATCAGTGTTTTATTTATTAACCAATCAGAGCAACACATTTAACATACAGAACATCCGACAGCATTCAATTTTAGAAAGACCTGAGGCTTTGGGGCCTTCCTGTGACATTGGTTCAAATGGATCAATTTTTCAAAAACTTAAGTTTTAGAACTGTAAAATGAAGAGAAGGATATACCCTGTGTCCAGTGGGCTGTCTATGACTTAAGTGAAATAAGCCCATTGCTTGCCTCAATAAACATCAACTATACATCTCAGGAAAGCTTTTATACAATAACATTGGACCATATAACACAATAGGCTAAACTGAGAAGGTCAGTGAATTAAACACAACTGTTTATGAAGGTTATTACTGTATCTTGCTGTTGACCCTTGAAGTCATGCATCTCACTTAGAACCTGATGGATTCCATTTGTTCCATGGTCATATGACTGAAAGTTAATCCTGCCTTCAACTCTAACTCTTGCTGGTATATTATAATCATCAGAAACAAAAAAGTAGAAAGAGAAAGGTGAGAGGATAATACACAAAACAACCAGAAAACATCCCAGATTCTGTGAGATTTGTCATATCATTTGCATAAATGAATAATGTAGTTGTTGAACAGTGGGATACTTGGTAGTTATCTTTTTCAAACCATAGCTCGTTAGATATTCCTAACCTAGTCATCAGAATGAAGGTTATCTTCCTTCCATGTCACTTGAATGTCCAGTATCCACATACTGAGCTAGCCCAATTTCTATGGGCCCTGGAAGAGCTGTCAATAACACAATATATGAAATCACATCTTTTTACTATAAAACTAGAAAACTGAATGGATAGATTTGTGTTTCCCATTCCTGTGGCCCTGGCCTCTTCACATGGCCTCTATTCATCTTCTTCCTTGCCTTCAGTTTGGGGAAGACTTGAAGCTGTGGTCAGGGCTTCCTGAGGGTGGGTTTCATCTTTATGTTGCATCATAATTCTAGGATAGTCTCATGTCTATTCTCTGAGAAGAAAGATTTGAAAGGGTTGAATAGCCAATGAAATACTCTAAGCAAGTTGATCCCTTTGTTAAAAAAAAAATTCCCGGTCTCTAGGAACTTCACATTGGCAAAGATTAAAGGGTCATATCTATAGGCAAGAGAATGTTGAAGAATAGTGGAGTCGTGTTTCTTTATCTTTTCAGTGAATGAAGTCAAAAGAGAAAGGAGTTCCACGTAGCTTTTCTAGATCACCCATGGAATCTGTCACAATCCGATCAACTCCAGATGACTTATTTCTTTTCCCCGTCCTCTCCTCTTGAATAATGCAAGTATATTCTTACTAACATCGCATGGGAGGTTTTCCTCAGCAGCAGCTTGTAGCCCCTGTCTAGTTCAGGCAGAAGTATTGCAGTCTGAGTAACTTCTGCTGTTACTTACCTAAAGTACTGGGTAGTTGTCTTCTCGCTTTTGGCAATCACTGAAAATTTTGTTTTGGGAAATTCTCCAAGAAGAGTGAAGATGGATATGGAAGGTATTACCAGGCTCCATAGCCAGGTGGGAACAGCTGGGAGGGAACATATCACGTGTTCCTGGGGCAATGTAGGATAATTGATATCTCTTGTCACAACAGTGTATTAATTGCAGAGATCCTGCATTTCACTAAGCTGTGCTCTGTCACAGACAGCTCACAGGAGACTGATGTTTGTTCCCAGTCTCCTCCCTAGTGATTTTTCCAGTTAATTTTATTTCAGTCTCACAGTATTTCAGATCTTCCTTCTGACTCATACCTTCATGAAACTGTGTGTGGGATCTGAACAGTGAATACAGTAATTTCTTAGAGATGTAGTTTTTTTTTTTTTTTTTCTCTCCTACAAACAGAGCCAAAGCCATCATCTCATTTCACTTCAGGAATCCCAGTGATAAATGCTATTTCCATGGAGATTTAACTCATCAGTTGAATGAAGCAATCAGATCCCCACCCCCTCCCCAGAACATAATGCCATTCAGGTTTAAGTGACTTTTAGACAATAATGAGAAATCTCTTAATGAAAGAATCTCTGTGGCCAGATAACTGCTAAGAATAACTGATATATCATTAACTCTACTTTCCTCCACCCCTTCTCTGTTTAAAACTCAATGTTCTCATTCATTTCCCTGTGTCCTGAGAGCCCTGCTCTTAGGACAGTGCTACTGATAACAGACAGACTAAATCATCAGTCTTCAGGAATGGGAGGTGTAGACAGCCTTCCAAGAAGGAGGGTTGACACACAATGATGGTCCATTCTAAGACCACCTCCCATCCTAACCCCAGATAAATAAGCATGTCCAAGGAACACTCTACCCTGATTGTTAAAACTATTGTGCATTTACTCACTTAAATGTTTTTCAAATAAATGGCTTGAACTTTGGAATCTTTTCATCTAGCTAAGTCTCTTTACTCAGAGGAGATTAAAGGGTGTGCATAGGCTATCCTCAGTGAAACATAAAACAGCATGAATGGAATAGAGAGGAAGAGCTCCTACTCTGTAGAAAGGATGCTAAATGTATATAAAAAACAGTCATGTTCTTCCTTGGCTATCAGACAGCACTCCCTCCCTCCCTCCCTCATTCATTCATTCCATAAATTCTGAGATGCCTGTTATATACTAAACACTGTGTTCAAGGCTGTGAAGATGCAGAAGTGGATCAGAAGCTTTGAACTTCGTCTCTTTTTCCAGCAGAGCTAGACTGCTCCTGATCTGCCGCCGTTACAGCAAGCCCCTTGTGACCTGTGGTTTACATTCATCTATCAGGCTAAGCCACATACCTTTTCATTACACAGTCTTTGCTGATGCTAAGGACAGATTTCAAAGTAGCCTCTTTACAATTTCTGGATTTAATGCAGTGTGTAATCAAGAATAGGCCATTGTTAGGTCAATTACTTTGCTGTATTTATCTTTTCAAACAATAAATAATCAGCAGGATAAAAGGGGGCAGTAAAAGAGAGTTTTAATGCTAGTACTCATAAATATCCAACATCTTAAAGAGATGTCTTAATATTTGTATGTGGTGGAATCCCTTCCCCTCTGGAGAGAGCCTGGCTCAGGGCTGATATGAAGCCATACAGAAACAGTATTCCTGAGTCATTGCATTGTACAGGCTCACAAGCAATCCTGAGCAAGCCTCGGGTATCCCTCAAATGTGCCCAATACTCAAACTCTCAGTTCTCAAATTACCAATACCTGTGTGTTCATGCCTAAGAAGGACACTTTTTGGTGCCTACTCAGTGGACTTACTATGTCAAGTTTAGTAGAGGACCCCAGGCTCTTCCTTAGACCAAAGCCTGACCAGATCGCCTGATAGTATTATTTCCCTCTGTTAGATTCTTCATGGAAGTACAAGACTGGAAGACACTGTTGACACCAGAAGCAAAAAAAAAAAAAAAAAAAAAAAAAAAAAAAAAAAAAAAAAAAAAAAAAACCCACAATTGTGTTCTAGAGAAGTTTAGTCCCAAAGTCAGATATAAAGCAAGAATAGCTCACAGGCAACCTTGCTCTGAGATCTCTGAAAGCGTGCTGTAGGTGTAGTGAGCATGATATCAATGGAACTTCTATCAGTTGTTATTTACTTTTCACTTTTAGACATGGACAAGTGTGGGCATGGAAGGGGAACCTGTGTACAAGAGAGAAGTTAAGATGCTGAACATAGATCCTGAAGCTGAAACTTATTTGGGGGGACTGGCCCTGCTACTCAGCATGAGTGTAACTTTAAACAAATCACTTACCTTCTATTTCTTGATGGCCATGTCTATAAATGGGCATAAGTACAGTATCTACAAGAGAATGCTATTCCTAGGATTTCAATGTGTTTGCATATACAAGTAGGGTATATCTTTGTGTAGTTAATAAGCAGCATCTTTACATGAAACAATCCCTGAGAATTGTATACCATTCTGTCATTAAAATTATTATTAATTCCATAGAAGCTAGCATAGTGACAGATGCCTCCAGTTACAGCACTTGGAAGGGTGAGGCACAGAGGTCATGACTGAGGCCCTCTAGGGCTGCATAGGCAAGACATTTTCATAAAAATACTGTTTTTAAATTCCCTTGTTGGTCTTTAATGATGACTTGAAGTTGGGAGAAGTTTATTATGCCTTTCACTGTTTTTTTTTCCAATGACTCTATCTTGTATAATTCCAGCAAAATATCAAAAGAAAGAATTGATATTGGGCTAAGCCATGTGTAGATCTGGGTGACCTCTTCTGGAATCAGGATGCGGAACCATTTCCATCGCCACAAAGCAATCACTCAAGTTCCCCTTTATAGTTAGATGCTTTCCCCCATCCCTGCCTCTCAGCAATCACTAATCTATTTCACATCCCTCTAACTGTGCCCTAAGTAGCATAGCTCAAAAATGGAATTAGGAAAATGGAGAAGAATATGATCTTCTGGGATTGACATTTTTTTCAAAAACTATAATGCTCTTGAATCCATCCATGTCGTTGTCTTTATCAAAAGTTCTTTACTTTGTGTTGTTGGGTAGTAGTTCATGGTACAAATGTACTGTAATTCATGTTGTGACTATTAAGAGAGACATAACTCTCTCCCAGCTTTTATGTGAACACAAGCTCTATTTCTTCCATTCCTCTCTTTATACCTTTTATTCCTTTTTCTTATGTTATTGTACAGGCTATAACTTCCATGACTATGTTGAACAGAAATAGAAAGACTGAAGACTCTTGTTTTTTGGTTTTGGGTTTTTTTAATCATATGGAGAAAGCATCCTGGCTTTCACCTTTGTGATATTAGCTGCAGGGATTTGTTGGTATCTTTATTACATTGTGAAAATTCTCCTTAAATCCCTAGTTTTCTGAGAGTTATCATAAGCCAATGAGTTTTTACCAGCTGCCTTTTCTACTTCAATTTATATAATCATGTGATTTGCTTCTCTAGCCTGTTAACATGTTGATTTATATTTATTCCTTCTCAAACAGAGTACCAACAATAATTAAATAGATCCCACTTGGTTGTGGTATATAATCATTGTCATATTTACTAATTGTTAATATTTTGCCAAGCTTTTGCATCTAAATCATAAGGAATACTGGTCTACAGTTTTTTATATTAGCTTTAATTTTGATGTGGGGTAAGCTACACTGGATGAGTGGGAAAGTAGTACACACTCTTCTTTCTCTGGAAGAGCAGGTAGAAGTGGCATTGATTCTTCTTTAAACCTTTGCAAGATCTCTCTAGGAAAACTATCAGAACCCTAACATTTCTACTTTAGAAAGCTTTCAATTATAAATTCAAAGACCTCCATAATTGTCTGTTCAAATTATGTTGTATTGTGTGAATTATGGTAGTTTTAAACTTTCTAGGGTTGATCCATTTTTTTAATCAAAATTATATTATGGAGTTATCTGTAGTATCTTTCTTATCCTATTGATAGGGTATTGTCTTACTGTCTTCTGAAGCAAGCATTTTACAGACTAACTGCCCCCCCCACCAGTCCCTCATCATGGGGTCAGTGGTATTATTCTATTTCCTTATTGATATTTGAAACTTGTGGTTTTTTTTTTCTCTTTTGTTACTTTTTGTTGTTTTATTTGGAAGTTTTGGAAGTGGACAATTTTTTGATCTTTCACAGGACCAGCTTTTTTTTTCCTCATTATTTTTCTGGTTCGAATTTATTGATTCCTCCTTTTTATTATTTCCTTCTTTCTATTTGTTTTGCTTGGGTTTGTTTTGGTGTCTCCTTTTTCTAGTTTCTCTAAATGGAAGGGGGAATACTGATTTAAGACTTTCTTCTGATGTATTGATGAGTTTTAAATTCCCCCCCAGCCCTGCTTTAGCTATATTGCATATATTTCAATACACTGTATATTTGTCATTTATTAAGTTTTTTAAGTTAACTTGAGAACTCTTCTTTGACCTGTGAGTTAGACATCTGCTGCTTGGTTTTAGGGATTTCTCTATTATCTTCTTATTGTTGATCACTCATTTTATTCCTCTGTGATCACAGAATAGACTCTCTACCCTATGGTTGTAAATTTATTTGTCTCTTCAGTTTTATCAATTTGTGACTTTTAGCATTTCTATGATATAATTCCATTGTTTTTTAAGCTCTCAATATTTTCATAAAAAGTCTGTTGTGAGAATGCTGTCATACCTTTGAAATGTGTCTTGCTCTTTTTGACTTCTTCAATTTTGATCTTAAATTTCAGCAGTTTTTCTGGGATGTGCATGTGTGTGCATGTGTGTACATATGTGTGGATGTGTGTGTGCATGTGCATAGATATGTGTGTATGTGTGCACATATCAAGTATGTGTGTGTGCATGCATGTGCATGTGAATGTGGATATGTATATATGTATGTGTACAAATGTGTGTATGTGCCTGTGTGTATGTGTGTGCATGTGTCTATATGGATGTGGTGTGTGCATGTGTGAGTATGTGTGTGTGCATGCATCTGCATGTGAATTTGGATGTGTGTGTACATATGTGTAGGCATGTATGTACATATGTGTGCATGTGTGTATTGCTCTGTGAGGATATATGTACAGTATTTAAACCAGGTAGGATATATACAGCCTCATTAATCTGTGGCTTAATGTCCTTACGAGCTTTTAAAAAAAATGGTGTTATCTCTGCAAATATTCTTCCTTTGTTTCTGCCTCAGACCCTGCCTTAGAAATGATAGACCAGGCCCCTAAAATGCTGTAGAAATCATCTGAGGCTGGTGCTATCTTTCTCTAGGGAGGATTTACTGTTGGCCTGACAGTTGGAGTGGGCTCTCATCTGTCCTGAAATAACAAAGGCAGCAACTGGGTTTTACTTCTGAGGATAGATAGTCTATTTTTTTTTTAATATTTGAGATTATAATTTAATTTCAACATTCCTCCCTTCCCTTTCCTCCTGCTAACCCTTCTCTTATATGCTACCCTACTTTCCTTCACATTCATGACCACTTTTTTTTCAATAATTGTTATTGCATACGTACATCTAATTGCATATGCATATTTATTCCTAAACATAACCTGAGTCCATTAGATGTTACTTCCATGTATTGTACATGTATCCATGTATTGTACATGTATCTATGTCTTCGGGGCTGACTGTTTGGTACTAGACAACTGGTCTACTCCGTTCTCACTCTCAGCTTTCCTCAGTCGCCTAAAGTTCCTTGTGAAGGATCCAGGCCTCGGGGTGGCTTTTCCCTGTCCGGTTGGGCATGTCCATTGGTGTCATCCTTGTTCAGATCAAGTCTGGATAATTATGTTGGTGAGGTTTCACGGGTATAGATTCCGATGTTAGTAGGAGACATGATCATACAGCAAAATCCCTAATCCTCGGGCTTTTACGATCTCTGCACCCCCTCTTCTGCAATGGTCCCTGGGCCTTAGTTGTGGGAATGTTTGTATCCAGCAGGACTGGCTCCAACACTCTGCATTTTGATTGCCTGTGTTTTTCTGTCCTGGTCTGCATCTGTTGCAAAGAGAACTTTCCTTGGTGAGCGGGTAAAAACTGCACTTATCTCTGGGTATAAGAACAAATGTTTATAGATTGTTGTTAGGGATTATGCTGGTTTAGTAAGTTAGTGGTTGTAGATTCTCCTCCAATAGCCATAACTGCACCACACTTCCTTGTTAGCTAGGTTTCCATTACCAGCCATGATATCCTTCTTGTTTAACAATCATAAGTCCAATTAGAGAGCTGCTGGTTCCCACCAAGATATTCATGCCACTGCTGCACCCATAGGGGTGTGGTGCCATATTGGTCATTGATATGTTTCAGTGGCTAGGTAGGACTGTTGGTGGTCTCCGTCTTTGGAAAATTGCATGCCCTCTTCTAAAACCATGGAAGCTAGTTGAGGATATATAGTCTAATACTCCTAGAGTATATTCTATCCAGGATCCTACCTAAGAACATGGGTTTGTTACAAGGGTCTTTCTTCCTTAGAAGAAATGAATTCTGGCTTCTAATTCCAGCTCCACAAGAATGCTGAGATCTCTGTCAGCCTCAAAGTACCTCAGCCATTACACCCAGATCATTTTCTCAGCATTTGAGCTGGTGCCATTTATGAATTAGCAAATGACTTGTAGAGAAAAGTGCCACAGAATTTTGGACCCAACTCAATATGCTTACCTACCTACTCTTCCAAATCAATCTTGGCCTCTGGGTCCTGAGTGTTTTGGGAGTTATCCAAACCCTTCAAGTGGTTTTGTTCCTTGTTTTTTGTGTGTGTATATGTTTTGTTTTTACCAAGTGCACTCAACTTTTCTGGTTATTCTCACAAGAATAAGAATAGAATAAGCCCTTTTCACCATTACCAAAAAGTGGAAATTCCTTGTCTCTCTTTAATACTAAATGGTGATGGTATCAATATATATGGTTAGTAAACACTGATGTTAGAAGATTGAAAGAGAGTTGGGAAGAAGGCTTTGTCAGTCAGTTCACACAAGCATGAGAGCCTGAATTGCATCTCCCAAGTTCATATTTAAAAAATGCAAGCACAATGGCCCATACTTTTAATATTAGCACTAAGAAGTCCAAGACAAACAGATCTCTGAGGCTGCAGGCCAGCTAGCCTAGCCTACTGGACAAGCTCCAGGCTAAAGAGAGACCCTGTCACATTAAGGTGGTCCATTCACCATTTTTCTTTCTTCCCACCAGCCAACCTTCACCAAGAAAGTCTAGCCATTCAGTTTTAGCAACTATTAAGATCTGTTCGAGATCCAGGTGTTGCCAATCCAGGACCAATGGGAAGGATTTCCAGTCTCTCACTGCAAATGACAACCCATGTTCCTTTCTAAGAGGAATCTTCCACAGATAAACTGAACTGCTCTGTACAGGAGAAAGCACAAAGGGGGATAGTCAAAAGAAATTCAGAGTCCAACGTGCATTCAGATTGCAGAGAGCCATGATAGCTGTTCTTCATGCTGGGAAAACTCCCAAAGAGTGAGCTAAGGGGTCTTCCAAGGAAGCAGAAAAGGCTAAGCAAGCATCTGAAACAACACCATGGTCTTCCCCCTCACAGTTCACAACAGGAGCATATAAGCAAAAGATTATCAAGCCTGTGAAGGTTTCAGTCCCTCGAGTTCATAGAAAACCTTGAATTGGCACAGCTGTAATTCTTAAAACAAAAGGAAAGGGGATGTGATGGCCCCCAATGAATAACACTGGGAGTTGTCCTCCAGCCTCCACACTTACTTGCACACATATGCATGTATACCTTCACACATGCATGCATACATATATACAAAAGAATTGAAATGAGATGTTCAGAAGCAACGTGTATAAAAAGTCTCGGTATGTGAGAAGAATTCACAAATGATTTTCAATTTGAATTTAAAGATTTACTGACTTGAGAAAATTTGTAGAAGAGATTGGTCACTAGTGTTCACCTTTTCCTTTCTGGCCATTCTTACTGAATCGCTACAGAACAGGAATCAATATTGGTTACAACAGAAACCTCCATTGGCCCCTTTCCCAAAGGTTCTTTTCCCCATCCTGACATCACTAAAACACTCTTTGGCCACATTTACATTTCAGTGGCCACTGAAGTAATTAGACATTAGTGATCAATCTGGTCCTTCTCTTGGAGCCCCTGTCTTCCTTTTTCCCAGAAAGGACTACTTATCCAGAGATGCTCAACTCCAGCCCTTTTCTTGTCGATTTCTGAGGTTTCTGCCATTGCTTTCTACTCACTGTACCTTTGCTCCAACCTCTTACTCCTGTAGGAATCCAATGTTAGTGAAGGTGGTGAGAACTGTACACGTCGATCTACCCAGGAATACATGTGAATAAAAGCTGAGAAACACCAAGGAAGATAAGCAAACTAGATCCGTGTGTGTGTGTGTGTGTGTGTGTGTGTGTGTGTGTGTGTGTGTCTGTCTGTCTGTCTGTCTGTCTGTCTGTGTCTGTATGTGTGTGTGGTGGAGGGGGGCATTACCCTACCAAATTGCTTGGTTACAGATTAGAGGCTCAGAAAGAACTTTTTATGAGTCTGTGTGATTTCCAAGGCTCAAAACTAATCCACTGGAAAACATAAAAGATGTAAAGCAGAAGACTCCAGTAGTAATTTTCAGATCATTTGACTCTAAATGCAGCTTTGAGGATATGCAGTTCATAAATTTCCTTTTGGATCTTTTTTTTTTTTTTTCAAGACAGTATTTCTCCAAATTTAGCTATCTGAGGTGAAGGATTTCTAGAACATACTTACAAGTGGGATTGGGATCTAGGAACATAATAAAGGTGGTGGTGGTGGTGGTGGTCATGCTAAGGACAATTACTAATAGAATCTTTTGAGTATTTTGTATTTTCCCAGTATTAAGATGATTCACATGTATCGCATAGTCTCTTGAGAAGAGTTGAACTACTAACCATTTCTTAAGTTTATTATCTTTCTTGTAGTATTCAGTAACATGGTATTTGAAGCTGAGAATAAATTCTCTGCTTACATACTATCCCCAGCAGTCCTGTGATCCTTGGCCATACAGTGAACATCCCTGCGCCTCTTTAACACTAGGTTAAAGGGACATCTGTGTCTTCTGGCATTCTTGGAGGCTTAAGCTGGTTAATGCATGTTAGGCTGTAACACCAGGGCTCATTCATACTGACTTCTTGGAAAGTTTTAGTCTTTTTCCTCCTGGGTTTGCTACTAACCATGGTTTGAGATTCCCTGTCCTAGACTACTTAGGTGGACAATGTTGGGAACAGAAAGATCTAAAAATATACAAATAGGGAATCACAGGAGCCACCAATGGCATGTGTTACACCACCTTAGCTCCCAGACTAAGGCTGAGGAAGCATTCCATAACACTTATTTGAGTTCTCTAATATTTACTAAAGTAGTAATTGTATTTACCCAGTATATATTCATTCAGTAGAATGAGGATGTAGGCCTTACTTTAAGAGAACTTAAGGTCTTCTGGAAGAGACAATTATTAAATATTTAATTATATCTACTCACTGAGTATTACCAAGGAAAGGCCCAGGATGTGGTGAACACTTTTATATTGTTGAAGACAAAGACATAATCATTGAGAAAGTGGCATTTAAAGTTAAATCTGGAAGATTTTAGTACTTAATAATTTGGGGGCACAATGGATGCACAAGACATCTCAGCAGAAGAGCCCATGGTGGGTGCCCTGCTGTGGAAAGAGCATGACATGTAGGTACCAGCTACAAGAACAGAAGCTTAGTGCTTGAATGCATTGGTCTGTACAGCACTTCCCTCCCCTTGGTGCACCAAGAGATGTGTGTAGGCACAGGTACTTCCTACACTCTTCAGCATCACATCTCAATAACCGCCATTTTCAAGGTACCTAGGAACCTGCACCCATTGCTCCAGAATTTTAACCTATCGCCTTCCCCATCACTCACTCTCATGGCTATAAAGTTCCTTACTAATCTGCTAAGTGCTTGTTCCTACAGTTGCAGGTCACCCGTATGTGGTCTAGTATTCTCATCCTCAAAGAGTGCACCAAAGCCCGTGGTCCCTCACTCAGAGTTCCTGATTCCTTGCCTTTGAGATTTTAGCCCCTCAAATCTTCATTTCTCCCAAGCTGGCAGATGATGCCCACATACTGCTGGCCTGGAGTCCACTGGCAAAGCATTCCTAAAGGAAAAACCCTTCATGTGGGTTCTACTCACCTTAGGCATCTTTTGGTGTTTGACACAGTAGGTATCAAGTACATGTTTGTCAAATGAATTCATCAGAGAAGGAATCGCAGAGTGGATCTGGCTTAGTGACTGCAGAAGTAGGCTTTCTGCATTATTCTTTGGAAAGCTCTTTTGATTCCTTTCAGGCTGAAAGGCCTTGGGAAAGAATAAATTATTGTCATTCTCCTGGAATACAGCCCCAGAAATTGCAGAGTCAAGATCTGCTTGCATTTTAAGTACTTATTTGGCTTCAAAGCTGAAATGCTAACAGGATTACAAAAGGCCGAGTTTGCTGAGTCGCAGGTTGTTTATGCTCGTGTTTGGTTCAGAGGTCTTTCGTCAATCAGTACATTTCTGTTCCTAATTGCAGTCTTAATTTTTTTGCCACCTGCACAAGCATTCTCAGCCTAAACTAGCTTCAGCAGTTTGCACAGGTATAATGGAACCAAATGAGGCTCTTACCCACCAGCATGTCACCTACCCCAGTATCTAATGAATTCGAAGGCGCCCTTCCTCAGTTCGCATTATGATTCAGAAAGCAGCCTGCTATCTTCCTCCATTTTCACTTTCATAATGTTGTAAAACATTTTTAATGGAAAACTTTCCTCATTCCAGGCACGGGGAGTTTGACTAAGGATGCCACATGATTTTCATTCGAGATTCTTTATTTACATCTCTCCATAGAATCTCTGGATTTGGATAAAAGAAAAAGCAGCATTTCTAAGTCCATCATTATGTGGGCTAGGGCTGTAGCTTGGTGGTAGAGTACTTACCTCAGATCTTAGTTAAGGTTTTATTGCTGTGGAGAGATACCGTGACCGTGGCAACCCCTATAAAGAAAGCATTTAATTGGAACTGGCTTACAGTTTCAGAGGTTTAGTCTAATATTACCATGGCAGGGCATGACAGCCTGAAGACAGACATGGTGCTGGAGAAGGAGACTGTCACAGTTGGCCTAGCTTGAGCATGTAAGACCTCAATGTAAACAGATGGTTCTCTCCCGCCTGCCAGTTCCCAAATAACTACTCAGAGGCTTAATATTAAGTATAAGTGCTCAGCCAGTAGTTTAGGCTTATTACTAACTAGCTCTTACACTTAAATTAACCCATAATTCTTATCTGTGTCTAGCCACATGGCTTGGTGCCTTTTCTCAGTACAGCATTCTCATCTTGCTTCCTCTGCGTCTGGCTGGTGACTCTTCTCCATGCTCTTCCTCTTCCCAGCATTCTGAGTTTGGTCGCCCCACCTATACTTCCTGCCTGGCTGCTAGCTAATCAGCATTTTACTAAACCAATTCATGTGACAAATCTTTACAGTGCACAAGAGAATTATTCCACAGCACCTCAAAGCCCACCCCCCCCCACAGTGACACACTTCCTCCAACAGGGCCACACATACTCCACAAAGGCCACATCTCCTAATAGAACCATTCTCTATGGGGGCCATTTTCTTTCAAACCACCACACCTCCAATGTGTAAGGTTGTAGGTTTAATCCCCAGTCCTGTCTCAAAAAGGGAAGGAAGGAAAGAAATAGAGATTACATAATTCTCCCTAAACTACACATATGATCTGGAAATATCTCACACTGTGCCCTATTAAGTTAAACAAAGACACATAGACCTGGGAGTTTCAAGCTGGTTCAGGCACAAGCAATCCATTAGTTTCCAAATGTGACCCATACTTGAACTCATGATATAAAGTCTTCTATGTGTTGTGATGAGTGAATATGAGCAGTCTGTACCTGGATTTTGCATTGAACTTTGATCCCAGATAACACCTGAAATACTACAAGCCAACTTCCCAGTAGACTTTAATAATCAGAATTCTAGTTAGAGAAAAAGTTATCTCAATACCAGTTGATAATGTTTTATGGGGAGGATGAGCTCAGAATATTGTTTTGCCACCACCCCCTTGATTTGATTTGATTTGATTTGATAATCAAATCAAATAGATAATCCACTGAAAATTATTTCTTTCGTGTGACCTGAATATGTAGTTCAGTAATAGAGCTTTTGCCTAACTACACAAGGCAACCCCCAAACAAACAAAAACATAAATCTTACCCTTCAACACAAATGCAAAAATGTTTGATCAAGGATCTTAAATAGCATTGCACTGTAGATGCACCCATTGGGGGCTGGCCATCCTAAGGTCATTTATTCTCTGCATTTTTACTACTTTTGGCTTTCTGGGATAGTTTCTGTCTGCTATAGAAAGGAGGTTTCTTTGCTGAAGGGTGAGAGCCACAGTTACCTGTGGTTAGAAGGAGAAGGGTTTAGAATACAGTTAGAAGTGAACGTGATTTGGGAAAATGGCAGGTTCTCCTCTAAGGTAGTTGGCTAGGTTTCCAGAGTATGGTGTCTTCAGAGAGAGACTCTTACCTTCAAGTCCTGGAGGGAAACCAGAGGCAATGGCAGTAGCCCATATTGCTTTGTTCTGTCGGATCTTCTGCCCAACAACTCACAGGAAGTTTTCCATGCCTGGTACTGGGGGTATTGTTAGATGTCCTATGGCTCTTGGGTAGAACATTATTCCTTTGTATGACAAAATTTATTTAAAAAATACACACACATGTGTATTTTTAAGCAAGCTTATAAAATAATATATCATCAACCTATGGCATTTTCAATACCCTTAGTATTATATCTCCTTTTTTCACATTATATAGATAGATAGATAGATAGATAGATAGATAGATAGATAGATAGACACATATGTTTAAAATACATTTTTTAAGTAATCTTATAAAATAAGTGCTTCCCTATGGCTTTCTCAAATATGCTTAGTGATCCTTCCTTTCTCTCCTGTGTCATCTCCCCTCCCACCTCCCCATGAGAAGCTCTCCCCATTTGTTTTTCCTGCCTCCTCTCTTCATAGGACCTGTGTCCTTCTATCTCTCCCCTCTCTAGAATACCCTTCCTCCTGGTCCCTTGCTCCTCTCCTAGCTTCTGTGTTTACTTCAGTTATATGCCCCAATCTACAAATTCTGAGCTAAAATCCACACATAAGAGAGAACATGCAGCATGTGTCTCTCTGGGTGTGGTGATGTCACTCAGTATAATGTTTCCTGGTTCTGTCCATTTACCTGCAGATTTCATGATTTTGTTTCCTTTACAGCTAAATGGAGTCTTACTGTGTATATGTATCATATTTCATTATTATCCATTCATTAGCTGAAGGACACTTAGGCTGTCTCCATTTCCTATGGTGAATGGAGCGGCAGCGAACATGACCGAGTATGTGTGGAATAGGATGTCAAGTTGTTGGAGCACATGCTAAGTGGTGTCACTGGGTCATACAGCAGAACTCTAGCTTTCTGAGAGTTCTCCTCAACTCTTTCCATAGTGACTATATGAGTTTACAATCCCACCAGCAGTAAATGAGGGGTTCCCTCCCCACACCCTGGCCAGCATTTGTTTTCTGTTGTTGTCCCGATCTTAGCCATCTTAACTGGGGTAAGATGAAATCTATTTTAATTTGTATTTCCTTCATTGCTAAGGATATTGAACACTTTTAAAGATATTTCTTAGCTATTTTTATTTCTTCTTTTGAGATCTCTGTTAAGATCTTTAGCTCATTTTAAAACGAGTCTTTGTTTTCTGGATCCTTCTGTCATAGATGTATATACATATCATGTGATATGTGATTTCTCACACACACACACACACACACACACACACACATATGGCAAACTCTCTCCCACTCTGCAGGTTTCTTTCTCATCTAACCAATTTCCTTTGATGTTCATAAATATTCAGTTTGATGAGGTCCCAAGGAACTGGAGAGATAGCTCAGTGTTTATGAGCACTCGCTGCTCTTCCAGAAGACCAGAATTCAGTTCCCAGCACCCATGTCAAGAGGCATACAACCACCTTTAATTCCAACGCCAGAAGATTGGACATATTCTTCTGACCTTCTCAAGAACCAACCCCTCCAAGCCCTACCCTCCACTGCCCATCCCCCACCCCTGTACAGATACACACACACACACACACACACACACACACACACACACACACACACATACACACACACACACAAATAGAAACCGAAAAAAAAATGCATTCAGTTGTGAGTACTTGACTGAGGCAAGGGGCAATTCCATGGGTGTCATCACAGGGCACCCAGAATGGCCCTGGCCCAGCCAGTCACAGTTTGGAACCCTTGAAAAGGCAGAATGATGTGAGTGCTAACATTTCACTGCACATTAATTCTTAAAAAAAAAAAAAAAAAAAAAAAAAAACCTGTCATTTAATTTTAAATGCTAATATGCATATGGTTAATTAAGAAGCCAAAATTGGCTATAAGCTTGGTGAGCTCAAGGAGCAGGAGGAGGGGGATCATTACACTCCTGCTCATGGCTAGCTATTTGTGAACCAGCTGATAATGTGCAAAATTAAGATTTTGTAAGTGGCATTTTAAATGAATGGTTAATGGCTAAAGATTAATTAAACAGTCAGAGTTACTGGAGAAAAGCTGTTAAAAATTATGTTTATAGGCCAGTCACTTGCACACTGAAACAGAAACCCTGAATGTGATGGCCTTTGTGTTTACCAAGAGCATTTTAAGGAAGAGGCCTTCATCAGGAGAGAAACCCAGCCTGCTCCACACCCTGCAGAGCTGTGGCAGTATAGCCTCGGGGACATTCCTTTGGAGGAAAAGTGGCCAAGTAGGAAAATGGACTAGAAAGTGTTTTTTATGGAGAGAATCTTTACTGAAACCTTCATGGCAGGTAACCAGGCATATTTAATTTCCTACCTGCATGCTGCACA
The DNA here is from genome assembly GCF_903995425.1 of Onychomys torridus. Classification (NCBI taxonomy): domain Eukaryota; kingdom Metazoa; phylum Chordata; class Mammalia; order Rodentia; family Cricetidae; genus Onychomys; species Onychomys torridus. The sequence goes on from NC_050465.1 coordinate 47,286,177, forward strand.
GTTAGAGTAAGCAGAACCCGTGGGGTTTGTAAGAAGCCTCTGTAATGCTGGAACACACACAAAACCACCCTGTGTTGTTTTCAGCCCAAGCAGGTCCCCCTTAAAGTCTCCAATTCTTGGTGCCAGAAGCATGGGTTTTATGCATCTGGCTCTACCCTAGGCTGATTCATTGGGGATCAGTTTTCTTTGTATTCTCTGCTATGCTGAGTGCATAGAAGATGCTGTAAAAAATATTTTTTTAAAAAATTACTTGTCATAGCTTAACTCAATAAATATTGGACAAATGAATAATGAGTTACTTAGAAGTTGGTGATTAGGATATCAAAGGCTCCTTTAATGCTTCCCCATCCATCCAGCAAATGGCCAATACTCTATACTGACCCATAGGAATGCCTCCTGGGTAATGTGTAACCCCAATGCCCCAGCCTCAGAGACAGCATAACCTAGTGGGGAGGTACAGAAATACACATGTGTAAACCCCAGGGATGGCAAATACAACCTTGAGCAGCCAAAGAATGGGGTGAGGAATCAATCTCAGGATGGAAGAATCCAAAGTTTATTTGCCTCTGAGTTGCAAGGAAGTTGGTTCTAATCGTTAGCACTAAGGCATACTTATCTGTTAGTTCAATCAGGCCAGTTCCCTGTTTCTGGACTTAGCACCCAGATCTCCCAGTGTAGACAGTTAATGTGTCCTGTTCAAAGGGTTCCCTAGAGATGGAAATCCAGAAGCTCCCCCTGCAGAGCCTGTACCAGAGTTTAACTCCCCTCCTAGTCAAAAGTTAATTCATTCCCTTTTCTCCAACCTTTTTTTTTTTTTTTTTGAGTTGTTCAACCTGTGTGTGAAATACCCTTGAGACCACTGAAGTGCACAAGTCTGCTCTGGGTTCAATCTGCCTTCCAGTGGGGAAGCTCGGAGCCTGTGTGTTAGTAACGACATGATTTTATTATGTCTCCTCCCAAATAAATGTGGCAGTTTCTTCCTGACCTAAAAGGAAAACTAACATTAGATATTTAGCCTGTTTTAGAAGTTGTTTTTCTTATGTTTGCCTCTATGTATTTAGTTAAATACAATTATATTTGTAACTCAGTAACCAGAGTGTGCCATGGTGTACATGCAGCTATCAAAGGACAACCTGTAGGAGTCAGTTCTCTCCTTCCACTATGTGGGTCCCAGAAACTGAACTCAGGCCTCATGCTGTGCCATAAGCACCCTTACCAGCTAAACCATCTAGCTTAACCTGAAAATGCAATGTTTTGCTAATAAATCAAATGAATGATTAGTAATATTAATCACAAGCATGATCGTATTATTGGGAATGCACAGCTGCTAAGCATTGGCTGCTTTGTGTATGCTATTTTAATCTTCTTAATCAATTAGTGTTGCCGTTAGTACCAGGATACAAACGAGTCAAGTGCGTTGCAGAGATGAGGAGGGATGGCCCAGTGTCGTAGGTGGACCACAATCGCTACCAAGTTAGCCTGAATTCAAAATTCAAAGCCTCAACACCTAACCACTATGCCATGTTGACTTCTGTGCTTTTTTGAGAAATTATTTTTCTCTCTGTAAAATTGTTTTATTATCTGGAGTCTTTTCTTCCTGTGTGTAAAGACACCCTCCACCCCAGGAAAAAAAGAAAAAAGAAAAACCTTTCCTTGTGTAAAGTAATAGCACTCTGCTGCATAATAGCCCCCAGGTCAGCTCTTTCTACAATTATGGGCAGCTGAATGGCAAATACATTCTGCTTTCAGAGATGTAGTCGAGGTTCACTTTAGAAAAACTGATAATTCAAAGCTTTTTCATTCTTGTAAAAAAACAGAATGATGCAAAGGGAAAGAAAATAGGTATTTCTTTGAGAAAGGAAGCCTGACCCCTTGAAGGGCTGGGAGCAAAACCTCGTGTCTGCAGATGCCAGCATCATCTGGGGAGCAGTGATGTCCAATAATTGCAGCTAAAAGCTGCATTAATTGACCAGTGATGGGTTGAAAGCTGCCTCCAGCCAGCATCCCTGCACTCCCGTGCTCTTTTCATAGGCCAAGAAGGAGGTGGGCCTCTGTGGGGTTTTCCACACAGTGCATGAGCAGCTGGAAGGAGGAAGTCTGTTTCTGGGGAGGATGCTTAGCTACCCAGTGAGCTTGGCTTTCCCACCTGATGTATTCAGACCCACCTGGGACTTGGTTTTCCGAAGGAGACTGTGATTCCAGGCCTGCCAGGGCCCCAGATTCTGCATGTCTAACAAGCAACAGGTGACATTGCTACCCAGGATTCCAACCACTGCAAGGCAATGCTTCGCTGAGTCTGATTTTCAAAATAAACATGCAGCAAATTTGGTTTGAACCTCCCAGGTGTCAGCTGCCACGTCCCCGTCATGGAGATGGCAAGCAACCTCATCTTAGTACAAACTGGGACGTTCCTGAGGCGGTCTGTTCTGCTTCCTGGAAGAAAGGGCGAGCCTTCCCCTTGTCTTCTTTGTTCTCACTGCTGCTGTCCACATCAGTGTCTACTTTGACCCGAGGCTGCACAGGGAAGGCTCTGGCACCTCAGCAACATGCTAGGTCTCCACACTTGAATAAGTATAAATTTGAATTTCTTTCCCAAGCCTCTGCTAGAATCCTGCCCAGAGAAGTTTTATCAATATAAGTCATCTACTTTTCCCACCACACCCTATTTAATGGAAACCCCCAGTGGCTCTGTTTGTCCCATCATTTGATTTAGCATTACATTAGAATAATATACTTTACCCTACTATTTATGACTTATTATTTTAAGTAAATACTAACACAACTTCTCTGAGAAATAGCATCATTCTCATTGACCTGCATTCGAATCACAAGGCTTCTGTCTAGACTATCTGTTGATAGGTTTGGTTAAATCCCTAGGCTGTAGATTGAAATATTTGGTTCCTTTTTAAATAGCAACTAAGTAACACCAGTGAAAACTATTTGCGACCCCATGAAAAGAGAAAACACATTTTCCAGTGGTTTGTTTTTCTTCTGTATGGCTGGTATTACAGATCAGTGTATTGATTATCACCACCAAATTATAATTCATGAAACTTACATCTGTGGATGAAACATCCAATCTCTAGCCCAGAGCCTCTCCACACAGGCTATGAGGTCATCTATCTGCCTTAAGCCCAGGCCTCACTGAACTATAACATAAACCACATTTGTTACTTAACATTTTTAGTGCTCTCTTTAAAAAAAAAAAAAAAAAAAGCTGAGTAATTTTATAATATATTTTTATCTAAACCAATATTGCAAGTTATATTTTTAAAATATATTCAAAATTGTCATAAGCCTATGTTACATTCGTTTTTACATACATTTTTACATGTTGGGCTCACAAAACCTAGTATGTCTTTTAGACCTACCTCACATCTAAGGGCTCATTCTGAGTCCGGGGAATGGGTAACTTCCAGCCCTACCTCTTCCCTGTGGAGAGAAAAGTCCGAGTCTCAGGTGCCAGCTACTACTGAACTAGATAGAGCACGCCCAGGTCTAATTTCATCCAAGCTCCATCTTTGCTTTACTGAGGGATGATGAGACATATGATCTGAGACATGGGAAAAGGTGCTCTTTTCAGGATGGAGTACATCCAAGTCTTTGCATATAAAACCATGACAAGTATGCTCATAGGCCATGCATGACCAATTACCACAGTGTAATACAAATGTGATTCTCACTTAGCTGTAGACCTCTTCTTCCTTACCATTCTTCTGTAGAGAGGAATATGCCTCATACAAGCCTCTCTCTTGCTTTAGGTCCAGTCCCTAGTAAACTGGTCACCTTCCCAAGATGTGTAGAAGTGAATAAAAATAAGTAAAATAAAACAAACACGGAACTCCATTTTCTAGGTTCGAGTTTAGTCTTCCATACTATTGCTGATGTTTGATGTAGGGGATGTACACCACGTTAAACACCAGTGAGTCAAGGTGGCCTTGACATTCCTGCCTCCCTTGTCTACCTAGCAGGACCAAGAGAACAAATAGCATTGGCTCTCTCGTCTATGCAGTGCAGTGAGCATGGGATAGTTCTCGCTGTTGAGTCCAATGTTCTCCTAAATGTGGTTCTGGTCCATTGTCTTTCTCTTTGCTGTGCTGCACGAATCCGGGCCAGGTTCCATTGGATCACTGCATTGACTGCAATAGAGAGTATCAACTGTTTCCTGCCTGAAGCGCTTTCTAAAATGCTCCTCAAAGTATATTTCTCCTAGTTCTCATGCTAAAACCCTCGCTATTCTCTCCATCCCCTATGATATCAGCTTTAGCAGTACATCTCAGGACTGTTGTTCTTACATACCATGGTGCCATGTTTCCCTCATGTCTGTTTTCTCTGGGCCAATTCCCTGTATTACTCAGGACTCAGTTCTGACATTCTACCCATCAGTGATCTGTGTTGACTTCAGCCAAGAAAGGACCACGATGGTTATACTCAAGTATTCCTTGCTTTCATTTAGATTTCCCAGCAGACACTGTGCCTTATTTCTGGCCCTAACACAATCTCTAAAGCATTAGATATTCCATAAATCTATATTAGGTGGAAGAGATGCTAGGCAACTCGACTCTTAGCTGTGCTAACTTCAAGAGGTTACCCATGTGAGCCTGGCTCACACACCTCCTGACTACTCTTCCCTCCCAGGCAGCCCAACCTCTTGCTAGTTGCCTGGGCTCTCTGATTTCCATACTCTTCATGTCAGTAATACCGGGAGTCTGTCACTCCTGGTTCTCAGTATTGGGGCAATGCACCCCATTCCCATTCTACCGGAAAGCACTTCCTAACCAGGTCCTCCTAGATGAAGGACTTCCCCAGGTCATAGCAGTCACTCTTCCTCATCTAAGCTGTGCTTCAAAAGCTTCCTAAGGAATCCAGGGAGCATTTACTGTTCAAAAGCGACAATCAGCCGGGTCTGTGGATGCATCAAAAGAAAATGCTCTCCTTGGCAACTATACCTTTTAAGTCTTATTCTCACACCCTATATTTGTCACCAGTGCCTGGTATTCATCTGAAACCAGCCCCCTCCACTGCTCCTTGTGAGAGAACTTGGTTTGCAATTAGCATTAAGGAGCGTGTCCTTTAGATTTTCTGTAACTTGCTCTCTTCCTTTTAAATTTTTGGCCATTGCTGGCTGTTCTCCCATCTCTGGGCACATCTCCCATTATGTGGAATTTCTCAGTGTTACTGTCTGGGTTCCTAGGGTCATGCCTTTCAGCGCTCAGCACCCTGGATGTAATGTCTAAGTAACCCCAACACAAATGCCTTTACAACGGACTGGGCTCTGTAGTTTTGTATCTCCCTCTCTCCCGCTATTCTTTTTCTGCCCCTCTCCTGTCTTCTCTTGACGGAGATGTCAGATGAGTCACTTAATGTGTCTCCGCATCTCCCCTTGTCTACAAAGACAAGGGGGCGGGACTAAGTGATTCCAGAATTCCTTCTAGCTCCAAAATTATACGGTTCTGCCATTCTTTAATGGAAGCAAAATACAAGTTCGGGTTTCTCTGCCTGGCCTCTGGTGCTGTTACTGTGTCAAAGCATCCCCGGCCAGCAGTGCCCTGCCCTCCCGTCCTCCTCTTCAAAGTACTTCAGCAATGTTTCCCAGTAGATCTTTATTGTTGTCATCCTTTGTTTACAACCCCTTTAGTGCTAAGCGAGCTCCACTTTTGTGTCTGTCTTCTTACCTCTGCGCCCGTGAGCCTTAATTACCTACAATACCTGTGAGTTCATTCCCAGATTTCCTGTACTCACCCCAGCAGGTGACTTTATCCCTTCCCTTAGATTAACAAATGAGGACATTTGCCCAAGATCTCCGTGAGCTCATACGTGGAAATTTCTTTCATCAATTTGTGTTGTCTTCTCTGTGCAGCATGAAAACATGGGTGGTAAGATGCATAAGAATGCTGTGGACATTGCTCTGTATAAATAAAATGCTGGTTGGCCAGTTGCCAGGCAGGAAGGATAGGGTAGGCGGGACAAGGAGGAGAAGAATTCTGGGAAGTGGAAGGTTGAGGCAGAGAGACACTGCCAGCTGCCCACCATGAAAAGCGAAATGTAAGGTACTGGTAAGCCATGAGCCACGTGGCAACTTATATACTAATAGATATGGGTTAATTTAAGATATAAGAACTAGATAACAAGAAGCCTGAGCCATTAGGCCAAACAGTTTGTAAGCAATATAAGTCTCTGTGTGTTTACTCAGCTGGGTTTAGGAGACTGCGGGACTGGCAGATGAGAGAGATTTGTCCTGACCGTGGGCCAGGCAGGACTGGAGAAAAATCCAGCTGCATAAGAAGTTTTGGGAGATGTGTATGTACATATATGTGTACACATACATATATATGTTTTGGATGTGATTTTGTTCTTTATTCTATTTTAATATCAAAAGTTGTAGTTATTCTATTATGGATGTCATATGCTTTTACAAAAGTAAACTTTCTGAAAAGAAGATTAAAGGAAAATTCTTTCATGTGGTAATGATATCAAAAGCTATCAAGGAAGGACAAGGATTGTGAAATAAAGAAATAAAATCTTTTAATATATTTCCAGGGAAGCTGTATTCCCCAATCCAGCCCTCCAACCTAGAACCTGGTGAAGACCTATAAAACATAATGAAGTTTCAAGCAGATGTGTCCCTGCCCTCTAGGAGTTTATTTATAGGAGCCTTTGTCGTGTATGGGGCAGGAAGAAGAAATATAGTTTGGGTCTACATTTGACATTATGAAAGCTTGCATGTAGTTTATAGTAGAGCCATAGAAAACTCTGAAATTGCACCGTGGCCTGTGATAGACAGGTAGCCATAGAAGAATTCTTTCAAAGTCTGTTGTGATTTTTCAATCCCAGGACCAGTGTGTATCAGCCATCACCAGGGAGGTTTGATCTTGTAGTCTGACATTTGACAAGCTTCAAGTTGTGTCCTTGCTCACATCTTTTAATTTAAAGGCTGTAAATGGTGCTCAGCTTTGTCTTTCCAGGTTGATCCGTGTCAGGGTTTATTGTCAAAGTGAGTTCCAGACATTAGGAACCGCTAGAAAAATCTCAGGCTAATGTTTCCCAGGTTTATCCATGACTCCATGGTCAGACTCCTGGCCTACCTGTTTCCAGGCATTTTTCCATGAGCAGAGCTACCTTTTTTATATGGATATTTTCCTGTTTTTACTAGATAATGTATATTAATAATACATATATGAGTGCCCTATCTACATGTACAACTTTATACCAGACGTGGGTATCAGGCCCTACTATAGATGGCTCTGAGCCACCATGTGGGTACTAGGAATTGAACTGAGGTCCTCTGGAAGAGCAGTCAGTGCTCTTAAGTGCTGAGTCATCTCTCCAGCCCTTCCTCTTTTTAAAGTTACTGTATGCATGTTTTTAAGTTAAAAACCATGGGCGCCGGGCGTGGTGGCGCACGCCTTTTATCCCAGCATTCAGGAGGCAGAGCCAGGCGGATCTCTGTGAGTTCGAGGCCAGCCTGGGCTACTGATTGAGTTCCAGGAAAGGTGCAAAGCTACACAGAGAAACCCTGTCTTGGGGGAAAAAAAAAAGTTTGGTGGCTCCTACCTGTAATGTAAGTATTTGTGAGGCTGAGGTAAAGGGATTGCCAGGAGTTTCAGGCCATTGTGGGCAGTCTCAAAAAAGGAGGGGGGGAAGGATGGATGGAAGAAAAGCACTGGCTTTAAAAAGACATTACCAATGAAAACCCACATTTATTTTCTACATTTATAAAATAATAACATGAGAAACTCACAAGAAAATACCTATTAACCGGACAAAACCACATTTGAAGCAGTGTATTGTATTGCCCATTTATGTGCCACGTGACGTGAAACTATTTTGATTGGGACTGTCACAGATAATTTCTACACATAAAATGCACCTAGGGACAGCTTTCAAATGGAGTGTCACTTTTTGTTTAGAAGGCAGGAGACACTCTATTGTTGTCAAACCCTTTTTACAAAAGCATCACCAATGCACTGATACACTGTCCTAGAGAAGGGGGTTGTTATTCCGTCTGATGGGAACGGAAGGAGCGCGTCTGGCCATAGTCAGGGCTCCCTGTGCTGGAGGGCTCCTTTGTGTAGCTCAGCCAGCTTTCAGCCAGCAGTGCTTTCACAGACTAAGAACTGGATTTCTTTCTCCTGTTTTGGTTGTAGAAAAATGTAAAAAGATTCATGCAGATTGCTATGCTCTAAAAGTAGCACAGGTTAGCAAAGCCACAGGCATTTATGCTACCCACTCAACTCCTGAAGTCATGGAAAGTTAAGAAAGCAACACTGAACTGTCTCTGGATTTTACACGTGCATACACTCCCACACACTTGCACACACACACACACACACACACACACGTAGATATACGCAGTTTCTCTTCACTGCCTTTCAAAGATGTTCTAGTTTTATTGAGATTGGAACCAAGACATTTCAACAATTAGTAAAATAATTTAGTTCAATTTTTTTCCCATGGTAAAAGCAGGCAGGATTTCTTTTTAGAGTTCATAACACTGAGTTCTATAATAATAAGAAACATTTTAAACTTCATGTAACAGGCAATTGTAAATAATAGATGGCTGAGTAATATATATTTCAAAGTAGGGGCTAAAGAAACTTACTGGTTTCTGTGTATTTTCTCTCTTAAGATGCCTCATTCTCAAGAAATAAAATTTTATTCTTAAATTTTATTTGGTATTTAATTCCCAGAAACAAAAGACAGTTAGGACAAAACAGTATACCCTGAGAACCACCATGGTCCTCACAGCTGCCAGGCTCTGTTGACCACCACGCAGTTATCAGCCCTGGACGTGGACAGCAGAGGGAAAGACAGCTGTGTCTCCACTCCAGGCTAAGACTACAGATGTGGGACAGACACACAGAACAAAGGGGACAGAAATGAATACCAAACGGAGGAGCTGCTCAGACGGCAGAGGGGGTGGTAACTTAGAACATGGGCGCAGTAAAAGTAAGAAAGAGAATGACCAAAAATGAGAGCTGATACGGTCCATTGCAGGTAGAAGCCTGGAGTGATTTCATGTATCAGAAACTCCTTTGACGCTCAGAGCCATGAGCGCTGGGATCGGAAGGCTCTCTGTGGTCCATGTGACCTCCCTACTGTCCTTTCCCCATGTCGTCTCCCACTGGAGCCATTGGCCGTGGATCATTTGCAACCTTTAAGTCTCTACACGAGTCCTCTCCTATTGATGAAAGGGGCTACCGCTGCAAATTTAGCACATTCCCCCTTGCAGTCTTCTCCCTTCCAAATCACAACTTACTTCTTAGAGTATCAGTTATGAGAAACACAAGCAAACTTAAAATTCTATTTATGACTCAGACGAGCAACAAAGTAATGAGATTCTGTGTTATGGAAGCTGTCACATCTTGTCTCAGCCCTGTTGTGTCTAAATGCTCACTCCCTTATTAAGCTCCATTAGGGAATTTTACAATACAAATTGTTTGTATGCTACTGGATTTCTGCTGCCTGACAGTCGGGCACGTTCCACTCATTAATGTGGGTGATATCGTACACTGTTGGGAATAAAAACCAGCAGGGAAGTAGTGGGCACTGACTGGAGGATTCCTTTGTGTGTCACAGTATTCACTTCTGTGTAGATAGGGTTCCAAAGTTCTGGTTCAGCCTCATATCGTTTTCTTTGTTAAACCTTCAGTGATTTTTCTTCCCACACTTCCAAACATTGTATTTGTAAACTTAGCCTTCAACCTCCCTTAAATTCTCCCTGAAATAAGTTCCCCGATGTGTTAGATTTAAGGTAATTTACATGTACAGTTTTGCTGCTGACTTACAAATGCTCTTAACTGAGTGTTCCATTTCATTCATACTAGAACCTGGTTAGTAGGAGAAAACAAGGAGCTGGATCTAGTAGAAGGAAAACCTACCATAAAACTACCCACTTAACAAATGCCAAGTGTCTACCTCCGTCTGGCCAGATCCAGCTCTAATGCTATGCATGTGGATATGCTTTCTTATTTAAAGATAGATTTTTAAAGTGTGTGTGGTTGGTTGGTTGGTTGGTTGGTTGGTTGGTTGGTTGGTTGGTTTGTGGGCAGAGGCTTGTTGTGTAGCCTATGCTGAACTCATAATCCTCCTGCCTCAGTGTCCTGGGTGCTGAGATCACAGGCCTGTTAGACTATCTTGTCCCCCTTATTATACTTTTTTCTCAATATTTGTTTTCTGAGTAGTTGAAAGCAAATTGAATAAACAAAACTTTAAAGCAGAAAAAAAATTAAATCAACAATTATTTCATGAATTGTCAAATACTAACACTTTAGAACATTTTCCTCCAGTTTGGGTTGTTTCTCCCATGTGTATCACTGTATATATGCAAAGATATCATTTGTAAGTATGTGTGTGGGATACAAAAATTCTTGTGTAAGCTAACACATGAAATATTTACATCTATTTAATTTTACCCTCTTGCTTTTGATGCATTCCACTGTGCTAGTCTTTTGGCACTACCACAATATTGTATAAATCATTTTTATAGTGATACTATAGTCTTTGTAAACTCTTCCTTAATACTGGACACTTGAGATGTTTCAAATTTTCCATGTTTGAAGTTACTCTCTGAGAAGCAGGTATTTAGAACATTTTGCCACAGGGCTTAAATTATCTCCTTAAGAGTCCTAGAATAGAAGTGCATCAAAGGACTGGAAAGTATTGCTAACACATTCTAGAAAACAACAAAAGAAAAAAAAAGCTTCAACTGGTAATGTGGAAGACTCTTCCTGTCGCCCTGTTTCCGACAACTTGAGTATTATTGCTTTCTGCCTTTAAAAGACTTCTTTAGTTTGATTGGTTAAAAGTAGTGTCATGTCGGTTTTACTTCAAATTTCTTAACTTACCAGTCGAGTTAGGAGCTTTTAGAGAAACTCATGCAGTTCATAGTTACTACTAGAAGTTTTTATTCTGCCTCAGTAGTCCATTATCAGGAAGAATGGGGTTCTTTTGGGGGAGGGAGAATAAACTACTTTTTCCCCTTCAACAGACCTATGTGTATTTATCAAGACATATTTGGATGCGGGTTTTCATAACCCTCTTGACAAAAAGAATGGCTGATGGTGCACCTGGGCCTTTTCTGTGCTGAACCAAGCCATATCTGCTTAGATCTTGTCTAATTGATTCACTCTTCCCCCAACAGCATAGTATCATTCTGAATAGTGTCTTTAAAAAAAAACAAACAAACAGACCCTCGCAGTAGATACTGAAAGAAATGTCACTTCAGGGTCTGGACATTGCTATGACAACCCAGCCTCCATCTATCACTGTTCTCATCAGCATGTGCTGCACAGGAGGCCCCCTTTTGCAGTGTTTAATCTGAGAATTTTAATATTAAATATCTATTTGACATTGAAAGCTCACACCTTATTTGCTATTGTCAGGCTTAGTTGATAGACAGCTAAGTCAGTCTCTTTTTATAGTCCATTTCTGAAATGAAACCATAAATTTTGAAGCTGGGCTTCATCATTGCAGAGAAAAGCTCTCCCAGCCTATTGTTGAAATATAACATTTTACAGGATTTATGAGGTCCAGATTCAGGAAGATCATTTGCCAAGCACTTAAGGCTGCTTTTGCTGCCCTTTGCTTTTCTTCCCCCTTGAAAATACACATAGGGAGGGGAGAGCCATTAGAAAAGAAAAATTATCAAGAAAAACATACCATATTTGGTACAAATGCCTTCCATGTAAGGGGAGAAAAAAGTCCAGTGCCTTGAGCGTGGAGAGTGTTGACTGCACAAGACTGTTCTTTGGTGACAGGCATTTCTGTTGACATGCAAATGAGTGTCCATGACATCTGTCTTGGTAGTCCATGGAAGCCTCTGATGCCCAGCGCATGTGCGTTTATGTTTAGAACACAAGTCCTCACCACAGCACTCCCGGGATTCGTGAGAGTTCTGTGATTTGGTCATATCCCCCTTAGCTTGTTTTATTGCTGTTAGTTTTACACAGGGAAATAGATTCTCTGAAACATGTGATCACAGGGGCTGTCAAGTGGTTGAAAATGAAGAAAGCCACCAGACAGTGGTGGATGTATTAAACACTCTAGAAGTGCTAAATTAATGTAACTCTTGGTCTTTGAAAGGGCTAGTATCCACAGGCTGGATTTAAATGAACAGGCAAGCCGTGGAAGGAACGATCCTCAATTAGCTATCTCTTGAGCCAGAGCACGAATCATTGGAGTGCATGTCGGATGAGCCACCAGCACACCTAGGCAGATCTCAAATTGGTTCATTTTGACTGCAAATGACTTAATTTAACATTTCTGTAACAAATGCATTAGGTAGAAGGGCGAAGTTCTCTTTTTAATTTGTTCCTCTAAAAGAACCACCATGTGAAACCATATAAAGTAGGCTTCTCACCCCATTTGTTTCCAACCACTATCCTTAATGCATGAGTCTCTAAGTAGCTTGTTACCCTTTGAAACTGTAAACAACAGCAGTGAGTGTGGGGTGCAGAGCTCTGATGCTCTGTCCACAGCACCTCTCTCTATCTGAAAATGTCTTCCGTGCTGAGCACACACCTGTGCCCGGTAATCTTCCAAAGGTTCTTTTCTTTATTTTTTCTTTCCTTTGTAAAGAATGAATGAATTTCACATTATCTGTTTATTCAAAATACAATTTATAAAGGACTTTGAAAACAAAGTGTTGGTTCTCACATGAACCATTTGATTTTCCCATGAGTCCTAGGGATGATTTCTCAAACATAAGAGTAATTTCACCTGTTGAAAGGCTCATCTCCTAATCATGTTATTTGGATTTCTTGGGTTTTGTTTCAGATTTTTTTGGGTTTGTTTCTTGGCCCAAAACTATATTAACCTTTTACCTTAGATTGCTGGTAGTGTAAAGAAAATATCTGTTATTTGTGACAATGGTGTTTTCACATGTCTTTATATTTATGGGTGAGTTCCAATTTGGTTCTATGTGGAGATGCGCTTCAAAAAGCATTCAGTAGCTACACATCTGGCTTTGTGTTGTTCCAATTACAGGGTTTCAAGCTTTAGCATGAAGCCCGATGTAGGTCTTGGTCGTGAACTCTGCAAATGTTTGCGTCTGTACTTAAACTATGATTCCTTTGGTGTACAGGAAGGACTGTGCTTTGGGTCCTTGCGTAATTAGTTACCTCAAATGTCTTAGGAGTGGATAAGCACACCAACTCTGAATCTGACTTGTATATTTTATAGCATCTCTGTGAATATTCTCTGTGGTACAGAGAATGTGTATCGAAGAAGCATGACTCCTAAATTTTTTATAGTCTCTCTCCCTTTGCCATTCTAGTGGCTGTCTCCTACAAAATTTGAGCCATACCTCAACTGTACAAATCCCCTTTCAATGTTCAGTTGCCCTGAAGTGTAGGGTCGTGGGATACATCTAAATCTCTCCTGTGAAGAACTAGAGGCCCTGGTAGGACCAAAGCAGTCAAGTGGGTACTGTGAAAATTACTGTAGAGGAAAACAGATGTCTTTTCCTGGTCTGGGAACTCTTGTTCTGGGAAAACAACAACAAAAATAAAAGCACATTAGTTTGGGCTGCTTTCTTATTCTCGTGTCTAGGGAAGCAAAAAGGACAGAATTCAATTTTATGGTCCCCAAGATTTCAGTATGGAACATTGCAGTGCAGGAGCAATATCCAGCTTTGCCCCTGGATTACCATGGTTGAGATTGAGTGTGTTTGCAGGGTAGGAGGATTCAGGAACTGGATAGCATCAAGGAGAGAATCTGCTTGAGAAGACCATCTCACTGTCCCCAGCCCTTCATGGGACTTCAAGGTCCACACACACTGCAGCTTTCTCCTAACTAGTCTGGGAAGAACTCACTTGTGAGCAGTTGGATGTCTTGAGGAGGTAGACACTCAGCAGCCTCTGCATCACAATAATTATCAAACCCTTGAAATAAGGTTCTTCGCTGTAGCCTAGGGGCAATGAGTGGGCAGCAGAGGCTTCCCAGTTGCTCTGAAAATCTTACCTTTGAGTCTTTCCTCCCTAGTCCCTACATCCGTTTGCCTTAAAATAGTAAAACAAAGCACTTCAAAGAGCAGATTGTTGGATTGTAAACTAGCTCAGAGCATCAGGGAGGTGGGTTTCATGGTTTTCCAATACTTCTTCTGGACTGACTTCACAGTCAACAGGCACATCTTTTCATAACATCGTAATCCATTCTCTTTTGCCCAGAGCTGAACTTGACTAAACAATAGAGAGCCTGCTTCTGCTTTCCCAGGATATGGAGTGGAACATTTCCGCTCAGCAACTCTCCCCAACCCTGCCTGAGGTCTCAACTACCTCGGCAGAGTGCTAGAAAGTGATATGCTTATTAGACAACTTTATTAATCAGAGGAGAGTGCTGTTTGGCAGTGAGATCCTAATGAGGATGAGGGGCTAAATTTAACTCCAAGATAAAGGTTGGCCAGTGTTGCCAGCCTGCTTTCTCTATAGCTGGGAGCTTGGTCAATCTCACAGTTTCCAGACAGTTTCATGGAGGCCTGTGCATGCTATATTTAGTATGAAATAGCATGGAAAAGGTTTCCAATAACACTGTTTCAGCACACACATATATTCCACAGCATTAATAAGCAAAGCATATTACATTACTACTTGGCTAGATGGTCCTTATGGGAGCTGATGGCACCAAAAATGGTTTAGCAACTGATAGCAACTTCTTCCTGAAGACAGGAGGCCATAAGTACATGTCACAGTAGAGAGAACTTCAAGAAATGTAGAGGAATTTCTTTGAACAGTGAAATAATATCCATGCAATCTCTGGAAATGACACAGAGGCTTGTCGTAAGCTGTTGAGGGGATGCACGGTGGTGTTCCGCCTTTGCATCTAGGAATGAAAAATGATAGCAAATGGAAAATACTCTCCAGGCAGCTGCTCAAAGTGCTGTTGAGTAGTCATAGCCCTCTACGTCTCCCACATATGCCCCCAGTCACTGTACCCAGCCTCCCTCATCCCTGAAACCACCACCCATTCTGCCCCTTTCCTTCCTACTTCGAAGTCACTGAACACTGTCTTAAATGGCTCTCTTGTTTTCAACTCCCACAAACACTTAGGAGTTAAAGGTGTCTCAGGTGGGGGTTCTGTGACAACGTTCATAGAAGATACAAGAATGGTTAAACACCTTGAAACCCTTGGCCACTACCGAGGAGTAGACGAGATTAAAAATACATAAAACATGTGAATGATGGCCATACCACAGAAAGGAGGAAAAGAGCCATGATGTAAGGAGCCAAGGACTGTGAGAATTCCAAAGTAGAATGAAATGGACTTTCTGCCAGGAATGGGTCAGGTACTAATCTGGCGCTTGGAATCGAACGCATCTGAGTTTGTCTACCTATCTCCATTGTCATGGCCACCCCTTGGCCCACCTGCCATCTTCTCTACCATGCACCTGATTCTGTCCTGTATTTCAGACTTTGGAAAAAGGGTTCTCTTGTTGAATGCAGCGACCTCCATTCTGTGTTCCAAAGAGGAGCCAGAATCATGTGCTCATGTTTGAATTTCATCAGTGTTGCTTCCTGCCCTAAAGTCTGTTGTCAGCATATTTCACTGAATAAAATTCAGAAAGCTTACCATGGCACATCAGGCCAAATGACTCCAGCCCCGGCCTGCAGAAAGCCTAGGTTTAGAGAGCAGAGAAATTGAGTTGGGAGAGACTTTGGAGAGGGTTTGCTTTTGAAATCCACCTGGCAGTGGCCAGGGAGGGACCGGAGGGCAGTTGTAGCAATTGTAAAGGTACAACCAAGGTGCCTCCAGTCAACAGGAATGATGAAATGACAGAAAAGGACACAACAGACGATTGTTTCTAGAAAGTCTGGGCAAGGGCAATGGAGAAGGAAAGAGAGAAGCAATAACTGCAGAGAGGATTGGTCTCCTGGACAGAGCCTCTCACAAGGACCCTCTTGTTGCTCCTAAGAGAAGAGAGCATAGTGTCTCCGTCCTTTCAGGACAGCTTGGGTCGGTACCTGAGCTGACCAGGGTAGTGGAGGAGGCTTCATCATAAGGCATAACAAGAGAATGAATGACTGACAGCTTCAGGGACTCCCACATTCCCAAGGCTAATAGCAGAAACAGGAGGTAACAGCTACTTGGATGACACCCTCATTTGGATGAGAGTAGCAGGCACTGACGTCATCAAGCTGTTGGCTTTACAGAGAAGCAAGACTTATTTCTCTACTGACAAGGATTTGTGCCTCTCAGCAGCTGTTTGGGGTTTTATTTTACTTTTTTTTTTTTTTTTGAAAGGCTGCCTCCACCTCCTCCTTCAGTCTTCCCTGGACTTACATCTGTCTTCCCAGCTGTGAGCTGCTGAGTCCCTGGGTGCAGAACCCAGGGAGACAAGTAGGGAGGGTGTACAAATAATAATTATGTGCTGCTTGAGTCTAAATCTCAGCCCATTGTGTGTCCACAGGCAAGGGCCTTCCGATTCAAGTGTGGGCCTCTCTCTCCCTTTCAGTGTCTGTCTGTAAACCTTGATGGTATTAAGCACGTGTTTTAATAAATATTTTGTTTGCTGTATTCCCATTAATATTCATAGGGAATGGAGCACTTTGGGCTTTGTGATTTTCTAATAAACATTGATGGTGTTACTAGTTTGTAGTGAGTATTCAGTATGCTCCATCAAAATGGCAGCTCTAATTAGGTTCCTTGAATTAGCTAATGGATTTTGAGAAAGATAGCTTAGAAAGCTCTTACAGCTGTCCAAGATATTCCTGCCATGGCAGAAAGACAAAGGGCCCCTGGAAGCTACAGACTTCAGAGCTTTAGAAATGCAGCTGACAGTTAAAAAGATAAATTGCATTCATATTTTTCCAGTGAAAGTCCTAATACTGAATTAATGTTATTCCTGTAGCGAGCATCCATTAGGAAGCTCATTTTATTATAAGGATGCGTTTTGACCATTAGCTCGCTTTCTGTAGCCCCTCACCCTCCCCTCCCTCTTCTCTCTCCAATTCCCTAGATGTTTTGGATATGGTATTAAAAAGCTGCTTTGAAGAAGAAGAAATGATTCTTTTGGGGGACAGGTTATAAATTTCGGAACTCTCTTAGATATACAGTGAATATTCAACTTTGGAAAGTAAGTCAACTAATATATAAAGAAATAACACAGTGATTCAATTTAAGCCTGGTGGCTTAGATTTTTATGTGGAATTTGAAGAAAATTCAAGCTAGGAGGCAATGGGCTTATTTATACTTGGGTAAGAGATGGTTTCCTTGTAGACTAGGAAGTCTCTAACAAAGTGTGTTGTAACTCTCTTCTTTTATGCTAATATTCGGTACACCAAATAATGCAGAGCCATCCAGCACAGTCTTCAGGTTTGCACCCTCAGCATGAATGTTTCCCAACGAATAATGAATGAATGGAGTTTGAGTGACTGTAGGTATCTGCAAGTACAGAAAGAAACATTGTTTCGGATTAGTTCACAAGAAAGCTCCCAGCAAAATGTACAACAGACATGGTCTCCTCAAAGTTCCTTCTGGAGATGTGTGCACCCATTAGCTCTTAACACTTGGAAAATTAGTACCTGGTCCCTTCTCCTCTGAAAAGTTTCATTTCCTTGATAATACGGTGGATCCTTTAGGGACGTGTCTGCTCAGTCATTAACTCCCAACTGTCCACGTTCTGTTTTTATCATTTGCATCTCCATGTTGCTTCTGCCTCCTCTGGCCTGCCTGCCTTTTAGCCTTTTCCCCACCTCATTAGTAACTTTACCAAACAAGGGTTTGGTCCAGGGAAAGAATGTGAACTTTAAGTCAATTAATTGGGATATTATTTATAGCTCTGGGGAAAATATTTGTTGGGAAAGAAAACAACATTGTTGGTTTAAATTTTTTTTAAATCTTCTTTTGTGTTTATTTTTTTTTTTATATTCTTCCTAACCACCTATTTCTGCAGATAATTGAGAGCTGACAAAAAGGAGGTGGTTAATAAAACTGGCGGGAACCAGGAAGGGAATAAACTGTGTGTTGACACAACATAGAGATGACAGATTGGAGGGCTGTTTTGCTCAATGATATAAATAAAGTACAAAAGCATCATCATTTGAATATATACTCATATATATGAATGAATGTATATGTGAATGAATATATAGATACATATATATTCATTCCAGGCCCCTATGACTTCGCCATAATGGATGATAAAGGCCATAGCTGACATCAGTGTTTATGGACAGACTAGCTCCTGTCACAGGATGGACAAGCTACTAAAAGCTGAGGAAGGCGTGGCTTTTATTCATTTCGCTGTGACTTATTTATTGAGTTCCATTGTTGGCAGCATAGTGCCTAATTTTCTTCCTTCTTTGATGTTTGCTGACTCGTTCACTTTTCATATCTAAATGACAAGCTGACACCCCGCCATGGCAGCTCCTCAGCACCACCATCGCCTCCCCTGAAAGGAACAGTGGCTATTTGTTAATTAAAATCCCGTGACTGTTTCCCCTTAAAATGCCGTGGAAAGGAAAAGTCTTTGTCAAGCCCTAAAGAATTGGTTTCATTTGTTTTGTTTTGTGTGGCTTTAACCTTCTGACCTGTAATTTGGCAGCCAGTACCTTTCCCCTAATGGGAAATTTGTCACTGTATTAATGATGTGTCATACATCATCACCAGTCCATCTCAGATAAACAAGAGCCGTGGTTATAGAACATCTGCAAGTTTCAGTACTCTTCCCCTTACCCCAATCTTCAGTGGTCCTTGGGTACGGCATCTCATCATTTGGGAGATGGGACTAGAAGGTGAATTTTGCCTTGATGTAGATAACTGTTGAGTTTGAATTGTACACACACACACACACACACACACACACACACACACACACACACACGGAAAAGTCACAGAATGCAAGAAAACCCCATAGAGGTCAAGTGTTCATCTCACAGATTAGCTCCTCCAGGCTGATCTTGGTGGAAAGTCTGTTAAGATGCTGCTGTTGCCCTGCTTCAAAGTCTCACTGTCCCATTCAGAAGGATGAGTAAAGAGAGAGCTACTCAAATCCTTTATTCCCCACAGTTCCTCACACACTCCTGCTCTGACCTGGCCTGAAGTGTTCTCTTCCCTGTAGCTTCCCTTTTTAAGTTCCATTCCCTCCTCTTCCATATCTAGCCTCCTTCCTATCTATGTCTCCTTTTCTCCACAAAACCTGACCTCCCCAAGTGGAGCTAATCACAGCTGCAGGACTTCATTACACGCCATGATACTTCCTCATGATAATTGCCACATTGTGCTATCATTATCTATTTATGTCACCATCATCTGTCCCCATTGGACTGTGAACATCCCTGAGGGTTGGATCTGGATCTTAATCCTCCCCAGAGACAGGGACATGGCCCTTCTGGAGAAAAAGTAAAGTTCAAAATGCATGTACAGGTCAGAAAGTCAGAAAGCAGTTACTAGGGAGATCCTATAAGGCCACCAAGGGCCTAAGTTTGATATCTAGTTACTGTTTTCCATTCCAAGATGAAGAGGAGGTTGGCATTTCTCTAGCCTGGACTTGCAAGAACCTGAACATCTTTATAACAAATGAAATGATCCATAGGCTATGATAATACTGACTATCCGCAGTCCCATAATCCCTGAGGTCAGGAGGTCAACAGAGAGCACCAGTATAGCCAAGGGCACCTTCCATCCTGGAAAATGAGAGTTATGGGTTATCCTTGGACCCAATGTTCTTTGGGACATAGGTGGATATTACCTTTTTATGGAACCCTTTGGGTTCAAGAATCTATTTTGATTGGGTGGTTATTCTAACAATACTTAAAACTGCAGACGATCTCAGCATTTGTGCAATTCAGGGGTAAAAGAAATTAAATGTAGATCCTCTCAAAACAAGTCTCTAGTAAGTTCTTAGTCTGGTTGGTGGACCTGGTTGTTTAAACAGTAATAATATCATTATACAAATTACCTGTTTATCAGATTGTGAGATTCAACACCACAAAGCTATGACCCAAGCATCACTTGTGGGTGGCTAGTTTGTTATATGTGCTCTTAACAGACACTATGGCAAGGACCAAGTTACACATATATGCTTGTACATAATACCTTGTTTCCTGACATCTAGGGGTAGATCTAAATCATACTTTTTAGGTTCTGTCAATTGGAAAACTTGTTTTAGTCTATTTTTCTTCATCATTTTTGTCACTTTCCTAAACTCTTCTATTAAAAGAGAAGGTGGGATGTGGGGCTTGATGTATAAGAAATTACAGTTTAACTGCCTGACGTGTGTACATTCTCCAGACTGTCCTCTGGCTCCCAAAGCTACCATCCATGCACTGAGTCATTAAAATTTCCTTACTTTCCCTTAAAATCATGTCGTCTGTTAGGGCTTACTTCCTTGTTATCCAGAAGGGAAGATATAGATGTCCAGCTGTTGAGAATCAGTAAGTTGACGGCACTCCATGGTTGGGGGAAGGGGGGAGACCCTCTCTATTGTTTCTTTTAAGGAAGAGGGAATTTCACGGAGACCTAGAAAATTCCCAAGGTTTCATGGCCTGCAGCCCACAAAGGCTTGTTTTCCCAGAATGACCCTGAAAGCTTAATCCACATCTAAATGTCAGATGTGTATTCTTAAAACTCAAGCTGTGTTTGATTTAAGCCTAGAAGGTAATAGTTTTATCTTTTAGTTCCTGTAGCTATTGGTGAGAATCTCCTTGGGAGGGGTGTATATGTATATATTATTATTAATTTGCTCAAGAACCACACACAGTAAAATTTTCTTCCTCCTCGCCTTGTCAGTCTAAGAAGATGGATGTATGGTAAGATAACACAAACTTTGTAGGCTTCTTCCATGCGCCATTTTATCTAGATTTTGTTCATTTTATTTTGGATCATAAAATCCTTTGACAAAACATTTAAGATTTCAAGTTGAGTCACGTCTTAAAGTTAGTTTCCAAAGTCATTATGTGGTATAAAATCTGCGTATATTCAGAACGAGCCTGGAAAGACACTACAGGAGAAGGCTATATTGATTCCTCCTTCTGACTTCTCACCAAACCCACCCAACGTTGTTTCCTTCAGCTCTGCATTCTCTCCCCTGCCTGAGCAGCAGCTGAAGCCATCGACTTGCATATGCAGGACCGTGTTGGACCCATAATGCCAGTGTGAACACTGGAATCCCGTACAGGACACCATAAAACACAAGTAATAAAAGGTTTCGAGAAACTAACATCAACTGAAGGAAACTAAGTAAGCTCATATCAGGGACGTTTCGGTGGATGGAGGTTTTGATGGCATCCTATAGCTGTTAAAATTGCCCAAGCTTCTGTTTTCATCTAAGCTCTGGTAAATTGAATGTATCAATTGGATGCAGTTCTGATGCAAGGTTGTGTAAGAATAGCAGTGTCTACATGGATTGCATTTATCATCTTAAACAGAAGACACAGCTCCACATTGATCCACATCTACTTTTCTTTGCATTGGTGTACTCTTGTTTGGCAAACACATAAAGAGATGAAAAGATAATCTTGCCACCATTCTGGTGTGAATTTTGCAACTAGTTCTTAAAATAGCTTTTTTGTAAGAAGTAAACATTACTTTTTAAAAACTTAGTAAAGTTTTTCTATGATCTCCATGTACTTCATATAGTTTATAAAATAGATCATATATATATATATACATATATGCATATATATATATCTTAGAAAGGTCTAGTATATATGTAAATTTCTTAAGATTACAAATACTCTACTATGTATATTAGAGTAAATGGGCCTTAATAGTATTCAACTATGAGTAATTCAATGGCCATTTTATGATTAAGACAAATTGGCCTTGGAAATTTGACTACAGCCAGCAGGTCATTGTATAGAAGGAAAATAATATGATTACCTGACACAGGCTTGTAAAGGAGAGTGGATCTGTGGAAACAACTCATGTGTTATTGTTGAATTGTGACCCTCACTGCCAATTCCTGAGGAGTTTCAATTCCTTCTGGAAGAAGAGACAGAGAAGCAGGGTGTTCTGACCTCAGAGAGTAGCCCTGCATTGTCTCAGGTGATAAAGAGCAAGAGAGAGTCTGTGCCTTTTATCTGAAGGTAGGACATCGATCTGGTGGTAAACCCCAGCCAGTCACAACACTCCAATGCAGGGAAAGTTGCCTCTCATGAATCAATACAATTACATTCAAGGTAAATAGTAGCTGTGTTCATGGTGTGAGTGCTCACCATTATGCAATCAGAAGTGTCAAGGAAAGGGGCCTTTCATTTCTTTATGCTCCACCACTATGGCTTGATTCACTGAGGTCAAGATCCAGTCCAGGGTTCCAATTTCCAAGACAAATTTTCAAGCTGTAGAAGTCAGAGGGTCAATTCATCTAGGAAGGATGGAGGTACCAAAACATGGATCTCAAGGGAAGCCATTGCTGAGGGCAGGAAGCCTGTGGAGAAAGACGGAAGGACAGGCTCTCAGTGCCATGGCAAAGTCAGGAGCCCAGTAACCAAGGCACATTGTCACATTTTTGCTTCTGGGTCAAGTGCCACCAGCACAGCTGGGGGAGGGACCAGGATCTAGCCTGAGCTAATATATCATCATTTTTTTTGTGTCGATTTTTCACTTCCTATGACTCTCACTTGAACAGCAATTCCTCTGAAGCAGGGTTTGAAGATCCCCCGCTGCATCCTGACATAAGCAAAAGGCTAGCACAGCCTTAGAACTGTATGCTGATGCTTACTTTTCACAGGTGTATATTAGTGGAGAACCTATGTGACCTTCCCGTCTTCTGGCACCTCTCTGTTATGTGATAGTTCTATCTTAAGAGCCTAAACTGTCTCCTGACTTACTACGAGTGTGCTACCTGAGATAGCTGAAGGAAGCAGTCCATGAGGGAAAAGGAGATTCCACACATAAAAGCTGACTTGGTCTCTGTTACTAATATTGTTTGCCTTTCCACTAAACTTGTCAGCTTTGTGACTTAAATGCAGTCATACTAAACAAGGGGTTCTTCATTGCAGTAATTGTTTTCATTACAAAGCTATCTTAATTCTGGTAGAAATCAAATTTCCATATGATCGAGGTAAATCCTTATTATTTTAGGGGCAGACTATTGGCAAAATGCAGAGTATCATTTTCACCAAAGCTATTAGGAGCAGAGCCTGGGACCTGGCAGCTTTAACAAGCTAGGCTCAGCCAAATATCCTCAATAGGCCAATTAATTAGACAAAGACTTCTAAAAAGCCAAAAAAAAAAAAAGAAAGAAAGAAGAAGATTTATTCAATATAGTCAATTGGGAAACAGAACAAAGTGGTCTAGTCCTTCTCAAGTCTATCTTCGAAGCCCTGAGCATGAGGTTCAGGTTTAAACAGAAGGCAAGAGACTTGGTCAAGGTGTGGTCCCACCCATCATCACTGTCTTGAATCCAGTCTCTCCTGCAAGGTGGTTTTGACAAGTTGTCAGATAAATGTGAACTCTCTTTCCAAGACAAGGTCTCATTCTGACTGACACTGGGGCGCTTGCTTTTTATCATTCTAAAAGCATAATACTCCTGGGAAAATTCCAATTTCTCAGGGCCCGTTGTTTCAATAATTTTATAGCCAAAGGGAAGGCCATAAGCATCTCCTTAGAATATCTTTACTCCTGTGAGGTAGTTAAATCATCATAGATAATAAAGGAGAATTTGAGAAGAAATCAGAAGCCAGAGTCCCAAAATGCCATCCATGGATAGTCAGTTAGGGTCCCAAAATGTCACTGGATGTAAAAAGTCAAAATATCTAATACCAATACAAGAATAGGTACTTTTTTAGGGAGGTTGGCATTACATAATCACATTATTCAGTAAATGTGGAACCCTTTTCCTCCTACTGGGTTGCCTCATCCACCCTTGTGGATGCCACAGACCAATGTGCCTGGTCTTATTGTAGCTATCATACAGTGTGTGATTGAGGTGACTTGGAGGCCTGCTCTTGTTTGAGGGAAGGTGGAGGCGGGTTGGGTCTGGGAGGGAGGGGAGATGGAGGGGCAGAGACTGCAGGAGTGGAAGGAGAGGAAAGTGCCATCGGGATGTAATATATAAGAGAGAAAAAAGAATAAGATCCTCAATAGATGTATAAGAATTTCTCAAAATGTTTATTGGGCAGGAATTGTTTTACCAACAGAACATAGTAATCATGCCCATGATAATTTGCCTTCAGCTGGATTTTTTTTTTTTTAAGAATCTGTTGTGGAATTTCTAATATGACTAGCAAAATAAAATTCTACATAGACAGAACTTTGCCTGCTGCAGCACTGGCTGCTTCTCCACCCTGGTCTTCATCCACAGTCTTTGTCTTCCATGTGGGATCTTAGTCATATGTTGATTTTCTTCTGCACCCCATTCAGTTTTATGCCAGTTTCCCACATAAGCCTGTTAGTGATATAATATTAATTGCCCCAAAATGTCAGTCTGCAATTGCTCCAACATCATTCTTTTAATGAATACAGACTTCATTTGCTTGTATTCCTATTACTTTAGCTACTTCTAGTTCTATTTTTATAGCAAAGATCTGTGCAAATAAAAAAATATCAAAAGGTATGCCTATAAATGTACTGTGCTAAATTCCCTCTGTGTTGAAATGCCTGTGAACTGTTGTTCCCAAATGCCTGCTGCATTTTAATGCCTTTCTCCCAGGGCAACATGATATAGAAGAAAAAGCTAGAGTTTTACAGGCACACAAGTCCTGGCCCACCACTCTCCACTCATGTTTCTTTTCTTCTCTGAGCCTCAGTGTATAAGTCTGGGAAATGCCAACAATAACATCGTCCTCACAGATTTGACTAGAATTGCATGACATGAGCATATGTCTGGGACATCATAGATGCTCTGTAAAGCTAGTTTACTTTCTCCAGACCATAGCAGCAAGGAGAGAAGACTGTACCATGCTCAAACCGATACTTAGTTCTAAGAAGTACTCCTACTGAAGGAATTATGAGCAAGGAAGAGTAAGTTTAGATTCCAAAAAAATATATAGTACCTTGGTATGAAGGTTTTCACATAGAGTGGATATTTATGACTACAGATAACTGCAAAGAAAATGAAATCCATTACAAAATTAAGCTCTGTCCAGCTCAGCAGTGTTATAAGAAAGACCTGTTGGAATTACTGCCTTTAAAGACATAGGCTATGTAACTGACAAAAAAATCCTCAATAACATAAATGTCTTGGTACATGGCTTGAGTTAATTCAACATTCTAAGACTATTGCTGGTCACCTACATATAGATGCAGCTATTTTTGTATTAATGACCAGACTCAGCTGGATAAGGTCATGCACAGCTATAATCCTTGCCTTGGTTCAGAAACAAACCAACAGACAGAGGATCCAAACTCTACTTTGCCCAGTAAACAACAAATACAGAAAGCCTAACCTTCCAAGTACTGATGTAGATGTAAAGTGCTTAATCCTCTAAGAAGTTTAAGTTACATCAGAACTTGATGTGGCTTCTGAATATGTCAGGTAGAAGATTTCCCAGAATTCCTGCTACTGCATTCCATAAAAGCAAGAAGATAGACCAGATGGTACCTAGGGACCTTCAGGAGTCAAATCCTGTGTGCTAGCCTTAAGTCTATGATGGTTTGGTGTTTGCTAGAGACTCAAGTCTCTACAATATAAACAAGATAGAAGAATTCAATCATAAGTAGCTCCCGTCAACAGGAATGTTTGGAGTCAGACTGACTTTCTTAGCCCTCTATTAGCTGATAGCCTCATTGTCTTCATTTTGGTGAGCAGAATAATAAGCCTTATCTTTTAATATTCTTTTCAGATTTTGAGGTATTTTCCAAAGCTATTATGTTAGAACTACACATAGAGTCTATTCAAGTGTCCGTCCCTATAGCTTGGTAGTGGTTTTCTGAAGTTCTGGCTTGAAAAGGATTCTGAGACTATCTAGGATCTTTCAAAAAGAGAGTAATTGATGTACACTCTGGGCAGGTGGTAGAAATAAAAGTTTGAATCAGTATATTTATGATACATTATTATTATAATGGTCGATACCATTGCTACAAAATATATAAATATAGCATCAAATTGTTAAATTCGTACAACTTCAACACAAAGTAAAATCAATTGATTGCTTGCTTACAACATGATAATATATAACATTTTATTAGTTTAGTGATAAACATATGTGTTATCTACTGAGAAATGCTGAAAACTGA
Organism: Onychomys torridus; assembly: GCF_903995425.1. NCBI lineage: Eukaryota > Metazoa > Chordata > Mammalia > Rodentia > Cricetidae > Onychomys > Onychomys torridus. Next base: position 47,312,295 of record NC_050465.1, read on the forward strand.
AATCAGAATATGTGATTCCTAACTTTAACATATAAAACACTTGGAAAATGACACTGTTATTACTAAGGGCAGTAAGAGGTTTAGGAATGGGAAAAATAAGACCAAGACTGAAAGATAGTTCCAGATTGTGATAAAAGACTTTCATTCTATTCCAAATATTGTCTTAGAATATTCACACTTGGGAGAAGACATAGCATGTTTTGCATGGAGATACTCCATGACTTTTTTCTGTTTTTTACTGGGGCCAGATTTCTTTTCCAGGTAAATAGTCATGCTCCTATCACCATCAGGGACTCTTTTGAATCCTGAACAGCTGCTTTTATATTCTTGCCCTACTGTCTTATTTGAGTATGGCAAGTTGATCAAACCCATATTTTTAAATTTATGTATTTATAGGCATATGGAAGAACAGTTTATAGTCTGAATATGATTTTTCCCACCACAAATGGAAGAATATTTGATGTTTGGTCCTTTTATAAAAACAGTACCTTTCTTTCCTTTTTCTGTTTTCCTTTATTACTGATGACTTCATTCTACATGAATTCAATGCTTCAGTTTCTTTGGGGTAAACTAATAGATTATGTATGCAATGTTTGCACCACGGTGATTGAACTCATCTGGTGAGTTTGAATGCTGCTCTCGCATCTCTGTAACCAGCAGAAGCCTGTGCATGGGATCCAGCCTCTGCAGTCTTGTATTCCTAAGCAGCCCAGGCAGCTTTCAGAGTAGAGCATGCTGCTCTCGCCACATGGGCTCCAGGAAAGCTTAGCAGTCCCCTATTGTCTTTGGGGGTTATCTTTTTTAATTAAAAAAAGGAAGGTGAATTAGAACTATTTTCAGAATTTTTAAATACATACTGAAGGAAAATAAAGGTCTGTGCCCTGCTCCCTGAGCACTTAACTTATTATTTTTTTTAAGATTTATTCTTGTTATTGTCAATTACATGTATGCATGTGTGTCTGTATGGGGTGTGTGCATTGTGAGTACAGGTACCCACAGAAGACCAAGGTAGCAGACACCCTGGAGTTAGAGTTATAGGTGGCTGTGAACTTCCTGACATGGGTGCTGGGCATGAAATTCCTCATAACAACTGAGCCATCTCTCCAACCTCAGGGTTTGCCTTTTCTTTACCAAAAGCATCAGCTGTTTAATCAATTGCTATCTCTGATGTTCCAATTAAGCCCAGTGGCCAGGGCATACTCACTGATGAAAAGCCACAAAGCCAGCATGTGGCCACACACTATCCACTACCTTGCCATCAAGTAGCCGACCTCGCCTTGCAAACATGTTTACTTGTTGCTTTCTTTTTTATAACTTCTTAGCTTAATTTTCAAATACTTTAATTTGCTTTGAGATAGCTCTTTTTTTTTTAAACCAAATACCTTATTTAAATGTAAAACTCAACAGTAATACCTGAGGACCTTTATGACATGCAAGGTTCTTCACGGCGGGGCCCCTCCATTCCTGTCCAACTGTCACTTGTTCCCCGTTCCACAGTCCCTTCCATGTGACTCATAAACTAGAGTGTGATTCTTATCCGAGGCTCAGGTTATCATCACTTGCTCTTACTGATATGACACATATGCCATCTGCTATGTGGAAGAGGCAGAAAAAAGGCAGTTGGGACTGCTACTTGTCCAAATGGACTGACTGGCAAATACATCCCCAGAGCAAGATTTTCTTGCTGTGTTCTCTCTCTCTCTCTACCTGGAATTGGCTCCTCTCACCTGCTCAGTTCCTGCATGTCTATGTAGCCAGTAAGACTCATCTAGAGTGTCACCTCTTCTATGGCACCTTCCACTATCACCTCCCATGGCCTGCTCTCACCCTGTCAACATTTAGGCACTCATGCTCCCATAACCCCTGTGCAGATCCCTCCAGTGACAGCCATCTTTGTTCCCCCCAAAATGTGATTCGTCCAGGAAAAGTATATGAAATGTCCATCTTTACATCTCCAGATCTTAATGTAAGGTCTGACACAGTGGGACACTTAATTGTTAAATGAACCAGTGAAGTTCAATGGCAGACCTGTGTATCTGTTTTGTCTTGGCTCCTGGGCTGGATTATAAAGCATAAGCATAATCCTGGTTCTGTTAAAATAATCATAACAAATCAACCCAAACTAAAAAGGGGCCACTGGCTGCTCAAGGTGTCACTGGGCAAGCTGTAAGTCTTAGGCAGAATCAGTGGCTAACACAGAGAGACATGACCCTTGGACAAGGAGCACACTAGAACACTAGAACATTGAACAGCTGTCCACCTTCCCCTACCCATGTCTTTCCCTTATTGCCATATCTTTCACATTCTTTCTTTACCTATAGTCCATCTTTACTTATGCATTGACTACACTCTCCTGTCACACCACACACACACACACACACACACACACACACACACACACACTCACTCACTCACTCACTCACTCCAAAAGTTCTTCAGTTTCACTGAAAGGAATTCTGGGGCATGCCAGTCAATCATTTGTCACATCCAACCTTCAGTTCAAGCAACTGGGATTTGATCTCAAATAAGCAATGGCATTTGAAAGAATGAGACACTCACATTAAAATTTAACCAAACACTGTATATATATGATTGTAAGAAGAAAGTAGTGCATTTTTTAATTGCTCTAGAAGGTCAGGACATGACCTTACCTTCTCATTCCCAAAGCATTTATTAATCCCAAATCAGAGCTCTTGACCCGTGGAGTTAAATGTGTGTGTGTTTGTATGATGTCTTTTCTTTGCTCATTTTTATTACTGATTTCAACACTTTCCTAGTTTAAATTACTTTCTCAAATCTTATAAATTTGGATGTCCAGCCCTTTAGCAGGGAGAGGAAATGGGGATCTCTGAGGCTTTGTGTGACCATGTCTATTCATGTGCTACAGTGGCCGTCCCATGGCTGGAAACAATGACCGCATCCAGAAGCTTCGGAAGGAGTACTATCAGGCTCGAAGAGAAGGGTTCCCTTTGTATGAAGAGGAAGAGGGACGAACACGGCCATCTGACCATGACCTTCGCTGGGTAAGCCCATGCCTGATTCCAATCATAAATACCTCTCCACCAAAATAATTCAGAGCAGAAGTCCACAGTCAGGTCAAGAAAGTTCTGTGCATATCGGGTTACACTCAGGTTTCTGGAGTTTTATAGATATGAACATTACCCAGACCACAGTCATCTTCTCCCACAGAAGTTGTCTATATAAATCAAACCACAGAACTGTGCTTGTTCATTCTATCTGCTCTCACGCTTACTTCCTGTTGGGCACCTCACTGGTCTGGGGCAAGCAGGTCAGCTACTCTAAAGAGGACAAGGAATGTTTGTGTACCTTACTCCTTCCACTCCTCTTAGACCTTAAATATGATTTATTAGAAGTAAATTTCAGAGTATTATTGTCAAAGGTATCAACTGTTTGTGTATGAGATCTGAGCAATTCATGTTCCCCAAGTCTTATAATAGGATGGTGTGTCTTGAGATAAGGGAAGTTTTTGTAGCAGGATCACTGTGCTAATTCATTCATCATTCAAGGAACAGAAGTGAATGTTGTCAGCACTGAAGGGAGACTCTGGTTTCTCTGCGTAGCACTTTCTCTGTCTTGTAAGTACCTCTAAAATTCACTCAACTCATGAGCAACCACAGAAATGCCCAGGGGCAGAGCTTAGAGTTGGATGATAAGGACTTGTCAGTGACAGTGCCTAACTTGCAGGTGGTACTCAATACATATCATATTAGCTCTTGGTACTGTCATTGGAGCAGAGCTGAATGTGGGCACTCTAACATCCTGGCTATAATCTATTGGTGAAATTATTAAGGACACTCCACGTAGTTAAAAGGGAGGTTTATTTTGTGGGGTAACTTACAAATGAAGGGGTAGGTTGCAGGGTCTGGCAAAGGTATAGGGCAGTCCGGCGGTGTTCTCTGGAGAACTCTGCTCGGTCCCTTCCTGCCTCCCGCGTCCCGGAACCAAGAGCACCACCTCCTGCTCCTTGGTCTTCGGCTCCCTCCTCTGCCCCGCCTTGTGGGCGTGATCATTACTGAAGCCTCAATGGAGGTTGGAACTTCCAGGCCAATGCTGGGATGGCTATCCACTACAATAATCCATCCTATGTGTCCTCTTGGATGATTGGGGCCATCTAGTCTCCCATCTCCTTGGAAAAAAAATAAGCTTATTAAAGAGAGTTCCCTGCGCTAGGTTTTATACATATATTTTATACATATTTCTTCTCACAAGATCCCTTCAGTCTTCACAAATGCATCACAGGAGGTCATGACTGACAAGTGGACCAAACAGTAGTCTCAGTGTCTCCCATTGTTGTGCAAAACAATGGCAGCTCCTCAGGTAGGAGATCCCTTTTCTGAGGACGGAGTTTAAAAACACTAATGGAGCCAGGGGAGGTGGCACACACCTGTATCCTAGCACTGAGGAGTCTAAAGTAGAAGGATCAGGAGTTCAATGCTAGCCTCATGTATGTGGTAAGTTGAAGGTGCATGAGAGCCAGTCTTAAAAAACAACAACAACAAAAAGAAAGAAATGTATAAATACATATTAACAGAAGTGTGTTGTGTACATTGGTGATCCAAACCCAGAGATGTCAGCCTCTTTGGAGTCAGGCTATGTATCCGAGTCAGTAACTATTTATGTTTTCTACAGATGTTAGAATTAAATAGAATGACAAGTACGGTGGTGGGGCAATGCATCTTAGATTCTCCATAGTGGAAAAGAAAGGTATCTATGGAATAACAGACGCAATAATAATTCACCCTGTCTCAAACTTGATCCCGATTGATTCACTGCCTTCAACAAGAGATGAGAGGCAAAGCTCAGACTCCCTTAACAAACAAAAACCGGGGATAAAGTGATTGCCACTCTCCCAGGAACAGAACACCCTGTCCAACCCATTGAACCGTTTTTTATGAATTCCTATGAGCAGCAGAAGAAAGTGATCTCAGAACGACTAGCCCTTGTTATGTTGGCTTTATGTAAGATTTCTTTACTTTGAGCGAAGAGGATGAAGATTCTAAGCCTCAAAGAGACCTAACATGCCTGTGAAGCTCACCAAACCTGAGCTGGAGGCTGGTCCCTTGGGAGCTCCCTTTTCTAAGGATTCTCTTTATACCAAGCAAATTTGTAACCAAACAGTTTAGTGACTGAAGAAGTATCTATTTTAATTTGTGTTTCCCATGCTCTGGTGTATTGAGCTTTGCCAAATGTGACCGATTTTATGCTTCCCAGACAATTTGAATCTAAGGCACCCCAGAGGGATGCTGGGAACCACACTGTCATGAAAGACAAGTGTTCTCTGTGATCACCTGAGATACTCCAAACTGAGGATTAGGATCTCAGCACCCTTTGCTCTCCTTTCCCTATGCCAAAGAAAAACACTGGTACCTTTTGTCTAGAGGAGGCCTGAGAAATTACACCTCTGTCTTGCTACATTTGGAAAGATCTAGGAGAGCAAGTTTAGAATGTTAACATTTCATTTCTGTCTCTCAGCCAGACCCAACAAAGCATCTTTCATGAGACTGTAGTGTGTAGAGTAGGCTGGTCCTCAGCACCACAGTAGTCCTTGTTAAAGTCAAATCAAGGGACAGGGAAGGACAGCTACCCCTAGCAACTTATAATTCTCTGGGTAGTCAACAAGGAATCTGAGATTCAGGCTCAATAATAGAAACTGAGCATTGGTTCCTTCCACTTCCATAAATCTCTAAGCAGTCCACATTTGCTTACAAAATCATCCTCATCATCATAATCAAAAGACTTTGAGATGCCCCAGTATAGTTGCCCCAGTATATAATACTCAGGTCAAGAGACCTAAAGAATGTTTTCCACAACCATCCTATTCCAGAAAACTTCTGTGCTGTCAAGAGAGAAAGTAGGAAAATAAATTATCCTGCTACTATTATCTTCCCTTCCTATCCTCAGGACCACTCAGGAGGTAATAAACCTCCAGATGCTAAAGTCCCTATTTAAAATGCTGAGGATTTGTGTAGAACCTGTAGGCTTTCTCCTATATACTTTGAAGCCTCTACAGACTATTTATAATACCTGATGCAATGTCAATGTTGTGTGTATGTACACACATATCTGTGTGCTCATGTTTGTGGATGAACAAGTGTACAAGTATATATACATATGTGTGTAGTCAGACTTCCTTTGGACCACAAACTCCCAAATAATGACATGGAGACTTCTTACTAATTATGAAAGCTTGGCCTTAGCTTAGGCTTGTTCCCAACAAGCTCTTATAACTTAAATTAACCCATTTATATTAATCTACATTCTTCTACTTGGTTCATTACCTCTCCTCCATACTGTATATTTGACTTCCTTTGTGTCTCACTGATGAAATCTAAACCTCTCAGCTTCTTCCCAGAGTTCCTATCTCTGTGCAGAAGTCCCATCTATCCTTTCCTGCCTAGCTATTGGCCATTTATTTATTAAATAATAATAATAATAATCCTGCAACTATTATCCTCCCTTCCTATAAAATAATGTTTAAATAATAATCTTTATTAAACCAATCATAAGGTACCTTTCATACAGTGAAATGTCCCACAACATTCCCCCCTTTTTGTCTAAATAAAAAGGAAAGGGTTTAACTCTAACACAATAAAATTATATACAATAAGAACAATTATCAGGTAAGAATTACATTCACAATGTCCACTCCATCTGTATTTGACAACTTTGGAGGAAGTTTTCTATTATCTATCCTGTCTTGCATGAGTTCCAAGTTCAGCAGTCGACTTCCTTTGTGTCCTGCTTGTCCAGTTTGGACAGCATACAGTCAGCAGTCAAGGCAAGGGCTGTTTCTTGTGCAAACTCTAAATAGAGGTTCTTTAATGTCCATCACCTCCTCTGAAGTAAATTGGTGCCACCAAGAGCAGACAAATATCTCACTGTCATGAAAAGCCTTGTTATTAAAAAGCTTAAATGCCATATTCTATGGAACTCTGAAGTGTTTGAAGACCACCTATCTAAAATATATCTCTGAAGCCGAGTGGTGGTGGTGCACGCCTTTAATCCCAGATCTAGAGGCAGAGCCAGGCAGAACTCTGTGAGTTTGAGGCCAGACTGGTCTACAGAGTGAGATCCAGAACAGGCACCAAAACTGTACTGTCTCGAAAAACATATATATATATATAAAATCTGTTTGACCTTGAAAACATCCTAACATGAATACAAATCTGATTATTATAGATGACTACTAACCTGCATTTCTTAATTATCCTAAATAGTTTATAATAATAGCTTTCAAGGACTACCATTTTTAAATGAGTTGTATAGGTACAATACCTTAAGTAAGAGTAGAAACATATATACAGTATAACAAAAATAACCTTAAATTTGTGTCAATATACAAAAATCCATACCAATATAAATAGCTGAGACTAGTAGTTGCTTTTCAGTAGATTCAGTAATGTACGACTTTACCCTATCATTCCTATATCCCCCCCCCCTTTTTTCTTTGCAGAAAGTGATCCTTGAATCTAACCTCCTTTATTTAGTTTCCTACTTCACCATGACCAATAACACCCTGGAACTAATCCCCCTAAACAATGACAAACATCCATAACCCACCGATTGACCAAAAACCACCCACCCTGCCTCTTAGAAATGTGAGTATTGTGTTCTTAAAATTATTCCCTGTTATGTGGATCAATGGCATCTTTAGGGGATCTTGAGAAAACTGGGGTAACTGTCAAGTCCTGGGAAAGCTGGCTGTGTCATTTATTGTCCATTCTCTGTGTGATGGGAAAGTGCAGGGCTTGTCTGAAGACCTGGCTGGAGTAGTCTGTGAGGTTGGACCCTCTCAGCTAGTAGCTTTGCAGTTGTTCTGGATGCAGATTTTTGGGGACACTGCAACAGGCCTTCTGAGAGGCTGCATCACTGGGCTACTTGTCTTCATTGGTGTCTGGTCCTTTTTTTCTCTGAAACACACAAATATTTAAAGGTAACATAGATACCTGCATTAATACAAGTATGGAATGTGTGGTGTGCACAAGTCAGGTAAAGATGATCTTCTGTTGTATATCTGAGCAGGTAAAAGGCACCTGTCAACTTTATAAGTCCATTTGGACTGTATAACAGAACTGTAATAAATCTCCATCCATACCATATGAAATGATGACATGTAATAAGTCATGAGGACTCTGTAGTCAACAAGATTTATCATGTCTCATCCAGTCTCAGAGCTGTTCCCATGTCAAGGGATCAGAATATACATCACCTGTCTTGTAGTTTTTGTTTTTTTTCCTTCATGTCTGCAACCAAATCTGACCTCTATTAATTTAGAAGGAATCCATAGTTTTTCGTTTCCTGTGGAAACTAAGGCATAACCTCTCCCCCAATGCAACACACTTCCTGACTTCCATTCTGACATGACAACATCCTTAAAATATATAGGCTGGTTTAATTTAGCAGTTTCCATAATCCAATGTATCTCAGCAGCTGTTGTTTTTCACTCATTAGCATTTAAAAATTTTAAAGTTAATAAAGCAATATATAGGATCCAGACTCCCTGTGTATTCCCATCCTTATGTGGCTTATTCTTTTTATATTACTTTACTCTTTCTTTAAAGATTTTATTTTTTTAAAACTATTTACTTTTTTCTCTGACTGTATATACCCATTTTCTTTTTCTTTTCTTTAGCATCTAAGCACATTTTTCAGCATACTTTCCTGTTCAGGGTTTTCTTTCCGTCTGGACCTGGCTTTCTGTGTGCCTGCAGCCTTCTCTGACTGCTTGAGCCCAACCTTAAACAGCCACCAACTGTGTGGCTCCACTTAGCACATGGTGCTTGCAGCTGGCTACATCCCCCCCACACCCCACCCCCTGGGTCAGTTCAGCAGGCTACTCCACTGATTCTGGGCTGTGATTCTGGGCTGTAACCACTGTTTGCTTTTCTGTAAGAGCTAAGCCTCATGCTCACAGGCACCAGCTGGGAGCTGTACCTGTCTGCTCCAGCTCTGGGAAGTTGTTGTACCCATGCTGCACCAGACATTTCTACCTAGTGCTGAGTAGCACACCAGCTGTTTTAAGTGTTCAGCTGCACAGCAGGGCCTCTTAAAGGAGCTTTTTCCTCTGTATGCCTTTAGTACCAGACCTGTTTGAGAGACAGACTGCAGTACTAAGAAGCCATATATAGCTCTGTGTCCAGAACTTTTTTCAGCTCCCTCAGGACCTATGTTTGGATATACATGGTGTGCGTTGACCACCAATTGTAGTCATACTTTCTTTGGACCCAGCTCCCAAATAATGACATGGAGACTTCTTACTAATTATGAAAGTTTAGCCTTAGCTTAGACTTGTTCCCAACAAGCTCTTATAACTTAAATTAGCCCATTTATGTTAATCTACATTCTGCCACATGGCCCATTGCCTCTCCTCCATACTGTATGTCCAACTTCCTCTGTGTCTTGCTTGCAAAATCTATGCCTCTCCTATTCTTCCCAGAGAGTTCCTATCTCTGCCCAGATGTCCTGCCTATCCTTTCCTGCCCAGCTATTGGCCTTTTAGCTCTTTATTAAACCAGTCAGAAGATGCCTAACACACAGTGTGATCAAATATCCTGCAGCACATGCATGTACATACATGTGGAGTCCAGACATGAATGTCAGGTGTCATTCTTCAGGTTCTGTCCACCTAGAATGTCATGTTAGGCTGAGGTATGTCAGCTACCATTTCTTTCATACACACACACACACACTTGTTCCCTTTTCCTATTAAAGAGTCTATTGAAAATATTTCCTCAATCTCAGTTTCAATAAATATCCATTTGCTCAGCCTCAGTGGAGGCCAGTCATTGGCAGCAAGAAGGTGGCATTATGTCCACTTTACAGGGTAAACTCACAATCTGGCTAAGGAATGTATGTATCTAAGCCAATACTCCATAGGACAAGCGTATAGGGTAAATGCTGTAACCAGCTCCTACAAGGACTCAGGGTAAGTGAATGTGTTAGGTCTGCAGTCAGTGGCAGACAAGGTGCTGTGGAAGCTATTTTAGGCAATCTGGGACTTGCTTCAGCCAACACATTTTATTATTATTATTATTATTATTATTATTATTATTATTCTCTCATGTCAGTGATTTATTTTTTTCTTCTCCAAACCAAAATAATAATAGTAATAATAACCTGCCTGATTTAGTTACTTCATCTATTTTAAAACAAGTAAACACACAAAGATTGTAAGGTTTGTAAATACAGGCCTGAGAGCTGAAAAAGCCTTTCCATCAGCCTCTTTTGTAACTGTTTTCCATCTAGGCTCTGAAAAGCCATAAAGAATTGGTCTAGAGAATTTCAATGGCTCCGAGTAAAATGGCCTGGTGGGTTTTTATAGGACCAATTAAATAAGCAAGGCATGCTAGCTGTGAAGTGTTAACATTTGCCAAAAGAAAACATGATACCTGCTATCTGCTGGTATTTTTATTTTCTGTAAAACTTGTTAAGACTGTCACAGTCCTCTGGCAACAGGCTGCCTCTTTTATTAGCAGATAAAGATTATCTGCTTATTTAACAGCAGCATGAATATCTTGTAAGTAATTTCGGAAATGAGATGGCTCTCAAGTTTTCTGCAACTGTCCATACCTTTATTATCACCTTCTTCATGAGCTGCATAGTGTATTATTATTCCTCTCTCCCTGTTTAAAAAATCTTGGTTAAATTAGAAGACTGTTTACCTATAAGAGTTTATAGATTCTTTAATAGGAAAAGGGAACAAGTGTGTGTGTATATGAAAGAAATGGTAGTTGGCATACCTAATCCTAACATGACATGCTAGTTTCCACTTTACCAAAAAAACTTGGTACTACAACTTTCTAGTAAGGGAGTTGTCTCGGGTACACTATGGTTGCAAACAAAGAGGGTGACTAGGTTCATAAGGGAAAACACTTGAAAAGGTTTTCTCCTCCTGTTGGGGTGGTAGTCTAGTTGCCAAGATGAAGGAATGTGCTTAGCAACCGATCTGCAAAGTGAAAGACAAACATTTGTGCGCAAAAGGAATGAAGAACATGATGCTGAGGGCATGCTAGGCATCTTTCGATGACAGAGAGCGCATGTGGAAATGCCACAGACAAGTGTGCTGACTAGTTTTGTCACCTTGACAGGAGCCAGAGTCACTTGGCGAGAGGGACTCGCAACTGAGAAAATTCCCCTACCAGATGGGCAAGCCTGTGGTGAATTTCCTCCCTTAATGATTCACCATGAATAATGCTAGCTTTGGGCTAGTCGTCCTGGGTGAATAAGCCATGGAGACCAAACCAGTAAACCTCCCTCCTCCGTGGCCCCTGTGCCAGTTCTCACCTCCAGGCTTCTACCTGCTTGAGTTCCCGCCCCAGCTTCTCCCAGTGACCGACTGTTACCTGGGTGTGTGAGATGAATAAACCCTTTCCTCCCCAAGATGCCTTCAGTCACTGTGTTTCATCACAGCGATAGAAAAGTAACTGAGACAGCAAGCAAATACAAAAACAATCTGAAGATTGTTTTCTAAATATGAGGAGATAGAGAAGAGTGTGAACTCCTGCTGCCAATGGCCCACTACCAGAAATGAGACTTTATAATGTATTTTCCTTGTCAGTTCCTTAAAGGCAACTCATAACAACAAATGACACTGCCCAGTATAATGACTCATGCCTGTAATTCTATCTGAGAGATGGAGGCAAGAGGATCAGAGGTTAAAGGTCATCTCTAAATACCCAAAAACTCTGAGACCAGTGTAGTTGCATGAAACCCTACCAATAAATAAATAAATCCAAATTTCCTTGCTGAGTGAGTATCCATAGATAAACTTCACCTACAGCCAAAGAGGACAATGTTATTAAAAACAAAAGCTAAGTAAATAAAAAAATAAAGACAGTGATAAATGATTCTGATTAGTCAATTGACTCTTATATTGTAAAGAATGGAAACCTATGTTTAATTGCTTATGCAAAACAGGAAACTGCTGGCTTGTGCAGCCATGGGAATAGCAACCCATTGTCATTGCTGTCCTCAGGAGTGGTTGCATCCAGCTCCTTCAGACAGGTCTTTCTTTCTTTCCTTGTGTGTGTGTGTGTGTGTGTGTGTGTGTGTGTGTGTGTCTGTCTGTCTGTCTGTCTGTCTGTCTGTGTCTGTCTGTCTGTCTCTCCATCTTTCTCTCTCTCTCTCTCTCTCTCTCTCTCTCTCTCTCCCCCTCTACCCCCTCCCTCTCTCTCCCCTCTCTCCCCCTCTCTCCCTCCCTCCCTCCTGCACTGTTTCAGGGACAGGTAAGCCAGCATGGCCGTCAGCACTTCCCAGCTCATCAACTCTGAAAAGATCTCACACCCAGCAGATTCCAGAATGTCATAAAAATGATATTCTGTGAGGTACTCATGGCTTGGCTGGCTCAGCCTGAGCAGGTGCTCAAAGCCAGAATGATCAGAACTAAACAAGAACAAGGTTATAAGCAGAACCAAAAAGTGGACCCAAATGTTAGTGTTTCCGGCATTTCTAGTCGCTCCCAGAGTCCTACGCCACGCATGCGCTGTCAGTATTTTGTAGACAGCCCGGGGTCTTATGGCCCTACATAATCTGTGCATGTGCTGTGTAAGGCCCTGTAAGCTGCTCTGAGTTCTCTTTAAAAGCAGACTCTGCACCCCGCCCCTTGTTTTCTCTCTGCCACCTCCCTTTCAGAAGTTTCCTACTCAAACTCTCTCTCTTTACACCCCCTTAATAAACTCTTAATGTGGACTTTATTGTATCTTGTGGTCCATTCTCGGCCCACATTAAAAGCAGCACCCAAAGTCCTTATGTTTTGCATGAAAAGGACCCCAAGAGGAATTGATGTACCATTCACAGGAGAGAATGGGTGTTGGCAACAATCAGGGGTTATCTAAAACAACTTTGAATTCAAATTATGTAAATGTTGTCATCTTACATTTTTAAAGATCTCATGTGTTTATTATGTATTTTTCCTGTTTGTTGTTAGAAAGAATGGATGCCATTAACAATCCCAAATTTGTCATTCTTTGCTACATAAAAAGAAAAAGATGCTTTCTTTTGTCTTCTGGTCTACTACGTTTGAACTATCCAAGCATATAAATGAATTTTTTTCTGAGTTATTCATCTGAAATTACCAAACTTCTGGCTTTATAATTACCTGTGGAAAGTGGCATTTTGGTTAACCTTAAATCTAAGAGTTATAAAAGCAATAGGATTCTTTGAAATTACTAAGGATGCTTGCTCTCCTTAGACAGGGTTGCTCATACATTTTTATAACTGCACTGGCTACTTTTACATCACCTTGACTTGAGTTAGAGTTCTTTGGAAGGAAGAACTTTAACTGAGAAAATATCCCTACCAGATTAGCTTGTAGTAAAGTCTATGGGGAGAGGGGTTCTTGATTAATGATTGATGTTTGAGAGTCTAGCTCACTATGTGTATAGTCCCCCTTCCCTAGGCTGTTGGTCCTAGGCGCTAGCTACAACCATTAAGAGCATGTAAACAGAGCTCCCTCATGGCCTCTGCTTCAGTTCCTTCCTCGAGCTTCCTGCCTTGGGTTCCAGCCCTGCCTTCCCTCAGTGACTGTCACATGGACATACACGATGAAATCAATCCTTTTCTCCCCAGGTTGCTTTTGGTCATGGTGTTTCATCACGGCAATAGAAACCCTAACAAAGACAATCACATGCATTTTTGAGATGCATATAGTCTTTTATTAAAATCTGGAAGCCATAGTATGAAGTAAAAAATTAGAGCCATTGACAGTACGTTGCAGACAGAGATGGCTGTAGTTTGGCTGCTGCACCAGCTTTTTGTCACTATAACAAAGTACCCGAGATAACTAACTTCCAAAAGTAAAAGGGTCACCTGTGCTCACAGCACTGAATTACTTCTACAGTCACAATCAATTTGGCCCATAATTTAAAAACCTGTGATGAGCTATCACATCATAGTAGAGATGAGTGGGACAGAAAACCTGCTTATCTCATGTCCAGGAAACCAAAGAGAAGAATCAAGGCCTAGGCTGCCACAGTACATTCCAGAGGCACACCCACAGTAACCAAAGAAGCTTCCATTAGTCCCCACCTCCCAAAGGTTGTACTTTCCCATAGAATCACCCTGGGGACCAAGACTCTAACATATTGGTCTGTATGGGACAGTCAAGATTCAAGTTCTTTCCCTATAATATTCAGTGCCTGCTTAGTGGATTAGTTCTTGGTGGAACTCCATGTACAGTTCCCTCCCAATGGTTGACTCCATCCACAGATTGCCACTTCCCTCAGAGCCCAAAACAGCTGAACCAAAAAATGTAAATGATGTCAAAAAGAAAAAAAAAATAAGAGAAGAAAACCTACTGTGTCTGTGAGTTAGGTGAGCAAAAGCTTGACTGAACTAGACATTGGTAAAGCATGAAATGCCAGTTTAGTGGCTGGAATTTGCTCACCTGGGTTTCAGGAAGAGATGAAATTTGGAAGAAAAGAGATGAAAGCAATTGAGGACTTTTGTGGTTGTTGGTGGTGGCTTTAGCCCTTTATGTTTCGATGTTGCTTTTACAGGAACACACTGCCATACAAGCTATATGGGCGGAAAGCCGGGATATATAACATGTGAGTGAATCTCCAGCTTTTAAACCAAAGAGCATCAATCATCTTGAAAGGAGGCAACATGTTTACAGGCAATCCCCAACACAGAAATAAACTGTGTTGCAGAGACCCATTTAGAAGTTGGCAATTTAGAACTAGCAATAGATCTTCCCATAGGAAAAAAAAAAAAAGGAAAGATTGGTTGTGGGGCTCCCAAACCAGTGTCCAAAATCCCACTAAAATCCAGTAACATTGTGCTGATTGTAGTGTCATTGGCTGGAGCGGTGGCAGGGAGCTCCAGAGCTAGAAGAAGAAAAGGGTATTTCCTTATCTCTTTCCTGGACAAATACACGTTTGCCATATTCTCCAGGGCCCACCCGTAAACGTCTCCCATAAGTCCCTGACCTTGACTTTCCCATCATGGCTCTCCACAGAAACCCACTCTTTCTCCCAAAGTCCTGAGCTCAAGTTTACCTCTGCCCCACCCCTCCCCCCCCCCCAGAAGTCACCATTTTCGCAGTGTTGGCTCCCAGAAGTCGGTTCTGACCCATCAAGTTTGGGCTCAGGTGCAGACCACTCCCACAACTGAACTACTGGATCTGTTTTCTGTTGTGTGTCGTCACCCCACCACCAGCCTGTGCGTTCTCCAGCTCTTCTCTTTTTATGTGGGTCCTCCGTTTCGTCATGGGGTCCTGTCTGACTGGCTTCCTGTGACCAGTGATCTGATTCTGAAAATGGAACTGATTTCTTCAGCAAACTGGTCCTCCCATCCTCAAAAGGAAGCCTTTTGTTTCTAAATGTGCCTTCTGGGGCCCATGGCACCATCTGGCCAGGAAGGCAGATAGCCTGAGCCACTCCGTCCTCTCCTCATGCCTTTCTAATGCGGAAATGGTGAAGGTAGCTTGAGCTCTGTTTATTTGAACAGAGGCAAGCAGGGCATTTCATTATCTTTTGTTAGATGAGGATCATAAGTGATTGCCCAAGTTTGCCTCAAGGTTGTACCAATTACTAACTGGGAAAATGTGGGTCCTTTTCTGCTTCCCTGTCTCCTTTAATGATCTGCTAATGGTACTGTTTCATATAAGTATGGTAACAAGTATACGACTGCATGCAAAGCACTCGGAATGGTGTCTAGTGTGAAGGAAGTGTCCCATACGTGTTTTCAATAGCTTACATGCCAAGGTGCTTAGAAACCATTCCACTGCTAGACAGCTTATCTGTTCTCCTTAACCTCTGCTCATTCTGGAGTTCTGGGTCATTGTACAATGCACCCTGCATCGTGGGAGGCCTTCCAGCCCCACTCACTGTGCTACCACTGAGAGACCCATGGTGACTTCAGGAGGTGACTGTCAGCTTGGCTATCAGGCACTTTTTTTGGCTAATTCCATTGCTCCAAAGGTCAATATCTGCTTCCCTCGCTCCCACACATGCACCTTTCTTTCTAGCGACCCCTCTTTTCATCTCTGACCCTGGGGCACCCCTAATCTCCTTAATGAGCTTAGGGGGAAATCAAAGACCTAAGCAGAAAGTTGACTTCAAGTAGCTCCTGCTTTCAGCTCTGAAAAAAAAAAAAAAAAAAAGTCAGAGCAAAGAAATACCAACGGCAAGTGGAGGTGAAATACAAAGGAAGTCCATGCCTATGACTTGCTTAGAAAATTATGCAATACCAGATTATTGATGACAGTGACATCATTTGCTCATGCCGCCTCAGCCCCGTTTTGTATGACACAAAGATGCTGTGACGTAGACATCCTTAACCCTACTGTACAATCGAGAAAACCAAACTTCTTCCAAGAGTGCACCATTATCACACAATGATTAGCAGAGCTGACTTTCCAATGGGGGCTCACTCCCAGAGCAAAGAGGAGAAAAGGAAATCCCCAAACACTGGCAGCTCTGTAAATATTTTTTTTTTTATGTGTGCAGAGAGAGAAAGAGAGGGAGAGAGGGAGTTCATGTTTCCCCTGTCTTGAGTATTCATATTTAAACACTGTCACAACTGCTTCTCTTCCCCTGCTGAACGGCTCCTCGTCACTCTTCATTTGCTTGTGAGCCCAGTAGGACTGAACCAGAACCCAAGTTTGGTATTGTTTTCTCAGTTCCCTTTAAAAGTCTAAATGAAATCACTTTTTTATGTCGTAATCAAATAAGTTAGCCATCTCTGGCTCTAACCCAAACCTAAATAGCAAAAAAAAAAGAAAAAAAAAGCAGAAAAATGAAAGTTCAGAACCACATTATTTTTCCAAAATATGTTTTTTTAAAAAAGCTCTCTATGCTACACTTATGTTCAAGTGAAAAAAGAGCCCTTTCTGTCTCTAATGAGCAATTAATTCCAGTTCAGGATGTCGAGTTTAGAAGAAGTTAAGTTTCCCCAAAACCACAACCGTTTGTGTTGGATCATGCTTAAAACCCAAAATTCCAACTCCTCAATAATAACATTCTTTTCTTCTACTGCAATGGGAGAAATGACCATTTTATGTAATATAGGAGGGACCATAGCAGAAACTCCTATGAATTCCAGATTGCCTAAACAGTTCTCAAAGCTGTTTAAAATCAGTTGGATGTGTTTTGTTTTAACAGAGCTTAAAGGTCCTAAAATAAACTTTGGGTACTAAATTAAAAAGAGAAGATGATGTTTAGAGTAAAAGATATGAAAATCCAACTAACTGGTATTTGTGGCCCTTTGAGTTGACAACAGTTCAGAACTTGTAGCCCATAGCATCTCCCAGCTCAGCTTCCTAACTACAAACCACTTGGGTCACGATGGTGGCCATCTTGTTCTTTCTTTTAAGAAAATGCTGGCGTCATAACCATTCTGAAGTTTTACAACATTTGGTTCTTATTTAATAGTAACAATTCTGATGTTATGGTGGGAAAAAGAAAATTTATAGAAAGCTCTCCTTTTGGATTTCACATAGGAAAGATACTGAATCAAAGAAAAACCCTAAAATGATGGCTGGCACAACCATATCATTGGTACTGCAATTCTCCATGGGCACTGCTGTGACTTTTGAATAAAACTACAATACATACCAGAGTCTGTGACTTTACAGCTCTCCCAGGCCTCTCATTCATTACTGTTCCATTGTGAGCCTTGAAATCACAATGCTAATTGTATTTATGAACATGTATAAAAGTTGGTACCACTGACTCCTAGCTAGGCTGACAGGTCAGACCTCACATTCATTCTAGTAAATTATCTTAAAAGATGGGCTACAAGGCTCTTACTACAGGCCACTGAGGGTTATTTCCTTGCCTACTTTCAAGACCAGACTTAGGTAAGGTCTGTGACTCTTTCTTCAGATGGTTTACCTGATTTGTGCCATCTCTCACTCAGCCTATCCCCAAACTTGGCTCCATTACTAAAGATGTGGCAAAATCAGAGCAGCACATGTGGAAAACATGCTTTCTTTAGTTCTTTGGTCCTTTGTTAGTTATTTGCCCAGTGAACGCTTAGCAATATATGGATGCCTCTGAAAATGGACATAGGACACAACTATTGTAGCATCCGGACTTACCAAAACAGTAAAAGTTTGGTTCTCTTTCTCTCTCTCTCTCTCTCTCTCTCTCTCTCTCTCTCTCTCTCTCTCTCTGTCTCTCTCTTTCTCATTCTCAATCTGTCTCTGTCTGTCTCTGTTTCTTTGTCTATGTGTGTGCATATGTGTGTGTATGTATGTGTGTGTGTCTGTGTCTGTGATGTATATGTGTATAAACATATTAATGCTCTGGAATTTCCCCCTCAGAGAAACAGTAGGAAATGTTGCATGAGAAAAACATTCCCCTTCATGATCTGATGTCTTTTCTCTAATGAACCTTCTGGCTCCCCCGGTACTAATTGATCCCCCCAAACCATGTGCAGACATCTCCGTTTTTCAGTCTGGCTCCCCCTCATCTCTGATTGCCAGAGTCCCAGATTGTTTCTGAACAGCAAATCTCATTTAGTTTCTTAGAGTGATCAAATCCTTCTTTTTCCTCCATCTCTTCAGTGCAGACCCAGCTTCCTGTTTTCTGAAAAATTCCCTTTATAGTAATTTCCAGGTTTATACAGTCAGGCAGCCCATAGGCATTAATGTTCTATATCTGTGTGTGGTTATGAGGGAATCAGAGACTCACATTCCAGACCAGGAAATCATGGTCTCACAATTAATGTGAATGATGGCAGGGGGGAAAAAAAACTTTTAAAACGGTGTGTAAATTGGTGACTAGGGGAGACACTATTGAGACTAGGAGTTTGTGGTTTAGGTGTGGGTCTAGACTGCTTTTGACATTTCCCAAATTCAGGAAGAAGAAAACTTTCTCTTTTCTAGATGCAGATATGTAAAGTTAAAAAATGCAGTCCCTAAAGCCACGGTGGTGATGTGGGGAGTTGACAAATAAGAAAAAACTTTGTTTCCAGCCAGCAGTATTTCCTCTAGACTCATACATGTGATTTACCAAAACTCTGAATGCTTCCCCACTTAGAATTGCCTAAAGTTTTCTTAAAGATCTTATTTCCAAAATAAGAAAACCTACTAATGTCTCAGCATCATTAAAAGAAAATAATAACCTCATTTTTACTTTTGTTTGTCCTTTTGGACCTAGGACTGGAGAACAAAAAAGCATGTAGTTGCTTAGTTACACATTCATTCATTAATTCTTTGGGCTTACATTCAATAGCAACTTCGCAGGAGAAATGTACTTGACTCCAAAGACTCAGAAGTGAAAAAGGAGTCCAAGTCAGTGAGAAGGGCAGACAGGAAACATAATTTCATGTAATGAGATATTTAGGGGTAGTTACACAGCAAGAAATTGGTAAGTGAATGCTTAGGAAAGGGAGAGTAACCAGGAATTAATAAGATAGATTTGCTTTTATCCCTGGGAAGTTTTCCCTTGTGTACTTGGCCTTTCGTTGCGTCTACACTGAGGGCACTCTGCCTCAAAGCAGGCTTCTGCATTTAGCAATTGCTCTCTGCAATTTATGAACAAATATAAAGTAGCTTTTAGCATATGTCCAATAATGAGACTTGAAGTCCAACCTCTCACTCTAGAGGTTTGAGCATTGTGTACCACAGCAGGCCCAGTTATAGACCTGAATCAGCCTAGAGGCTCATCTGTCAAACTGACTCACGGCCTCTTGAATGATCATGGGATCAGTTGGTTGGACACTGCTGCCATTTCTAGACTATTTGAATAAAACAGACTATATCAGAGAGCATATACTGTAGTAAATACAGGTCTTCTGGGAGCAGGGGGCGTTGTTTCTGACCAAATGCACGTGTACACATACATACACATTGGGGGAGTGGCTAGACAGACAGAGATAGAGATAGGGAGAGATAGAGAGATAGAGACAGAGCTTGGTCATAATATAGATTATGTCTTTTATGAGTTATGAGTTTAGAAGGCTGAAACCTGTAGTCTAGACTCTAAGTTACCTATGTGGTTGTTAATCATTCCATTTAAAAGAACTCACATGGTATTTGTTTCATACTAGGGATTCAGAGAAATTTTATGAATTAAGACTGAATAAATCCTATTTGAAATACAGAATGTATGGCAGAGATTATTTGTCTGGGGTGTATCTATATATCAGTCAGCAGACAGATATAAAAAGGTGGATGCATACACATGTTTTAAATAAGTTCACTTTAACAGCCAATCTCTTCATGTAGCCCTGAAGTCAGCAATGAAAGAGGACAGTGTAGTAGTCAGAAGCGATGAGAATCTATGTCAGTATACATGACACACTTTCGGCCTTTTCTTTTTCTGAAAATTACTATTTTTTTAATTTAAATCCATCGTATTAATAATCCGTGCTTAGTCTTACCAGTTTAGGTGCTTAGGAGTGGTGGCATACATAGCTCAACAGTTAAAGCACCCACCCAGGCATGAGGACCAGAGTTCAGTGTGGTGGTATTGTGTTCCCCAAAATATTGTGTGTTCCCCGAAATAAACATATCTGGGGTCAGAGAACAGACAGCCACTAGATACAGAGCCACAAATGGTGGCTAGAAAATGGGAAGAGTAAGCCAAAGCAGAAGTTGGGCGGTGGTGGTGCACGCCTTTAATCCCAGCACTTGGGAGGCAGAGCTAGCTGGATCTCTGAGTTCAAGGCCACTTTAGAAACATCGAGGCTTGGTGACACATCCTTTAATCCCAGAAATCCAACCTTTAATCCCAGGGAGTGATAGCGGAAAGCAGAAAGGTATATAAGGCCTGAGGACCAGGAACTAAGTTAAGCATTTGGCTGGATAAGCATTCAGGCTTTGGAGCAGCACAGTTCAGCTGAGAGTCATTGGGATGAGGACACAGAAGCTTGCAGTCTGAGGAAACAGGATCACCTGAGGAACTAGCAAGGTGAAATAGTTATGGTCTGTTCTGCTTCTCTGATCTTCCAGCATTCACCCCAATAACTGGCCACAGATTTGATTTTATTAGTAAGAACCTTTAAGATTCATGCAACAGATCAGATCCTCAGAAACCCAAGTACAATATTGGGTGAAACCTGTAACTCCAATCCCAGGGGACAAAGACAGACAATCCACAGAGCAAACTGGCTACAAAGACCAAGCATGTTGGAGAGCTCTGTGTTTGACTGAGAAAGCCTGCTGCAATGAATAAGGTAAAAAGAACAATGGATGGTGTGTCCACATGCTCCCACATACATGCGAAGCATGCACATCACACATACACACATAGATGAAAACTGGAAATAGAAAAAAATGTTTAGGTAGTGATGAAAATCTTTTATAATTTTATATATTTGTTTATTTATTTGTTTGTTTGTTCGTTTATTTATTTATTTATTTATTTATTATTACACATACACGCATAGATGAAAACTGGAAATAGAAAAAAGGTTTAGGTAGTGATGAAAATCTTTTATAATTTTATTTATTTATTTATTTATTCTGTGTTTTTCACATCATGTATTCTGATCCCATCCATTCATTCCCCATCCCTTCATATCTGCCCTCCACCCCTGCCACCACCCCACTTGAATAAAACAAAATTCAAAAGGAAAAAAAAGAAAAATGAGAAAATTTTTAGTATTTTTCCATACATCTCTATTTGCAAGTGTTTCTTGCAAAGAGTCATTGGTCTGGCAGGAGGCCCCTGGTCTCTACTACACGTTCGATGCTGGGCCCCCACTAGGACTCTTCCTGGACATCCCACTGCTACCCTGTGTTATGGAGATCCTGTAGCTTTGGGTTTGCAGGTCAGGTCCCTTCACATGCTCCAGTAGATCATAGGTGGTGGGAGAGATGGCCCTGTGGGTCATAAGAGTAGGAGAGCCTTCCCTGACCACCACCAGCTGCAACACTCAGGAAAGCAGGCCCTGCACCTCACCAGGGTAGCTCAGTAGATTCAACACTATTAGCACAAGTGTAGGTGAGCCAGTCCCGAAACTGTGACCATGGGAGAGCTGTCCCCATTTCCCATCTGGCATACCATCCCTACAGCTGCCCAGGCCCAGACCCAGGGTTATGACTTGGCCTGCCGCAATATCCACCCCATCTATGATCTGCTGGAGCATGTGAAAATCTTAAAATGAAAGTGAAAAGCATCCATTGCCTGAACATGCAAGAAATGAAGAGTTTGTTTTAAGCAATTTTCCTTTCCTACCAATGCACACATATACAAGAATATCACATGTGATAATTAAATTAGAATCCTTCTAAATGTGCTGCAGCTCAGACTACTCTTCTCACTTTCTGTTACATTGTAAGCAATTCCCACACTGTTAAATACAAATTTAATGTTGACTGTACAGTGTTTTCTAGAAAAGATATCCAATTATCAGTTAAACACTTTACTATTGGGGTTGGGGATTTAGCTCAGTGGTAGAGCGCCTGCCTAGTAAGCACAAGACCCTGGGTTCAATCCTCAGCTCCACATATATATGTGTGTGTGTGTGTGTGTGTGTGTGTGTGTGTGTGTGTATATGTATATATATATATATATATATATATATATATATATATACACACACGTATATATATATATATATATAATTATTAGACATTTAAATCGTTTTCATAATTTCTTATATGTAATGTAATAACAAGCTTTATAAATCAATATTTACATAACTTTTTCATAAATCAATATATTATTTATCTCTAAAACTTTGCTACAGATTACTGAAATTGACCCTAGAAAATCTGGTGTATCTATATTCCCATAGCTACAGATTTCTTACTGCAGTCAATAACTATTTATAGACTTTTTATACATTTTATTGCAGCTCTGTCAGAACCTAATATTTTCATTTTTCCTAGTCTTTTTCTCTTTGCTTTGTTTTCATTTACTAATTACAGTGGTCTAGCCTAGAACTTTCTATGTAGACCAGGCTGGCTTGAAACTCACAGAGCTGTGCCTGCTTCTGCCTCCCCAAGTGCTGGGTTTAAAGGTGTGTGCCCCCACGCCTAATAAGATTGAGCATTTATCAGTTCTTTGGGCATTAATTTTCTTCTGTGTCTAAATTTTATGTTTTCCTATGCTACTGGGTCCTGACTTCTACACATTCTTTATATGGCAGGATATTTGGCCTTTGTTTGCGAATACCATATAAACATCTCTCCAACTTCTTCACTAGGCTCTTAATGTCTGGTGTTCCTTGGATGGGAAGGGGCTTTCATTGTGTGTGAACATACTGAACATACTAGCCTCACCTATCAAGTCTGTAAATGGCATTCAGATATCTGTAAAGATGAGCGTGTGGTTTTCTCTCTTCTGTTGTGAGAACTCAAAATGAATGGAGTGCCGAAGCTTTCATACCTGTGGGTTTTAACCTTTCAAGACAGAGCACGGGCTGTCGGCACTTCTTTCAGGATTTTGCACCTCATTTGTGTGCGAAATTGGTGTCTGTGTTGCTTGTTTCCTTCCAACATGAGTTCGGGTGCACAGAAGGACTCCCCGACTGCTGTAGAACCACCTAGCTGGCTCTGCATCTGCTTGTGTGCATTGTAACAGTTCCTGTGATGTAGTAATTACCTCTGTACAGAGACTGAAAACAGCTCATCCAAGAAAACATCTGTCCTGATGTTTCCCGTGAGTAATTCTCTGACATCATTTTCAACTCTTCCTGTAAACAAAAATCTTTGAAAAAGTGATTTTTTTCCTATAGCTAATTTTTAAATGTAGTGTCTTTTTCTGTTAAATTATCTGTTTCTTTGAGATTTTTCTAACGTTTGTGTATTTTAAGGTATCAGTGTATTGTATTTTCTAGTACATTTATCTCATCTTTATTAACTGATATTTTCTTTCCTTAAAAACATATATGCACTTTTACTTTTTTTTTTTACTTTTTTTTTGTTTTGTTTTGTTTTGTTTTGTTTTGTTTTGTTTTTCGAGACAAGGTTTCTCTGTGTATCTTTGGAGCCTTTCCTGGAACTTGCTTTGTAGAACCAGCCTGGCCTCGAACTCACAGAGATCTGCCTGGCTCTGCCTCTCGAGTGCTGGGATTAGAGGTGTGCACTACTTACCACTACCCAACACTTTTTTTTTTTAATTATCACATTTTTTGTTGTTTTTTTTCTTTTTCAAGACAGGTTTTCTCTGTATAGTTTTGATGCTTGTCCTGGAACTTGCTCTGTAGTACAGGCTGGTCTCGAACTCACAGAGATCTGCCTGCCTCTGCCTCCCAAGTGCTGGGACTAAAGGCGTGCGCCACCACCGCCCAGTACAATTTTACTTTTTTAATTATTTATTTAATTTAGCTATAGTAATATTTAGCGATGTACTATAAGGTAATTTATTTGGACTTAGTTTTGATATATTTTCTTTCAGGGTGTCTTACAGTAGCAACTAGTAACTGTGATTATGTTTTTTATTCATTAGAAAACAGAAAGACTATTTCTCCTGGGACCAGAAGGGTTTTATATAATCATTTCAGTGTTCAAGGAATTATTTTTTGGTGTGGTCTTATTTCTTGGATAGTCATAGAAAGTAGCTTCTGAAAATTGTTTGAGAGATTTATTACAAGCTGGCAAAGTGAGGGTAACGTTAACATTTAACAAGTTACTTAAAATAAAAATAATTTTCTTATTAAATGAAAATTAAGTTTTTCTATAAATTGCTATTATTTGCTCATGGGAACTTATAACATCCCAGGTAAGGTGCTAGGGCTTTAGCAAGACCAAAAGAGACAAAGTCTCTCTGCCTAGAGGTACTTGCCTTCTAAGAAATGATGAACAATGTATGTCATGTCCTTCAACACAGTAAGCACAGACACCTTGGCATCCAATGAATTTAATACTTGAGTTTAGGGAAAAATAACAGGCAGGACATCTCCACATTAAATGTAAATATTTAATAAATATTTTTATCAAAATCATCTTAATTTCACAAATGTTAAGTATGAGAAGAAATGTATGTCCTACAACTGAAAAACATAGTTTAAAAACCTACTAATTATATTACTACGTGTGTTATCATCTTGATGTGTCTCCAGCTTGAGGGTCTCTCTCTTCTAAGATAGCCAGCGTTGATGTACCACCAGACTTTTAAATGTGCAATTTCTCCCTCTCTGCTTCAATGCCTGGCATTCTGTTCTTTCCATGATTTCAGGTAGGACTCCGTTTTAAACACCTTTTTTTCTGCTTTCTAAGTCGTACCCCCATGTACTCTACGTTGTATTTGCTTTTGTTTTTTAGTGGTTTCAATCATGTTTCAGTGCTATAAAAAGACATTAGTCTGTTTCCTCTATCAGTCTCAGAAATGAAATTGTATCTGCTCAGGTCCTTCCATGTCAAAGAATAATAAAGCAGAATGCCTGTGTGTTATCACAACTTCCCTTAAACTTTCTAACCTGTGGTATTTTAGATCCAGTCATATGCTGAAGAAAACCATGCATCTTTTGTCCCAGCATTTTATGTGGCGTATGTCCTGTCAGCCAGGATCCCACATAGTGCCTTGACGCTGTCCTTCCTTGAGTGACATTTCCATTGTGGTGCTCCTTTACATGATTCATCTCCCTGTGAACCTCCTTCATTTCCAGAAGATTATAGAGAAACTATGTTTCTAATCCAGTGAGATCTGATAATATCCTGTATATATAAATCTCAACATGTATACCATGTCTGGTGCTTTGAGGTATAGAAAAAAAATATTTGTTCAATGAATGGCATACCTGCTTCTCCAGTTTTGTTTTGTTTTGTGAAAAATTCCATTGTCTTTGGTTTTTAATGTCAGTGAAGGAGGAGTCCAAGGTTAGTCTGACTTCTGCTTCATAAGTGGCCTGTTCCTTTCCTCTGGATCATAGGGTTTCTTCCTTCATTTGCCATCCCCAGTCCGGGTCTGCTTCCTTGGGAGCATAAGTATTGTTCCTTGTACAAGACAGGTGGTGTTCCCTGGATTCACGCCACCTTACAGGAATGGTCTTATAAAGGTCCCTTCAGACCTAGACAGGAAAACTACTAGTGGTAATTCACATCTCCTCTTCAGAACCCAGACAGGTAAAAAGGACAAGGAGAGGGTAGAGTCTGAAGTAATATCTGGAGAGAAATGTACTTCTGTTCAATTTTCTCAGAAGGATTCCTAACCCAGTAGACAAGGTTCATTCTATCTATCTATCTACCTATCTATCTATCTATCTATCTATCTATCTATCATCTATCTATCTAGTGCCTGTCTATCTCTCTGCCCCCATTCCTGATACTAGAGAAACTCCTTATCAGTCTCACCAGACCATGACTTCTCTCTAGCTTCATGCCACAAATGAAGCATCTCTTTTAACCTTCCCAGCCTGCTTCATTAGAAAGGCTGGTTGTGACCCGATACCAAGGTACCCTTTCAGCATGGTTCATGATACCATTTCTAGCATGCCCTTCTTGGTGACTAAGGCTGGTGAAATTCTCACCCAGCTTAGCTACTGCTGGATCTTTCAGGCATGACCATCAGAGCACTCAACTTATCCCAAATGAGGGATTTCTCAAGGATGAGACATTCCAGCGCATCATGTTGTTTTCTGCTTACATTGTTCTAATTCACATGTAGTAGAATAGTGCATACTGTAGTTAGAGTTTTCCTGCCTGGCCCACAGTCAGGACAAATCTCTCTCACCTGCCAGGCCCACAGTCACTCAGACCCAACCAAGTAAACACACAGAAACTTACACTGCTTGCCAACTGTATGGCCGTGGCAGGCTTCTTGTTATCTACTTCTTCTATCTTAAATTAACCCATTTCTGTTAGTCTATACTTCGCCACATGGCTTGTGGCTTACCGGTGTCTTTACATGTTGCTTCTCATGGTGATGGCTGGCAGTGTCTCTCCTCCAGCCTTCCGCTTCCCAGAATTCTCTTCTTTCTTGCCCCGCCTATACTTCCTGCCTGGCCACTGGCTACACAGCATTTTATTTACACAGAGCAATATCCACAGCAGCATACGCAGTGGTAGGAATGCAAATGTGCCTTTCTCCCTCCTGTGGGATTAACTCCTAACATTTTTTCTAAATGGTCTGAAAGATGAGACGCGGTATGTAAAGCGTCCAGGCTGGTTTCCTTGCCATTGCACAAGAAGCAGCAAGTCTGCAAAATATAATAGCAAAACCACTTTCTGGTTCCATATTAAGGCAAGTCCAGCAGAACTAAGCTGAAAAGCCTACAGAAATTCAGGAAGCCACAGGGATATTTGGGATTCAGTTTTGTTTTTTACTTTGAAAATGTGAAAAATAATTAGATGTAAGGCTGACCACCATGCATATGTAATTCCTTGTACATGCAGAGGGTTTTGTTTTGTTTTTTGGTTTTTTTTTTAATCTGTCAAGCTACATTAATGCAGTTGTTTAAAACCAAAGTCTCTATGGTAACATAGAGTATTGGTTATACGGCTTCATTAGTTCCTAAACTGGGACCTAGTGCAATGCTAATCTAATAGCAAAACCATATTTGCAGACAAGCAGAAAATCTGTGTTATAGATATAGAATAGAGCCTTTGAAAGCCAGCATTATTAAAAGCTTGTCCTTGTTCTTCTGTCATGTTGGTGACAACTCCAGCTTAGTGTGAGTCTCGGCCAAGGGGCTGTTGCCTGCCATCCCAATCACTACATCTCTGCAGATAGAATTATACAGGTTCTACCACTTTACTATGATTTACACGCAGACCCTAAAAAGGACAAGGAACTCCGTAGATCCATTTTCAAGAGTTCTATTAGAATCAGACCAGTCCTTCTCTGATCTTACAATCTCCTGTGTTTCCAGCCCTGGGCCTGTATTTTCTAATGAGTATCAAACTTCCATGAAAGTGACTGTTTTCACGCTATGGATTAATATGAACTATCCCCCAGGGGCCCATGTCTTAGGGGCATGGTTGCTAGCTGGTGTGCTCTAGAGAAAGCAATTGGGTCCCAAGGGCTCTGACACAGTCACTGGGTTCAATTTCTTAGTGGGTTGGGTGATGAAAAGTAGAGAATGGGGGCTACTTGGAGGAGGTAGATCACTGAGGAATGTACTGGTAAGATGTATGTCATCCCTTGGACCTACTACCCTTTGCTTCTAGCTGCAAAATGGTGACTAGCTTTTCTCTGCTGTGACTTCCCTCCATGAAGTTTTTGCCTTGATATAGGCCTAAACACAATAGAGCCAGTAGATCACAGATGGCAGACTAAAACCATGAACCAAAATAAAACCTCTGTCCCTCTGCATATTCAGAGCCACATGTGGGTGTCTATTGTGAGGCATGTTTTTTGCTTCCATATGAAGCTATTACTGCGTGTGTGTGTGTGTGTGTGTGTGTGTGTGTGTGTGTGTGTGTATACATGTTTCTGTACATACATAAATGGACATTATTGTTATAATACTGCAATTAGTTTTAAAAAAAGTGATTGTTCATGACTCCTTTTCCTAAAATTTTTGAGTACTCATACCCCCAGAACTTTGCCAGTAAGAAAGTGTTGTGAAATAACCTTTTTGTATACTGTGAAGATGTGTCTTTGCCAGGGCGCCTTCTGATTGGTTCAGTAAAGAGCTAAATGGGCAATAGCTAGGCAGGAAAGGCTAGGTGGGACTTCCATGCAGAGAGAAAAGAAAAGGAGATGAGTCTAGGTGGGGGAGAGACTCCAGAGGAGATGGAGAGGAAGCAGGACATACAGAGGTAAAAGCCACAAGCCACATGACAACACATAGATTAATAGAATGAGTTAATTTAGGTTATAAGAGCTAGCCTAAGTTAAAGCTGAGATTTCATAATTAATAATAAGTCTCTGTGTCATGATTTGGGGGCTGGCAGTCCAAAAAGACCTGCTACAAGAAAGTCTGCAGGGTTCTCTGGCCTTGATAACTAAGTATGATTCTCCAACTGGACAGAAAGCTCAACCTTCATGTCAGACTGCTTGTCCTTGGCCTATGGCACTTTTGCCTGGCCATACTTCCATTTTTAATTTATAAGCCACATGACAGATGCTGTATTCTGCTACTTCCTTTCTTAGGTCTGGTGAAGAAAATAATGCAAGATGCTGAATTCATTGATATTGAAATTTTAAAAATTTACACAATTGCCTCTGAACTTCTGCTTAGTCATTTGCCTTTCTGGTTCTCTCCAGTTCTAACTTTAGAAATTCAACCTGCAGGAGTGATACAGAGCTAAGAATGGGGACCAGTTGTCATGAATAGTGACTACCAACTGTAACGCAATTTTAAATGATGTTTGTATTCATATGTACCCCTTTCTAGCTCAGTTTTGTTTGGAGACACACATAGCTTTCAGATGATGGAAAAGTCAGAGAAGAAGTTTCAGTTATAAATAAAACAGCACGAGTGTCAACCCATCATTAGCAGCAAGTGTAACTATAATGAAAGTTACCTTGAAGAAATCAGTTTCCAGGATGGCATTCATTTCTTATTGATAAATATGCTTGATGCAATGAAATATAGCTTCTAGAAAGATAATGGAGCAGATAATTAAACAATCTATTTGGAAACATAAACATTCTCTCTCTCTCTCTCTCTCTCTCTCTCTCTCTCTCTCTCTCTCTCTCTCTCTCCCTCTCTGCAGAGAACACTGGTTACACAAATCATGTCAATATAATCTAGTGTGCTTCTGTAGAACAGTGCCTGGCCTCTGACAAAGGAAAAAAAAAAAAACAGAACAGCCATTTTTGACTGCAGTGAGGCTTTTGATACTGTGGTACGTGACTAAAATTCATAAAGAAGAAGCTTAGTTCTTTTATATAGGTGGACAATGCTTTGAGGGGCTGATAAAATGAGTCATTAATATTTCCATTTCAGTAGACTATGGCATTGTGTAACAGTCTTCTCTATGGTGATAACAGACCAAGACAGTAAAGACATTGTTACCAGGTCCCTTCTGTCATATTAAACCTTCTAGAGGTCACTCATTAGACCCAGTTACTTTTGTTTCATGGAAAAGGGCAGGCAAAGGACATCACCTTCATTGTGGTGTTGTAATCTCTATCACAACTGCCTTTCTCTCACTACCCACCCATGAGGCCATTCTCATCGAGATCACATTCTTAACAAATGTGATGGAATCATGAACATCGCCCTCACCTCTCTCTCGGAAAGAGGAAGGTCACCATCCTTCCTACTCATGGACGTTTCCCCAGATGCAGAGAAATTTCTTCTTCTCCTCATCTTATTACCTTTCAAGTGGCTGGTGGCCCTTGCTGCATGAGAGACAATCCGATTGCTTTTGACAAGTTCTTCAGAGTGTATGGACAGACAAAATTTTGTTTTCTAGAGTCCCCTGCAAACAGCCAGATTCTATAATCCCAGTTAGTGATCTTCATGAGTGATCCAGGAGAGAAATCAGATGGCGAGCCCATGAGCCATGCTAGGAGAAAGGTATATTCACAATGCATATGTCACATCCTCCACAAAGTCTTCCTCAGCTGCTCTAGACTCATCACTCCTTCCCTGTCAGTACTTCTCAGCAACTTCCTGTATGTACCAGGAAGTAAAACACATACAAATCCTACCCACCACCAGGTCACAACTAACTCAAGAGGTTGTGTCCATTTGAACCCTATGTTCTACCTAGCCTCATGCTGAGTGTTTTGCTACCTCTCAAAAATGCTCACCAAGTTGATTCTTGATGGCCCAAATGGGTAAACTGAGGCATGCTCTTCTGGCATTCTCCAAAGAGAAGGCATATACCTATTGTAGTACTCTGTGCACCTCCGATTTCTTCTGTGTCAGTAAAGACACAAACTCAAGCACACCAATTAGCGAATGGGGAATGGCATCTGCTACTCTGTGCTAATGTTTTCTTGTTAATATGGCTACTATCTTTGACTGTATTCCAAGCCACTACCTGACTTGCCAGCAACTACACCTATAGGATGATCACCTTATTAGGGTATTTTTTTCTGGAATAAGTCAATCGGTGTTCATGGAGTTTGAAATAATAGACTTGTGTATATGACCTCTCTTGACAGTTAAAAAAAAATTAACTTTCAACATATTTGAATGCAAATGTTATCTTTGTAAATGGATGACCTGAAAAGAAAGTGTTTCCATAGTAACCTCAGGAAACACATAACTACTTATCATAACTTCTCCTACAAGAGAGCCAGGCATAGACTAAGGATCTGCTTTGATGTCTGCTAGGGGAAAAAAAAAAATAGCTGACAGCATTATGTGAGCAAATGGATGGAAAAAATCCACTTTATTTGTAGTTAATTTAGAAAATAAACTTTCATAATGAACTGCTGAAATACACACTTGAAGCAACCAGATAATGTGTCAGGGTATTTTTTTTAATGTAACTTGTCTGCTGTGACAATGGAGGCATCCATTTAGGAGGACCAGATTAAGGGTGAGTTCTAACACCAGATGTTTCTACCTTCCCACTCCCTTCATTCTGCTATACTCTGTGATCCCTAGGAATCTCTGGGCCTTCCAACATGCCTGCATTTCCTTTATTTTTTCCCCTCTCTTTTTTTAACCTCAGAAAACGTTTTGTAAAATCTGCCCTTCAGGAAGCAGGACTCTATCACAGAAAAAGGAATGTATTGATTATACTTCACTCTCTCTACTGACACGGCTGTTTGAGTTGGTGGCTTTTGGATGTGCCATTAGCTGGAAATGAGTTTGACATCCACAAGACACTATACGGTCATTTCCCCTCTTCCTTATAAATGTAACATCTAGTTAAATAAAAGCTTGTCGGCACAGATTTTCATTCTCTCTGTCTCTGTCTGTCTCTGTCTGTCTGTCTCTCTCTCTGTCTCTCTCTCTGTCTCTCTCTCTGTCTCTCTCTCTGTCTCTCTCTCTGTCTCTCTCTCTGTCTCTCTCTCTCTCTCTTTCTCTCTCTAAGTTCATTAGAGCAGGGAACAGATGCATACAGTTCTGAGGAGTATTTCTTTGAAGCGCCATTTTCAAGTCATCTAACTGACAACCCCTTGCCCATGGGCTCTGGGGTGGACCAAA
This sequence comes from Onychomys torridus, assembly GCF_903995425.1. NCBI lineage: Eukaryota > Metazoa > Chordata > Mammalia > Rodentia > Cricetidae > Onychomys > Onychomys torridus. Next base: position 47,344,209 of record NC_050465.1, read on the forward strand.
AGCAGAAGCTCTGGCTACAATTACCCATCTGGCTTCCATCTGGTAGCACAAATGAAAGATAATACCAGATCACAGAGAAACTATACCAACTGCCAACTTGGTAGAGGCAAGCAAAGAAAGGTGCAACCCACCAGCACTGCAAAGAATAAGAAATGTTGTCGGCAGGGTATGCATATCTCAATCACCATGAGACGTAGGAGAAGGGTACACCAGAACATCTGGAAAGGAAATGCTGTACATCCAACCCTACAGCTGCAGCTTGTTAGAGATTCAGCTGACTTCTCCCTGCCACACTGTAGTTGCTGGCAGAGTGTGGAGAAGTGTCTTCTCTTCATATTCAGGAGACCTGGCTTCTGCTACCCACAAGGACTCTCAAAGAGGAGTAGGTGCCAGCATCATGAGAACCTTGGTTTCATTTTCATGTAATGCCACCTTACAGGGGCCTGGTCAATTGTAGTAGTAGTAGTAAGGACTTGGAGAGGCTGTAAAATGATTTAGAAATTCATTGACTCCTTATTTTCTGGTTTGAGTCCCCCTTCCTCTTCTGCCTGCTTCCTTCCCGGGTCCAGTATGCTCTGCTTAATGCAGTGGCTGAGTTCGGGGTCTATGACTGTAATGACCAGAGATTCGCCATCTTCAGGGGGCACTTGACACAGAGGCATTCCCAGTGGGACAACACATCTCTGGTTTGTGGATAATGAGCAAGGTAAGAGTCAAGCTGGATCCCTTTCTTTCATCATGGCCTACCGAGGGAGTAAAGCCAAACCAAACAACTAACTTCTTCCTGGATGGGCCGTACAGAGACAAGGCTGAGCAAGATCAGTTCAAGATGAACTGAGGAAGGGAAAAGGAAGAATATAGACACACACACCACACCACCTGATAATCACTACTGTCAGCTAAATAAGTAGTGCAGGAGCATGGGATGTTAAAGGATACAGGTTATGAAGGGTTAAGATCACAATAACTGCATGTAGACTATGGCCTTCGCACAAGAATCTGTGGAAAAGCTGACCTGGTTCTCAAATCTGTCTGCACCTGCAAGAGCTAAGCATGCCTACTCTTCTGGAGGACCTGATGTTAGAGGCTTGCTAGCTTGTCTCCTTCCGACTCATATTCAAGTTCTCTGACCATAATTTATACTAATTAGTCTTTCCACTTAAATCAAGAGGGAAACTGTAAAGGTAGCCATTGCTGGTCTGCTCCTCATTAGAGATGATTAAGAGTTGGGAGAACAAAAACACACCATGGGATTAATGATAAGCAAAGCCACCCAGGGAGAGAAACAGGAAGCCGGAAAACATCTCACAGAGCTGGACAAAGGAAACTGATAGCCTTCAAGCTCTAAGGCCCTAAGGTCTAAACAACTCTCAACAGACCTTAGATCCAGCTAAAGTGTGAGCAGCTTGAAGCAACCTTGTCACCAAGCCATCCCCCATTGTATCTTCATCAGTGTTTTTACATGTTTCCTATGGCATTGCATTTATTAGGAAATATTCCCCCTCTGTAAATTCAATTCATTAGTTTCCCTCCATGGATAAAAGCAATAGCATTACTGATGTGAGTAAAATAAATACTAAGGCAATCAGCCTTGGGAAATTCCAGGCTTGCTCGTTGTCACGGAGGCTGTATGGCAGCATTCAGACAGGGCAGTGAGACCCAGGAGAGTCACTGGGTATGAAATGTCCTAGCGCTTCTCCTGGAGCCCTGCTGCTTATATCATTTTATCCTTTCCCAAAGGGAAGCAGGGGGGATTAGGGAACATTTAATTGCCTTATAAACTGATTGACAAATTGGTGATCTGATGCATATGGATGATGTTCTGAGTGAAATGTCTCCGACGCTGCTAACCAGATCATCAGGAGCCATGATTTGCACACCCTCCACAGGGTTATTACAGAGAAGCGGAAGGATGGGTTGATGATTATCTTTCCTTCTTTCTGGGTTTTTTTTCCCCCTTGAATGTTTTCTTCACCTCCAGGGAAATGCATTCTAGCAGCGTGAGCACCACTATTAATCAACACTTGTAGCAATAATCAGAGAGTGAAAAATGGCGACCAGATTCTGCGAATGCACGGCATAGCTGTGGGCCGAGCTTCCCTTTGTGATCATGCCTTGGCATCCAAACGCGGATAATTTCTACACAATGAATGTTGGCACCTTCCGAGGTGCAAAGATTTATAAAGGCAGAGCCTCTATCTTCATCCAGTAAGAAAGAAAGAGAAATTGTTTCTGGTCATGATGAGTAATATTTTAGAGCCTTTAAAAATATACTTGTCAGCTTCATCATGATTCTTTGTGTTATGTCTCACAAGCCATGGGATGCTGCACCCACACATACACACATTTTAACTTGGGTGTTGTAAAGGGCAAATGTTATTAGTTCCTGGCTCTAGTTTTCCCCCAGAACTTTTCACCTGGAAGGAGTGTGAAAAATAATCAAGAATTCAAAAATGCATTAATTCCCAGGATCCTTGAGAGGCACCCGATGCTATTGGCAATCCAGGGGAAATGTGGCTACAAGTCCTTGCAGTGCCAAAATGCTGTTGCTGGCTACACACAGAGAATGATTGTCTACATATAATAGATAGTTCTGTGATGGTGATGAAATTATATACAAGCAAAGCCATTTGAAGATGAAGTTGGCAATTCTATGCACAAAGTTCCACACTAACTCATACCCCCTGTGATCAAAAGGGTGAATTCCAAGTGTTGACACATTAAAGTTTTCACCAAAACTTTAGTGGCTGGGAATGGATTTGCTGGAGCCCACAGAAGGCCATTAAGGTGTTAGACTAGATCTTAAAGGCTGGCAGACCAGGAGCCGTGACACCAGCCCTCTTCTGCGAGGATCACTCCTGTCATTAAAATCAATGCAACTTAATTAAAGCAAATTATACATAGATACATCTATAAATAAGATATTAAAGTGTGCTGCTGAATATGATAATTGCTGCATATTTAGCAATCAGTGTGTGTGTTCTGCTTCTGCCAGGAGGGATCCCTTTCAGTAGAATCAATGGAGCTTTATTAAAAAGCATCCAAATTAGAGAGAGAAATGATGAGTGTTATAATAACACAAAATCACTGTTTCAACTTCCATTCCTAAGAAAAGGAAGGAAAATAAGCCCGGCCCACTTTTTTCACTCAAGGAAAATATTAGACACATTCTCTTTAAGATGTGGATGTTTTGAATTTATAAATTTTAATTTTTGCATTTTCTTCTCCCAAAGGAAAGTAGAGGGAAAATAATGATCATAAATAAAACAAGTCAACTCGGGGACTGGTGTGCGGGATGCCTCAGTGCCCAGCTAGACTCCTTCTTCCTTCATGACAGAAGACAGGCTCGACCCAGAAGCTTGAAATGGGTTGTTTAACTCTTCTAGCTACCAGATACCAGATATCTTTGGTCTATGAAAAATTTCATAGATTAATTCAAAAGAAAAAATACAAAAATAAAAGTTTCTCACTATTTCCTTATTTTCCATTTCCTCTGACCCTCTTACCTCTGGCTTTTTTTTTTTAAAAAATAGGATGTTGTAGCCAAGCTGGCCTTGAACTCATGATCCTCCTGTCTCTACCTCTCAAGTGTTGGGGTTACAGATATATGCCACCACTTTGGCTCACCCAGTCACTTTTTGTCATAAATGAGAATTAAGCATGGAGGGCAGGGGGTGGAGCTCGACTAGGAGGCTAGAACACAAAGCTAGACTAAGAGGCTAGCCCACAAAGCTAGACTAAGAGGCTAGCCCACAAAGCTAGACTAAGAGGCTAGCCCACAAAGCTAGACTAAGAGGCTAGCCCACAAAGCTAGACTAAGAAGCTAGCACACACAGCTAGGCAAGGAGTGCTGTTTTGGAAATGTGGTCAGGGAATGTTCCTGGGAGCAGATGATGTGAGCAAAGCCTTCCTGGGGCAGGTAGAACCCCAGGACATAAGAACCAGGAGATAAACGCTTGGCAAGCAGGAGGATCAGTGGGAGGAACCATGTGAGCAAATATGGGGGGGGATAAGGTCAGAAGCAGAACTTAGAGGAAGCTGTGAGCAAGGCTCAGAGTAAGGAGAAAAGGAGAAACAAGGAACATTAACAAGAAGGGGTGGCCTGAGCATTCTTATCCCCAGCTGTTATCTCTGCTTTCCTAAGCTGCATTTACAATACGGGGTAGTTAAGCTTTGACAAAAACAAAAACAAAAACAAACCCTCAAACATGGTTGACACTGTTATAGCTATATTCTGTCTAAGGTCAGACTTTGGATAGCAATGATTTTCAAGGCTTAAAATTGTGGCTCGTAAGCTCTCCAGTCTACAGCAGGGCCTACCCAGGTTAGTAAAGAATCCCTCCATGCATATCTTTTGGTTCCATGTCTACAATATAGGTGCACTGCTCAGTAGTTAAATATGCCCTTCTCCCTTCTGACATTACCATGACAACACAATGGACTATCCACCTATAAATAAATAAGCTATCTCTTTTTTTAACAGCATATCCCATCCTTAAGTAACTGTCCTCAAAGTTTGCTCCAGCCAGCAGAAAGGAAAATAGGACCCAAGTCAGTCCTCAACTCCATATTTAGGAATCCTATGTAGGCCCAAAGAAGATGTCATGGCATATTTCAGAACTATTTGAGATGTTTGCAACTTTGTTATTGAATATACAAAGCTGCGTGACTAGTATTGCTTCTTGTGATCTGTGAGTATTCTGGTCAAACTACACACAGTGATGGAACCACTATTGGGATATTTATATGTAGATAACATGTGTTTGTCACTAAAGTCTCTGAGACTATCAATGCAATGAGTCTCTTTAATTCACATTATTCAAATGAAACAGGGTAACTGAGGACAGCATCCAGGAAGAAGGTTTTTTTCAGGGCTTTGGCCATTTCCTTTATGGATGAGGTGGCTCTAAGCTCCTTGCTATTCTGACGTGAGTCCTTCAGCAGTAACCCTGCTCTCCTATTTTTAATGGTGTCTGGTCTCAATGACTCCTAGCAGTACTTAGAAACACTTGCAAGCGTTGGGTGATGTTGAGGTGGGAATGGGGTCTTCACTAAAGCACATTCCCTCATGCTCTGTCCTCTAGTCGTCAACCTGCCACCAAGGCTGTATTGGATTCACCCATAGGATGGGATGGAGAGATAGTCATCCAGAGTCTGATAAAGACATAGCAACAGGTCTAATGAAACCAGGAATGGGTATCAACCCCTTTGGGAGTTCACTGTCTTTGTGGGTTTTTTTTTCAGTTTGGTTTCCATCAATTACCTGGTCAATGAGTGGGAGATCTGAACAGGTATTTGAATTCTCACTGAGTAGGACTGTGAAGGGTAGGTGAGGAAGTACCAGCCATTAGCTGAACTATGCACCATTGAAAGTACAGCAGGCTAATTGAAATTTTGAGTCTCTAAAAACTAATTTCATTACCTTTTGAAGCACACGCCCCTATGTTCCCAAGAATGGAAAGAGAGTCTCCAATCCTGTTCTTTCCAGCTCACTGCCTTCTCCTGCTCCTACTCACTGGAGTTTCACTGCTCTCTGAGTTATGGTGTGTTTCATCTCTGTTCCCAAGAAGAGACTACTCAACTCGCTCTTTGTTTGGATGAGTTGCTCCCAGTGGAAGGTCTCAAATTGAAAATGATGCTCCCCCTATGAACCTTGTAAGTTTAAGTCATTGGTCTTCATCCGGCCAGTAATTCTCTTGTGGGTTACTAGTACAATTTATGCAGTTTTGCTGCCTGCAAAGCAAGAGTAAGATTCCCATGGTCCCTGGGGAAGACGTTCTGAGAGATGCATCTTTTGGCTGCCTTGAGCCAATTGACAGTCAGGTGATGTAGCTTACTCAACTTCCTTCCGAGTGACTTGGATTAAAATGGTGATATTTTCCATACTGAAGTCCAATTACAATGATGGAAGATTTTCAGTAATTGGGCCCTTTGGATTTTAATTTCTCCCAGGTCAATGCCCATAAGCATAGCCTTCAGGAAGATGGACTCCAGGGCATCATGCAGAAGGTAAATCTGATTTATAGGTGGACATGGCATTGCAGCTGTCACAAATATGTTATGAATGAGCATGATACATTTTATAACATATAAATCAACTCCCCCCTGGGAAATTATCCCTCATCCTAATGGATCACACCATAAAAAGTTCTTTGCAATATCCATCCTAAATTTTTGCTTTTCTTAATTTCATTATATTGATGAGTAGAGATCACTGCATGTTCTTTGGCTGACATCTGAGGATGTTAGTGGCATTAGGTTAATGTTTTTAAGCTACTTCACAATTCTCCAATTGAGCCCACCAAACCAGTGCAAAGTAGTACCAGATAGTCCATAGAGATGGCTTACTTGCTACTCAACGTTCATGCTATTCCAGAGTATAAGGACTAGACCTTTAAGTAAGTAGATGAAAAGCCTTCTCCAGAAGTCTGAGAAGTGATCTAAAGGCACTGGAACATTTCAGTTGTTAGCTGCCCCAGCTGGAGTTTTATTTCTTTGCTTACAGATAATGGTTTCAAGTGTTGGATTCTCTCCCCCTTTTCTCTGTCTTGTCTGCCTGCTGTATGCTCCATGATGCTCCCTTTTGTAGTCTGTAGCCTCATTTTTCTGGAAGAATACATCTGAACAGGCATGTGCTTGAACACAGATGCTAAGACACGTTCTGACTCGGAGACACAATGACAGGCTGTCTACCTTTCTGCAGGGCTAAACCTGAAATTTACATTGATGTTAAAAAAAAAAAAAAACCCACTGCTGATGGTCGAGTACAGGAATATAGGACTGGCAGCTGATGTCTGTAGGTGGAGATGGACTCGCTCTCCCTGTGCACAGAACTACCCTGCAGTCACTCTCTCCCCTGAGCATGAGGAGCACACACAGTCACTGTTTTTACCTTTAAGCCCAAAGAGTTCCATAATGCTGTCCCACAGTGCCTGCTTTGCATTGATTCTGTTAAATGCATAAATCATATTAAGCATGGTCTCCTGACTTCATCTGTGAAGTGAATATTCCCACCTGAGCTGGTGCATTGTGCCCAGATGCCATCAGCCTCTTAAGGTAGATTAACTCAATTAATGCAAGTCCGTTGTCTGAGGGTAGTTGAGCATTATGTGTTCCTCTGCTTGCCTAAGCTACATCCTATCCTTAAGATTACTTTTTTCAGTCTCTACTTTAGTCTTTATTTATTGAGCATGTAATGTGTGCCAGAAGAGAAGCCTTACCAAGAGATGGCCAGACACAGAAGCCTGCGTGCAGTGGAGCACACTTGTAATCCCTTCCCTTGGAAAGGAGAAGCAGGGCTGCCACGCATAAGAAGCCAGTGTAGTCTACACAGTGAGTTCCAGGGCAGCAAAACAGAGTAAGACACTGTCTCAAACCTCCCTCTCCAAAGAAGTTCTACAATATAAGTAAGATAGGACTGTCCATTTTCAACACACTTATGATCCAGGACAGAAGGATGATGAAGAAAAAACGTTATTAAAACACTGGATAATTCCTATGAAAGTAGTAACTCCGTAGCTTCTTTTTCTCTGCATCAAATGCTGGTTTTGGAACAGTATCACTGAACGTTGTGTGACAGAACTTTTCCCGAGGCGGCGCAACACACACACATCCACTCACCCCAGGCGGGAAGCCCACAACAGATCAAAGTCCACCTTGGTCAACCTATGAGTTTTATATACAGGAATTTGGGGGAGGGGTTACTTGCAGGAACAGAAATGACTCAAAGACAGCTGTGTCACCAAGGCCCATCCCAACATGGGCCTGGGGGCTTGAGTTGGGGCTAGGGCTGGGGGCTCAGGGCTGGGGTTGGGGCTGGGGGCTGGGGGCTGGGGCTAAGGCTAGGGCTTGCTTAAGCACACTGCAGAGCCTACCGGAAGCTCAACGTGCTGCAGAGTGTCCTTCCATGTTACTCTGGTCTGAACTTCTTCCAGGCAGCTCTGCTGGTTTCTGTCTCTTCCAGGCAGCCGGTCTACTCTCAGAATCTTCTTGGCAGCTCAGCTTCCTTCTGTCTGAGAGGGACTTTCAGCTCTCATTGTTTACTCTGACAGGGAGGGGCCCAGTGAATCTGGTCAGTTTCAGGGTCTAACTGAATCTAATACGGAGCTGTTTGCCTTCCTGCTTCAGAAGCTTCTTCCTACAGGGTAGAAAGTTTCAATCTTCCAGGGCACGGTTATACAACACTGAAGAATATTCTAGGAGATCTATGCCTTAGGGGAACTCATCAGAGGTTGATGGAAGTAAATCTAGGGGGCAGGGAAGAAATTGTCTTGGATATTTTTCTTGCCAGAGGAAGGCCAGGTTGAACAATGCTTCATCGACAGAAGAGTCGCATTGGTCATACAAATAGACTACATATGACAGATGTACCATACTGTTTAGTACTCCTGACAGCCATCTGAAGAGGTTCTATGATTAATAACTTTGCAGATGAGAAAAAAGAAGCTTAAAAGTTAACTTGCATTTTGATCACATGGGCAGTAAGTAGTTGAGGCAGGCTCACACCTACACTGTTAGCACTCCTAGCCACCTCCACTCAGGCCAAGACCATCCTCTCACAGTTCCATGAGACATTTCCATGCACTTCTCGATTAGAATAAATTGAGTTGGGGCACACCTTAAGAATGGGGGTACTGTACAGCACTGTCTTCCTAACCTGTCCTGATGAGCCTCCCTCGCCTAAGAACAAGCTAGTCTTATGTTGAACTCTCAATGCCTAACTTTCTCTTGATCAAGACAGCTGTACCCATCATGTCTGAGGATACAGAAGAATATTCTTCTATTACTGCAAAATCCTTTGTGACTGCAGTATCAGAGTAGAAATCACTCATTCTGTTCTGTACAGAACAAAAAGATTACAGAACTATCGTAATCTTTTTAAAAAGACAGGACAGGTGGCCGGGCTGTGGTGGCACACACTTTTAATCCCAGCATTCAGGAGGCATATCTCTGTGATTTCAAGGCTAGCCTGGTATACAGAGCAAGATCCAGGACAGGCACCAAAACTACACGGAGAAACCCTGTCTCAAAAAAAAAAAAAAAAAACCCACAGGACAGGTATATTGAAAATTAGTATTGATCCCACAGGGAAAGTAGGTGTGTGAACAGCCCTGCCAAACCCATGGTCAGATGCCCATGAGTAACTACCCTGCAAAGCCAGCCCTGATCAATCACTATGACCTCTCCTCAGTGCCTACCAGACTCTTCAGAAAGTGGCAGCTTACACCACACGTGATCTATTTTATCTGTTTATCAGGAGCTATTAAGACACATACACACATACACACACACACACACACACTCAAGTACCATTTTTAGATCATCTCTGCATGATTTAAGGAGCTGGTTCTCAAACCTTATTAAGATCTCTAGCACAGTCCCCCATCCAAAGCATTCCCCACTCCCCAGGCTACTGCACAGGGCAAGAGCTCCCTGCCCAAGTGACAGACACATCACATTCTGCCAGGCAAACCCCACAAAGCCAGTCAGGTACGGGTAGACGCGACTCAGGTGAAGTTCTTCAAAGCCGTCTTAGGCGAAGGCGAGTGAGGCTTTGATGTTTCCTCTCACTGCACCCAAGGTGACTCCAGAGAGGGCAGAAAATGACACCCAGCAGCCTTCTCCTTACATCTGAACTCTCTTCATTTCAGTCTGTGTTCAGCTGAGAGGGAAGTCCTAGGTTTCCTAGAGACTGACTGTGACCTCCGTGTCACATCTGTCCATTCCATGTCTGTCCCATCTGCCACCATACCCTAGCTCTCCCCAACACTCCCACCCCGCCCCTCCACTACTGTGCTGTGCTCATCTCTGGGCTCCTGGGAGAAACTTGAACTGACATTAGTTGTTATTGTTCTTATCTGTTTGCATAATTGCATACGCTGAGCCGAGCTCTTGGTTTTTGTAACAGGAGAATTTTGAATCTACTGTGAGTCGGCAGGTTTGAGGTTCCGGTTTGCAGCTGGGCCATCACTTCTTCCCGCTACAGGCTTCGGATTCAAGTGTTGTACGATCAGCATGTTTCACAGGATGGAGCTTCTGCCTGCACCTGCTCATCCTTTGTTTCCCACTTTAAAAAATATTTTGTGTTACTATTTCTGTAGCAAAACTGTCTAACATACTCATTTCATATACATTTCTCCATTTGGAATACATCCATGAAGGTACAGCGCTATCAGATCAGAACACGGAGGTCTGCTTGACACAGTCACAGTCAACACAATGAGCCTTTCAGACAGTTTGGGGCAACTGAAAACATGACAAAGCAAATGTAAGCTGGAACTGCAGTAATACCTCTCACTGTCCTCCCGTCACCCATTGTCACAATTATGATTAAAAGGTGTCTAGAAGCCACTGTGGTTTTGCAAGATGCAAAAATTATTGCAGAAACTTCCTCTAATAATGGAAATGATTAGAGGATGGAAATGGTACTTGAGCAGCACGTACAACATTAATTATGCGGAAAGCAGTCGTGTCTGGCAGTTGGCAAGCATGCACTGTTCTCCAGCGATCTTCCGCGGGTCTCTGTGTAGCCAGCACTCACAATCTAAAAGCTTTTGATTTTGGCAAAGTTGGCATCGCGCTTGGACTTCCAGCATCTAGATAAAGGATAAGTTGGAAGGAAATTCTGTTGGTGAAATGGAAGAATGCAGTAATGAGTTCTGTGTAGATGAATCAATGCCCAATTAAATGATTATATCAAATCTAACTTTAAATGTTGACTTAAAATAATCACATTTTGAAGACTTTGAAACTGAGATGATGTCTGCATCTAATCAGAAGGACAAAGTTCCTATTTCCTAGCCTGGTGCAAGAATAGTTTTCTGATGGACTGAAGAATTTGATTAAGGGAGAAAAATTTAGGACAGGAATGACCTGTGTGCTTAAAGAGCTGGGGTAGGCTGCAGTAGCAGAACCCGTAATTCCCACTCTCTTCTGCAACTTTTGCCTTATTTCTCTGGAGGTTTCTGTTTTTCCTTTCCTAATCTCCACCTCTCCCTCCAGGCTTTCTTTTCTGTGTATCAGTGCTTAATGATCTAACAGCCCACTTCCATATACTCTGTTTTCTTTAGCCGATAATGTTCCATTGGTTTTTGTGCCTTTAATATGTACATGGCCGGCCGTGGCCACGTCTGGTGCTCCATTCATTCACCCATCCAGCTCTTAAAGAGCCTCTAAATGTTTTTGGCATGAAGCTGATATGGATAAGAGCTACCGACACTAGAGAACTGGGCAGAAAGTACATACCCAGCATCCAGAAAATGTGTGATGGGCTCGAATCATTGAGCGAGCAAGATCGAGCTGCAAAGCAAGTTACTGTTGTTTAGTAAGGTCTTGAATAGCAGACCAACAGGTTGAAAACGTTATGTACTGGTTAATTTTTTTTAACTATGGAGTTATATGTGTGTATTTGTATTTTGTTTTGTTTGTTTTCTAGATAGATCTTGACATAAGAATATCTATTTTCTGAATGCCTTCTGGGAAATTCTTCCTTCCACTTCATCCTGTCTTCATTCATTTTCCTAGTCCTTGAACTCATTGGATAGAGGTCAATCACAAAATAACTTGATTACTATAAATTTAGTGGAAGATGCCTGTCTGAGTCCAGCATTAGAGGTCAGATGGATTTGACTTTATTAATTAAATAGATACTTTCTGAAGCAACCACTCAGAGCCATGGTACCATGCCCAGTGTATTCAGTAATTCACCCATTGGAAAAACTTGCTCCCCTGGCTTAAATTATTTGGATCTTATAGGAATCTTCTGTCACTTATATCAATTACATAATTAAGGTTCCTGATAGTTTTAATTAGTACTCCAGAGCCAAGTTGATATCTGGATAACAGTGTTTGAAGTTTGTTACTTCTAAATGGATATGTAAGCGAGTCTGTGTAAACAAAACATGATGTGGAACAGGGCTCGTGACAGTAAAGCTCTCTTCAAAACTTGTCGTTCTATCTGGGGAGATGGCTCAGGGGGTAAAGGGCTTGCCACACCAGCAAAGGACCTGGGTTCACGTCCCCAGAACTCCAGTGGCAGTGGGAGAGGCAGGAGTGGGAATCAGGCGAGCTTGCAGGCCAGCTAGCATGGCATATGCAAGCAATGAAGAACCGAAAGGCCCTGTCTCAAAACAAGTTGGGAGGCAGGAACTGATTTCCAAGGTTGTCCTCTGACCTTTGCATGAACACCATGACACGTACACACTCCTGTGTGCATACACACAAACACACATTCATGTGCTCATATATATGCACATCACACCCAAAGATAAAAGAAAAACGTGTTGGAAATATTTTTTTCTACTATTTAACAGGTTTTAGTTCCAAAACCTAACAAGTTGTTATAGGATCTACTACTAACCCAATCTGTTAATTTCCTCTGAGGTCATGCTTGACATTTCTCTTTTGTTAACCCTGTAAGTAATAGCTCTTTTAAAAGTGGGATCTCAGGTTGGGGATTTAGCTCAGTGGTAGAGTGCTTGCCTAGCAAGCGCAAGGCCCTGGGTTCGGTCCTCCTCAGCTCAAATAAATAAATAAATAAATAAATAAATAAATAAATAAATAAAAATAAAAATAAAAATAAAAAGTAGGATCTCAGGCCCTGAAAATGCAACAATCCAAAAAGGAGGCATCATCATCCCAGCATACATGAAGCTTCCAGTAAAAGGCCTTGTATTAATAGACCAATATCCACTTATGAATGATCTAAAGATTTGTCTATAAACTAAGCTGTTTTATAAAACATAGCACCTTATTAGACATAGCTTATATTAAACAAAAAAAAAAACCAAACATGTGCATACATGATTGCCCGTAGCTATGTAAAATGAATATTATATGGCCACTGTTGTTTGGGATTATGGCTATGCAGACCATGATAAATCAGGTGCATACAGATAGGCACGACTCTGCCTCTCTTTCCCATGGCTTCTTCCAAAGGTTCACCGAGAGGATCAAGTCTCTGGTCTGAGTCCTTTATTTGGGAAAAGGAAAAATCTTTACTCCCTGCCTAAAATAAGAGGCAATGGAGAAGTGCTGCCTTTGGAAGCAGACTCACCGCAGTTCAAAGCCTGGCTCTGCCACTGTCTGAGCCCAAGGCAAGTTACTTCACACTCAGCTCTTCGAGTGTGAATCAGGCAGAGGTAGAAAAGCTAACTCTGGCTGTTCCTCGCCGCATAGACTGTAGATGTCCCATAATCCCATTCTTTCTGTAGGGGGAAGTCACTAGAACTTGTCCTCCGACAAAAAAACAGAGAAAGTCAGCATTATGAAGAAAGAGCTGAAATTCCCATGTGTATTTACATGTTTCATCTTTACAGGCGAAGGCATATATGAACTATGCTAGAAGGTTTGATGAATGAAAACCCTTTATCACCTGAATCGGGTACTAGAAACGCAGGGTAAATAATGTAAATGGCTGATGTCACTTAATATTTGGACACATTTTAAGGGTCAACTTCACTTCTCTTTGAGTGAGTAAAGGGCCCATCACAGAATGCTGGAAAATGAAACCAGGAAAAATAGTGACCCACATCGAAGACCAAGGAAACAACAGTTAAGGAAATAGGTGTTGCCCAGTAGTCTATATCCAGGTTGCTCCAGCTCCACCAGCTCCTCCACACTGTGCCTCTAGAAGACACAGTGCAGGTGAACGCCAGGCTTCTTTGGAAATGCTTGTCTTCATACCCTTTCCCTGATCTTTTCATCGGACTTCTGCCTTTTCTAGTATGAACTGACATCTCAGCCAAGTGTTTCAATATCTCTATTTGTAGGCAGACAGATGGAGGAAAGGAAATGAGAGATAGTGTATGGCTCTTTAATTAAAGACACAGAGCCAGAATTTGCTCTTAAAGCTTTTGGCAAGGCATTTGTACACACACACACACACACACACACACGCACACACACAGAGGCATGCACACATGCATCACAGAGATGAAGTCAAATTTGTAAAATTGTATCCACATTCATGGTTTCTATGGAAACTGTATCTTATGCCCAGACACAAACAGAGCTGGCAGGAGATGTCTGATTTTATTTTCTGCAAAGACAATCATAACAGAGATCGTTCAGGTTATTAAGGTGCCATGACCCAGGGTACACACAGCTTGTACAGGGATAGTGCTAATGTAAGATTTCATGCTTCAGTCTCATTGAGTAGTTTGGGGTTTCATAATACAGAACAGATTACAGACTATGTGGCTATCTTTGTCATTCATTTGTGAAATCATAATTACCTATGTACAGTTACTGTGTTAACGATAAGGCATATGTGGAAACTACACGCAACGGAACTTTTGCAAATGTATACAAGCTAGAGGAAACCAAGAATTTCTGTTTTAACTTGTGATGTTTTCAAGGAAAGAAAATGTGGGCATGGAATGGTTAAAAAGCTTACTCCAGTGTTATTTTTAAAATAGATTATTTGCCGTATTTTCTAACTAGCAGATGTTCTATGCTAGTCTATAAGCTGAGTACCCAGTTATTTGACAAAATTACTGAAGTCAAATTAGAGAAAACAAACACTTCAGAAATAATGGTTTGAACGAGTGTGTGTTCCTCTCTGGATAACATATTTGTGAGTGTGTAGCCCAGGCATAATACACTTTCCATTGCCAAGGAGAAACTACTAAACAACCTGTTTTGGTTAGTGATTTTTATTTCGAGTGTACACGCACTTAGTTCTCCTGTGAACGTCTAACATTTTGGCAAAGTGGCGTTAAGCTAGTAGGTGCTCGAAGCCAAGTCTGTAACTTTTCCCAAGTTTTCATGATGCTGATTCCTGTAAACATCTTCTAACCAAACTTGTAACTATGCAAGAGTCATAGAATTAAAAGAAATGTGCAACACTGCTCAGCTCTGTTTGTCATGATACCAACTTGAAATGAAAGGCATACTTCCTTAAATAACATCTGAATTTCCGTACTTCGCATCTTAATCATAGGATGTGTCTGGCAGTGGGAAATTCATTTTTTTGTAATGGATCTAAGTAAGACATCTTCGTAAATGAGGATTTTTTTTTGTATGTGTGTGTGTGTGTGTGTGTGTGTGTGTGTGTGTGTGTGTGTAAGCTACATTACAACTTTACGTGGTCTTTTCTATCACCATGGCTTTTAAATTCTCTTGAGAAAATTGGCTTATGAGGCATCAGTTACAATGTTGACAAAAATGTGTCCTAACCTATAGAACTGGGATGCATTTTACACATCAAATCATTTCCACTTCTCCTCATCAGACATTTGCAGGAAATCCTGTGTGGCTTATTGCTTTGTTTTTAATAAATTACTTAAGAAAGTGTTAGTGAGGGCATTCTATTTCCTCTCCAACACTAATCTGCAAATGGGGAGATGGGAAGATCCAGTGGCCTCTTTAGGATATTGCTTTATGAAATTGCTGATTCTAGCAATGCTGGGCCAGAAATATGTATGAACTGAAGGAACCCAGAATGTAAGCAGCAAGCGCCTCGCTTTTGCAGAGGAGAGACTAATAGCCTTTTTAACCAAGGCCCTTAATGCTCCAGCCAGCAGCAGACACTGAGTGTGTGGACCTGGGAGAACTCTAGGGGACTAAAAGCTTCTTGATTAGGTCTTCCTCCCAAGCCCTGTCATAGGCTGGTCCTGGGCTCTCCTAATCCTGCTAGAGAGTGCTACCACCTGCCAATGCAACAACATATGTGCTTTCCATGCTTTGAGTAAGCTTCCAGAAGTTTCACTTCCTGGGCTGGATCAGTCAACGAAAGATAAATCTACCCTCTATCCAGGCATGAGCTCTAACATTACACTATTGTGTGAAAGGCTAGGTTTCTGTTATGGCTTAAATCAAGATTGTTTTTATCGGGTTTATATTTAGGTCATTATATTTAAAAAAAAAAAAAACCACTGCATGATTTCAAGTAAGATAAAGTGCTTAAAAAATTAATTGGATCAAAGCCACTGACCTTCTCTTTGTGTGTGTGATGAGGGAAATTTCCTTATAAGGAGCTCTTCAAGCAGAAATATTTCTGAGTCTTTTTAAGCAAAGAGCAAGCTGAGAAATGAGTTTATAAATGCCTGGGCCTGTTTTCTGTCCCCTCACTCCTTCCTCGAGTGGCCACACTTCCTGAGGACTTTAGAACGTCTTAAACTTGGCGTCTCTTCGGCAGTCTCCTCTGGGTCATTTCCTGCCCTCCACTTATGGCTGTTTCCAAGAATATTTGTGCCCCATGCACTAATCTATATCACTACCGTTTCTAATCACGATATTAGAAACTGATCAAATTACAGGAGTAAAATGGACAAATTATGATTTATCTATATAATACAATATTATAAGCCATTAAAATTCACATTTCTGAGATGTATTCAGTGTTCAGAAAAAGGCCAGTAATAAAGTCAGGAAAAAAATTCTGTATAGCATTAAGTTTATGTATATGTTTAGAAATGCTAACAGAGGCCATCTTTTGGTGATTTTCCATAATAATAAATTAGGGAGAAACAAAGTTAAATCTATTTTTTTTAAATAATGAAATACAAATTTAATTCCATCGTGTCTACTAACCAACATGTCTTAGAATGGAATTTTCTCAGTATTCAGGGTGTTACTCCACTTGGGAAATGTTAACAAATCCTTTTGTATTTGCAAGTATTAATCCTATTTTGTGGGAATGGCCAGATAAGACAGCACAACCAGAAGTTGGTAGTTTATTGGGAAACTATAGGAATTGTCAACAGAGTCTGGATGCTATTCCCTGTAAACCCACCCAATGCCCTCCATAAAGCCCTTCACCAGCTCATTGCCAATGCCAACATGTACTTTCTCAGACCCCCTCCTGGTCACTGTGTACGTGCAAGAAGAGTGTCCACTCTAGTTAAGCAGGAATACATTTTGAGTCATAGTAACAGGCTTACAAGCATCATAAGGAATTGCATACTTTCAGGAGTGACTTCCTAAGCCACACGTCAGGGCAGAGCACTCAGAGAGCGCTGCTTCCAGAAGAAGCTTTAGGTTCCACAGAGTCACCTGTGTCTGGAGGCACCATGATTAGGAAGCTGCTCCCACCAGGTCCACCTCTTCTTTTTCCAACGCCAAAGCCAGCTATTAAAAAGTGCAGTCTATCCAGAAACTAGCTACACTACATCTGCTAAAAGTGCCCGAGGAAACTCGAGCGTACCTTAAGGCATTCTTGCCAGAATAAACACTGAGGTATAGCCACTGGTTTTATTGCATTCTTCAGATGTTATACCCTAAGTTAAATCCTTGGCTGCAAGGAAATTCTAAGGAAGGGTTTTTTTGTTTTGTTTTGTTTTGTTTTTGTTTTTGTTTTTTGTTTTATGTTTTGTTTGTGTGTGTGTGTGTGTGTGTGTGTGTGTGTGTGTGTGTGATTTTTTTTGCTTTTTTTATCTTATTCTGTAAGAAGGGAGGACTGATTGAACCACACCACCAGACCGTGGTTTATCACATTCCCTGTCTCATTGAAGCTACTAACAATGTTGGTGTTTGGTGGGTTATTTTGGAGTTGGATTTGTTTTGAGACAGAGTCTCATACTGTAGCCCAAGCTAATGTGAAACTCATTATATAGTCCAGGCTGGCCTCAAATTCAAGGCAATCCTTCTGCCTCTGCCTCTGCCTCTGCCTCTGCCTCTGCCTCTGCCTCTGCCTCCTCTGCCTCTGCCTCTGCCTCCTCTGCCTCTGCCTCTGCCTCCTCTGCCTCTGCCTCTGCCTCCTCTGCCTCTGCCTCTGCCTCTAGAGTGTTTCCTGACTACTCTTTTGACACTGCTAGCTTCCCCCTTCTTTGTAGAATTCTTATCTCTTGATTGGTGTGACAGGGATATGTACCAGTGTTGATTCGTGGATATTGTTAAGGGTGTATATGTGCATGTGTGTGAGTACACATGCAGTTGTCTGAGGGTGTGCAAATGTAGAGGCCAAAGACGAGCAATCTCAATACTTCTCCATCTTGTTTTTAAGGCAGGGTTTCTTACTGAACCTGGTGCTCAGCCATGGACTAGATTGGCTGTCCAGCAAGACCCAAGAATCCATCCTTCTGCCTCTGTTTCCCGGGGCACTGGTACACACTGCTTCCTGGGCTATTTATATGAGTGTTGGACATCAGACTCCAGTCCTCATAGTTGCAATGCAAGTATTTTCCCAAATGAGCTGTTTCCCCTCCCCTTTCTCTCTTGGTTTCTATGACATCACTCTCTACTGATTCCCTTCTGGAGTAACTAACTACTTCTTAGATTCCTGGTTCAGCCTCATTTGCCTGCCTCCTAATGAATGTTTCCAAGAATTTTATTGACAGTCTTGTCTTTTCTTATTGCACATCCTTTCTTCTCTGTTCTTGTGACAAGGGCATTCTCTCCTAAGACTTCAAACCTGAGATACTAGATACTTCTCATTTCTACATCTTTAGTCCAGACATCTCTTCTAAGTTGTGGCTGCCTATTAGGCCTTTCCCTCAAATGTCTCAAGTGTTTTAGTATGCCTAAATGTTCCTTACTCCCTAAAGCTTAACTCTGTTTTCTTTTATCATATTGGAGAAAAGTTACCAAACCATCATATCACTTAAGCTAAAGTCTTGGGCATTATTCCAGACAAATCCTTCCCTTTACAGTCAGTCCTATCTACCCACTTTCTTAACTTCCTTATGCCACTTGTTTAAGCCTTTGGAAAATCCCCTGGTTTAGACCCTTATCATCTCTGGTTCAGATGGCCACAGGAACCTCCCCACTATAACGTAAGAAATCATAGGAACTATAGAGCTCCCTGGAGACAACATGGGAGAATATCTCAGTGACCTAGAAGTTAACACCAGAAGCACAACCCAGTGAAGGACATCAGGACTCTGTTCAAATGAAACACTTCTGCTCTAGGAAAGACACTGTTAAGGCAATACCAAGACAAGCCACTGACAGTGGAGACCCATCTGATAAATGACTGCCATGCCAAATCTGCAAGCAAATTACTAAAACTCAGCAATACAGAATGAACAATTTAAAACAGCCCAAAGATGTTAACAGACATCTCACCAAAGATACACAAGTGGTAAACAATTCTATGGCATCATAAGTCATCGGGAATATGCAAGTTAAAATGAGATACCGTCCTTGCCTGTTAGAATGGTCCAAGGCCAGAACACAGCAACACCAAAAAGCTACTGAAAAACACAGAGAACAGGAGCTCTACTTTTGGGAGCTGAAGGGAGCACATGATGGCACAGCTATGTGACAAGGCAGTTTGGCACTTTCTTGTAGAAGTAAACATAGTCTTAACCATATGATCTGGCAATTGCCCTCCTCAGTATTTACCGAAAGGTGTTGAAACTTCCGTCCATACAAAAAACCGCACACTCGTGTTTACAGCAGCTTGGTCTGTAATTGGCGAAACTTGGAAGCAACCAAGGAGCCTTTCTGTAAATGAAGGGATAAACAATGATAGACCCAGAGAGAGGGAGATTATTCAGCGCTAAAACAAAATGAGCTATCAGACCACAACAACAGGGGGCCGGGTAGGGGGACTTGAAGAAAACTTAAATGCAGATTAGCAAGTAAAATAAACCAATCTGAAAAGGCTACATCATGTATGATTCCAACTATATGACATTCTGGAAGTTAAAACCATGAAGGCAAAAATTTGCATATTCCCAGTGACATATGATTTCAATTTGCATATTCCCGATGACATATGATGTCATATACTTGTTGTCAGGAAAGATAGATGAACAGGCAGAGCACAGAGGATTTGAGGGCACTGAGGCTACATGTGTGACTGTGATGGCAGACACATGTCATACGATCCAAACCCACACAGTGTACAACAGAGAACCCTGTTACCATGTAACCTGTAACCATGGAGTCAGAGTGGTCATCACTGCACCACTTTGGCTGGGGGTGCTGATAATGGGGAAGTTAACCATATGTCTGAGCAGAGGTGTAGGGGAAATCTTCAAACCATACTATTTGATATAAACCCAAATTTGTTCTATGAAGAGTCTATTAATGAGCATTAAAGGGGCCGGCAAGATGCTCAGTGGGTCACTGCTACACACATGGGGGGACTGGAGTTTGGATCCTCAGCATCTAGGAACACATCAGACAGGGAGAGCAGCCCACACCTAAGCTCAGCACTCTGTAGGCAGACACAGGGATCCCCAGAGCAAGCTGCCAGCTAGACTCCCTGGATTGGTTCACTCTGTGTTCAAGCAGAGAGAGACCAGGATCAATCATACAGTGGAGAGCAGTCAAATAAGACACCCAGTGTCAACCTCTGTTCAACACACACACATCTGCACACGTGCCTGTACACATGTGTGTACCCTCATGCATATGCACATGTGCCTATACACACATGTGTGTACCCTCATGCATATGCACATGTGCCTATACACACATGTGTGTACCCACATGCATATGCACATGTGCCTATACACACATGTGCACCCACATGCATATGCACATCACCTGTACACACATGTGCATCCACATGCATATGCACATCACCTGTACACACATGTGCATCCACATGCATATGCACATCACCTGTACACATGTGTGCATCCACATGCATATGCACATCACCTGTACACATGTGTGCACCCACATGCATATGCACATGTACCTATACACACATGTGCACCCACATGCATATGCACATGTGCCTGTACACAAATGTGCACCCACATGCATATGCGCATCACCTGTACACACATGTGCATCCACATGCATATGCACATGCACCTGTACACACATGTGCACCCACATGCATATGCACATGCACCTGTACACACATGTGCACCCACATGCATATGCTGTACACACATGTGCACGCACACACACACACACACACACACACACACACACACACACTCAGTATTGCAGGAGCAACAGAGATAACTCAGTAAGTAAAGCACTTGCAAGAGAGTCTAAATTACTTCCCAGAAACCATGTAAAAAGCCAGGTATGGCACACACTTGCCCCAGAGGCAGAAGGATCTCTGAGGGTCACTTGCCAGCTCATCTGTAGTCTACTTGTCAAGATGCAGACCTTCAAGAGACCCTATGTTTAAGGGGGCCAGGGTGTCACACACACAAACCACTGCAGTGCTGTGAAAACCACTCACGCTCACTGTGTAGCAGACCTAACTCTGTTAGCAGGAAAAAGCACACTGATTTTTAATGTCCTGTTTTGGCGTTACCCAAATCTTGCCAACCCTGAAAACAGCACTGCGGCACGCCTATCCTTCCTACTCAGGATGCCTCCTATGGCTTCTCCTTCATTCTTCTCCCCCAGAAAAGCTCCTCATTCATATTCAATTGTGGAGGAAGCATCAACACTCCTCTGAAGCTGTCTTCAACTCTCCCAGGTGCTGCCTCCTTCCCCAGACTTCTATTCTAGCATGATGTCATCGAGCATAATCATTTGCAGGCCTGCCTTCTCAAGAGCAAGCCTTTCTTCATCACTTGGAATCCTCCACCTCCTGTGTATTAGGATGCAGGAGGTGCTGGGTGATTGCTAACTGCACGATTGCCTTGCACAATGCTGCGATGTGGGCAGAGAGGCACACAGAGAGATACCTAATTGGTGAGGGACAGAGTGATCTTTGATGTGCAAACATCCTGCCTGTCTTTTGAAATCGGGCCCAAGGTCTGCCTCTTTCATGAGGCTTTTCTTAATACCTTCAGTTTCCATCTGTGCTACAAATGGTAGCACCCTGGATGGAACTCCAGCAGACATTTTCACTA
Organism: Onychomys torridus; assembly: GCF_903995425.1. Taxonomy (NCBI): domain Eukaryota; kingdom Metazoa; phylum Chordata; class Mammalia; order Rodentia; family Cricetidae; genus Onychomys; species Onychomys torridus. Next base: position 47,365,925 of record NC_050465.1, read on the forward strand.
CATTCCTACCGCTTGTTTTCCCAGCAGGACAGAAAGTTCCTTGAGGATAAGGATTGTGTTACATCTCCTTGAGTCTAGAATGCCTGTTAGATAGCTCCCCGGAACAGCACCAGGCAAGGGACAGCACCCCCAGTCACCTCATGAGGCCAGCCTGACTCTGGATGACTTTGTTAAAAGTATTACATCGTAGTTTTAAGTCTACCAGTAAAGGGTGATTTGTGAATGTCTTGAGCCATGCTAGGATTCATAAGCATGGTGTTTTCCCAACAGTCATCATTAATATTCTTCAACACTAGTTTAACAAGAATTCTTCCTAAGAAAACCTAAAAACTAAACAAACCAGTTCTGGTAGTGTAGACCTAGAATCCAAGCACTTGTGAGGTTCATGAGTTCAAGGACAGCCTGGGCTACACAGTGAGAATCTATCTCAAAGAGCACAACAAAACCCATGGACAGTTAGTAGCTGGGGACCACAATCCTACCTTTCACTTCTTTCTCTGCTGTTCACACATCTGTCAGCATCCTTATCCCTTGTCTGTTAGGAAACTCAGTAGAACTGAGCATTCAGTCTCTTCTTCTCAGCACCTAGTGGGTTATTTTAAGAAAGAGGAGGAAGCTGGGTATCAGTCGTGCACACCTTTAATCCAGCACTTGGGAGGAAGGGACAGGCTGATCTCTGAGTTTGAGGCCAGCCTGGTCTACAGAGCAAGTTCCAGGAGAGCCAAAGCAGCATGGATAAACCTGGTCTCCAAAAACCAAAAACCAGAGACAGAGAGACAGAGAGACAGAGAGAAAGGAAGAAGGAGGAGGAGAAGGAAAGAGGAGGAGGAAGAGATGGATAGAAGGAAGGAAGGAAGGAAGGAAGGAAGGAAGGAAGGAAGGAAGGAAGGGAGGGAGGAAGGGAAGGAGGGGAAGAGAGAAAAGAAAAAGGAGAAAGAAATAATGGTGTTGGGAAGGGGTCGTGTTATGGGGGACACAAAAAGAGCTGGAGGAGGGAAATGATTATTATTGTACATATGAAAATCTTAAAGAAAAATAACTTTGCCACTTCTGTTCCATGTATTGCTAACAAAGTATCTCAGGACAGGCGCTAAAAGGCTCCGTGCAATAACTAGATAACAGAGTTTTACTCTGCCTGCCTGTGCAGATATGTTCTGGAGCATCTCTTCCCTGCAGTCCCCACCAGCAGCACATGCATGTATGCACACACCCTACCCAAAACACGATGGCAGAGATGAAGAGAGACCCAAGACTCTTGGCAAGAAAAAAATTATTTCAGTTGCTGGATAGTCCTTAGTTCCTGCCACTGACCTTGACACTGCTGTTTCCTGTGTTCTAACAAACTCTCCTCCTCTCTACTCAGTTATCACAGCAGCAGTTTCCAGTTTACCCTTTCCAGGCCCACAGTATGAAGGCCACCCTAGCATAAAAGTGAGCACATGAGTGACCCACAACAGCATATGTGCTCACATGGGTAAGCCCCCAGCCACTGGGCAAGTGCTTTCCCTTGGGACTGTTGTGTGTCCATCCCGCTGACTGGTGTGATGGATACAGAAGGATGAGGTAGAAGGCCTTCCTCTTCAGCAAGCCAGTACACTCTGGGGAACCTTCTGGATCTAGTCACTTCAGGACCTCGGAGGCTGAGGGGAAAAGCTCCGAGAGGTGAAGAGGTAAACACAAGAAGCGACAAATCCTACAAAGACCAACGCTACAGGAAAACAATTCCCAGCTTCCAAGTGGTTGTTCATGAGAAACAGGACCCGATGAAGGTCAGAGTGTCAGGGAAGGCTTTGTAGGTGCTGGACAGTAAACATTGAGTTACCAACTCACATTGCTTTTAAAACTTGCAGCCAAAGGGGGCATCAAGATGGCACATGAGAACCACCAAGCCTGAGTTCAATCCCCGAGATCAGAGGCAGAAGAGAATGGACTCCTGCAATTTGTCTCCTGACCTCTATACATGCAGCAGGGCATGTGCAGACACACACAAACATGTGCACACAGGGTAATTTAAAAAAAAAAAAAATGTTTAAACAGAGCCAAGAAGAGGGAGCCTCTGAGAACACAATGATTAAACGTGATATAGCACCTGAGATATGATCCTGGGGACAGAAAGTAAATCAAGTGAAAATGTGAATAAGTTGTGAAGCTTAGTTAACTGTGATATACCAATATTGATTCATTAATTGTAAGACATATACCTTCCTAAAATAAGAGCGACCTAGGCACAGGGTATCTGGGAGCTCACTATGCCTTTGGCTCAGTTTCTCTATAATTCTAAATCCATGCTAAAAACTAATGTCAATTTGGCAAAGAAGAGAGAACGCCCTATAGAGTGTTTCTGGCAATGGAAATAGGCAGGAATTGACTTAACAGGGGCCCTTTTGGAAAGAAGTGACTGTTGTCCAGCACGCTGTCTGGAGCTAGATCAGAGGTGCCTGTAGCAATGCCGAGTGTGTGCTCGCTTCCCCCAGGTTGAATTCTTGGCAGGCGGCCGCAGCATTTGTGCACTGATTATGATTTTGAGATGCATTGTCAGTAACCAGGGTGTATAATGGATCTTCAGCTCTAATTACTCTTCTCTCCACAGGTGTCTGGAAAGGGTCCAGATGGAAGCGCACACAACCTCCGCTTTGAAGGGATGGAGAGGCAGTATGCATCCTTACCCAGGTAGGGTCTAGAGGGGTCTCCCATCCCCTGCTCACCCACAAATGGAGAGTTTAGAGATGTCTGTGTGAACTAGAAATTTGGCTTCGAGATGGGGAACATGTTAGAGTTTTGCCTTACTGCCGTCTGCTGTGGCCCTACCACCATCTTCACAACTGTGCTAATAATTGAAATACTTGTGGCGTATTTTTTAAGGGGAGAGAATAGTATATCACTGCAATCGAACATGTCAGCAAGAATATTGGATCCTGGATGGAATACCTAAGCCATGGCTATAAAAATGGTATTGAACATCCTGCACCAAGCTTAGAGACAATAACATGGGAAATCCTGTGTCCTAGAAGTTTCCCGAGAGAAAGGGCAGGCTGGCCTGGACCTTGGAGCTTCAGGTGGGTGTTAAAAAGAGAGAGAGAAACATGAGCCTGGAAGGTGTTTTTAGAATCTGCCTGTGTCCTTGAGGCTGTGAGCAAATATTGCTAAGAGGCCCAGACAAGTGGGGGTATACAAAGAACTTTGTGGGAAGAGTTTGCTTGGCCGAGCTGACCTAATTTGATCCCCGTATGCTGTAACAAGACACCCCTGGAAAGGAGATACAGTTCACAAAGGTCGGGGCTGTTATCTGAGAGGCGTAGAGTCCAGTCAATCAATCCTACTGGTCTACCATCAAGAGCACATGACAAAAAGGAGACCTTTCCAAGATGACTTACAGCCCCCGTCCAGGGGAGTCCAATAAGTTGAAAATGTGAGAATTAGTGAGTTCAGAAGGAAACAGAGAAAGGTGAATGCCAGCCACCAGCCTGAAGTGACTGAGTATCACCTCAGAAAGGGCAGACAAGGCTTTGCTGTCATCAGAGCTGAGCTGCAGAGCTGTTGACACAGAGATGCAGTTGCTGTTGAATGACATGTGGGCTCTACTTCTGTGGGGGAAGTGACAGACACAGTGTCCTGAATTTTCTAGCCACCACAGCCTAGGTAACCATCTGCTCTTAGAAAAAGTATGTTAGGGCTGGACAGATGGCTCATCCTTTAAAGTGCTCGCCACACGAGTGTCACTCATGAGGACCAGAGTTCAGATCCCCCAGTACCAAGGTAAATGGCAGGTGGGTGTGGTGTCCCACCTGAAACTCTTACACTCCAAAGGTAGAGGTTACCTAATTCAGCTTGCTAGCTAGACCTGCTGTAAATGCAAGCTCTAGGTTCAGCTGAGATGCCCTGCCTTAAAGAGGAAGATGGACTTCAAGGAAGAAAGACTCCTGGTATCAGCTTCAGGCTTCCACATGCACATGACCAGATGTGTGTGTACCGGTACTAGTGTTCATGCCTGTGCACGCACACACGTGCACACGCATATGCGCACACACAGAGGCACCACACATACACATGAAAAATATGTTGATTTTTGAAAACAATAAAGCCATATATTTACCAGGGTACCAATTTTTAACATTTTCCCTGGTAGGATACAGGAAGTACAGGCTTTAAAAGCTTTGATGCAGCTGTATTTTATATATCTCCCTGTTTCCTTTATATTTTATCATGTAAGGGTTTTTTTTTTTTCTTTTTCTTTCTTTCCTCAGCTATGATTAGTTTCCTGCCCCTATTTTTCCCCCTGGCTTAGCATTTTGTTTTCATTTTGAAAAATGGAGTCATTTCCAAACTTCATTTGAAATATTGAAATATAAGGTTTCCGGCTCTCGCTGTTGACGTCTATGGAGATTGTGGTTAAGGCAAAGAAAGGAGGAAATTCTTAGGGGAAGTGCGGAGAGGAGGGGGGGGAAAATCATTTTAATGTCTTCCTGGCCAGCTTGCATCCTGAGTTCAGAAACTGCTTTTTTTTTTTTTTTTTTTTTTTTTTTTGGTATAAATCAAAAACACAGAAATAACATTAAAAGTCCTGTAAATCCCACTCATGTATTAATTGCCCTGTTCTAGTGGTCACCTACCGTGTAGAGAGGGCCCCGAGGATATGGGCAGTGGACCAGGTCCCGGCCTGTCCTTGGGATCCTCGTTGGCAATGGGGCCAGGCGGTAGGCGTTTTCTCATAATGATGAAATCTCAGAGTAGTGGCTATTAAGACAAAGGCCTCTAGGTTTCCAACTCCTCTTCTTTTCCCTAATTAGCCCTGAAATGCCCAATCATGGCTGACTCCAAACAAGTCAGTTTAGGTATAAACACTGTTTGAAGGAGTTTCCTGACAAAGACAGTGCATGGATGCTGTTGGTGGCGCAGGAGCTGTTAAGGAATCGGCAAAACCCTGCCAGCTCTGAGACATCACTGCGGCTGAAAGGCAAGCATCTTAGAGCGAAAGCAGTGCTGTCGCGAAGTCCCTTCCCACACACAATGGTAGCCTTGGTTAGGTGCACGTGCAGACAGGCCGCTATGGCTGCCTTGCAGACAGAAGCAGCCATGACGGAGCTCAGACAGATCTGCGAGACACCAGCATGTCAGCGAGGAGCACAAACCCAAGTTTCCATTTGGAGATCCGAAAAGAAAAGACACAGTTCCCTCTCAGGCTGTGGGCGCCATCCCTGGGGCCAACGTTCGCCCCGTGAGAAGCAGAAATGGGGAGACACCGGCTCTGCTGCCGGCTGAGGTGTGCAGATCCAGTCCCGCCAAGAGTCCCTGATACTGACCTAGTTTTCTCCACCCCTGCCTGGGGATTCTCCTGTCCTCTTAACTGAATCACACCAGCTCCCTGCTCTCTCCCTCTGCCAGCGGTGAGGGACAAACAGCTCTTTAGACACCAGGTCCTTATCGCAAAAGCAGGATCCTTTAAATATTTGTGGAATTGATTTTTTTTTTTGTTTTTTATTACAATATTTTAAAATTATATTTGTGTTTTAATTTTACACGTCAGCCATGGGTTCCCCTGTCCTTCCCCGTCCCGCCCCCGCCCCCTCCTTCCCCCCAGCCCCTCCCCTCCATTCCCATCTCCTCCAGGGCCAAGATTCCCCTGGGGATTCATTTAAACCTGGTGGATTCAGTACAGGCAGGTCCAGTGCCCTCCTTCCAGGCTGAGCAAAGTGTCCCGGTGTAAGCCCAAGCAAGGTTCCAAACAGCCAGCTCATGCACTAAGGACAGTTCAAGCTATTCAATTGGGGAATTGACTTTTTTAATCAAAGATAGGACCAGGTTTGTCCATAGAAAGTCACTGGCCATCCTTACAGAGAATTTAGTCTGCCCCTTGCTCACTTGGCTCCTAGGCTGTTCACTGAGACGTCAAAGGAGCTTCAGTAACTTTGACTTCTATGTCAAATTTGGAAGTATGGACTTAAAAAAAAATGCATCCTCATCTAGGGTCTCATTCCTAAGCTTTTGGGGAACTCCATCATCTTTAAAGCAAGCCCAAGCAGGTGGCTGTCAAGCTAAATGACACCACACAAAAATAAAGCAGAACCCTGGCTAGCACTGGCAGAGACGATTCCTAGCGCTGGGTAGTTAGGAGCTTGCCTGCGGCTAAAGGCTAAGCAATGTTAAGTGTTATTGTTAAGCTATGTTAAATCTTCTACCTCCAAAGGAAAATGACTTTATTTCTTTTCTCCTGAGGCTGCTGTCTCAGGAAAGCCGGGTCTGCTTGTAATACAACCTCATTAGCAAACCCCAGGCCTTGACTGGGGCCAGTGTTACCAGCCAATGCAGTCCCCAGTTTTCTTTGGTAGTAAACAATGAAATCAGCATCCCTCCACTTAGTCTTGCCTGACACAAATTATTACTCACCTACTCACCACAAGTGAGTGGCTGTTTTCTGGGCTGTTCTAACGAGTGAACACCAAGGTGCACATTTTCACTAAAAGCTTCTTTCCCGCTCTAGCCTCCCAGCCCCTTCCAATTCTCCCAGGTTCTGTTCTCATATCATGAGCCCTTCAGCTGTGGGCTCTCTGTTCACCCATCTCTGGCACCTCCATCATTCACCTGACCCGATCCTGGTCCCCTGGGATCCCATTATCCTGGTCTCTACCGATGGCTCAGTACATCAACACATGTTGTTGCTCCTCTAGGTTTGCAATCAAGTGTGAGGTTGTAAGGAATGAGCAAGACAGTAAGGCACACCGCTTCTCATCTGTGGTCCCCAGCGCATGGAAGGTGGCTGGAGAAACTCATAAAACTGTTTTTATCAGCTCCATTCCAAATTTCACATTAGGCAGCACCAGCTGGGCCCCTGTTGCTGGCCAGCATTCCTTTTAATCATGTGAGCAACTCCCTGGGCTCTCCCCCCAGTGGATGTTCAGACCCTTTTCTACCAAGATGACTAAACATTCCCAAGCCTAGTCTCTAGAGATGACCTCACTTCCTTTCTGCTACGACCCCGAGGCATCTGACATTAGCCCTCAACTTCTGCTCCCCACAGCTCTGCCTGCTGGCTTCTCCAGCACACACTTCCCTAAGGATCCAAAGAGGGTCGAGCATGGAGCCAGGTCACGTGTGTAGCCCCAGCTAAGTCACTTACCACCTGTGTGGCCTTGGCCAGTGATCCAGCTGCTCCAGGCTCTGCTTCCTCATCTGCAAATTGGGGATGACATCAGGGTCTCCATCTACTGGTGGCAGCATAGGGATCAGATGCACGACAGCAATGTAATCAGTGAATATTTGAGGGTTGTTGGGTTTTTTTTAACTTCATTTTTATTTGATCCTTGGGGATGAGATTTTTCCCTTATATAGTGAAGCAAGCCCATTCTCACTGGTGTCTCTGGGACCTAAGAACACCGCCTTCCCTTCTCTGGGCTGCATCTCTTTAAGCAGAACCCCCTTCTGGCTTTCCTCTCCATTGCCTGTTTTGGTAAATGCAGAGGCTCGCCTGCACAACTTGCTGCACCCTATGGAAAATGCAAGGTTAACACCTGCTTGGAGAGGTCCGAATGCAGAAAGCATTGGTTGACCCTGGGGAAATCCCAGGTGTCCCAACAATGGAGAGCAAGATAGCCCAGCAAACTAATATGATTTGAGTGGCAAGCTGTATTAACAGACAGGCTAGGAGACAGTGTTTCCTGTTGCTAGGGGATCCATATAGCAGTTCCACAGTGTTGACTTGGGTCTAAACAAGAGGACAGGGCTCCTGTCCAGCAAGACATAAGGACAGGCCTAGGATCCTACCCAGGGTAGAAGGCTAAGCATGCCACTCTCGCTGCAGGAGCAGACAGTGTGAAAGCAGCAACCCTTTCCTCCCTGGGAGGAGCCCCAAATAGATCTGGGCACTGTGCTGCTCTAGGACACACGCAAGGGAGGACAGGACTGTCTCCCCAAGCCTGGCTTACGTCCTCAACCCTCCTGCCGCATACAGTGTCCACATTTCCCAGGGAAACATGGCCTGGAAATGTTGGCTCTATTCCTACAGGACACTGCAGCCTCCCGCCTCAGGCTGTTGACCATACCCTGGTCCTTCCACCTGATTCCACTTCTGGCAGTTTCCTTGGTGTCAATTATCGCCTGTATCTTCAAGGATTCAGTTCTGATTGTTGCAATGAAGGACCCAGTAGAATGGCTAGCCTCCATACCTCTCTCTTGCTGAGATCCCAATCGCAACTATCTGTTTCACACATCCATCTTTCCAGCTCCCCCATGCCAAATATAAGTCCTCTCTCTCTATGTCTCTCTGTCTGTCTGTCTATTTATCATCTATCTCTCTGTCCCTCTCCCTCTCTCTGCCTCTCTCCCTCTCTTTATCTTCCATAACATTTGTTCCTGTCCTCTACAGTACAACTCTGAATTACATAATTCTCCACTGCTGTGTTCTACTCTCATTGGCCTAAAATTCCTAGAAGTGAGAAACTTTGCCTTATACTCACTATTATTTACACCCATCACTGGATGCAGGACCACACATATAGTGGGCTCTTAATTCATTGGTATAAAGATGAACACACATTTGTTTTCATTCAAGTAATTTAGGGGAGAGAAATTCTCCAGAGCGTTCTCGACAGTCTGTCTTAAGACTGTTTTCCAATATAGTAAAGATTTCTCCATGAGAACATCTCTTTTCCCTGGAATCAATACAAGTCCAGACTTCTAAACAGTTAACCCTTCATAGCATTTGCTATGTGCCAGGTACGTCTCTAAGCACTTTGCATGTATTGACTGACTTAATCCTCACCATAGCCCTTTGACTCAATAGCAGCCCTGCTCTTATCATCTAGTCATGGGCAAGGGCTCTGGGTTAAAGAAAGGAAATTGCCCGCCCGAATTCAACAAGGAAGCAATGGAGATGGGACTTGAACATAAGCCATGTGCCTGCCAGTCTGCAGGGTTAACCACTGTAGCTCACTTTTCCTGGCTGTGATACTCCCTTACATCATTTTATCATTGGTTTCTCCCCCTCGCTAAACTGTAAGTGCCTTTGAGGACAGGGACTGTGTCTTATTCATCTTTGTATATGACACAGAACATTACTAATATCCAAGTTAAGTAATGCCTTTCAACCATCTCTGTACTACTGCTGTAAAATCAATCCCTTCCTCCTTCCCGTGGGCCCTTCATTTGAAATATGAACAGTTTAATGTGTAATTGCCAGATGAACATTAAGCAATATACTTTGCCTACCAAAAAGAGACTCCTGTTTTGTTAGAAGGCTCCTGAGACTTGAAATAGCAGTGTCTGCAAATTGGTACTTTGGTTCTTCAAGATTAAGAATAATATCTTCTCAAAAGGAAAAAGATTATACAAACCCTTTCGGCAGAACACTGTGTAGAGCACTGTCATGGAGAAAAAGAACCTTTGCCCCGGGCCCAGAGAACCACTGCTCCAGCCACATTTGGCTCCCAGTCCCGATGTTGCACTAGCCCGTACAACAGACGTTATTTGGGTGCAAGATGCATCTCTGAACATCTCACACAGCTTTCAGCTGGGCTGTGTGATGAGACCTGATTTTGGATCGAATGGGCCACTTTCGAAGGAGGAAACAGTTTATGCTTTCTTCTTGCGACCCCAAAATAAATCCACTTCTAAGTATGTTCCCAATGTTTTCAAAGTGGGTAGGGTTAGATCCCAATCAGAAGAACATATTCTACCATCATACTCCAGTCCGTTCGTTTAGTTGACTGCAGCTTTCTTGCCTGGGTTGCCCTTCTCTATCCTCAGAAGGACCCCAACCCCAAGGTCATGGCTAGCTGTGAAGCCCTCTCTTCACTGTACTCTGTCATTGCCAGCAGCACTTAGGCAGCCCCTAGGACCCTCCTGCCACTTCCTTCCATACTGAAAGGCTTCCCTCACAGATTTCTCTGCCTTCTTCTCCAGTTGGCTTCTGCTCTGCTCACCACTGTTGAACCCTCCTTGCCAACCTGACATCATCAATAACACTTGCTATATAGATCGTGGTGACATTCAGGTTCTGCAAGTATTTCCGCCAATGCCACACCAAGGGTCTTCAGCTAGAGATAGTTTAGCTCAATCATTCATTAAATACTTGAGCACTCAGAACATCGGGTGTATGTGGGAGGTGGGGTTGCTCATCTGGGTCTCCAAGCCGCACAACTGGCTACTCTCTGCCACATGCCAGCTCGTCTAATAGCATGCTGTATGGGCAGATATGGATTGCTCCTGGCAGTCATGGCAGTAGGTGGGATGTTCTACCAGAATCTGAGACCCATTCAGCTAAAATACTCCTTCCCTAAAAGCCTTAATCAGACACTGTGAATCATGGCCCATCTCTTGACACCTTTCCCATGGGGCGACTTTATCTGAAGGAACTTCCTTACCACCAGAGGCCTTCTGGGCCGTGACTGAGGCCGCTGTTCTGTCTGCAAGAACACTAAGAGACTACAAAAGCTGCATAGATGGAATCTTGCACAACTGCCTTTGACAGGGTTTAATTCCTTTTGAAAATCAGTTGTGCACCCTCCTACACCCCCAGTGACACCCTCCTACACCCCCAGTGACACCCTCCTACACCCCCAGTGACACCCTCCTACACCCCCAGTGACACCCTCCTACACCCCCAGTGACACCCTCCTACACCCCCAGTGACACCCTCCTACACCCCCAGTGACTCCCTCCTACACCCCCAGTGACACCCTCCTACACCCCCAGTGACACCCTCCTACACCCCCAGTGACACCTCCTACACCCCCAGTGACACCCTCCTATACCCCCAGTGACACCCTCCTACACCCCCAGTGACTCCCTCCTACACCCCCAGTGACACCCTCCTACACCCCCAGTGACACCCTCCTACACCCCCAGTGACACCTCCTACACCCCCAGTGACACCCTCCTACACCCCCAGTGACACCTCCTGCACCCCCAGTGACACCCTCCTATACCCCCAGTGACACCCTCCTACACCCCCAGTGACACCCTCCTCCACCCCCAGTGACACCCACCTCCACCCCCAGTGACACCCTCCTCCACCCCCAGGGACACCTCCTACACCCCCAGGGACACCCTCCTACACCCCCAGTGACACCGTCCTCCACCCCCAGGGACACCCTCCTATACCCCCAGTGACACCTCCTACACCCCCAGGGACACCGTCCTACACCCTCAGTGACACCCTTCTACACCCCTAGGGACACCCTCCTCCACCCCCAGTGACACCCTCCTACACCCCCAGTGACACGTCCTACACCCCCAGTGACACCTCCTACACCCCCAGTGACACCCTCCTCCACCCCCAGTGACACCATCCTACACCCCCAGGGACACCCTCCTCCACCCCCAGTGACACCGTCCTCCACCCCCAGTGACACCCTCCTACACCCCCAGTGACACCGTCCTACACCCCCAGGGACACCCTCCTACACCCCCAGGGACACCCTCCTACACCCTCAGTGACACCCTCCTACACCCCCAGTGACACCCTCCTACACCCCCAGGGACACCCTCCTACACCCCCAGGGACACCCTCCTACACCCCCAGGGACACCCTCCTACACCCCCAGTGACACCCTCCTCCACCCCCAGTGACACCCTCCTACACCCCCAGGGACACCCTCCTACACCCCCAGTGACACCCTCCTCCACCCCCAGGGACACCTCCTCCACCCCCAGGGACACCCTCCTCCACCCCCAGGGACACCATCCTACACCCCCAGTGACACCCTCCTACACCCCCAGTGACACCATCCTCCACCCCCAGTGACACCGTCCTCCACCCCCAGGGACACCTCCTACACCCCCAGGGACACCCTCCTCCACCCCCAGGGACACCTCCTCCACCCCCAGGGACACCTCCTACACCCCCAGGGACACCTCCTACACCCCCAGGGACACCCTCCTCCACCCCCAGGGACACCTCCTACACCCCCAGGGACACCCTCCTCCACCCCCAGGGACACCCTCCTCCACCCCCAGGGACACCTCCTACACCCCCAGGGACACCTCCTACACCCCCAGGGACACCCTCCTACACCCCCAGCCTGATCTTTCTCATCCTTTCTCCCCAAGTTCACTGTTTTGAAAATCTGGTCTTTGGGCTCTCTCCCTGGTAGAGCGAACTGCCTGTTTGAACGACCTCTGACATTTCCTCGGTTTTAATGCTGAGAACAAAAATGATGAATTAGCAGCAATTTAATTCTTTGTGAGACGACTATGTGCCCAATGTCAACTCAAACTTCCTGAAAATGCAAAAAGCCCTAGCATGGAATGTCGCTTTAAGGTGCCAAACAGCTGAGGTCAAGGGTTAATGCTACTACCATATCATTTTTATGTCACTTAGTTCCTCAGATAAAAGTCCATTTTAATCAAACTTTTCATCATTTCCTCATAGGCAATATATCCTTGATGCCAGTTAGAGTATTTGATATTAATTATTCAGTCGAGGGCCTCCATTATGAGTTTAGTTGGAATATTTGTGATTTAAAACATGTTAAGACCCATTACAGAACTGATGTCCCCAAAGTAATTTCAACTGAATCTTGATGGGCCATATATTAAATTCCATACTGTTATTTTTTTACTTTTTGTCTCATTTTCCATAGCAAATTCTAAACTGTTGCATATCTGTTGCCTAAGTACTCTTTGTAGGGGAAGAGTACGTGCCTGCAATTTCCAGAGTGCCAAATCTGACATTGGACTTGAAATATGCTAAGCTGGGTAAGCTGGCTTCCATGTTTCCCCTCTTGCGTGTATTTAAAGGATTGTTAGCATTTACTTCCCACTTCTGCAGCCAAAAGTAAAGAAGGTTGTTTTGTGCATAGGCATCTGCTTAGTTTAGACTGCTGCTCTCTCATTTCTCATATTCCTTGGTAACTCTTGATGTTTTCCTATTTTATTACCATCCCACCATCTGCCTCCAGAAGCTCATAGCCCTGGAATGATGGTGGTGGTTTTCTTAACAGTACTGCACTGTTCTGCACAATGTGTGTGATCTCGTTCTGCACCCACCTCCTCCTGGGGTCTTATAGATGGCCAGCTTCTGTCCCTTGGCTCCAGTTCCCAGGTTTGCATTATACAAGAATCCTTGTATTAACTTAGTACGTGCAGGTCATTAGTTCTGATAATGCTGTATGTACCATTTGATTACTTCAGAGGACACAACATTACTACAACATATAAGCATCCTGGATAAAACATTTGTGCCTAACCAAATGTGTGAATGTATTATATTATTCTATAGGAATCATTAACAGTAAAACAACTAGGTATATTTTTCTTCATTATATACCAATATCCACACGAAATTATTTCAAAGATACCATGTCCATTCTTGAGCTAGTCAATGGTATTATAAAAAAGAAAATCAAGCCATAAACAATGGAAGGTAGAGTGGGGGGCAGGTTTGTGAAATGCTTCAAGGACTAGCAATCTGTGATTACTAGTAATACTAGTCATTAGTGTATTTTCATATACATGATCTTCTATCCTCCCCAGCTAGCTGGGTATTAGTCATTATGATGCTCTTTTCATTAATAACTCCAGAGTCTTCAAACTGGTAAAAGCAGGACCAGAATACAAACTCAGCTATAGCAGAATATTATTGTAAGGTGTGTTACTTTTGTTTATGTTGCATTTGTTGAACTCTGTGAAGCTGTGTTACTGTGCCTGTCTAAAACACCTGATGGCCTAATAAAGAGCTGAATGGCCAATGGCGAGGCAGGAGAGAGAAATAGGTGGGGCTGGCAGGCAGAGAAAGAAAGAATAAATAGAAGGAGAAATCTGGGAGAAGAAGAAAGGACTAAGAGGAAGAGGAGGTAGACTCCAGGGGCCAGCCACCCAGCTGCACAGCAAGCCATGGACTAATAGTAAGATGTAGAGAAATAAGAGAATGGGAGAGCACAGAGGCAAAAGGTAGACGGGATAATTTAAAGTTAAGGAAACCTGGCAAGAAACAAGCCAAGCTAAGGCCAGGCATTCATAATTAAGAATAAGCCTCTGTGTGTGAATTATTTGGGAGCTGGGTGGTGTGCCCCCAAAAAGAGAGGAAAAAAAAATCAACATTCAGCTTTTTCTGCTTCCCAGACCTTTTTTCACTTCTTTTTACTATACCACTAATTCGAATCTCAGTTGGTTAGAATATCATGCCTTCTTTTTTTCTTTGTATAGCTTGTTGATAAAATGGAAGATATTTTAGGTTCATTTTTAAAAATGAGTCCATGAGTTGGGGTGTGGCTAAGTGTTAGAGTACTTGCCTAGCATACTTGAGGCCATGAGTTGAAACCACAGCACAGCCCCCTGCACCAAATTACATTCCCATTCATTTTAACATCTTTCCAGAGAAAATGGAAAATGCTGAAACCTGCAGGCTATGAGAAGCTAACAAAATATAAGACAAACAGAGTTTATAAGGGGAAAAAAGGATTTTTAGACCCTGGATAACATAACCTTTATTCTTATATCACTATGATAATCTTTCCCCAAGTAAAATCACTCAACCATCTTTTCCTTATTAACCATTAAATTGTTCCCAATGGGAGCAGAGACTGTGAAGTGGATAGCTCTGGCTGTATGGAATGTAAGTGCTCTGTACCCATGTGCCAGGACAGGGTTCCCAGACCCCAGATTTCACTTTGCAATACTCTTTTACATTGGGACTTATAATGGAACATGAGAGAAGGAGATAGTATTTGATGCACATCTATTATGTCCTAACTAACTAAAATCTATTGGGAGGCGGTTGCTTTTAAACACATTGCTTCATCCATGTCCTGTAATATCTTGATATTTAGATGAATAAAAAGACACTTGGGGATGCAAAGTAATATGGTCAGGACTGTGGGTCTTGTTGTCAGTCTGCTTCTTTTTACCTCTGAGATCTCTGGTCTCTGCACTATGTCAAGGTGTCCTGTTCCAACCTTACCGATAACAGTCTGGAGAGAGGCATTCCATAACCATCCACAGTGAGGCAGCCCTCCTGGTACTAAGCCTGTCCTAAACTAGCCCAATAAATAACTTGGGGACATTAACAGGAACAGGTCCCTGGTAGCTATTCAAGATTACCACAAGCAGACTCCATGAACCATGGAGCCCCCTTAGCATACACGTTTAAACACCCACCTCTAATTACCGTTAGTAACAGTACACTTTTCTAAAGACTGCATCCGTGTTATTCAAAGCGGTTGAAAGTGTGCAAAATAGGTCGGTTCTACTTCAGCAACTCTCGTAGCTGAGAGAGAATTCTTGATCCTTTTAGGGTGCGAATCTGGTAGATCGTTGAGGAGACATGGCTGAGCAGCCAGTACCAGACCGCAGTGGGAGATTTGTTTCAACTGACTCTGGTACTTCAGTTACTGGGAAGGGGAACTGGCAGTGGATTACCATGGCAGTGCCACTTGAGCCCATCTGTGCCCTTGTTCTCCTGTGGCACAGGCCTCACGGCCTCAGTCATCATGCCAAGAACACCTTGGTCCAACTCCATCATTTCCAGCAAGGGCAAACATTTGTAGTACAAATGGGAAAGGGGTTGGTACAAAAAGAGCAGCTTCCAGAATGTGCTCTGGCTTATATTCCATGTCTTCAATTAAGCCTAGACAGAAGTGGCTCGGGCTTGTCCCAGCAGAGCATTGTCCTTTGCCACAATTAGTACAACTGACCCTTGTGGTTGAATGTAGAACGACATGTTAAGTAGGTGGGACCTGGCAATTCTCATTGGCCATGCTCCACCAACAGGATACTCTGAGACATCATTAGTCCCCTTCAAAACTGGCCGATGCTTGGAAGGAGACAGGGTGGTGACTGCTCAGATAAGGTTTCTGCCTGCTAATTGCCTACATGTAGAGGAAGCAAATGCAGCCCCACATCCCGAAATGATAGCGTCTGACAGCCTGGTTTTTACAAGAAACTAGAAGGAGCTGTAATTGTTCTAGCGCGAGTCTGAGATGGAAACGAAGCACGTTGAGCTATCTTGAGGAGGTATTTGCTGCAATAAAGTCCTTTTCCTGGAAGCATTCCTGTAAATCCAGGACGGAGTCTGTATCAAGCTTCTCAGACATTGCCAGCGGTATGTTGGTGCCTTTGATGGCTTATGCTAAACGATCTGGACTGTGGGACAACCCTTACAGTACTGCTAACTAACATCAAAATGAAGTCCATATATAAGACAGAGCTTGTAGCCAACATGTTATATGAGGGACTTCCAGATGTGCTGCTGCTGCTGGGGCTGAGACTCTGTGATAACTGCCTGCTGTGGGCCGGTTACAGACAAGTCACTCATGTCGACCCTTCATCAACAGCTTGGATTTCTCTGTCCTTGCGATCTCTCCTTTCATCTCTAATTACAGTGATAATAAGAATAATGATGATGATAACAATAATAATAAACAGTAAGTCACTGGGACTATCTGTGCAGTTTTATCAGCCTAAATAGATGTTTGGAAAGCATTGACCTCTCCTTGTTCCATCATCCAACAGCTGTCCCTGACTACTCGCTGAGTTCCATAAGCCCTAAGAGGACCACAATAAGCTCAGGAGGGCACAGTTCCTCTTCTATACTATTTATATTCAAGTGGAGAAAGAAGTAACCAATCAATAATAAATAAATAGAAAATTGCTGCACTGCCCAGCACCCAAAAAAATAAAAGGACAGATGTATTATTCAAAAAAATATAATGTGAATTTGGACCAATTCAAGGGAGGGAATTAGACATGTGTTATGTTCTGAAGGAGGTTAAGGAGAAGAAAGAGAACATGGAAGGCCATGCCAACGTTGTAGCCTTGTGGTAGGAGAAGGCTTGACAGAGGTTGAGAGAGAGTGCTGTGTGGCTGGGATAGAGATGGTGAGAACTTAGCAGGGGAGGCAGAAGTCAGATTATGCATGGGCAAGTGAGCACTGTTTGTATTTACTCAAAGATTAATTAGAAGCCTCAGCTGAGCTGTAAGTAATGGGAGGATGGAGTCAGACATTGCTTTGAAATCTTGTCTAGCTGCAGGGTGAGAAGAGTTGAAAGCAGGCTGGAGTGGATGCAGGGCAGTGGGAAGGGATTTATAGCAGTTCGGAGAAGGGATGCTTGGGGTACACACAAGGATGCTGGTGCTGATAGCAGAAATGCAGGAGGGTGGTGTGGAAACACTGACGGTGCAAGATGATGGATTGCATGTGGGTGTGGTGGGGTAAGTGTATCCAGGTGTCAAGGGCAGATCTCCACACAACTGCTGGATGTTAGTGCCACCCTGGGAGAGGAAAGACACTAAGAGAGGATACAGAGTACGGCTTGGTAGGTTTGAAGGGTCTTTCATCCCTTCCTATGCTGGAGACAGGGCTTTATATGGATAGGAAGTGTAATGGCTGACCAATGATGCTACCCAATGTATATTCATGAAAACTGAATAAACCACCCCCCGCCCCCAGGGCATACCAGAAAAGGATAATATGATGAACTGCAGAATGAATATTCAGAATGCAGAAAAAGAGGCAGGTAGATGGTGTGGATCCCAGAGGCCTGGGCACGAGCCTGTGGTTATGACATGCCGTCACTGTAGACAGAAAGGCTTATGTATCACTGTCTCTGTAACTTCGTTCTGGAAATAATATTTTTCTCAAGTAGGAAGGATTGAGGACTTGATGTCGTCTGGCATTCTGTGACTAAGCATAGCTCTGACCCCAGATGGCCTAGTCATGAGGGTAAGAAGGAAGAGTGGTAGTTATCTGGCTAGCTGTGCTGTGTTTGTAGAACTGAAGGTCCTTTTTCTAAAGAGCTGTGTACTGAAGTGTGCGTGGATGAAGAGGCACAAGAGTTCAGTTCACTCTTAAGTGGTTCGGAAAATGGTGTTACACCTATAGACTAAATATATATGCAACGTCAAGTGTATGTAGAGGAGAGGAAAGAGGAGGATGGGGAAGAAGGGAAAGGAATAGAGAGAAAGAAAGCATGATAAAGCGGGGCAAAATGTAAATGGTGGGTTTGAAGAAAAGATGCAGAGGTCCTTGTACTGCTGTAATAGTTACAAGAAGTAGAAGTTCTCAAAGGTTCCCAGAATCCATTCAGAAGTAAAAACGTTCTCATTCCGATGTGCTAAGCTGGGTTTCCATCCAAAAGTAGACTCTGCCCGGGGCGGCAGTGACACATGCCTTTAATCCCAGCACTCAGGAGGTAGAGCCAGGTGGATCTCTATGAGTTCGAGGCCAGCCAAAACTACACAGAGAAACCCTCTGTCTCGAAAAAAGAAAAAAAAAAGTAGACTCTGAGACAGAGATCTTAGTGAAGTGAACCCAGCAAGCAGTCAACACAGGGAGAAAGGAGAGAGAGCCCTTGAGGATGGTCATCACTTTTTCAAGGCCTTCTGGGACAGGATAGCCCTCTCACCTGATAGGCAAGAATGTTGAGGTGTTTATCTTTTAAGTTCCCTTAGTCATTGCTGAAGGGACTTTCAAGAGGGGCCAACTCCCCATCCCCTCTGCCCACCCACTGCGCCCCCTGCTTGGAATAGTATCTCTAGACATAAGTACTGAGATAAAGGAGGGGCAGAGCCCTGCTGCCTCAGAGAGCAAGCCTCAGGTCCCAGAGTCAGCCATGACCTGATGATGGCCTCCCAGGAAGGAAAATACATAGTTGTGAAGTAGCTACAGACGGTTCTAATATCTTCAGTTTATTTCTGAGGTCTCTATGGATTGGTGGTACCCTATGTGGGACACACTGAATCCCAATTTCATCAACAGAGCAGTGGGCGGGGGTGGGGGGCAGTCCTGGATGATAGAATTGCTGAGTTCTCTTTGCTTCACTCAAATAAACACTTCATCAGAAGGAGGTAAGGTCTTTGTCAAGCTCATTTTCTATTAAGTGCACGCCAAGGACATCACCAAAATGGAGCTGCACCTCTGAGTTGCTCCTAAGATGACAGGGAGCCTGGAAAATGGAAATTTGGTTTTCAGGTACTTAACTCAAAAACACCCATCAGTGAAGGATGGTGGTTTAAGTCTCTATGGCAACTGTACTTAGCACTGTGGTTATAAATGCCCATACAGTAAAGTTTTACATAGATTTCTGTTGACACCTTTGCTACAGTTCAGAACAGTAGGTGGGCTGGGTGGTTATAATTGCACACAAGCGTAGAACACAAGACCTGAGCTCTATCCACAGGACCCACATTTAAAGCTAGACATTGCATGGTGTCTGCACAAGGGAGGCAGGGACAGGAAGATCCATGGGGCTTGCTGGCCAGTTAGCCTACCCAATATCCAGATGCCGAAGAGACCTTGTCTCAAAGAGCAAGGCAACAACTGCTGAGGAGCAACACTAAAGTTGTTTTCTGGCCACCACATTCACACACAAACGCACACCCACAGGCGCACGCACGCACGCACGCACGCACGCACGCACGCACGCACGCATGCATGCATGCGGACTTGACCAAATGCAGGGTTTCATCTTATGGCCTGGGTCCAAATTCCACAGTCTCGCTTCAGCATTAGTTGTTCCACTAAGCTGTCCATGTTAGATCTATGAAGCCCAGAAATCAGTTACACCCAGTTCAATTAAGATGCTGGCTCTCACTCTAGAACAGAAACACATGTCAGAAGTCAAACAGGCTACAAGAGAAAGTCCTAGTGTGTAACTGACAGGTCAAAGAATGTGAATATTTTCAAGTCACTCATATATATTGTTAGATTGATCTGAAAACTATGTTGTGCCAATTTTACACCGCTACCAGGACTGAATACAAATCATCTTATAGGACCTATGTCAGGCCAAGCATAGTGATGCTGTGTAGCAATTATGAGCACAAACTGTTTTAATTTGTAATGTCCTTACTCATAGTGAGATTGGATTTTTTTTTCTAAGATGGGATTTCGTTCTTTTTTTTTTTTAATTATTATTATGTATACAGTGTCCTGTCTGCACGTATCTCTGCAGGCCAGAACTCATTACAGACGGTTGTGAGCCACCATATGGTTGCTGGGAATTGAACTCAGGACCTTTGGAAGAGCAAGCAATGCTCTTAACCTCTGAGCCATCTCTCCAGCCCCGGGATTTCGTTCTTAAGGTAGCTCTTCCCCTAGATCCCCTTCCGGTGGATCCAGTCCTTTGCATTATGGGCAAGTGGACTTGGTGAACTGACAGGCATGCCCAGTATCTTCCGGGAGAGACATTGCTATGGTGCTCAGCTCTAGTTCATACTAACTCAAAATGTGCTCCTTAGACACAGCATTTCTATCATTGGAAAGTGTGATTTGTTCTGCTGGGTCGGGAGAATGATCTCCGGGAGCCATACTTATGGTTTTGAAGGAGTGAATCTATTAAAGATATAGCAAGCCAAAGTAAAAAATAAATAAATGCAAGGGAGAGAGGGAGGGAGGGAGGGAGGGAGGGAGGGAGAGTAAAACATTGTACCGGATGTTGGCTGGGGAAGTTAAGGCAGTCAGCTGGAGCTCCAGACTGAGATGTCTTCCCATCGCTGTGCTCTTTCCCACAACAGGCATTTTCATATCATGGGATAAGCAATAGTAACCTCGGCTGGGAAGAGCTCATCTCCTAGCTGTTCTCCAGGGCACAGTGTTTTTACTCTTGGGCTGTTTTACTGTTCTCTTCCCTCCGTGTCACATAGTTAGGGGGACCAGCCCATTCCCAGACAAGTAGTCTTAGAGGACCCTTGCCAGGAATTTGCACGGTTCTGAAGCAGTGCGGACCAGTTTCAGTTCCTGAGCCAGCCTCTCAGTTTGCTCAAACAGCACAGGAGAATTTACCAATGCAATGTACTTTAGACTCTTTCAACTCCAGGAGAAGGAAGCTGCTGGAAGCCTTGACTTGCAAGTGTAAGTGTTAATTTGGCTAAACCCAGAGGATTCTGAAACTCGGAGAGGTTCTTGGTCTGGGGCCTGCATGTGCCCAAATTGTTCATTGATTGCTTGCAGAGAATCCCAAGACTTCCTGAAATTGCATGCCACATGTTTTGTGAGTAATATTTTGCTCACATTCCTAGTAGAAGTGGTGGGCAAGAGAGTTGTGTGACCCAACAAGCTGAAGATTTACCAAAGTTAGAGAATTTACTGTAAAATCCTCCTTAAAAGGGTCGGTGGTTTTTTTGCTTGCTTGTTTGTTTAATTCTCAAATTAGGATTCCAATGTGACTGATACCCTTTTGCAAGGGAATGATAGTGATTTCAAAGAGTTTTCCATTTATAAAATTTTGTGAAAACAAAAATATTCAAACAGTAGCTTATTCAGTTCCAGGGTGTCTTACTATATAAAATAATAATCATTTCCACAAATAACCTAATTGTGGTTTGCCTTTTAGCCCCACATAGCAGTGTGTGCCTGTACTTCTTTTTTGAACAAAGTTTTGACTTGTTTTTAAGCACAGTGGAGACTTCCCAGCAGGCTGAATGACATCACACTCTTGTCCATGTGCCCTCGTGGCCTCCCACAGAAACCTGGGAGCAATGCAGAATCTGCTTAAGCATGAAAGTCAGATTTGTACAGGAATCAGTGCTACCTAGAGAAGGATTCCCAGAGCTAGAGGTGGCTCCAAAGGTACGATGCACACCATACCAGCATAAGAAAGTGAGTTTGGATCTCTTGGACCCACGTAAAAGCCAGGCATGTTGTGTTAGTCCCATAACCTCATCCTTGGGGACACAAAGACAGGCGGATCCCAGGGACTCACTGGCCAGCCAGTCTAGCTAAAGTGGTGAGCGGAGTTCCATAAGAGACTCTGACTCAAAAATTAAGTGTAAAGCAATAACAGAAGACACCCAAGGACAACCTTTGACCTACACACACACATACACACAGAGGTGAGCATTTCATATACACATACATACAAGAAACACATAAAATCACCAAAAATATAATAAAAAATAAAGGATTCACACGTGCTATCTTCCCAGAAGAATGACATCATAATATCATCCCCGGGGAGCAGAAAGGAAAGGAAACATTCATAAAAATGAGCGGGCAGCAAACTCCATGAGAACAAAAAATATTATGTGGATCCCACCATAAATTATAACAGCATAAAGTCATGGGAGAACCAAAGAAAGTAAAATTTAATATTAAACTATAGCTACCCTGCCATAAATAAGTTAGATAAAGAACCCACTTAACATATGTGGGATAGTAAAATGTATTTATATCTATACCTGCATTGTATGTGGTTGCATATGTGTCACTGGCAATATTTTCTATTGAAAAGATCCAAGACTTTGGCTGCTGGTGGAGAGCAAATGTATTCTATTCTTTCTTAAAAGCCAAATGCCCTCAAAGAAAGGATTGATCAATGGCTAGAAACTGAAGGGCTGCTATATCTTTGCTCATAGTATGGATTTGAGGCCTCCTCTAGCCTTTTTAAATAACCTTTTTGCCTAGTAGGGAGATAATAACAAGGGAAAGGGATTACACAAAGCATCTTCAAACAAAAAAAAATAAATAAAAAGGTTTTTTTGCATGTGAGTAGTTTCAGGTGGCTGAAGATGAAATGGATGAACCTGAACTCAACAAGCTGCTCACTGTCTCAGGCAAATTAAAGTTAATGCTAAGTCATGTCACTTAGTGCATTCTTACTTGAGAAGTCAAGAAGGCTGAGAACGAAGACAGCAGGCCCTGAGTGCATCTGCTGGGCCACCTTGTGCAGTCTCTAAGGGAACCACCAAAGAAAATACCTCAAAGACTCAACAGCTAGAGTAAAACAAAAATAGCCAGATGTCCCAGAAGGCTCTCCTGGTATTATGAAGAAGGCTGGGGCAGGAATAACAGCCTTTGGGTTTTATCAACCTTACTAATAAAAGTCACTTGGCTCTCCATTGAGAAGAGCAGTTGGTACAATATGGAAAGGTTTTAAAGACCATTAATTTCTTGAAATGAAACAGCTGGCCTTATTGGCTATTAAATAATGAGCCAGATTCTCCCCAGTTCCTAAGTCACTCTCTGGTAGTAAATTAGGCATTTAGGGAGGCACATTAACTCTTTAAGAAGATTAGAGTTCAATTTAGGGCACTTTATGCATAGCAGGAACACTATAGGGAATCTGGCTGCAGCTAAGCAAAGAAAGGGTGAAAATGAGATCAATTATTATGGCAAAGCTCAGCCATAGTTGGTGTTGACTGGATAACTCAGGTGTACACAGGAAATGGGAAGAGTTGAGCTCAGTGATAGTCCATCTATTGTTTTCATGGTGGATGGGACCACGAGGGCAGAGTTGAGCCTTCATTCAGTAAACATTGAGCTAAGCCATGCCATATAGTGCCACTGAGCTGGACGTTGAAGAGATAATCTTCTGTGTTTCTGGCAAGTTGAGGAAGGAGAGGTAAATAAATGGGTGATTGCACTCAAGTAAAATTAGTGCTAAGATGGAATTGAAGATGGAAGAGGAACACCTTGTACCATGAGCTGAGGAGTTTACCCAAGAGGGCCCAATGGTTTGATTGTATTTGCATTGTAGAAAGGTTCCTTGATAATTTTATGGAGAATCACAGTTGAAGGGGCAGGAATGAAATGGAAAAAGGCAGTGTGAAGGTGTTGGTATAGTTCCTAGGAAGAATGCCAAATGACTATGAGCTAAGTGAGGAATGGCAGAGAAGGAAGGAAGACTATGCTGAACTGATGGTTAACCAGAGATGCTCAAGAAGACAAGACTGACGGCAGAGCTTTGACTCTGGAGTCCAGCACCTGGGCAACAGGATCAAGGAAGGCATCAGTTGGCCTGGAGAAAATATGGTATTGAGACAGTTCTGGGCCCCGGAAGCATGTTGAGACAGCACACAGGGACTGAGACAGGACCCCTGTAAACCATCTAATAAGACTCACAGGGGACACGCTGAAAAGAATCTGAGATTCATAATATGGTATGATTCCTAGAAGTTACACTGAATCTCTGAAATAGTGTTTTGTTCAGTTTTGTTGTTGTTGTTGTTTTGTTTGTTTTGTTTATCCCTGCTTGAAGGGAGGGATTTCAGTGACACAGATGTCTCTAAATGAGGTTCTGTCATTGTTCACCACTAAAGGGATGGGAAAGTAACAAATAGAATGATAGTCTCTAGGGGGAAAAAACTTTTTTCCTGGGAATATCAATAGTTAATAAACTGTGGATCTGAATATCGGGAAATGTATGCTCTTTGTGAGAAGTAGAAAATTTCACAGGTTGCAGACTAGACAAATTAACAGTTCTTCCTCTGTCAGCACTTAAAATCTATACCATGGCTTTTCTCTATGGTATGAGGTGAAACGTGCCAACAAATTGGCTTAGATGATCTCTCTGAAAATGTGGAAGAAATTATATATTGGAGAGAAAGAGGGAAATTCTTATATATTAAGAAGTGTTGACAACCTCACCACAGCATAGCAAAAAATGTCCTTAAAGACAAAACAGTTGAATTTCAGAAACCACCGTTACAGTGTTCTATGCTATATGCAGCAAAAGTTGCATTTTTTTTTTAAAAGAAAATTGACATCAAAGTTGCCCAAACCAGTAACCCTTGTGGCCAGCTTCATGGTGAGAACCTCATGCTTTAGGAATTTGAAAAGCCTAAAATTAAAAGGGTGGAGAGGATGTGCACTGTCTAAAGGGAATTCAGCAAACACAGACAACAGGACTAAGCATGGCCCTCGAGGGTTTCTCCGAGTCATCTAATCACCTCAGAGCCCCTTGCATCCCAGTTCCAGAAAGGGGTTTCCAGGTAGAGCTGTGGGCTGCCATGTGAGTGGTTACTCAAATGCCCATCCCAGTGAGTCAATAGGCTTCAAGCAAAATCATCCCCAAACAGACCAGAGCCAGAGCTAGCTAGTGTCATCAATTCCCAAAGAGACCACAGTATGTTTCTGGTGATAAGCAACTCTATTCTCATTTTTTGTGTGGTGTATGTGTATGTGGGAGGAAGTACAAATGCTTGTGGGGTAGCCAAACATAGACCTTGGCTGACTTTCTCTCAATTGTACTATTCCTTTGAGTAGTAAAGGATTCTCTTATAATTTCATCCATATACACTATGTATTTTAACCTCTCTTCCCCAACTTCTCGTTTCTCTCTAGGCCCTACACACACACACACACACACACACACACACACACACATTCTCCTTCATAGAAATAGCTTGCCCCTATAAACTAGTTTGTGTTTTCTTAAGTGTCACATAGAATTTCATCAGGGCTGGCTCTGTGATCCTGAGTTTAGAACTAATCATCAGAGCCGCCTGGTGAGCCCACCAAGGGGCATGGTACGTGACTGGATTCCATACTTCCTTGGCTCCCAGAATCTGTCCCTTGCCAACAGATCAACATTAAATACTCAGACTTAATGGCTGCCTTCTTACTCCATAGCTGACTGTTAGGGCCACCCAACTTCTGTGGACCCAGTACCAGTATGCACGGTTGTTATGAGTTCAAAGTATACCTACTTTCTGGCATATGTCAGAATCAATAAAGATTCATGGACTTAGATGCAGCTTTGTAGCTGCAGGTAAAGAGTTTAAAAATGATATTTCTTGGGCTTGAATGTCTATAATGATATCTTGTTTTCTGTGTCAATAAGGACTCAGAACAGGGAGACATTCAGACCTACAGAAGTGAGAGAGTGAAAACCACCAAATAGTTCATCAGGGAGATGCCTTGCTGAAAGTATCATTTACAGGATTAAAAATAGAACCATGGGTCCCTTGAAGAAAGGGTCATCGTGTCCTTTGTCAGTTCCCAAACACCCTTAGTGGAAGAGGAGAAAGCCACCACCTACTTCTTAGACAATTTGCCGCCTATAACAGAGCCCCATGATACGTTTCTTCCTAAATTCTATTTTGAAGAGATTTAGGAACTGCACAACAAAGATAAATGAAAGCTACAGAGAATCCTTGTAAATCCCCACCCCCATGTGTGCATACCACCCCGACATTGTCGACACCCAGCAGCAAAGAGGTTCAATTATGATTGATAGCGATACATTGACATCATAATCAGCCACAGTCCCTGCTTTATGTTAAGGTTCTCTTCTGGTAGTATGCATTCTATGGATTTTAGATGAAGATGTAATGACACACATCTACCACTGTGATATCATACTGAGTAGCTGCATTATCCTGAAATCATCTGCGCCCTGTTTGTTCAGCCCCCACCTGCCCCTCCCCATCTCTGATGACTAGTAATCTTTTTACTGTCTTCATAGTTGTAACTCTGAATGTTATGTGCATGGGTCTGTATAATATAGAGCAGTGCTTCCTCAATCTTCCTAATGCTTCGACCCATTAATACAGTTCCTCATGTTGTGGTGACCTCCAACCATAAAATTATTTTTGTTGCTACTTCATAACTGTAATTTTGCTACTTATCAATTGTAATGTAAATATCTGTGTTTTCTGGTGGTCTTACCCTGTAGGTAACCCCTACAGGCAACCCCTGTAAAAGGGTCATTGGACACCCCCCCCAAAGGGTCATGACTCATAGGCTGAGAACTGCTGATATCGAGCTTTGTCAGGCTGACAATTCATTTAGCAAATATACATTAAAGTTTCCTGCATTCTTTCATTGCCTGATCAGCCAAGGTTGACTAGCATTTTGTTGTGTGGCCACACCAGTTTGTGTAACCATTCACCTACTGAAGGGCATCTTGGTTTTAGCTGCTTCCAAATTCGAGGAATTAAGAACAAAGCTTCTGTGGACATCTGTGTGCACAATGTGTGAGAGCCTTGGTTCTCAAATCCTGCAGGCAGGCTCATAGGAACAAGATCATGAGATCTTATAGTGGAACACGCTTAGCTTTGTAAGAGACCACCATTCCACCTTCCAAAGGGACTGAGCATTCGGCATTCCTACCAACAAGGTGGAGAGTTCTGTTGCTCCACATCCTGCCTGCTGTCTGGTGCTGGCAGGGTTCTGGATTTGGTCGTTCTTGTGGGTGTACCATGGTTTCCACTGTTGACAGTGGAGCAGCCTTCCATTTTTGTTTGCTATCTGTAGATCTTCTTTCATTTGTGTCTGTTAACATTTGAGCCCATTTTGAAAATTGCTTCTTTTTGTGTTTGGGGAGACCCTTGTACATTTGGATATCAGATGTGTCTTCTGAAAATATTTTCTCTCAGCATGCAGAGCTTCTCTTTTCATTTTCTTGACAGTGGCTTTCACAGAGCAGAAGTTTTTGTTGTATTTTTTTTTTAAATGAAGTCCAGCTTATCAATTTTTTTCTTTCCTGCACTGTGTCTTTGGTGTATCTAAAAAGTCAGCACCTTGTCTAAGATAATCTATGTTTTCTTCTATTTTATCTTCTAGGAGGCTTACAGCTTTTTATTTTGTATTTATGCCAATGATCCATTTTGAGCTAATTTTTGTGACAAGGGTAAGGTCTGGGTTTAGGTTCATCTTTTTGTATATATGAGCATCCTGCTATTTCAGCACATTTGCTTTGAAGGTTGCCTATGCTCCATTGTGTTCATGTGGTCCTTTGACAAAGACCAGTTGAGTGTTTTTATCATTCAGTTCCTGAGGGTTGTTTTTTTTTTTTCATCCCATTCTGTCGACCTGTTTATCTGTTCTTTTGCCAATACTATACTTCTCAATTACTTTATGGTAAATTTTGAAGATGATTAGTGTCAATCCTCCATGTCTGTTCTTTGTCAACATTTTGATGGCTATTACTCTATAAGCATTTTACCTCTGCATATAAACTTTTTAATCTGTTTATCAGTAGCCACAAAGGAACTTTCTGAGGTTGGGATATCTTACCTACTTTTCTGTTGCTGTGATAAAATGCCCTCAGAAAAGGAACTTAAGGGAGAAAGTGCTCACAGTTTAAGGTTACAGCCCAGCTTGACTGGGACAGGCTCAGCAGCAGGGTCTTGAAGCAACCGGTCACATTTCATCCACAGCCTATAACCTCATAGGATATAGACTTGCCTTAGATCAGGTAAACTTCTATATGTCAGGTGGATGTTTATAAGTTCTGAGTCATAATGTAACAACTACAGTTTAATTAATATTAAGTCATGCACATCAAGAGGTTTGTACCTCCCATCCATTAAGTAAGTATATGCATTCAAAGAGTGAGAGAGCCAGGCTGCCCTCGTTTATGCACTTGTGACGTTTATGAAGTTATATGCTCCACTCCCTTGCACTGCTGCAGGGATTGACCTAAATGTCAAGGGAATGAAGGCAGAAATGTGGATCTAGATACAGAGAAGCTGGTGTCAGTTGGTTTGGGGTCTTGGATGGAGAAGCCACCATGTGTTTGTTGTCCACAGTAGAGCAGCGAGGCAGGGCTATTGGATACAGCTGATCAGGAACATCATGCTTATGGGATACAGCTGACACAAAGAGGCAGCTTTAACTCACCTCAGTAGGTGCAGTCTCCATAAGGAAGCAGTCTCTGGATCATAGACATCCGAGGTAGAAGGCTATGGCGGACACTTTCTGCACACACTGTCCACATTTGCACTTGGACCTGAGGAAGGCCTTGCCATCTCTCTGAGCCTTACCCAGGGGAGGCGTCGCCACTCCCATAGGGATGAAGCATCGGGTCCTTGGAGTGGCCATACCAATGTGAATAACATATATTCACTCGGGACTTCCTCCACTCCCCACAATCAAATATCATTCATTCATAAGGAGAAGGAAATGTCGTCATTTTCAAGAACGTGCATGGAACTGGACGGTATCATGTTAAGTGAAATAAGCCAGACTGAGAAAGATAAGCAGCACATTTGGTTTCTCATACAAGGAGAGGAAAAAAAAAAATTTCTTTTACCCAATAGCAGAAGCAGGACTAGGAACTCTCAGGAAAGATGAAGGAAGACAAATGGAAGTGGGAAGAAAGAATTTTAAAAAAAGAAAAGAGTAAACATAATCAAAACATGATATATAAGTACATATAGAAATGAAATTATCCACTTACACAATTAATATGCATAAACAACTATAAATAAAAGTGAACGTTAAAAACGAAGTTAAGGAAAGCACATCCATACTCCTCACAATCATTCTGCCATGTGTATAGAAAGCAGTAGTTTGCCAAAGTACATAGTAGAAGGCTGTGAAATATAAATGAAGTATCTATGTCCTTATAAGTTAGAACAACTAATGTAAATTCAAATCATAAGAATAGATGTTCAGGGTTGAATCATAAACCCTGATAGTCTTGCAATGGTATCAGGATGGGCTACAAAGTTCCAAGTTGACCACGTTATATCCAGATTCTACTGCTAAATATAATAAGCATATGGTTTAACATGTAGACGATCAAAATCTGTGTAGTCCTAGCATGCATTCCTGAGTTGACATATACTGTTAAATTATCTTTCTTTTCTCCTTTTTTTCCCCTGAATTTTAACTCTAAAGTAACACTTTAGTAACACTAAAAAGTATAAGCTTTGAAAGGGTAAGGACGGTGTCTTTGGAACCTACACTGTACTTCCTAGCTAAATAGTTTAGTATTTCTTTTTAAATGTTGATTATGCCATGGTAACATTTAATACTTTAAGAATCCAAGTAGCACCACACATAATTAAATAAATCAGTGAAGTAGTATTCCCATATAAAGTGGCTGTTTGAAGCTCTAAGATGTGCTCCTTTTCCTACAGTTCAGATTTCTTTTCCTCTTATAGACCCTGAATTCTCTTTTCAAGCCGGAAAATGAGAAATGAGAAATATTTGTAACTACATTTGGGGATGGAAATAAGTGTGGAAGGAATGCAATTCCAAGTTAAGGAATTAATAGAAAAATCTAGACTTGTACATAAAGGAAGAAAGAAACCACTCTATCCCAGTTAGCTTCTCCTGGCCTTGCTGGTCCTCATCTTGGGAGATGAGTTCTCCATAACCCAGAGGTACCTTTGCACTTTTGGTTTGAGAATTCATGTAAACACGCTTTGGGGTATAGTCCCCACATGGGTGGCTTTATGCCCATAGGGAAGGAAAGTGAGCAGTGGTTATGATCCAGCATGCACCAGAGGCCGCCCAGTGACGGGGGCTTTGTCGGAATGGATGGCAGTTTTCATTTCGGTCCCTGGCAGAGGTGGTACCCAGCCAGCACTACTTCAAACCAATTTTGCAAATCTCATTTTGTGGCTGAAAATTGGTTTACTGCACCCATCCCATTTTGGAGGTCAGAATTCCCTGGTTCGTGGTGGTGTCTTTGCTGAGGTGGGAGAGCAGAACAATGATCCACTTTCTTCTAATTGAAATGACAGCGTATTCTTTCACAGATTAATTTTAAATTACCCGTGTTTCTCTTCTTTAATCAAGATGATACAAACAGCACACATAATTTTCTGCACTATTCTTTTAATTTTTTTCAGACTAATAACAGCCGATTGGCTCTTGACATTTATTACCACGCATGGCAGTTTCATTCCAAGCTTGCTAGCTTGGACTGTTGATCATTTTATTCTTAATTATCTCTAAACTTGATTTTGTATCAAAGTAAGTTACTTGGCCTAAAGCACAGACTGAAATGAGACTCCTGTTTGAGCTTAAATATGATGCTATCCTAAAGAGAATTTGTCCACGGATTATATCTCATACTGAAATAAGGGCCCTCTTACCGGAAGAAATATTTCTTTAAATTGAGTAGTTGCAAGAAGTGCTCATCTGTGAACTTGGACCAATTAGATATGGCTCCACACTTAAGATGCTTTAATAATGTCAGTTAAGCAGCATTTTAGCTCATTTTTATAACACATTCAGGTTTGGTGATTTATATTAAGCATTAAACATAATAAATTTAGATCTTTATTCAAGTATGAGGTAGAGCATATCTGAATCACCCATTTAGCCAAGCGCCTCTGGAGGCCCAATCTCATGCTATCATTCATGACTGTAATAAAACAGGTTTCTCCTCTCTCTTCCTTGATGTCCATAATAATGGGAATGGCATGTGTGTTACAACACCATAACAAGAGGGCATACTGACGTGGCTTCATGGCCCAGACCAAGGGTCCATGACCAAAGGGCATCAGTGACTTCTCTCTCAAATTTGTCACCCAACACTATGCTAATGTCTTTGTTTTTAGTCACACAAGAATTCAAGAAATACATAAGCTCCACTCTATATAACCAGTGTTTTTTTAAAGAATTAAGTTTTTTTTTTTTTAAAAAAAAGAGCATTAAATCACAAATGGGAGCTGGAGAGATGGGTCAGTGGTTAAGAGTGCCGCTGCCCAGGCCTGAGGATGGGAGTTCTGATCACATCTAGGTGTGATGTACCTTCCTGTACCTGTAACCACGGTGCTGAGGGGGTGGAGACAGGAGGATTGCTGGCTGCTACTCTGGCCAACACATGTAAGCTCCAGGTTCAGCTACAGGTCCTACCTCAAAGGAACAAGACTGAGAATTATGGAGACGAGCCTGATGTCTTCCTGTAGCCTCTGTGCATGCATAGGCATGTATGTACCCACACACATGCATATATACATAGTACACATGCATTTAAAAAACACACAAATGGATGTCGGTTAGGAGATAATATTTCCCTCATCAGACACATAAGAGAGATTTAAAACCTTCACCATTTCAGCCACTCCACTGACAGTTCTTTCATTTTTCATTTATTAAATCATGGAAAGGCCTAAGACACTAAAATACTTTGGGAAAAAGTATTCCCTTTGATGAAGCAATAATTATAATAGCCTTCTGTACAATTATCATGACAAGTTTAATTCTGCTCTGTTTCATTCTGAAAGTGACTTGCAACAAAGTTTCAACTGCAATTTGAGTATAAAATACCTGGATAGTTGTGAGAATACATAGTGTAATTGAGAAAATGCTCATGTTTCCAGTGTTGGGAGAAAGTGGAACATTAATTAACCCTTTTGTTTAAAGATGCCTTAGACTGAAGAGCACTTACTGGTTTTCCAGAGAACCATGTCTGATTTCTAGTACCCAAATCAGGCAGAACACAACTATCTGTTACTCCAGTTCAGGTGATCCAACACCCTCTTCTGGCTTTCACAGGGACCCACATACATCACAGTCTCTGTGTCTGTGTCTGTCTGTCTGTCTGCCTGCCTCTCTCTCTCTCTCTCTCTCTCTCTCTCTCTCTCTCTCTCTCTCTCTGTCTCTCTCTCATACACACACAAAAAAAGGAGGGAGGGAGGGAGGGAATGAAGGAGGGAAGGAGAGGAGGGAGGGAGGGAGGGAGGGAGGGAGGGAGGGAATGAAGGAGGGAAGGAGAGGAGGGAGGGAGGGAGGGAGGGAGGGAAAAGAAGGAAGGAAGGAAGGAAGGAAGGAAGGAAGGAAGGAAGGAAGGAAGGAAGGAAGGAAGGAAGGAAGGAAGGGAAAGGAAAAAAGATGCCTAATCATTTCATGACATTCTTAGAATGAAAATTGGTAGAAGACGTTGACATCTGCTACCCCTTTAACACATGAAGTTATTTCCTCTGGGGCAGCCTTTGTGGACCAGGGTTACAGATGGACCATACATTCTGGGTGTGTGGATCAGATGAACCAACCCAAGTCCACCCCCATGCACTCGATCCTCAGTCCCATAAGATTGTTTCTCAGCCTATGTGGAGGCCAAGGGCTCTGGAATGTGAAGTACACCTCTCATAGAAATGAAGATCTGTCCTGTGAGCAGTGGCCAGGCTAGCCCTTTCCATCACTGACGTACCACCCAGGTAAAATTTCTTAACAGTGTTGCCTTGAGACACTGGCTGACCTACCTGCCCCCAGGGTGAGCATCCTCCACAGATCATCAACTCAGGATAATTCATACCCCCCTGGCTTTGACACACCAGAGCCTGATAAGAAATGAAAAGTAATGAAAGGAAACAGAAAAAGGAAGCATTACTTTTAAGAATGTCATTACAATGCTGGTAATTAAAGCAGAACAAAATATAAAATTGAATAAGTAATTATGCTTCATCTATTTTAATAATTATGCCTGAGAAAAAGCAGGTTCAATCAGAAAGATGAGGAAGTAGCTAGAAGAAGCCGTGTCTGAGGTTTGCAGTGAAGCGTCTGGCCTCTGTCCGTCCTGATGACTTTGGTTCCTTTGGGATTTCCTTTTGCTTTAGTAATCTGGGAGACCAGCCTGGATCATTGCCTTTTCCTTCTATGTTTTTAGCTATGAAACAAAACACAAAGGAACTAAGAGAAGCTAGGGGAAGGTCTTCTCAAGGTGCCTGGGAAGGCGTATGCGAGGTAGGAGAGGAGAAAGGGATTTTGGAAGGTGGCTTGGCCTCTGATGGCACTGACTGGGGACTTCACGTGTGGCACAGAGAAACACTGGGCATGCTCTGATCGCTTGATGACTGACACAGAAGAGGTGCAAACACAAGAAGATGGCGAGAGTAGTCTCCCTGTGGTAGCTGGGGAAGGGGGTACAAAATGCCGGCCGGCCGAGCAGCTGAACTGACATCACCGAGGTCGGAGGAAAAGGCATGCTGCGCAGCTATGGGGGGGGGGGGGGGGAAGAGATGGCTATGAAAACATATGAATTATATAGAAATGTAACGTAACGCCGCGACAGACTGTGAAAAGATGGTTGTTCTTGATTCGTCCAGGGAAGAAAATGCACGGTGTCTGCTCTCTGTGGATTCCTTTTGGGAAACAAAAATGAGAGCATGGCAAGGGCTTTGAGGCCTCACTGACCCACCCTGCAGCAATACCTGTGTCTTGAGCTTAAACATCTGCTGGGAGTGGGGGGAAGAATTGAAGGCCCTCACCTCTTATTCCTGAACTCCAAGCTCTTGCCTATGTGCATAGTAATGGTCTCTAGCCAACTGTAAGCCAAGAGGACAGTCCCCTCCCTCCTCAGGGGTGTGGGGGTGTGGAGAGGGAGGGAGGGGAGGAGGGGATTTCTAGAAGGCCATGAGAATGGACATCGTGATGCTAGTTTGGAGGGTAAGAGTAACAGCCTGTGTGTAGATGATCATCAAGGCCGGGGACATTGTTGAGACTAGTTTAGTCTTAACTGTGTATGTACTCAGGGTGTAAATTGAAGGAGAGACATCATGGGCTTTTTTGTGACACACTAAAGATTGATTGGAATAGGAAAAGAAAAAAGAAAAAAGGAGTAACAGCCAATGTTCCACTGATTATTCTCAGCATTCCATGTGCTAACTCACCTAAATCTCACTTCAACCCACTAGAGAAGTCTCTATCATTTCTTCATTTTATGGCCGAAGAAAGATCACCTCTTCAGTTTCTTACTAAATTATAAGTCAGTAACCCCAAATGCAACCACCATGAATCCGATAAACTTATCTAAAGCCATGCTCATTTGGATGGATTGGAATGACCGTAGGACAGAGAACAAGGGACAGTCTGTCCTCGGTGGCACCTGCCACTTCCACCTCTCCTTCAGCTCCCATTGCCCCTCTCCCGACACTGTTTGCACAGTAAACTCTGCACCAGCATGCTCCTCACAGCCATACTAAACAGGCATTGCCCAACAACCTAAGACACCGAAGAGATTTTCTTGCTGGGTCTTTAAGGCCCAATGTTTTTAATATTCAAAAATGTGTTTAAAGGTTAACAATCTAAGCATCTGGGTTAAGGAGATGGCTAAGTGGATACAGCACAGGCCTAAGGGCCAGAGTTGGAAATCTCAGAACCCGTATAAAGGCAAGCAGGTGTGGCACCCCGGCAACACCAGCATTTGGGAGGAAAAAGTAGGGACTGTCCAGGGTAAGGCAGCTTGTTAGGCTGGCCAGAATTGGTGAGTTCCAGGTTCAGCAAGAGATGTTGCCTTAATAAATAAAGCAGAAAGCAATCAAAAAAATGGACATCATCTTCAGGCCTCCACACATAGGTATACATGTATGCAAACATATACACATGTAAAATGTAAACATACATATATACTCACACAGCGCGCACACACACACACACACACATCCACATACAAAATAACAATACAATCAAGTAGCCATTCACCTTTTAAAATAATTCTTTGCAGATCAGCACCATCCAATACAGTAGCCATCGCCACATGTAGCTAGGAAGTATGTACTGTCACTAGTCCAAACTGTGACATTCTTGAAGTGTAAAATATACTTACACTTCTCTAAGACTCAATACCAAGAAAATTATAAATTATACTGACTCCAGCTAAAGGGCTAACATTTTGGATACATTGCGTTAAGTAAAGGATATTTTAGTTAGCTTCATCTGGCTTATTCTTCTTTTGAATGTGACCATAGAATGTGACCACATCCAGGTTGTGTGTTCGGCTTGTCTTGCTTCCTCTTGCACAGCATTGCATGGCTCTAGAGCAGAGGGACTCCAAATGTACTTACTTACTACTGGTGGCTTCTGATGAGCCACCCAGCTGAAAGATCAAAGGGGGCGTGTTCAGCCCAAACCATCTTTTTGGAAGGACACTTACATAATACCGGGCACACCTGGATTTCTGATAATTGCACCCACAAGTGGCTACACGCAGACACAATTAGGCACTTGCAACTTGTTTGACAGTGCAGGTGTCTACTTGTGCCCACAAATGGCCATTTGGCAGGCACCACCCATTGTGCACACCGCCGATTATAGGCAGAAAATGGCACCAACCAAAGCCAGGGTAGCAGAGGCATGAAATAGGTCAGGGGTAGGTCCACAGAGGCATGACATAGGTCAGGGGTAAGTCAACAGAGGCATGACATAGGTCAAGGCTTGGTCCACAGTCTTGATAAGAATCTTTCTTTTAGGCTCAGCCTGTTTTGTGAAATGCCCACGTAGGTGTTTGTGGCAGGAGATGTACTTGCAATATAGAGGCTGGGAGATGAAAATGTATGTATGTGTCCCACCTCACAGAGTAAATGCTTTCTTGGGTTCTTAAGTAAATTGGGGCACACAAAACCTGCACTGTCAACCTCACTGGCTTTAGAAGTAGATGAAGCCCACCCTGCTGGGTCTGGCCGTTTCTAATGACTAAAAACGATGAAGTGTGTATTAGAATCCCCAGTGACCCTTGGGTAAATGGTAGATTTTAAAGGGTTAATCCAACTTAATGAATCATTTAGTGAGGATGAGAAGGCCAGAGTGGTAGCCTCAGGAAGAATCATGGGCAAGGATTTAAATGCGGCGCACTCAGAGATGGGGAGCTCAGTGGAGGTCAGCACCCCCAAAGTGAGGAGTAATTGATATCCCCAGCTCTGCCTACAGCTGAAACAACAAGGCTGGACATGGAAACACGTCCCCTTACACGGATCCCAGTGTCTAGAGGAAATGTGGGCAGACACTTGGGCCCTGCTCCTGGACTTCAGGCTAAATGCATGGAGTGAGGCTTCAGCCTCTCTCCCCTCTCCTAGCTAGGGTGGGGAAGACTTGGAACCAGATTTCAGTAGCTTTATCAATCAGCACCATTAATCTTAAGAATCAGCTCTGGGGCCATATCAGGTTTGGTGACCATGAAAATGTTTGTTTCTCAGAGCTGACACATGTGCCATAATCACTGGTCTGGGCATTGTTTTTTGAGCTCCAAAGGTTAAAAATTCCTTAGACCATGTTGGGAAACTCAAACCATGGCAGCTTAGCTTAGTTTTTCTAGAACAAAAAAAACAAAAAAAAAAAAAACAAAAAAAAAAAAAAAAAGTTTTGTTTTATTTTGTTTTCTAATGAGGGATTGCCATTAGTAGTGTGTATTTATTTGCAATATAAGTAAACACGTGATTTACCCACCTTGACAAACCCTCCCTCTTTCTTGGAGCTTCCTATCCTTTCATGTCTGTTCTTTATTTATGATGATAGCTGCCTATTCTTGAATGGCAATGCTATTGCAGTAAATCTCCATAGAAAGCCAATTTTCAGTTCAAGTTACTGCAGGCTGCGTATGAGCACAGCAGTCTGAAAACACATATCCATTGTCCTTTTTTAGAGACTCTATGGCAGGCTTAGCTCGGGACTTCTTTCACTTTGACTGGACTGCAGCTCAATCTAATGTCAACTTACCATAATTCTTTTATGTGAAAGGCTATTATTCTATTCTGATTTCCTCTTTTGTCACCTAATATCCACAGAGGGTTCTGTTGGTGGGAGATTACTGGAGAATTTTCTCCATCTCAGATATCCCATCTTCTTTCTTTCCTTATTTTAAAGGGCAGTGGAAAATGTTCTGTTTCCTATTATTAACCTCTTTTTAAACATTGCCTTGAAATATACATAAAATATATGTAATTTATTTAGGAGTTTGGCATAAAGATAAAAAATGATTTAGATTTCACAATTTTCTAAATTCCAAGTCACGGTTTTCTTCCATTTGACATGTTGCCTAGATTTCAGTGCCTATTTAGTGGAGCAATTTGGCTCTGTAAGGGACTGTCGTGGGTGATGGTTTTTCTATTACACACCAGCAGTTGCAAATTTTCAGTCTGGGTCAAGTGAACCTGTGCTTTCTTATTACTCAAAAATGTTTTTAACAAGTTGTAAACCTTGATACCAAGTGCATGTAGTAGTTACCCAGCTGAGCCCTTCATCTCTCAAATTCCTTGAGTCTCTTCCAAGAAGCCAACACAAAGAGCTTCTTTGCCAACACATCTCCTTCCATCGTTGGGTCTCCAGAGGAAATGCTCACACTGGTGTATTGCAGGAGCCACATTTACAACACAGTTCTTCAGAGGGCCCCCAGGACGGCCAGGTGCCTGTGGAATCTAGCCTCTAATCTAACACAGATCTGGGTCTCAAAGCCCCAGCATGGTGTTGGAATGAGCTACTGTGTGTTGGAAAATCACAGGCGGCATTGTTCAAAAGATAAATGCAGAGTCCAACTCTTCTGGATTTTTTTCATATTTTTATAAGCCACAATTATGTTTGTGGTGGAGACTTGGTTTTACTTCATGTTTTCATGAAAAAAAGAAAAAGGAAAAAAAAAAAACTTCTTCAATGGGAAGGATGCAGAAAGCCTGTTCTCCCAACTCCTACAGCCCACAATGCATGCTAGGGTACCTTGTACCTACATTAAACTGTCATATTACCTGCATCTATATTTGGTCAACAGTTCTGCCAATGTTCTATATAGTAATTCCCAGGCCATCAGAAAGGGTGTGCTCTTCTGCAAATTCATGGCATGTACAAAAGCATTAGTGGCCATTTGTTTTGTTCATTTGTCTGTCTTTGGGGTTGTTGTTTTTCTTTGCATTAATTTGTATTTTTGATGCGCTCTTCACTGTGAACCTCAACCTTGACCAATAATGGGGAAATGGATGGAATCATTACTATCCATGAAATAGAAAGTAGTCAGTCAGCTATTTTTATCTCCTGTTTTCTGGTCCTCTTTCCCCAATTTCCCACTTATAGTATATTCTGAAGAGAAGGCAACTGCTACTGTATACATGGGATGAGATTTAAGCTAGTTCATG
Organism: Onychomys torridus; assembly: GCF_903995425.1. Taxonomy (NCBI): domain Eukaryota; kingdom Metazoa; phylum Chordata; class Mammalia; order Rodentia; family Cricetidae; genus Onychomys; species Onychomys torridus. Next base: position 47,404,154 of record NC_050465.1, read on the forward strand.
GCCTATACAGCAAGGGCAGCAAGTTCTTGAAAACAGAACTTGGCCTTGTCACCACTGTCCTCAATGTGGCATAACAGCACACAGTGGGTATTCAACAAGATTTTAAGAAAAGTAGGCTAAAACACAAGAAGAACCATGCAAATGATGGAAAATATTCCAGAGTTTTTTCTGGAAAGGTATCAGAACGGTCAGTTCTCAATTTCCCACTATGTTGAGTTGACATTCTGTTCCTATAAGTTTTGTGGACTTTCTTATTAAGCCATGAAAATTCTTTCACTGAGAGTGAATTCTTTGGGGGGACTTTGTATTTTTGTCATTTTTTTTTTAAAAAGCGGCATAAAGCAATAGAATAATTGTGACTGAGACGACATGACATGTCCAAGTTTCAATAGTTTGTATCTATCCCAAAAAATTCCTTCCAAAGCTCAAATTTCTTGTTTTTGTTCTGTGTCCAGACCTGTAATTTTAAAACTACATTCAGCAATTTTTATCAAACATGAGTAACTGGAGTCTTTCCAGACAAATAATGATATTTTAATATGTTTTCTGTAGAGTTAGGAAATGCCAGTTTTAAGGGTTGGCAAAGAAAAAGGACCAAGGAGCAAAATGGAATTAATAGTCACCCTTGTCCTTGATTCTGGATATTCAGATGTACACACATAGAAAACCTCAGAACCAAATGTTTAAGATGCATACACCCACTGTTTGTAAGTTCTACTTGGATATTTATTATAAATTCAAATATAAGAAAGCTCCATATTTTTCAGGACTATACTTGCCAAGCCATGTCATGGTCGGGTTCAGACCCTTGAGGAAATCACCCAGTACCTTGCTCCAGGGAAACTCCCACTCTCAGAGCCCCCCAGCAAGCCCTGGCTTTATACCCTTTCAGAAACACACAGCCAAGAGCCCAGAAAAGTTGGCTGCTTTGTGCTGTTCCTTAGAAACAAGTTTCCATGTTCTTAGGCAGTGGAACAGTCTGTTTGCCATTCAAATAAACATCACGGGCCTTATTACTCTTTTTATAAAATCAGTATGCAGAGAGATGAGATTACAATCTCACACAAGTCAGGCTCCCCAGACCTCCGTTCCCACAGCAACTCCAGATCCAAACCCATCTCAAATGGTGAATGTAAACAGAGAGGCAGACGGAGACGAGGATCTGATTAAGTCTTCATGGCTCTGAGACTCAAGAGATGGATGTAAGGAGGAGGTCACTCTGCTGACTTCCTTTGTGTTTATTCTCCTGGTATGAGCAGGCAGGAATTTTCCTGATACGGTTTACAGTTACACACCCAATCATGAATTCCATGCACACCCCCATCATCGTCCGCTGAAGAACTAGTGTTTCTTAGAAACAGACACCGCAATTGCTTGTGTTATGAAGGTTTGTCACGGGCTCCCATCTGTGCCCAGTGAGATACGTCCAAGTACCACAACTCCACCAGGCACTGTCCTAAACAGCAGACCTCACTACCCATCCAAGACAATTTTATCACAACAGAAAGGACGATTCTAGGCCTTTTGCTTTTCCCCTTCTCTACCCTCAGGATGTTGGGAGCTGAGACAATGTGGGCTACAACAGAGCCCTTGTTCTCCCTATGTGGTTTCCAAGATGAATGACCATCTGCTCCAAGTAGCTTTTTCTATGGTACATGTATTTGTAACAGTCAGTACTCTTCTCTATATACAAACAACTAGAAAGCATCATTGGTCTCTGCCTACATGACATGGATATTTTCATAGCCCTAATACAGAAAAGGAAATTGACCAGCAAACATAACTTTTAAATAAGCTCCAGGACAAATTATCTTCATATTCAGTTTTCTGAGAACTCTCAGAAGGCTATCATCAGCATTTGGTTTCTTCCCCCACCGGTTAACTTTTTTCAAATGTTAGCTTATATCCCAAAGCAGCTCTTCACCATAGTGTCGACAGGGATGCTCCCAGCAGCCAGTGTATCTCTCTTCTTCTTAGCCATTCACAGCAGAGGGGTTCTCCCCCTTCACTCTACCCAGCAGTCTGTGGTCGGGGACATTTTCTTTGGCTTGTTTTTATTGGGGTATGTCCTTAACCACAAACAACCACTGTGCTCAAGGGGATGGAAAATTCTAACTGACTAGGTGTGAGTCACCAGCCAGCTCTGGAGTGGAAGATGGTGTGACTCCATCCGCACCACATGAACTGAAGATAGGCATGGACTGCTTCTCAGAAGAACTGGGTGCTACCACCAGGATTAAGTAGGGCAGATAGGAGACAGGCAAAAAGCAGCAACTTCCCACCATCCCAACTTTGATCACAAGGCAGAAGGAAAGGCAGTAGCAGAGATGGAGAGCAGTGGGAGCTGCTTGTCTCTTAAAACCTTGTCCCACATGCACAGAAAGGAGGAAGATGGGTGCCAATCGTCCTGAATCCTGTCAGACCATCAGATCAAACCATTCTCTATTTCCAGGTCTGATTGTCATCTGACCCCTAGTATGCGTCCTCACAGTTTCACCCATCCAGATGATTCCACATGAAAGAGAAGACAAGGGAGACAGGGATGTCATGTCTCTCCCTAGACCTTGCTTGCTGGTCTTTTGGCTGCTGGCCAGCTTCCTTGGCATTTAGAGGCATGAGCACATAACTCACTGCAGAGTGGCACAAAGGGTCGCGTCTTTTCTCCGTGACTCTGAACAATTGCAAACTCAAGTCCGTCAACAATTTTGTAAGCAGAGATATCAGTGAGGACCCAGACATAAGCAGCAATTTAAAATACACAGTGTAAGCAGTGGGGAGAAAAGAGCAACTGTTTAGAGTATACTCTGTAGTGTATTTTGTATACATTTCTTAAATGAACATAGTCCATAAATTTTGGGAAAGTGGTGATAACTTGCCTCGTTTCCATCTGGAGGAAACAGATTTTTTTAAAGAAGAAACAGACTTCAGAACATATGAAAATGTTTGTAAGGCTGGGAAAAGCACGTAAGAAGTTATGGAATAACAAATAAGTAAATAAAAAGTTAGAGCACGGAGATTGATAATAAAAATGACATAGCCTTATTGCTTACTTACCATGACCGGGCTACCATGCGAAAACTTTACACAATTCTTATCTAGCCCTGCTGATGGCTCAGTGGAATCAGACAACCAACCTCACTACCCTGATTTTATAAATGAATAAACTGAGATACGCTGTGAGGATAACTAACTCACCCAAAGTCAGAGTGGAAACCCTGAGCCATTTGCTCCTAATTCATTCTTTCATCTTTCAATTATCAGAGCAGGGTCTATGATGGCAGACAGGGTTGCTGAGCTCCGCTCGAGGTGTGCCGAGCCTGGGATGAAAATATGGAAGCTTGAGATCAGGAGAGACACCTGGGACCATATTTTTTCAAGTCTGGTACTTTGGGTCCTGAGAAAAAAAATAAACCTATGCAGTTTGGACAAATATCTAAGGTCTCAACTGGCAGCAAGTAGTGTATTCTGATGGGGTCTTTACGGGACAAAGGCAGTTTTCTGTTGCCCTCTGAACATTGCACAGCAAATTAGGTCAGCTTGCTGTGGACTTAAGATCCAGGGATAGGACCTCATAGCTTAGATGATATTGATGGATAGAATGGGGGGAGGGGTAATTTGTAACTGGATAGGTCTTGGTTGGCTACCCTGTACTACTCTATATTTCTCTAATTTTTTTCTCCTAACAACCCAGCAAACTGTACACAGTAATCCATACTTCACTGTTGTTAAGTTCTTGTTTTATTTTATCTCAGTGTCTTTACTTTTTCAGGCAGAGTCTGACAGTGTGGTCAAAGGAGCTTTCGTACTAGCCACCACACACGGGATGCTGGCTGGGAAGGAAAGGTCCACATCTAAAACTCAGTGAGCTTTCAGTTCAAAGAAGAGAGAAACTCCTTCCATGAGAGAACTATCCAGATAATATCCATGACTAGCTACTATGCTGGGTGTCTTGGGCCAGCTCTGAGTGGGCTACAGGAACTCAGTAGAAGCCCCGTCCATCACAAACCCCTCAGATGCTGATGTCACAAAAGGACACAGATAAATATGACTAGTCATCCCATAGAGGCAGAACTTTACGTAAACAGCATGAGGTCCGGATAATGTAAAGAGCTTTGTGACTTTATATGATCATACCAAAGAGCTTTAAGCCGAGCATGGCTTAACTTTTCAGCTTTACTACAGGTCTGAAACTCACAGGAAGGGCATCTGGTTCAGGGAGCAAAGGATCCGATGACATTCAGTTTGACAAAACGAAGAATACTTCGCTTGGCCTTTGACCTTACTCTCCAGTATTGCCTTTTGATTTCATCCCCAAGATGCCCTTTCTCTGTCTGCCGAACACCCTTATAGGAAGCCCAATGTCTACACCAGGTGTGGTGGCTTGAAAGAACATGGCCCCCAAAGGGAGTGGCACTGTTAGGAGGTGTGGCTTTGTTAGAGTAGGCGTGGCCTTATTGGAGGAAGTGTGTCACTGTGGAGACGGACTTTGAGGTCTTATATATGCTCAAGCCATGCCCAGTGAGTCAGTCTACTTCCTGTTGCCTGCAAGATGTGGGACTCTCAGGTATTTCTCCAGCACCATGTCTGCCTGCATGCCACCATGTCCACCATGATGATAATGGACTGAACCTCTGAACTGTAAGCAAGCTACCACAATTAAATGTTTCCTTTGTAAGAGTTGCCATGGCCATGGTGTCTCTTCACAGCAACAGACACCCTAACCAAGACGCCAGGTCTCCTCTAACCCTCACCCAGCTTCGAGTCTCTGTGTCATCTTGCCCCCCATCTCACTTCAGCCCAAGTGGGCAATACAATCCTTTGCGATGGGTCTCAGGGCTCCTTCCTCCTTCAGCTGCTCAATGCTATTTGAAGACTGGTCTGTCACGTCACTATCAAAGCTGTAAAATGGCCTTCTAGAGCAGGCTTACAGCAGGCGATTCATCAGTCCAGACTTAGAACCATAGAAGAGTGATAAGGGGAATTTTTATTTTTACTTTTTTGGTTGTTTGTTTTGTTTTGTTTTGTTTTGTTTTTTTCCAGACAGGGTTTCTCTCTGTAGCTTTGCACCTTTCCTGGATCTCACCCTGTAGACCAGGCTGGCCTCGAACTCACAGAGACCCACCTGGCTCTGCCTCCCGAGTGTTGGGACTAAAGGTGTGCGCTACTACTGCCCAAGGATAAGGGGAATGTTTTTAAGGAACATTTGACATCTAAAAGCAGTTCTAACCACCTATTCCTGACAAATGAAAGGAGCCCTGGAGCACACGAAGTAATAGATTTAAATTTAGTTATTTTTCCCCAGCTTGATTTTCCCTATTATTTTTTAAATATTTTGGTTAGTGCCAGTATTTTCTTAACCTCAACTGAATAAATTAACAAATGGCTTTAAGACTGCTAAAATTTGAGTGGCTGTTTTAGCTTCCAGTTTTACCAAGTTGTGCTTCACTAAACTAGTCTTATATTAATCAACTAAGTAGAGAATTCCCCAGTGAGATGTTAGTGAACTGTATGTTGTAAATAAAACAATTAAAGGGTTACTTCACACCTCATCAAGCTGCTTAACAACCTGATAACAGTTACCTACATACATTCCTCATAAAACCATGGAACAAGGAGGTAAATCAGAGCCCACCATCTCGGAAGTGGGACACCTTTGCCTTTTAACCGAGGTCTGCTATTACCCTGCTGAGTGGAGATATAAAAAAATCTACAGTATTATGTTGTTGTCCATGGAGATCATCGGCATGAGGCCCCTCAATGGGGACTGTAAATTCTGACCTGCTCATCCCATTAGGCAAGGCAGGCTTCCCTTCATAATTATTACCCAAGAGAGTAATGTAAGATCCCGGATTCATTTTATCCTAACTTTCCTCCAATATGCTTTTATCCATATCATTCCATTTGTTCTTCTAAGAAGAAAAGCACGTATTACTTTACAGATGGAGAGACCAAGGCACAGATAAGTAAAGAGGTCCAGTCAGAGTTGAGTTGGCACAGGTTGGGCTGAAAGGCAGCAACATGAGCTGAGGTCATCTTGCCCTGACTCCTGTGTGGGTCCTGAGGGGGTCAGGAAAGGGTAACCTCCCGCAACTCAACGGAGACTGCCTGTTCCATTGCCTTCATTTTACAGAGCTGAAGATACTGTGTCAGAAAATAAAATGTCCTGTGTGGAACTCCCCGAATACGAGCCCCTCTTTGGAGTCACTACCTGAAGACTGGATGAGAAATACATTTCTAGTGATTTAAAGTGGACTGGGTAAAGTGGAAATTGCAATGGACCTCCCAGAAGCCTCGCTCCTTAAATGAGAAAACATGGGTAGCATACGCCTTCAAATAGAAGATACAAACTGGATTTGGTGGTGTGGGGACATAGAGAGGGATATTTCATCACACAAAGCAGAGACCCTGCACCTAAGTTGCTCTAGAGGCTTGTGGGAAATACCGTAGAAAGCAAAAAGAAAAAGAGTCTGAAAAAGAAAAAGACGCTGCCTGGAGAGGAGAGAGTAACTCCAACTGATTGTGGCAAGTCTTGAATTTTAAGAAAATGGAAAAGCTGAATTTTTACTTGAAAGTGGAAAAGCTGAATTTTTACATGAAAGACCTTAATTCTTATATGAAATCACTTGAATTTCAAATATTAGGAGCCACCTTGGAAAAAAACTCAAGCACCACATAACTCTGTATGCATATGTTGGTATAAAGCAGACCTACACATTGCAATGTCTATCCCAGCTTCTCCAAATAGTGTAGGGAACACACAGAAGGTCTGTACCACTTGGCTATAAGGGTGAGATTTGTTTATACCTTATCCTAAGTCTTTGGTCAGCAACATGGGACTATGAGTCCTAAACACAATTTTACTTCGGAATAAAATGGACTAGGAATTCAAATTCACCCAGGACTAAGCACCTCAGTAAAAACACTCTTTCCATTTGCTTTGTCTGCATCAGATCCCATCACTGTAGGAAGGGAGGAAAGAACTTCTCAAGATTTCCATTTTACACACAGGACACTGAGGCTCAAAACAGCCGAGCACTCCCGATCGATCATACTCCACACCAGTGGTTCTCAACTTTCCTAATGCTGGAATCCAGTGATACAGTTCCTCCTGTTGTGATGGCCCCCCCTGCCCAACCACAAAATTACTCTTGTTACAATTTCATAACTGTAATTTTGTTACTGTTAGGCATCATAACGTAAATTTCTGTGTTTTCTGATGGTCTTGGGCGACACTTGTGCAAGGGTCGTTCAACCTCCAAAGAGGTCACGACCCACAGGATGAGAACCAGTACTCTACACAGAACCTGCCTCTTCAGCCTCTCTCGCTGACACCCTCACCCCCACCACACACTGATGGATACATCGTGAAGTCCCTCAGACAGGCTGAGAGTGTCCGCACACATGACAGGGCCAAAGAGACCCAGTGAGTCAGTGGGTTTAGAAGCTTGAAGAAAGAAGAGCACTGTCTCCCTTAGACCCCCAAAATGAGCTGGCATGGGTACATGGGAAATAACATTTTATTTGGTAATGGCTCTTTAGTTTTAAATTACTTCGGCATTTACTTTTAATTAATTTCTTTAAATTAGATAACTCAGACTTGTAAATATTTGCTTTCCTGTGATAAGCTTTTATTTAAATTATTAAAGCCATGGTTTCATGACTGATTTTAAGAACTGAGTGAGGTTGCTGCTGCACAGACAGAATGCATGGAGTATAAAAATAGGAGAATCATCTCGTGCTTGGTACACATACCCATACCAAACATGGCCAAGAGCAAAGCCGCATTCAAAGCGATAGGAGGCAGGGTGAGTTTTCAGTTTTCTTTGACTTGTTCGAGGAATAAATCAATAAACCAAAGCATTAGGGAACTAATGTGGGGTGGAATAACATTTGAAGGAGCCCCTTCACAATAAAAGCTTGTCTTACTGTCTCTGTGAAATATGCTCGTCAGCGGCTCTGGCATATCAATGTTGCCATATAGGGACTGGAGGTGGGGTGTGGAAGTCTTGAGAAAGTAGTGACCATACAAAAACACTGGAAATGAGTGAGGAGGAGGAGGAGGAGGAGGAGGAGGAGGAGGAGGGGAAAATAATAATGGTTTCATAGTCCACCCATCAGTTTGGGGGATTATAAGCCTTTATTTGCTGGCTGCTCCTTTTTTGCCAGCACCAAAGCAAGGACAGGACCCAAAGAAACTAGGCTGATGGGCCATACTACAACAGAAGGAGACGTGGAAACAATAAATCTCATTTTCATGAAAGTTGAAGGTTAGTAATGACATTAATAGCCACTATTACCAGCCATGCAAAAATCAACCAGAGGATTTTAGAGACCTCAGCAGGATGGGGAGCCCAGCACAAGTCACCAGTACCTATGAATCCCTTAATTATTTATTGAAATTTCATCATCCCCCAAATGCCCTTTCCTAAGCACTACAGGAAATAATGAGATGGACTTTAGATCAGGGGACCGAGTGGGGTGAATAACTCAACCACAGGTGCGCATGCGGAACCCAGCCAGGCACCTCAGAGCCTGCTTAGTACAGGCAGGAAATGAAGGCTGAGAATTGCCCTCTATGTCACGGTGAAAACATCGTGAGATACTGAGATCTCCATCAAAATTGGCACAGGGAGGCTAACATACTTCCCGCTTCCATCACCTAATAGAAACCAGGGTGGGAGTGGACCCATTGCCAGGGTGTTGGGCCTCAGGGCAACTGTCCAATTAATAATCCTAAAATTCACCTAGCCATGTCTGTGGAAGAGTTTGTTTCACAGCCCAGATCTCTCCCAGGTGACACCCTGAGTCCAGCCAGTGCTGCCCCCAAAGCCATGCTCCTGCACTTGAAGGTGGAGCCAAGAAGTTCAGGCTACTATTGAGGGAAGGATACTGGAAGCTGCTTTCTGGAGAAGCTTGCAAAGAAAAGGAGGTGGAGGCGGGACCAAGAGGCCCTGGTAGCAAATCCTTGCTCCCACTTCCCATAGATCCCTGGTCCACAGATCTTTTAGCTACTTTGTTCCCATTAAACTACTAAACTACTAGCATGCCCACTTATTAGAACAGAAGGCGAGTCTAGACGTTCACAAAATGGTCTATAAACCTTATTTCACCTAATTAATATCACTAGATATAAAAGTGGGAGGGGCTTGACAAGACTTCAAGTCTGAGAGCATCACATCTAAGCACTGTAAATATTCATGCAGTCCCCCAAGAAGGTCAAAGTCACCTGCCTTAGAAGTCCTCCCATGTTGCCACTTGAGAGTTTAGTTTGCTCAGAATTGCTGCAGAGCTTGTGACAGCTATCCAGCTGTCCTTGAGGCTCACAAGAACACATTTTACAGCGCTGGGCTGTTGAATTGCACTTTCTGAAACGGACTGCAACCTGTTCTGCTTGTCTCTGAGCCCAGATTTGCTAGGGCTCTTGTAACAGTCTAGTTGGAAGGAGATTTGAGCTCAAATAAAACCACAGCAGCAAGCACAGACAGCCACAGACATGAGAGCATTTGCTCCATCCGATGGCTGGGCTGCAGTTGGAGACAGAGAGTAGTCTGGCTTCCTGGTGGTCCATTAGGTTATCAGGTCATTCTCCAGAAAGGCCAGTGCAGGTGGCTGTGTGTCCACAGCCACAGTGGAGTTCCTTTGGTGCACCATCTAACCTGCCTCAGTACCCTCATGGGCCATTGGGAGAAATGGGGTTTCGTAGCCCCATCCTGTATGCCTGGGTTTGAAAATGAAAAGGTGTATGTTGAGTGAATACATCCTTGAGTATTGACACCAATGTTGAAAATATCGGACCTTGAACACAGGACCTTGCAGACAGAACCATACAAATATCTGTCTGGTTTTCCTAAAAGGACCAGGAAAGTCTACCTTCCTGCCCTGCTGGCAGCTCAGGGTATCCGAGTGGGACTTCCAACTTGGAATTCTGGGTGTTTCTTTGGCATCCTACAAGCACCTCCAGAATGTCTAGCTTCAGGTTTCCCAAAGCCAAAACACTTATTGGGAAAACTCTTGTCTTTTTTTACCCATTAGACTCATTTCTAAAATGTGTTTCTAAGTATAAAGTTGTTCACCCACCCACCCACCCAGCACTGGGACATCGTAAGCTGGTATAAAGCAAGAGGGGGCAGGATTAGCAGTTAAGCCACAGGCGCCTGGGTCTGCCTGCCTGGGTAGACCCTAGGCCTTTCCACTGCCCCCCCCCCCCCGCACGCCTATGGGCTCTCTATCAAGTCACCTCACATCTCTGTTCTGCCTTGCCTGGTCTCAAGCCATGGATAATAATGGTGTCTACCCTGTCGCACGATTATGAGGAATAAGGAGGTGAACTTGGGAAAAATGCTGAGGATGGGGTTGGGTTTGCCTTAGGCACTTGCAGAGGAACTATTCTGTTCAACTTGCTTCGAATCTTTGCAGTTCTAACCCCCCCCAACACCCCCCCAACACCCCCCCCCAATCTGATGCAGGTTACAGAGCCTGTGGAGCGCAGTGGCGCTGGGCCCAGCACTTAACACTTCTGCTTCTGGATTTCAGAGTAAGATGTTTTCGGTGCCAGAATCTTCCCGTGTCCTAATAAAACCGTGAAGTGGAAGCTACACACACACACACACACACACACACACACACACACACACACACACACACACACACACACACACACACACACACACGATGCTGGAAAGTTTTGTCTCTTTCACTGTACTTCTCACCCAGGGTGAGAAGGGATTGTACCCATTACAGGTGATTTACATCAAAATCCCCAGGCTTTGGGAATTGATGGGGGGGGGGGGGAATATGACTCATTTAATTTATATTAATTTAGGAATCAGTTGAAGGGATAAAGAGGTAAATATCTTCTCCAAGAACTGTATGTATTATGTTACTGTAGATGTCTATATAATCGAAACAGAGAGCAGGGAAAGGCAGCTTTTGTGAATCTGTGTTTTACCTCAGGAATACACTGTCTACAGGAAGTAACCTTGGGCAGGAGTTGTACAGCGCCTCTCCTGAGGGGCAGAGGAAGCAGCTTTTAGAATTCAGGCCTTTATAGGCCCTAACCTGTCAGCCGCTTAGTCTGCCCTCAGAATGGAACCAAACCCTCCTGCGTGACAAGCAGATGAAATCCTCAGTGTTTAGATACTGAGCATCCAGAGCTCCAGAGACAATAGAAAAAGAGAAAAGGGACATACTGGTCTGGTTGGTCAAGTTATGGTTCCTTTCTTTGGTCCCTGCTCTCTTTACATAAACCCCCTCTGTGGCTCAAGAGACTTCGGGGTAATTATCTACTTGCATGTCTCTGAAATGGATTCCATGACTGGTTTTGCAGCCATCCAGGACAGCTCTTGATTTCTGCAAGAATTCCTTCTCCACCTATGTCCTCATGCCTGTCCTTTCTAAATGTCCTTGACACGATACTTTAGAAAACTCTCACCCACTCCTAAAAGAGGTTATTCAAGCAGGACCACCAACTGACAGGATGAAGTACTCTTAAGAGCCATGTTCCGTATCTGTCTGCCAGTCTGAGGTCGAAGCTGAGACTCCCTGTACATGTCGTTTGTTCGTAAATGAATTCTATTTGTGGTGGCTGATGAAAGACACCAATGGAGAAATCAAACGGGGGTGATCAAAGCGGTGTTTGTCTTCTGAGCACTCGGCATTACCAGCTCTCCTTCATTTTCTCTGGAAACATCCCCTTGGTGTTAAAAGGGGGCAGAAGCATCTGCGGTGACACTCACTCCTCTTTCCAGTTCTCTGCAAAGAACAGCAAGGGCCCCTCTTCATAATGTGATGGGAAATGTGAGTGATGAAAGCAGGAATTTTTTTCCACAGTCATTTCTGTATCATAGGTCATCAAATGGTCATTATATTTTATGGCTCTGTAAAATCTGCTGAAATCAAAGCTATGTAATAGACTTTGCAGAGGGCTCTGCTAATCCAGGCCAACCACATTCGTGCCTGGACCACGGATGAAGGCTTGGTAACTGGAAACATGACCCTGAAGGAATTCCAAACACAGACTAAAAGCATCTCTGTCCACATAACACAGGCAGCTTAAGAGCATATTAGTTTGCACGGCTTTTTAAAAAAAAAAAAAAAAAAGAAAAAAAGCTTTGCAATACTTCACAAATACTGGGGCAGGGGCCCACTCTGTGTGGCATATTTGAGAAGGAACATAGCTTCACCCATGTTCACATCCTGCCAAAGAAGATAAGCTTGTTCGTCACACAGCACCGGGAGGTTCGTACCATATGGCTTGATTCTATTCTAGCCCCAAATTTGGTTACAATCAATTATTACCAAAGGGGAAAAAAAGAAAGAAAGAAACCCATAAGGCAGTGGTTCTCAGCCTTCCTGATGCTTTGACCCTTTAATATAGTTCTTCATGCTTTAATGACCCCCAACCATACAATTATTTTTGTTGCTACTTCATAACTGTAATTTTGCTACTGTTGTAGATTTTAATATAAATAATTTTGGACATAGAGGTTTGTCAAAGGAGTTGCTACCCACAGCTTGAGAACCACTGCCATAAAGGAAAGAGCAGATTGGTTTGGGATTGTTTATTTTGTTTTGTTTTTTAATTATCTTTTGTTTAGGCTACTAACATACATGGTATCTTACAGAAATTGAGAGAGACAAGAATTTACCCTTTGGAAGTTTATCCAAAACTTTGGGGGGGGGGGCGTGAATCCAATACGTATGTCAGAGGTAGACATTGGCCTTGCTTATGAATTCCTTGTTGTTTCACCCTTGCTACTGTAAACCTCATTTCTTTACCTTGGAACTCACCTCTTCTCAAAACAGTCCAACTCACACTGCCTTGTGCCTTAGTCACTGCCCTCCCACCCCTACCTGTAGCCATTCAGCTTCAGTGAACTTTCCCCCTCCTACAAGGAGCTTGGTGGATGAGATGCAGACATGGCCCTCAACCCGAGACACGCGCATCATGGTCAGCAAGCCTGGTCGGCGCTGTTAGAAGAACTGAAGGTTACAAATAGTTCCCATCTTCCCCTCAGCAGAGCCGGGCCTGCTCATACCAACTGTGGTCTCTCTTCACTGGGAGGAAAGGGCATTGAGTTACAGCAGGTGGTAGACAGGTCTGCATAATCCTACTTTCTGCCTCTCTTGGGCATATGTGCTTTAGATGAAAGTCATCCATCATGTGTGTTTTTGTGGAGAAACGTGGGCTAGTGCTGCGGCTGAGGGGCACTGGACATCACCTCCACCTCTGGTTTATGTTCATTCATCAACCTTGAAGCTCAGTACTTGAAAGTGTGCTGATTGCACGTGAGTTCAACAGACTCCCTCCAATCCCTTATCTGGAGCCTTATCCTGAACGTGAATCAAGATGTTATTACATTTACAACAGAAATAAAGAAAAGTTCCTTGCCCAACTATTGTGAAACCATTCCTTAATTGATACTTTAGTAAATGAGGATTTCATAGAATATATTATGAATATAGTCACCCCACCAGCTCCTATTATCAACCATCCCTTCCCACCCAGTGTTGAACTTTCTTCTTTTTCCCCCTTTTCCACTGAGTCCAGTTTGTGTTGCCCCAGCTGCTGTTGAGAATGTTACCCTGGCATCTGGCTGACCTACTAAGGGTCCCATCATTTAAAAAAAAAAAAAAAAAAAAGACTCTCCGCCAGTAACTTCAAAATGGCAATAGCTTCTTGGCCACTGGTGGGATTTCATGCCCACCTCTTCCCCTTTGTGCTGGAGTTTGGACTGGCCGGAGCTTGCACAGGTCTTGTGTGTGTTGTTATAGTCACTGTGAGTTCATCTGTGCATCTGCCCTGTGGAACCTGGAGAACTCTAATAAACTTCAAAGTCTTTCTATGTTGGATCCAACCCTTTCCTCATGCCCCCTATCTTCTTTCCCCTGGAAAAATTAGAAATTGCTCTTACTTCAGCCATCATCAGTGTCTGGCTCCAGTGAACCTGCTCTTCCCTTCTGTTCCTCTGCTCTCCTCCAGCCCCTAACGCTCATCTAACCGTATCTAACGCCCTCTGCTTACTGCGTACATTTGCGCATCTCCCCTCAAATAAGCTCAACGTACACTTATGGAGTGCCTGTGAGACACAAAGCCCGGTACGGAGCTCCGAGGGAGATTGCCAGAGGCTTGAGAGTAAGTGCCAGCTTCCCAGACAGCCACTGAGTAAGTACCACAAGGCCAAGTGAAAGAGGGATGCAGGGAGAATGACTAAATGGGGTGTCACAGTTAGGGAGTCTGCTGCTGGGAAGAGACACCATGACCACCACAACTCTTACAAAGGAAAACGTTCAATTGGGTGACTTACAGTTCAGAGGTTCCGTCCACTATCATCATGGCAGGACATGGAGGCATGCAGGCAGACATGGTGCTGGAGAAGCAGCTGAGAGTCCTACACTTTGCAGGTAACAGGAAGTAGGCCGCCTCCCTGGGCGTGGCTTGAGCATATATGAGTCCTCAAAGCTCACCTCCACAGTGATACACTTTCTCCAACCAGGCCACAACCTACTCCATCAAGGCCACACCTCCTAATAGTGATACTCCCTTTAGGGCCATTTTCTTTCAAAATTTCACTCCATGGTGGAGTGAGCACTGAGGATGGAGATTTTCTCCGTAGGGGTGGTAGGAAGATAGAGGAGGATGGACACTTGTCCTTGTACCTTTCTCTACTCCACTGAGAGCAGCAACCGACTTGTGGTAAAAAGCATTATAGGGATCTGTCCTTCCAATATCATCCCCCTTCCCAGACATACTTGATTAGCCAAACAGAAGCATATCTTCCATCCTTTCATATATGATAATGGCTGGTACCCAGGGACTGGCTGACCAGTGTAGGCTCTCATTTCCAGGTGTCTTTCACTAAATGTAAACTAGTGACACAGTAAGATGTCACAAAAAGAAAGTCCTCTTTACATGTAAACAACTTGTGGCTTTGTCATGTTTGGGCCAAATGGTTAACATGCATTATTTGCACTGTGGCATGCATCTCTGTGATTTAAAACATACCTGAAACCATTCCTGTGAGTTTCCAAACAAATCCAAGGTCTCTGGATTCCAGAAATGAGCCTACTCAGAAAGAAAACAGATATTTGAAGGGAATTTTCCCAGAACTTCACTCAAAGTTACAAGAAAAACAAATACAGTCATGTTTCTCTTTCCTACAGTAAATATGGTTTCTGTGTAAGACTTTTAATCTTTATTTTAAAGAAATTAATAATACATACAAATAAGACTCATAGGGTCACATGAAAATCCAGAGTCCTGAGGTACTGACATACTTGCAGTTTGGGTCCTCGTATTAATCTGATCTCCTGAGGAAGCTGCCCTGGATTTCTCAGGATTGGCTCAAGGCAGGTCATGTCAGTCCCTCTGAGAAGCCTTCTCCAGGGCAAACTAAGTTTCTGCTCTCCTCACCGACACCAAATCTCACACATACACGGAAACACTGTAGAAGAAGACACTAAAGATTAACAGAACAACAGTGTCTCAGCTCTTTCTCCCCCTCTTACTCAGTTCTGTAGCGAAAGAGACGTTTTACAGTTTGAACCTATGTAATTTTTCAGCAAAACAGTTTAATCATCATTTTCTTAGTTGCATGCATCATTGTGATTTGGAACATACCTGAAGCCATCCCTAGGAGTTTCCAAGCAAAACCTAAATCCGCTGGCTTCCAGAAATAATCCTATTCAATGGGAAACAGAAACTTAAAGGGAACGTTCCCTTCATGGGATCATTCGGTTTGACTATTTGGTGCCCAGCTGATGGCACTGGTTGGGGAAGTTGTGGAATCTTTGGTCCATGTGACCTGTCCAAAGGAAATGGGTTGCCCTGGAGTGGGCCTTGAAGGTAGTGTCCACGTACGGTTCCTGTTAGCTTACTGATCCCCGCATCTGTGTGAGGAGCTTAGCCATCCCTCCAGTTCACAAGGCTGCTCTGCCTGCCTTCTCCATCTTGTCTGTGTGGGAGAAAGTGACTCATAGAGGCGGCTTTCTTTTTTCCTTCTTAAAAATTGTTACTTTTTAAGTGCCTGTGCACGTATGTGTGTGTGTACACACGTGTGTACATGAGCGTAGCTTAGATCTCGTGGAGCTAGTTACAAGAAAATGTTAGCCACCCTGTGTGGGTTCTAAGGAATGGAACTCTGGTCCTCTGCAAGAGTACCCTTAACCTCTGAGCCATCTCCCCAGCCTCCAGAAATGGTCCTTTTAAATGTTTATATGAGCATGTACATGTGATAATATTTGCAGTAGTTTAGAAGCTGTTCTGGTGAAAGTCTATAGAAAATGATAGGCTTTAAGGGGAAAAAAAAAATGTTATAAACAGCAGACCAGGAGGAAAGTGCTCCCAGCAGTCTTTGAACTTTCAATCTGTGTTTTTACAGAACAACTCCTTGTTTTTCTTCTCCCTGAAAAATTACAAACAATAACTGTTATGATGAGTTCTACAGAAAAAGACAATTTCCATGCCACCACTGCTTGACAGAGAGCAGCACCTTCACTTGGTGTCTGCCACATGTGAGCAAACTCCTCCAGAGTTTTACACAACCCCCCTCCAGAGAAGCCCTCTGGGACCTCGATGCTATCTTGGGGTCGCCCTCCCTGCCCTGGGAACTCTCCCTCCTCCTTGCAGTGAGTGCTGGATAGTCACGGGGCGGGGGAGGTATGAGAGAGAGGAGATAGTCTCCTTTCTGGCCCCACATGCACACTGTCAGTCGCTCAGGGTGGCGGGTCGCTCAGGGTGGCTTCTAGCCCGTCACCACTTGCTCTGGACTGTCTCTCCATAATTTAAAAAAAGAAAGAAAGAAAGAAAAAAAAACTCCAAGGCATTCTGTCTTTTATAATGTTCTGTTTTAAAAGAGAGAAATCTTTAGAGAGAGAGAGAGACCAGGACACACACACACACCCCAAAAAAAGGCCTGGAATCTCTCCCTTCTCTCTTCCCATTTTAAACAGGAAACATTCCCACTAAGAGAGTCCAGAGGGAGTGTTGGTTGTGTGTTCATTTTAAGGCAGATAATGTTTGTGTGTTGAAAATGTCAGTGATTTATCCTAAGGACTGAAAATGAGTGCAGAGAAACCACATGTTCCACTCCATGCAGAGAAATACCTCCGGTAGCTTTTGAAAGGAAACACAGGTTAAGGATTTTTTTTTTTTAAAAGAGTGTTTCTGCAATTTCTTGCTCCAGCCAAAGAAAACAGAAATGAGCATGGTGGTCGGGAGAAGGAGTCTTTAATTTTTTTTTTTTTTTAACAATAAAAGATACAGTGAGTGCTAGAAATGTTCTAAATACAAAATGAAATTGTCAAGAAAAGGGCTGGTGAAAAGCAGGTCCTTTATTTCGCAGGGTCACAGTGACAGATGACTGGTGATGTATGCCTGCTCTATTTGTCATGGGCAATTTAGCATAGAGCAAAGCGGCCCGAACTGAGTAATGCCAGCTGATGCTATAAATAACTTGTACGCAAACAATTTAATTTTTTATCTGAAAACTCTCACTAACGAAATTACCCCCAAAATCCTGGATCTATCATTCATTATTATACATAGCAAAATTAGGGAACACACCCCACACAGATAAATGTAGATGGAAGACTGTATCATTCATCCTGCGGCCTACATTGCCACATGCTCCCTGAGCTCAGAGCTTCTCAAACCTTCATTGATTTGGGGAACAGGGCTGTTTTAACATCCAGCTCCACAGATTACAGGGTGATTTTGACCCTCATTGATGGTGCCTGATTAACCACAGGCATGGTGTTCTTACAACCCTGTCACTTCTTTCAAGTGTCCAAGCAGTCATACGCTGACATTGGCGAGCTTTTCAGTAATCATTATTGTTGCTGTTTCTCCTTTAAAAAAAAAAAAAAAATCATAAGGAGCAGAGGAATAAAGAATGGAGGAATCTGGTGACGTGGTGAATGGTACTGGCAAATATGTGCACAGACGGTTTATTGGGATTTTAAGGGCTGCAAACAGAAGTCGTGTGTCTCACCCCAGGCTAGCCAAGTTGCCATCATCTGCACATTGTCTAGAGACGGAGTGTTTCTGTTATGGCGAGCAGATTGGATGATACTTGTCTTCAGTAGAAACTTCCAGACAGGCTTGTTTCCTGTTAGCCTGTGTTCTTGCCCTGGACCTTTCTGTATGCTGCCCAGTATGTAGGGCAACTTGGTTTTTGCTACTGACTTTGTGGTAGACTTAGGTACTTTTATCACAGTTCCAGGTTGGTCATTTCCCAGCCTCGAATTGAGAGTTCTTTGGGGAACAGTAGAGGCACACTAATCCATACAGGGGTGTGACAGCAGCCACCCAGCCTTAGACAAGGCCACACACAGCCCACTCAATGAGTGCCTCACCATCTAGGAGGGAAATGAGCAAGTACAGTTTATGAGGACTCTGGCCCACCGTATTAATGCTACCATATCTCATATAGATGTGGGCTCTAACAGAGCCAAACCTCACATCGTAGAGGAAACTAGTTTGATCGCTGTAATGAAAGTGAATATAAAGGGGGATAAACAATAACAATGCAGGGATGTATTTCTTCTCATGTACCAAGGTGAGTGTAAACTGTCTTGGTGATATAATAGCTTGTGGTGTCAAGGGCCGGAGTTCTTACGTTCTTGTTGTTCCGCCTTCCCTGGTACATGGTTTTCACCTTGAAGTCTAAGATGGCAAGGAGGAGACGATTCCCTCTCTTGTTGTTTAAGGGTACACTTCACATCTGCTCATATACCCTTGCCCAGGTCTAGGGTCAGGTTACAACCAACTGCAGTCATGGCAGAAGCATGCCATCTTCAGCTGGGAGCAGCTCCATAGCTCCTGACCCCTCTCTCTGCTTTTCTTTCTAGGAGAGGCTCAGCAGATCCCGTGGACTACCTGACCGCAGCACCCCTGTGGGCGCTACAGTGAGAGAGAGCTTCCGTACTACCCAGGGCCTCATCCTGCACATTCCCCGAGAGGGGGCTATCCCCACGCCTCCGATCTGAGGGTGGCAGATTTCCGATATCCGCAGTACTATCCGCGCCCACCAGCCCAGCAGCACAAAGGACCCTTCAGACAAGATGTTCCACCTTCCCCACCTCAGCACCAGCGAGTTACAACCTATCAGGAGGTGGGCAGAGCAAGGCCCCGAGGGGAGAGCCCTGAGCGGAACCCCTATCGTAACCAGGATCCCAGGCAGAAGAACCCCATGACCGCAGCCGTATAGTTGCACACCACAGAGATCTTCCAAGCAAGGAAGACATCCAACACCACCTTTGCCCTTGCTAGACCCTAAGGCCTAACCCAGGTTTAGGTACTCCATGGTACAGAGAGGCTCTTGCTCCCTGAGGATTCGATACTTGACTGCCAATCAGAAGAGAGAAAAAAAGGGACCGGGGTTTGGGGATGTGGATTCAAAAGGAAGAAAGAGTGTGGGGTCATAAAACCAGTACTTGCTGATACTTGAAAGGCTTGAAGAATTGGTAGATTCGAGGAGAGTGTCAATTGATTAACAGCCGATGGAGCTACGCTATAGTAAACCCTGGCTAGAAAACCAGTGCCGGTTACAAGCCCCAACCTCATCACCGCACATAGTACAGGTAGCGACACAGAGGTGGTTGTCTCGGCCAGACCTAGTCACGAGCATTCAGAGACTTACTCTCAGCCCTGTCCTTGGAGCTGTGAGGCCTACACAGTAGTAGAGAGGCTGCAAATACAGGCATCTTCATGAGCATGGTGTTTTCACTGAGAACAACATAACAATAAACGTGACCAGTGACCTCTGTGAGACTTTGGGCCCAAAGGAAGGCTGCATTTCCTTATTTATAGCTGACCTTGGGTTCCTGGTACGACTTGTTTGATACAAAGCTTTCACATATCCTTGCTTTTGATAGAAAAGCCAGTAGAATCGGAATGCAGTATTAGCGTCCTGGGAAGATGCGCACACCTGTCTGAGCTCATTCCAACCACGAACCACAGTGAGCAGGTGAAGAGGGGTGACGGTCCCTCGGCCCTTGCTGTCCTCTCTCCCAGGCCTTGGCATGCTTGCTTGGAGATCGCTCCTTCCAGAGTCCTCCCCAAATGCCTATAATTATGTTAACTGAGACCTCTACTTTTAGACTTCTATGTAAGGGCTAAAGAATACATGTGAGTGGTGGGGGTAAAGAAAGGAGAGCCTGCTGGTCAGGCCACACAGAGAGCTATGTCCAGGGGATGTCAATTTCAGATTCAATGCCAAACAGTGTACCCATCTGTCCCTGGGTCAGTGAGGAAACTGGTCACCAGAAAGAAGTAGATAAAAGTGTGTGTGTGTGTGTGTGTGTGTGTGTGTGTGTGTGTGTGTGTGTGTGTGTTCAAACACATGTGATTATCACTATGGAGAGTAGAAGGGGAAATTGCCTTCTGGAAGTTTGATGAGGAAGAAATCAGAGGAAGTAAAGAGAGAAGACTCGTAAGATTAAATCAGTCTGCATCTGCTATATCTCATTAACAAATGTCAGGGCAAAGCCAAGGTCTCCACCTGATTTAAAAGACAAAAGAAAGAAAGTATTCTGGCTTAAGAAGCTGAAAAGCCACTCTTGCTTCCTTCGGGCTTTTCTACACAGCAGAGCATCTGAAGCTTCCAATCTGATCCAAATGGGAACACACGCAAAAGACTGAGAAACGGCAGACATGGCCAGCACTGTGAATTTCTCAGCGACTGCTTACTACTTTAAGTCACTCACCTTCCCTCTCGTTCCCTTCCCCAAAAGGTCTTTAGTTCACTATAGACATATTTTGGCTGAGAGTAGAATACCACTGACCAACAGAACTGACTGAATTATAGTGTTCTAAATTACATAGAGTAGCCATCTGGCCCAATTTAGTCTTTTTTTTTTTTTTTTTTTAAATAGTTTTGTACCAAAAATGATGCAACTGCTGGGTTTAGATGTAAATAGTGTCCTTTGCTGGACTTCGAGAGAGATCATCATCTAAACCACAATTACTTCGGCCCTCTGAAAAATTGACTGTCAAGCTGCTTTTTGCCCTCTGCCATCCCTCGTCAGCCAGCATCCTTACATCATAGGTAATTTGTTCGGTGGGGTGGAGGATCTCAGAATCTGCCCAACAAGGTATTGTGGCTACACTGTAGGGTCCCTGGGCACCATGCTGAAAATGGCATTCCCTTTGAGCCAAGGAATCCTGAAAGAAAATGATACAATGAAGGAAATGCAACTTTTTCTGGGGGAAGAATTAGATCAACTTTTTTTTTTTTTTTTTTTGGTTTTTCGAGACAGGGTTTCCCTGTGTAGCTTTGCACCTTTCCTGGAACTCACTCTGTAGACCAGGCTGGCCTCGAACTCACAGAGATCCGCCCGCCTCTGCCTCCCGAGTGCTGGGATTAAAGGCGTGTGCCACCACCACCCGGCCTAGATCAACTCTTAAGCCAGGCAAGGTACCACATGCCTAGAATCCCAGCAGTCAGGAAGCCAGGGCAGGCAGATGCAAGGTGGCCACTAGCCTGACCTGCAGGGTGAGTTGAAGACCAGCCTGGACTACATAATGCGACCCTATAGGGCTTTTTTTTTTTTTTTTTTTTTTTTTTTTGGAGGGGGGAGTTGTTTTTGTTTGTTTTAAAGATTACTCTTGGTGTGTTCTATATTTTACTCAAATTTCTGTAAAGCACTGATCCTATCCAAGGCAGAAGTTTCCCCTTAGAGGAAGGCTGGACCACTTAAAGGTGGGCCATGGTCAGACGACAAGGGTGTGCTCTAGAGAAGAGGCACTTGAGGATAGCTGCTCATGTTTCTGGCTCCAGCGCTGACACCTTGGGCACACAGTACCCTCTGCAGGCTTCAGACAAGCTGCTTCAGACCTTGGCTCTGTGTTGGGTACACAGTTCATCCAACAGTTGCTAATCCTGAGAGACCCTCTGAGGCTCAAAGGTATTATTGAAGAGAACAAAGAAGGAGATGAGAACAGCTTTCTTTTCTTGCTTAGAAGTATAGCAATCTCTGCATTTGATCCTGCCCTAAAGAACTAACATCGTATTTTGATGGAGGCCGCATCAAGCCAAGCAGTGGTTAAGAACAGCTTGGGCAGTAAGCTTTATAAATGCTGGAGTGCTGTCCGGCCCACTGTCCCCTCTCCACAGCTGCAGGACCATATTCCAGTGCTCTAGGAGGGCAGGTGGCTATCTGGAAGTCCAGGCTCTGAGAAGCAGGTCCCCAGAAGAAGGAACTAGCTCCTGGTGTATGTACAACCTTGGGGAAACTCACTTGGGTATCTCCTCGAGCTGTAGCTGGCAACAGAGAGAAAGGTTTATGAAGACCTGCAAACCTGTTACGGGCCATCTGGCTTCACACGGGCTGCTTCCCTCCCCTTCTCCTATAACTAGAAAGATAAGAGAGAGAGAGAGACCACTGAAAATCTCTAGTCTCTAGAGAATTCAGTCTTCCACAGAGAAACACAGCCCATTGGTCCATCATACCCCTGGGCTGAGGCACCATCCTTCTTGGCTTAATACTGTTTCCCTCCAGAGTTAAACAATGGGCAAACAAAGGAACATTTTCTTAAATCATGATTTCATAGCAAACAAAGCTTAGAAAAAAAATTATTCTAAAACTCATTATTCTGAGACTTTCCAGAACATCTATGTTGAACCCACAGGACCTCATGGAGCAAAAGTCTGATGGAGTTGATGGCATCATAGAGAAACAGAGCCTTGGAGGCTTTATTGGAGCCTTATTTCTCCTGCTAACAGAATAAAATTAAAACAGGACCCACTGCCTTGATTTTTTTTTTTTTTTTAGCTAAATCTGCCTTGTGAAGGAATCCTCCTGCAAACTTCAGGATGGGAGAGCTGATTCCACTCTTCCCTGGTCCACAGAGGGACCAAGACCATAAAGAGCAATTACTTTTCCCTTCACTGAAAATCAACAGCATTTCATTTTGTTTGCTTGCTGTGCAGTGTTTGAGCAGTGTTACAGAATTTCAGGCCTGTGGAAAGAATTGAAAGGTGATTGATCAAAGGAGTGTGTCTCTGTAAAATTCCCATCAGCATTAAACACTGAGATCCACTGTGAGCAGCTTTCAAAGTGTCCTTAAATTGAGTAGACATCCCACAGCTTCCCCGTCCGTGGGAACAGAAAGTCCCAAGTTTCACTCAATTAGGCAGGAGGGAGTCCATTCAGAAAAGTCCATAATAGTGTTTCTCGTAGAAACAGGGAGATGGGAAAGGGGATTCTCCATAAGATATCCCTACAGAGTCTCCTTTCTGATAAAAGAGAGGGGGAAAGAAAGTTAGAAATCTAAATATAAGCCAGGACTCTCATGTGGAACTAGGACTTCTAAGTGTAACCTTCTCCTGCCTCTCCTTAAACAGGCACGCAATCTCCCACCGCCTGGCTTTTACAGTTGGGTTTGGCTACTAAGCTCAGAGTAGGAAGTGAGCCATTCCCAAAGACTTTGGGCCCATCTCTTGATCTGCTCTTCAGAAAGTATTCCATTCCACCTGCAATGCTATTTAGTACTGGGACATAAAACAAAGCCTGTTGTTTGTACCCTCACTTTCTCTAGTCTTTCCTGTTCTTTTATGATTACCAAGTCGCCTGTTGATACATTCTAAAGATAAATTATGTGAAATCGTATTTTGGCATATGGGGATGGAGAGTGAATTCTTTACAAACTTTTTAATATCCCATTTATATCACTGAAGACATTTTGGATGTTATTGTATATGAGTATATAAATTTTTCATGTTTTATTTTGCATTAAAATAAAGCTTTATTCAATCAGAGAGATATCAGTGTCTTGTTTGGGGAAGCTGATGAACGAGTAGGTGGACCTGTGCCTGCTCACTCTGCAGCAGCAATAGCTAATACAGTGGCTCTCAATCTTTCCAGTGCTGGGACCCTTCATAGAGTTCCTCATGGTGTGCAACCCCCACCCATAAAGTCATTTCCATTGTTACTTCAGAACTAATTTTGCTATGGTTATGAATCATTTCATAAATATTTCTGGAGGTTTGCCAAAGAAGTTGAGACCCACATGTTGAGACCCACTGGACTAAATAGTTGACTCACATCTTATTCTGAACAGTCCTGTTTATTTTCTGGACATCCAGATGGTAATGAGCCCCACAAGCCCTTTAAACTCAAGTGTGTGCAAGCTTTCTCCCAATGCCTGTTCTCACAATTCTGTTTGTGGACAATGGTACTACCACATCCAGTTACAAGGCAGAAATCTAGAAGTTTCCCTCCACCCACGCTCATGTACCATTATACACTCTGGAGACACTGTACATCAGTCTTCAAACGTGCCCACACTTCCTGGTGCTATGACATGGCTCAATCTTTTCTCTTCAACCCTCTTCCACAGCCATCTACAGCACCTCATTTCTCTCTGAGCTTACTCTCTCCAGCCCACCTCTGTTCTCTAAGGCCTGCACCCTGCTTTTCTAAATACATCTTCCAGAATACCTCAATGCCCACTCATTTCTGTAGTGGTCTAGAATTCTTTCACACTAACTCTATTTTGGTGGCGGGGGGGGGGGGGAGGGGCTCCAAAACAAAGAACTATCCAGACTGCCCAGCTAGAGGCAACAAAGTCTTTAATACAAAATATTGAAAATTGGTAGACATGGATTTAAAACATTGATTAGGTGTTAGCCACTAATTCACTGCACAACCTTGGGCAAAATACTTATCTCTCTAGCATTTCTTGTAAAATGAACGTCTCTGTATCTCAGAGAAGAGGCGGTCGTGTGCGTCTCCTCCCAACGCTACTCTGAGTGATGGCATGTTGACAGCTTGAGATTTTGACAGTATCCAAACCATAGGGAATGGATATGAGTGACACTTGAGTGCCTTCTCTTCTGGAGAATAAGGTATCAAAAATTTATCAGTACACTATGGTAACAGCCATCAATAGAAGGCTGGCAAGATGAATCAGTAGATGAAAGAACTTTCCCAGCAAGCCTGATGACCTGAGTTCAATCCCTGGAATCCACAGTGGAAGGAGAAAACAGACTCCCCGTGTTGTCATCGGACTTCCATACATGTACTATGGCATGTAGATGAGCATGCATGTACATGTACACACACACACACACACACACACACACACACACACACACACACAAAAAGTTAATCTTATTTAAAAAAATAATCATCAAAGATACAAATCTCTGTCCTGCTCATATACACAGGTGTGTACATACAAAACTTCCATCTTCAAACCTCTCTGGATTTCTCTACCACTTGCAAGTTTAAGTTGTAAGTCCAGAGCCTTTCAAAATCAGCCCATCCATCCTTCCTATCTCTTACTGCTTCTCATTTTCTGTCTGTGCTATTATTTCAATGTCTTAAATTTAGTCTGGGCATACTGTGTGTACCAGGGCCATGGCTGTCGAAGGATAGCTGTCCCTGCTGAATGCCCTATAATGGACCCTTCCTAGGCCCCCAAGTCCCAGACCAGCAGCTCTTTCTCTAACAGCCTTGAAATTATAGGTGAGAGAATGGCTTCCTGACCAAAGCTCCCCTTCGAAATCAGAGATCCCTACTAGCTAAACGACCTGATGCTGAAAAACACATTTCTTCACAACTCGGGTTCTACACAGGTCTCAGCTCTGACAAGGCAGACCACAGGGCTGAAAGAGAGACATGAAGGTTAGTCATGCTTCTGTTTCCAGCCTGGTCACAGACCAGACCCCAGCTGCATGAGAAACCAAGAGCGTGTGGTGGTTCATTGGGATAGCATAGATCCCACCTGAGGGAATGTGATTCATTCCTGCACACAGGAGCCTCTGACTTTCTGATCATCCCAAGAGTAGCAACCCCCACAGGGAGCCTAGCTCTGTTACGGTGAATTTATCCCCAGAAGCAGTACATAGAGTTACAAGGAGCTCAGTTATCTGCCATTGAACAGACCAAGACATGGCCCATGCCCCTCCTCCCAGCACAGAGTTGGTAATTCCACACTGTATGTTACGGAGATACCTTCTGCAGATCCTCAATAAAACTTTTATGACCCGTATTACAGTGATTAGTTTCCAAGTCTGTGTGGCCATCTAAGGTGTGCAGTATTTGTAACACATTGCCTGGCTCTGGCTTTATGCTCTAGAAATATTTGTTGAATTCATTTGAATGAAGAAATGAGGTGTGAGGGTTCTTTCCCTGAACTGCCAGGATGCTGACATTCCTCCTCGAAGCCCAGACCATAAATCTCCAAGTCCTGATGTTAAAGTTCGCCTGGCAGTATTCTTGAAGCGGAGGGTGTTAGCTCACATGGGCATGCCAGAGCCTAATTTAAAAGACGAAAAAGCAGGCCAGGAGATTGTAAATGCAAGGGGTGATGCATTATTTAGAAGGTAAAAAGAGACTTAAGTAAAGAGAAAGTGTATTACTTACAAGCGGCTAAGATGGAAATACTTTTAGTCACACATGATTACTATTATTATTGTATAATTCCTGGATTTTAGGAAGCTCTTTGCAATCACTTGCATTACTTGTTCTTTTGAACAGCCATGGATGGTGAGTTGGAACAAATCTCTGACTTTCCACAAAGAAGCTGAGTCCTGCATACATACAATGGTCCTAAAATAAAGATTTAATGGAAGCTGTTTTGACACGTCCAAAGAAACCATAGGTTACTTTGTGTCTTAGCAATTGAAATTTTCTTTTAGTGGCCACGTTTTTCCTGACTAATTATTGTTTACATCTCATGCTGAATATTTCATGATCACAGTAATTTTGGCTTCTCGTATAGTCAAAGTAGATCAAGTCCTCTCTTATTTCACACAGGAGGAAACCGAGGCATCAAGAAGTCAACATCCTGTTATGTGGGACTGAAGGAAAAGCTAAATTTACTCTATCCTTTCTCTTTATGAGAGTTTCCATGCTAGGACACCGTGCTAGGCTCTCTTCTTTGCAGCATGAGTGGTGGGCACTCCACCGAATTTTATCAAAAGACCCCCTGTTACATGGGTCAACGCGCTTCACATATGTGCGTCCCTCAGCATTGTGCCGAGGTCACTGGTTGCCATCTCAAAGACTATTGTGCTAATAACTCTTACTGCTATGACAAAAGCAACTTGAAGGCAGAGGCTTTTGTTTTGGTCATTTTGATGGTCGGGTTTCTTACGGTTTTGTTTTTTCTCACTGTTTAAAGGGATTACAGTCCATCACGGCACAGGAGGCGGTGGAACCATGAGGCAGCTAGTCAATGCTGGTTCTTGGCTGCCTTCCTGCTTTTCCCATTTTATTCCAGACCACAGAACAATGCTCTCCATATGTTTAGAGTGTGTCTTCCTTCCTCCAGTCAACCTTTCTGTAAATACTCTTCTAGACATACCCAGAGGTGTGTTCTAAATGATTCCAAACCCAGTCAAGTTGACATGATGATCCACCATCACACCATTTTAAATATCATCCTTTGAACTTGAACCTTTGGCTGTTTCAAAGCAACCCTCCCTATACAAGCATAAATACTCATGTTTACTGAGTGATTTGGAATGTGTGACATCTTTTAGCTTTAACTGAACCCTGTTGGCCCTTGCTTAATTTCTGAGCTTTTCTGCCTACTCAGTTTAATGAGAAATACAACCATGAAATGTCAGTGGTAGACCAACAGATCCCACCACAGGCAGCCTCAAGTTCAAACCTATGGGCTCTGAGAGGAGAAAGCCATGCTCATCGAGAGCTGAGACAAGGGTGAAGATGAAGCACATTTGAGAGAGCAACAGAAGGCCTGTGAGGAGAAACCACCTTTGACCACAGAGCCAGGGAATTCCTATGAAGATACAACATCTGAAATCACCTTAAAAGACAGGAAGTATAGAAACTGGGACGACAAAGAGACACATTGTCTTTCCAGATAAAGACCAGAATGGAAGGGTCCAGGTGGAGCCAGGAAGCTCCCAGATAGATGTGAGTAGGCAGCAGGAGGAGGTTTATAGGTTGTTGGTGGTAGCTAGCTGCTTCCAGTACTGAATCAGAGCCAGAGACCAGCCTAAATGTTTTTTTTTTCTAACTTACTCATTAGATCGTCAGATTTACAATTTATAAATCAGAGCCATAAATGAAGGCAACTTGCCTTTAAGATTTTAGCTCCAACAAAAACAAGCTACTGAGTTTCTTGAAAGAATCTCTCACACAAATGAATGCTTATGTAATAACAGCCTCATAAAAGCACCATGCACATAGACCTGGAAAAACTCTAAAGTTGGTTTGTCCTAGAAAGAGAAGGGAGCCAGCTCATTTGATGTACAAAATTGATGCTCAGTTCCATGTTCCTTAGGTAGACACGATCCCTCCATACAGAGGAGAACACTGAGGATGTAGCAGTCAAAGAATGAGACCATGGTGATTACCATTTCATGTAACACTAATTGCTAAACTGTAAAAATTTAAAAAAAAAAAAAAAAAAGCCCAGAGCCAAATATTGGGGTAAAAGATCAGAGAGGCAGAGCAACAAGCCACTAGTTCTTACCCCTACAAAATCCTAGGCTGAAAGAAAACAAGATCTTCTCTCCACCCTGCTTTATCATTTCCTCTGTTCACCCAGCTCTATCACTTCCTATCTTTCTATACAGACCTCCAGACCTCTGTCATTAACTAGTGGCTAGCTCCTCCTTCTGATTTTTCAGGCCAGCTTTATTGGTTAGAGCACAAATAAAATATCACCACAATTTCAAGTGTGTGCCATGCTAAAGGTAATTCCGAACCTGTAAACGCAGATTTTGACATTTCAGTCTCGGCAACAGTCAGCTGTATGTTAGTCCCTATATATTAAATTGTAATCTATATAGACAGCAGTTTTGAACGGTATCCAGGCAAGTAAGCTTCACTTCTGGTGGAAGTCAGACAGGTAGATGAAATGTTGATGGCTTAATCCCTCCAGCGATTAAAGGTATAAGCAGACCTGGGCCCTGTGGTGGGAAGAGGCTGCCAGAAAATTTATTAAGAGCCATAAAGTGCAGGGCCATAATTTCAACAGGTTACCTGCTTCCACAGCTAATTGTTTTCCAAGGCTTCCCAGCTCAGACCCATTCAGCATTCTTATCACCTGGGAAATGCACACTCCTTGGGATATTTTCCAGCGGGCAGCCACCTCTGTCCCCGCCATCACAGCGGTATTTTTGCTCAAAGAGTTGTGGATTAGATTTAAGGGCCGCCACAGCCACAATGCGCAGCCCTTGCTGATCTTCAGTGAGAGCTGTGGCGTCGCCCTTTGATTTATGGAGAGTGCAGCTCAAACCCAGCCCTCCGCTTTATTAAAGCAGCTTTTAGTCAGCATTAAGCCTCCCCAGCTTCGAGGCTCCCAAGAGCTCCACCACCCTGCAGTCAAAGTCCCTTTGATAAGCTGCATTCTGCAAACACAGCCACTTCACTTTGGGCCTGCCCACAGTCTTGCCTCCCTTGACCTTCCAGGTGTGAGTTGGGGACGTGGGGGGGGCGGGGTAAGCACAG
This sequence comes from Onychomys torridus, assembly GCF_903995425.1. Lineage (NCBI taxonomy): Eukaryota > Metazoa > Chordata > Mammalia > Rodentia > Cricetidae > Onychomys > Onychomys torridus. Next base: position 47,433,584 of record NC_050465.1, read on the forward strand.
GACCAGCCTTCCTCACCAAGTGACCTTTCAATATCCGTTTTCTGACCCCATCTTGACCTTCTCAGTATGGCAGTGTTTGGCCTGAGGCTATACCTCTTCATGGTGGATTTCTTTCTTTCTTTTTTTTTTTTTTTTCCCTGTTGCCCATTCAGGCTTTAAAGGGGAAGCCTTAGAGAGAAGCAGACACGTGGCTTTGAGACCCGCTTTCAAAGGCACTAGCTCTCTGAGCTGTGTTTTGAAAAACCAAGTGAAAGGATGGAGGACCTTCCGCCCCCAATAAAGGGCACCGTTAGATCAAAGAGCATTTACATGTCTGTCGGTGAACAGTCATTTGAGGGTAGCAAGTGTGCAAACCATGCTATGAGCCTGGGACTTCGCTGGCGCTGTTATCTAACCTCTTCCTACAGCACATAGCCTGAGCCTGCGCAGGGGAGGCTGAGAAGGGACAGTATTCACTGTAGACGACAGCCAGGCTCAGCACCTCTAGCTTTCACCAAGTGCTTCCCCAAGATGCCCCTCCTCTTTGTCACTCCAAGAAACTTCTTGAAGCCGGGCACATAAACATGGCCAGCTTGGGTCAAGATGGAGTTAGAACACATAGCAGATAGCCTCCTCTCTCCCACATTGCAACTGAGGGAAAACCAAGCAGAGCTCTCTGCTAAATGGGTTTGCAAGGGACTCCAGACTAGAAAAGCTGGGTAACCCAGTCAGTGACTAACCATCTGCTAGCCTCAGCTACCTACTACCTATCTCTAGAGTGCTGACAATCATGGTGACCTTGAGGGTCTAGAGAAAACAGCAGGAAGTATTTAGCACCTCAGCTGAGAGGACTCTGTTCCTCTCCTCTCCGTGCCTAGCCTTGGTTTTCACAATGAATCTGACTGAGAGTACAGATCGGATGCAATTTCCAGGAGAAAGCTATTTCCTCTCAATATTCTGCTTACAGCAGCCTGATGGACACTGGTCAGCCCAAATAATCTGGCCCTACCACCAACTAGGACACAGTCACAATGTCTTTAACACCCATCTACGTGCAGCTGGCTTATTTCTTCTCCATTAGTGAGCAGGATCTGACCTGTGCAGGCACCATCTCTACACTACGGGTGGTCCCAGTCTCTGCTGTTTCTAATGCTTGACCTCTTTGAGGAATTGAAGTAAAGGTTTGCAGAGTTTGCAAAGTAGAAGGGAAATTTGATTCAGAAGCAAAGCAAAGGGGGGGGGGGTGGGGCAACAGACAGATCAGGAAAATGTGCTGTTAAGAGGACAGTGGACCCCCCCCAAGTTAAGGTACCCAAGGACTGTGATTATTGTTGGGGCTTCCTTTGATGGAGCTCAAGAGAAGGGGAGTTTGGTTGCCACTGGACATATATGGCACAGTGGCCTTTTGTGGTTGTTCAAGCTTCAATTAAGCCTTTGCCCCCTGCACATCAATATGTGTCCTACCCTACCATATACATGCCTAAGTATGCATAGGCATAAGATGGGAACTGAGAGATTCTCTCCAGCAGTTCCCTGGGAGACACAGATGAGCTTACTATGCACATACCCCAAACCAGTTCAGCGCAGAAATGCCTCCTTGTTCTTCTACCTGGTTCTAACTGGCAATATGTTTGAATAAAAACTGTCTAGGAAACAGAGATTTTGGTGGTTTTGTCAGGGGAAGAGAGGCTTATTTCATTGTTTGGAAAGGAATGTCCATGCATCTTGATGCACATGGGGAAATCTTGGGTTACCAGGTGTATTGTCGGGAAAGGAGTGTATGTGCATAGTGCCTGCCAGAGATGGTCCTAGGCAGCCCAGTGCATTGTTAGAAGAGAGATGTCTGTAGCCTGAGCCAATCAGCATCTTGGGTGCTATTACTCCCTGTGTTTCCCTACCTCTGCTTTGTTTTCTCTTTGTGTTAACTGTATTAACATCTCCTTAGAACAAAAGATCTTGAATTTTTTTTCTCTCAGTTACTGCAGTGAATTTTCATTAAAAATAAAATACATAGGGAAACACTAAGTGAATGCCCATACAAACTGACACAGTAGTACTTACAATGTGGTATCAGTGTTTAGAAATGCATGCTGAGCCATATGGAGGCGCCTGGGAGTCTCTGGGGCTTCCAACAGGTAGAGTCACTTCTGAGAGATGCATGGTGTGGGACTGAATGCTAGAATTCCAAGTATAACTAAGGCAGGAATGGGCCAGTGTGTAGAACAGGGTCAGAAGGTTCTCAGTCTGACACGGTGATGTTCTAAGAGGAGATCTCCACAAGGAGATCTTAGTTGGCTCCAGCTTCCACCTGCCCATGGGTCCTTGGCTCTGGCTCCCCAGCAGCAGATGACTGCTGATTTTCATGGAAGCACCAGAGATAAACCAGACTGTATGCAAAGAGCAAGGGCAGCAAATGTGATCTTTCCCAGTGGTCCTTTCCCCAAGCCTGAGAAATGCATTAGCATCAGAACTGACTTCAAAGTTCATCCCTTCTAGTGTCTTTCAAGCAGATTTTGACCTTGGCCCAGACTAAGACATACAAGTTACATCTCAACCTATTACATATGTACATTTATGCATTAAAGATAAGGTTCATAAAATAGTACTGACTTGTGTCATTCTATATTCCATTTCTTTTTCATCAAAAATACCCCATAAAAGGATTCTTGTGATCCAATTTAAACTCAAAATTTTAAAAAGTAAGACACCGCCCCCTGCCAAATGACATGATTTACTAAAAGTCACCCAGCTAATTGGCATCACAATCATCAAGGGTTGCCATAACAAAATACCAAATGCTAAGTAGCCTAAAACTAAACCATGTATTGGGCCACAGTCGAAGATGCTAGAAGATGGCTGTTGGGTGTCAATAGTTATGGCTCCTTCTCCAGCCCCTTATTGGGGATTCTAGTTCATGGATCTCTTCAACGTTTGATGTTCCTTGACATTTCTTGGTTTTAAAACGCTCCACTCCAATCCCTACCTACCTCTACCATAAAATGACATTCTGTCACTGTGTCCAAAAATCTGCTTTTTTTTAAGCTGCTAGGGTTAACACATCTGTCAGCAGGGACCTTGGGAGGGAGAAACTGGGGGATTGGGAGTTCGAGATCAACTTTGCTACATAGTGAGCTCAAACCTACCTTAGGCTGAGACACTGTTTCAATTCCTTCCCCACAACCCCAAAATGGTTAGGTTTTACTTTGGAGCCCACCCCAAATCAAATACAACTTCATTTTAACTGAATTATATTGGCAAAGACCCAATATCTAAAGGAAGTTACATTTACAAATTCCAGCAGTTAAGACTTTAAAATAACCTTTGAGACAAAGCAATATAAACCAATACAGTAGATAATACAGAGAATCACCCCATTGTATGTACCTTGCATCAGCCCCTCAGTCAAAGCCTTTGCCTAGGGCATAGCAAAGACTCTTGCATGTTGTTGGTTGGTGGGTTTTTTTTCTCTTTTGGAGGACATCACACATGGAGGCTTATTCTTAATTATAAACATCCAGCCTTAGCTTGCCTTGTTTCATGCTAGATTTCCTTGACTTACCCCATCTACCTTTTGCCTCTTGGCTTTTCCCGTGCTCTTCTGTAAATTTTATTCTTACCCCGTGGCTAGCTGTGCAGCTGGGTGGCTGGCCCCCGGAGTCCCCCTCCTTCTCTGGCTACTTCTTCCTTCCTCCTCCAGATTTTCCTTCTAGTTATCCTCTTTCTGCCTGCCAGCCCCACCTATCCTTTCTTCTACCTTGCTATTGGCCATTCAGCTCTTTATTAGACCATCAGGTGTTTTAGATAGGCAAAGTAACACAGCTTCACAGAGTTACACAAATGCAACATAAACAAAAGTAACACACCTTAAAATAATATTCTCCAACACTTGCAGGATGAACTTTTAGTGACTGATTTGCAGAACCCCTTGGTGTCTTCTCAAGGTCAGGTGTGGAGTGTTTGTTCTCTTTTACAGGAAAAAAAATCATAGTTTTGGGGGGCTGCTGGAGAGAATCATGAACAAAATAAGCACAATGTGTGTCTGCCCTTGCAAATCCTTCCTGGTGCAGAAACAAAGCCTCTGCTCTCCCTTCCAGACAACATGAAAGGATGAGAAGTGACTGAGGGTTTCTGGGGAAGTGTTTGATTTCCTGGTGCAGGTCGCACACCTACGGGCCATGGGATAGCTACAAGTACAATCTTGTGTGCGTAGACAGCAAAGATACAAGGCCAAACCCAGCACATGAAGTATGACGAAGCCAAAACAGCATTTAAAATAGCCAACATTGGGGATGGGAAACGGCTCCATGAGTAAAGAGCCTGATACAGATTCAGCCTGAGGCCTGAATTCTGATCCTCGGCACCTACACGAAAGGGCTGCATTTGGCAGCACACAGCTTTGATCCCAGGACAAGGAAGGCGGAGGCAGAAAGACAGGGATGAAGAAAGACTCTGTCAACCTCTTATCTCCACAAACAGATCTATACATGAGTGTGCACACCCCCACACACACACTTGCCTGCACACACACACACACACACACACACACACACACACATACACAAAAATAAATAAAAATTAAATAGCCAATATTAAACATGTGATATGCAACAGGTACATTTATGGGCACAGGAAACGTATTAACTCTATTGGCTAAATACAGTATTATACCCATTCATGCCTGCCAATCCAAATAATGAAACTTAGATGAACCATGCTTTCAGGGTCCATGCTATTAGTCACTCGAACAGTGGTTCTCCACCTTCCTAATGCTTCGACCCTTTAATACAGTTCCTCGTGTGGTAATGACCCCCAGCCATAAAATTATTTTTGTACTGCTACACTAGAGAAAAGAAACCTGAGGTCCTGGTAGCACCATTTAAATGTTAGATGGCTCATTTTTATTTGGTTGGTCCCAATATTTGTAGTTGATTTCATTCTGGGCTGACATGTGGATATTATAATATAGGGTCATCTAGAGGAGTGGATGAGACAACAGAGAGGAGGGAAGTAACAACAATCAGTTAAGAACATCTAAACTACCATTGCTCTCCATGAATACTTGGGTTTCATGTTTAACCATTTCAAGAAGCAGCTCAATTAAATGAATAATGTGGTAGGCAGAATAGCATCATCCCAAAGATAACCTGTGACTGTGTCATTGTTACCTGGCAAAGGGGTCCCTGGAGCTATGACTAAGTTTATCAACCTCTAGATAGAGAACTGAGCCCATTCTAATCACAGGGATCCTGAAAACCAGGAAAACACACACACACACACACACACACACACACACACACACACTTCCCCTGTCACCACCCAACTCCAATGAGGGAGAGTCAAGGGCAGTCCCCCAGCAAGGGGGTAGCAAGAGAAACTTCCGATGTGCTACTGCTGGTTCTGAGCTGGAGTTAGGAGGCTGAGCTGAAGATCAGAGAGGACCCAGGAGCAGACAACCCGAGAGAAAATGGAGTGTGCAGTGCCTCGGATGCCTGGAGCCAAGTTCTGCTAACACCTGACTAAGAGAAGAAACTAACTCTCTGCTAGAGCCCAAGGAAAAGGCGAGCCTTGCCTGAACCTCAACAGAGCCAGGCTGGACTTCTGACCTACAAAAGTGTGATATGGCATTTCCATTATTCAAGCCTTTTAAGTTTGTGGTGATATGTTAGGGTGATAATGTAAAAAAAAAAAAAAAAAAAACCCTGGTACCAATCAGACATGATCCAGAAATTCAGCAGCTTTTTGGAAGCTAAGACCATAGAGCAACAAAGATTTGGGGTATGATGCTGTGGCTCATCTTGTTTGAAGGGAAAGTGCAGATTCTCCTAACATCCCATTCACCTCATCCTAGAGGAACCACACACGAAATCAGGTTGGAAACAGGACCGGCTATGCTGGAAAGAAGAAGACAGGAGAGTCCCTGGGCATGGCTGGCCAGACAGTCCAGCCCAGTCGTGAGTACTGTAGGGGCCAAGAGCACTGTTAGGCAGCAGGGATGCAGAACACGGTAAGAATGCTGGCTAGAGCTGGGAGGGCCAGGGTTAAACTGGGCAAATGTCTGTGCAGGTGTTCACAGTCGTCTCTCTGAAAGAGCCTGACTTGCAGGCCCCGCGATGTTGGTATTTGATAATGAGTACAAAATGCCACCGTCTAATGTCAGAAACTCCATTTAAAAAGAGAAGAAAAAGAAAGCTCTGTGTGAGTCTCTCTCCCACTCAGTCTCGGCAGTGAGTAAGCTGGGGTCACTGTGGACCTTGTGTGGCCGAGTTACTGTCTCTGTCAAGGCTAATGAGCATACACTTTTTAGCGAGCCAGTCAGGTGTCAGTCTGAAGGTTAAATTAAGGACAGAGTTGACTTTGAGGTGACCAGGGTCTGTCTGTATTTTGAATCAAAATTTGATGACAGAAATATTCCAGGTCTCAAGAGAAATGCCTGTCCATCATTCACATGCTTCTTAAGGAGAGCATCCTCCTAATTAGAGATTTAAAAAGCTATGGACGCTGTGACCTGTAGGGATACAGATTACAGAGCTGGTTTGTCAAACACAGCTACATCTGCTGACAAGAAACCAGCTATGTAAAGATGTGAGACATGGAAATGCTGCACCAATTTTCCAGAACAAAATCTACCTCTAAAAAGGTGTAACTTCATGCAAAATCTGCTCCATCATTTGAATAGCAAAATAAGATATGCAAGAAAAATAAAACTCCTCAAAGAGAATTTGCATTCCGGTCACAGTGATTACAAGCAGGGGAATGAATATTTCTGGTGCTGTATTCAAATGTTTTGTGAGGAAAAGAATGCGTTTTAGAAATGGAGCTGAGATAATACCAGGGACTTTGCTTCTCTGACTATCAAGGAAGTTCCCAGGCAGGTTTTTCTGTTTCTCATAAATTCCTGGAGGTAATGGCAAAAGCGGCCATTAAAATTCATTAGATGAAAAGTAAACCTCCATTGCAATTGATGGCACTCTCCTCTAAACTTCTAGCCCCATTACTGAGACACCTCTTGTCTGCCAAACTCTATCTCTGGTGTCTGTTTCTTTCTAAACAGTTCTCTTGCTCTTTAATCTTAGGAATGTCCTTTCAGTATAAACGTTCTTTCCTGCACCACCTATCACCCTTCTTGGGCATTCCAGGAACTAGCCTCAAGATGTTTCTCAGCTTTTACAAACAGGTCTCTGAGGTTTCGGGGACATTTCTCTGCCCTCAGCATCAAGGCTTGAAATTAAGAATGACGGGAAGGGAGGGCTTGTTATAATTTAGTGTGTGTGTTGTATGTACATACATGGAGGCCAGAAAACCCCATTGGATGCTCTCTTTGGGAATGTCATCTATCTGCTTTGAGGCAGGATCTCTCATTGCCCTGGAACTCACCAACCAGGGAAGACTGACTAGCCAAGCACCAGGAAGCCTCCTGCCTCTACCTCCCCGGTGCTAAGATCACAGGTGGGCTCCGCCACATAACTCAGGTCCTCAGAGTCATCTTTGGTTCATGCAATTCAGCTCCACCAAAAGCTGGGTGCAAAGAAATGGGCCAGAGAGACTCCTTCCCCACAGTGCCAAGAGGAAAACCCCAGCTGCTGCAGGCACCAGAGGAGGGAAGCTGGCCTGGAATCCTTATGCTACCACCTGCTCTGTGAGCTGCATGAATTATTGAACCTTTTGAGACACCGTGTCCTCATTTCTGCAAAGGTGTTAATTCCTGCCTAAGGGGATGTTTAAGAAGATGAATGATGTCTCTTTAAGGACCAGCCTAGCATACTCTTGAGGCTCAGGGTTCAATCCCCAGGAAGGGGGAGGGAAATATACAGTTACTATTTGGGGAATGGGAAGAACACGTGGGGAGAAGAGTAAGTAACAACCAAATGCAACAACATATGTGAGTTATATATATATATATATATATATATATATATATATATATATATGTGTGTGTGTGTGTGTGTGTGTGTGTGTGTGTATGTATATGTATATGTATATATATATAATATTGGGACCTATTACTCTATAAGCTAGCTTTTTCAAGTATGTTTAAAAGCTGTCAATGTGAGTACAGAGCACACAGCAAGTCTCCAACCTCTCCCCGTCCCCTGCTCTGCCAGAGCCCCCCTCTGAACAGCCTGGCAACTCCCAGCAGTGGCAGCATCAATGTCTTCCTGCATCACCAACCATCATTCTTTCTAAGCTGTGTATCAGGAGTTCAGAAAGACAGAGAGAGGCAGCTCCCCTGAGGAAAACGCTGACGTTGCTTGGTGGGGCATTCATAGGAGAATGTCCTGGCTCCCCTCTCCTGAGATTTATCTCAAAAGAAAGCAGCTTAAACAACAAACATGACGCCAGAGGGAACAAGAGTTGATCAAAGCATCACCAGGTTATGGTCACGCGTACCTGTGATGCTGGAATCTGAGGCCAGTCTGGATATACAGCAAGGCTCTGCCTCAGAATAAACAGATAAATAAATAAACTGGCAACCACAATGGCAAATTCATGAGCTTAAAGAGTCTTTCTGTACTTGGAAAACAGGAAGTGGGTTAACTGCTAACTCCTGCTTAAAGATGGTAAGAGCTCGGCCTGCTGAGGCCGTCGAGAAGCGTGGGCCCTTGATATTAGCTTCACACTGAAAGTGAAATTGATTTAAAATCTGTTCATAAGCCAGCTCTGAAGCTCACCCTCTTAGAACTTGCAGCAATAAAAATAATAAAAATAAACACCAGAGAAGCAACTCAACTTATTTCATTACCTTAGATTTTACACTTCATGTTTGGTAGCTTGACGAGGGATGCTGTGATCTTTTATGATATCAATCTTTTATGATATTCTTTTTATTACACTAGTTGGCAGGGGAATTGCCCCAAATTAATAAAAACCATATGCTGGGTTTTGATTAGAGATCGCTTTGGAATAATGATGGAGCAGGCTGGGGGATGGGCTAGGCGCTTCCCCCTTCAATCCTCTGCCTTTCAGGGTCCCGCCGGCTGTCATTCCTCACCCACTTGTGCCTTTGCGAACAAAACCAAGTAATGAAAGGTCTTGTAACTCTCCTGTATGTATGTTGGTCACAAGAAGTTGCTCTGTACTCTGAACTGTCTGTTGCACTGGGGACAGTTACTAACAACATTTCATGGCTGTAACTAGACAATGGCATGTATGATCCAACGGGTCCTCTGAGCATTCAATATGTGGTACTGGCAGAGACTCATTCCTTCAGTGTCTAGAGAAAATGGGAAATTTCTCCTGTGGGAAAAATAAACTTCGCTGTATGTCATACATATGTCTCCAAGCGTCTCCCTGCTTTTTGGCCCCAGCCTACCTAGAAACTGATTTTTAGCAATCGAAACCGCTTCTAGCAACATAAATAACTGAAAGTCAGCAAGACAGCCCATCTTTCAAAGTGCTTTCTTTCAGTCCCTACTTCAGATTCACTCCAGCAATAAAGGTCACCTAGGAAATGCATTAAAATTCTGATTCTGGGACTAAAGAGGTGGTTCATCTGTTAAAAGTCCATACGACTCTTGGGGAGGACCCAGGTTCTGATCCCAGTACTCTCATGGCAATCCACAAATGTTTGTAACTCCAGTTCCAGGAGAATTAACACCTTCCACTGGCCTTCACAAGCACCAGACTCATTCACGGCACACATACATCCAGGTCAAATACTCATTCACATGAAATAACAATAAAGAAATCTCTCTTTTTTAAATAATAATTCCTGAGCCTGTCTTCAACTATTCAGAGTCACTAAGACTGGGGTTGGGCCCAGGAATCTGCATTAACAACAAGTGATCCTATACAGGTAAGTTAGATATCACTCTTGGAAAAACAGAAACAAAACTATCAAGAACCTTCAAAGTGTCTTAGGATGACTAAAATCACTGTATTTGAAATAAAGTCTAAGCCCAAATCCAAGTTTCGTCAAGTACAAGCCACGTGATTCTGGGAAATTTATCCTCTGTAAGACTTGGTTTCCTGGGACTGGAGAGATGGCTCAGTGGTTAGGAGCACTGTCTGCTCTTCCAGAGGTCCTGAGTTCAGTTCCCAGCAACCACATGGTGGCTCACAACCACCTGTAATGAGATCTGGCGCCCTCTTCTGGCCTGTAGGCATACATGTAGACAGAATACTATATACAAAATAAATAAATAATTTTTTTTAATTAAACTTGGTTTCCTACTGTAGAGAATGACACTACCAACACCTACATCTTATGGATGTTAAAAGTATTAGAATTCTATATAAACCATGTTTAGGGCTGTGCCTGGTAATTACACACATCCCATATCTAAGTAAATATTCCTGAGTTTAAAAAATGCTTCAGAGAAGGAAGTTGTTACAGTTTATGTCTAAAAATCTCCCACAGGATTATTGTGTTTGAACACCTGTACCCAAGGTGGTGGTGCTATTTGGGCAAGTTACAGAACCTTCCAGATTCAAAGCCCAGCTGACAGAAATAGGTCGCTAGAGTCCAGCCACTGAAGGTTACGGCCATTTTGGTTCAGGCCTGCCTTTTCTGTTTCCTAGTCTACAGCCATAATGTGAGCAAGTCTCTACCACCCACTCCTGCTACCATGTGATAGACTTCACTGTGACAGACTGTGGCCCTGAAAGTGTGGACTCAAAGAAATCTTTCCTAAGTTGCTTCTAGACAGTACGTATCACTGTGATAAGAAAAGTGACTAGTACAAGAATTGTAAGTAAACAAATAATAGAAATAAACCAAGAAAAATTTTAGGACAGTCATAGGTCAAAATTTGAGGGAAATGAAAGTAAATAAATTAGAGAAAGCAAAAAGATGGTATAATATAAAACATTACAAGAAATAGGAGGAAACCTATAATTGTTCTCATTGGATTCTGGACAGTTGTGCTGTAATAGGTAGAAATATCCCTTAGCCATTATCCTTATTTGGAAGTCAAGTATGTCTTAAAGAGATTCAAATGGCACTAAATTGGAAAGGAGTGGTCCATGATGACATTTTGATATGTCAACTCAACTAGGTTACAGTCTTCACTCAATTGAACACTAAGTGCCACCGTGAAAGGCAGTGGCAAATGTAACTGAGGTCCCAATCACTGGCTTGAACTTAGCGTTTGCCTTGCTGGGCCTCGGAGATCAAGAGGATGGCCCTTACAGCAAGCTGAAGCTTTCCTGAGGTGGGAGGGGGGAGATTCAAGCCTGTGTCTGTGGGCTTCTAGGTTGCCCATAATTTTTCTTTCCTGTTGGCTTGACATATCTATAATATAGCACATAGCCGTCTGTATCTAGTAGTATCTTTATCATGTGTCTGTTCGTCTGTCTACATGCATATGCTTGTTTCTCTGCTTAGACCTAACACTGTCTTACCTGCTCTGTGAGAGAGAAACCACAATGAGTATACAAGGGAATTATGCGACTATTACTGGTCATCTCTGTCTCCTGCTCTTTTTGCGGCCAGTGTCATGGCACTATAGTGTCAAAGAGAAATGGCAAGAGACATAGCCCCAAAGAATCATAAGGACAACATTTAGATATTCTCTATTCACCTTCCAAGTGACTAATTTTATAAACATCTTTATACAGTAGTTTGGAATTCTTTGTCAAGTACTGAGGAAGTAACAATGGAGTCAGAATTTTTTTTTTTTTAATCATTCTACTATTAATCCAAAGAAACTTATGATTTTATTCTACCATAACCCTGGAAATATCTCTCCAAAAAATTTATGACTGGTGTTAGTGGTCTCACCATATGTAAAGAAACAAAAGTTAGAGGATGGCTGAGTTGTTCCCCCATGGTTCAGCAAGCTAACCTGGAAAGCAACAGGTCTGGGAACATGCATTCTACAACATTCACACCTAGTTTTCACCTGATTTGTGAAAGTAAGGCTTAGAAAAGGGGAACACATTTACACTTTACTTGAAGAGGAAAAGGGAAGTCCTCATGAACAGTAGCTTCGTAGACTTCCAAAGGATTAACATACAATTCCTGTTATGCTCCACTTCCCTTTCTAGATGCGTAGGGAACATTCACGATGGATTTACTAAGTCAATCCCATCCTGGTTTGCCTCTTCCTGCTCTCAGTTTCTCTACTGAACTATGTGCTTAGTGAATAGGTATGTATGTGTGTGCATGTAGAAAAATTATTTCCCAGTAGTACTGATTGCTCTGGTAAGATTCAAGAAAGAACATTGAGTGTAGCTGAAGTTTTCTCCAGTCCTGCCCAGCCCCATGGACCCAGCAACCGCTTATAAAATAATCACCCAGAAGCTTATATTAATTAAACTGCTCAGCCATTAGCTCAGACCTACCACTGACTAGCTCTTACACTTAAACTCAGCCCATTTCTGTTAATCTATATGTCTCCAAGTGTTCTGTGGCTTTATTTGTTCCCTTTACACGCTGCTCCCTGGACGGCAGGCTGGCAGTCTCCTGACTCAGCCTGCCTGTTCCCAGAATTCTCCTCTCTCTTTGTCCCACCTGTACTTCCTGCCTGGCTACTGGCCAATCAGCATTTTATTTGTCCATCAACCATCCACAGCAATTGAGACCTAAGGATCTAATGTTTTGTCTACTTCAGTGAGCCCAAGAATCCCCAACAAAACTTATCAAGTACTTAGTCCTTCCTCCACTCCTGCTAGCAGAGGCCACATGAGCTAAGGTGGTGGTAAGGATGGCTTCAAGTAAGTTCATCCAGAACAGGAAACAAGCGGACCATGCTCACCCTCCTCTGAGTTAAGAGAACCGGATGACTGCATACCTCTAATGCACTCCCAAAGTGACTCTTTCATAACCGCCCCAGGGACAATGCTGTGAGGGGCCATTTGACAAGGGCCACTCCTTACCAACAAGACATTTCTAGGGTTACAAAATGACCAGTGTGTCGGTGGTGAGTGACTGTAGAAAACAGAGAGGAACGGTGGGGGTACCAGAGGCTGGGGTAAGCAGGGACCAGGTGCAAAGAGGTTGAATGAATGAATTAACTTAGTTAGGGAGAAGCAAGAATCCTGGTGTGTAGCCATAAAGCAGGCTGAGGGCAGATTATTATGTACCACATATTTCAAAGAGCTAGAAGAAAGGATTTTTGAATGGTCTTACTGTAAATAAATAATAAATGTTTGAAAATAAATAATAAATGCTTGAAGATATTGAGGAAACCCTGATTTAAACATTATATAATAAATACAAGAAGTATGTCAACACTTCACACACTGCCCATTGGCATCACAATTTTTATTTTTTATGTGCAATTTAAAATTAAGTTAACACAAGTTAGATATAAAATCAAGAAAAGAAAACGAAATGTTAACTTCTGCAAACAACACAACCATTCTTCCTGTTTTTCTATTTTAACACCACAGAACTGAATTGGTCCTCACTGCCCAGGCCTCGCACCCCTGCAGCTCACGTCTGCACTTCGGATTTCCAGCCAAGTGCTTCTGTTCAAAGTGTGGCCCCAGACCACAGCAGCCACATCACCTGAGTTGGTTGGCCATGGAGACTCCTGGTTCACACCCCAAACCTCTCTTTGGTGCTGATGGAGATTTACAGCCATGGCAATGTGGGGTTACTCGCCAGAGAGGTCTTCCTCAGAAAGCCCTGGGAAGAGGCTCAGCCCCCCTACCTCCCATGCTCCCTGACCACAGCTGCAGCACCCCCTCCCCTGTCTGAGGTCTACAGACCAGGTCAAGGCCATCCTTCCCGTGCAGATGTGTCGGTTGTCTGTCTCAGCCAGCAACTTCCTCCAGAGGCTTCCCTCTCCCAACCAGCCAGAGCCCGAAGTCTGGGGACACCCATTAAAGCATTGCCCTGTGGCAATGGGTCCATTCATTTCCCAGGCCCCTCCCTCCAGCATCCTGCATAAACTCAGACAACTTAAGTCATCCTTATCGTCACACTAGCAAATGTGGCTGTATGAGGGCAGAAACACAGGAAAAGGCCAAGACAAAAAGGAAGAGCCCATAAACCAGCACACCACACCCTCCAGTCTCTGTGCGGCCAGATACGCCTTCCGCTTGCCTAGCAGGATGTAACATCTCTGGCTTTCCCCGCTCCTTTTTGTGTTCTTTTCTCCTTTTCTTTTCAAATAGACACATTTCAAATGTCAGTGGTTGACCGTGGGGCCGAGTCCAATGGGAGGAGGACCATCTAGCTCAAGGATTTGATCCTTGCAGTCAGCTACTTCACTGGAAGCTGGGGATCCAGCCCCATGCAGAGAATGGAGAATTCATGAGTAGCTCATGAGAGCATTTGTTGGGCTAACTCAGACTCTCTGTAGCTAACCTTCATTTACAGACCTGAACCAAAGTGGTTAAATGCTTGAAGAGAATTCCTTCTGCTTCTTCTCCCCACTTCCCTTATTCCCCGAGGGAATGAAAGAGAACAAGACAGAGGTTAACTGATGAGACAATATTAAGGGGTGGGGTGGGGGGGTCCCATTTAAAGCTGAGTCACTGACTATGGTCACTTTTTCATGCCTTCCTATGAAAAGCCCTGGAAAGACTCAGGCAAACTGGTCCCCGCCTTACCTTGACAGTCAAATGAACATCAGAGTCCACACACACTGCCCTGCCCCCAGAGAGGCCACGGCTACTCAGGTATCTTCCCAGAGGACCTGGAGTGTCCAGGGACATCCCATATTTTAGATGAGTAATTCAGACTTACTTGTTTAGTGCCTTACTCAATCTTGTCAACACAGCAACCAAGTAGGAATTATGTCTGCACACTGTGCAGGGCCGTAAATCCAAAGTGCCGTGATGTTCTCGGGCATTCCATATTTCAATGTAAGGAAGTTTATTCCTACAAGGATGTTAATAATAAACGTGAATGTACAAGAAGGGGAAAGTTTGCTTCTACCACAGGCTTCTCACAGACCCAGCCTTGAGCCAGAGAATTTGAGGCATTTCAGGTAGTATTCCCAGAGGGCATGGAGCTGCTCCACTGGTCTCCACTCACACCTGGTGGACTGGGAATGGGAAGTGCATGGCCCTCTGGGTTTAATGGAATCACGGGAATCATTTGAGCCTGCTGGTAAAGAAGGATGGTATGAGGACTATAGTTTAAGGTGTTCGTAAAAACAGATAAGAATGGGGCTGGGGAGGTGGTTCCGTTGATAATTACCTAGAATGGACAAATCCCGGGCTTCAGTCCCTTCCACCACTTAGCTACTGGTGCAGCACTTGGGAGAGGGAGATCAAGGTCACCCTTGGCTACACAAATGGCTGGAGAGAGGACTCCAGGATAACGGAGTCTGCCAACAAGCTTGATAACCTGAGTTTGATTCCCAGAATCCACACATTGTCCTCAGAACTCCTCATGCCCACAGTAGCAAAAACAAACACATGTTTTTAAATACCCCATCTCAAAAATAAATCAGTTCAAAATGGGGGGTGGGGGTGAGAAGGAGGCTGGGGAGACACTGGGTCTGAGAAAGTCAGATGCTTCCTGCATGGGACTGAGAGTCTAGGTAAGCTAGGTCAGAATTCGACTTGACAGTCTTTCTCAAATCTTGGCTGGAAATCGGGGCCTCTTCTGCCCTGGATTCAATTCCATTGATGTTCTGTGGTCACAGGTCCCTCCTTCCCTCCCCATACATAAACATTTATTAGTCACCAAGCTTATCATAATGTCCTGTCTCTTTAAAGTCTTGCCCCTGCCCCATACAAGCTGGTTGTCCCCTTCCTCTGTGTTTCCCAGCTCTTGTTAACTGAAAGCACATACCACTGCCACAGGAGGCAGTCTAGGGCCAGGGGAAAGAGCAAGGCCTGGGAGCAGAGCCACTACATCTGGTTTCAAACCTGGCTGCCCGCTTCCAAGCTGTACGCACTTGGACAAGCTTTCTAGCTCATAGCACCTGTGGAATGAGATCTATGCTACCACCGACAACAGCGACCACAAGAAAGAAGTTTCTATGGCTCACTTCAACTTTCCAAAACAATTGTCACATTGCTATTGAAAGTAGATTGACCACCGGTGCCACATTGTTGGGAAATTTCCATTTCTGTAACACACAAAATTCCCATAATTGTAAATATATATCCAGGAAGATAGAAATGACTGTTTCATTTTCCCCCATTCCCAAACCCGGTGGTTCACAAGCCTTAAGTTTCTGATGTCAAAAAGGGAGGGACAGAAGGAGGGAGAGAAGGAGGTAGGGAGGGAGCCCTGCCTAACCTGGTGTTTTCCAGCTTTATTTGATCATGAGGTCATTCTCTCTCTTGTAAAGCCTTTCACCGTTCCAGTGAATTGTTTGAGGTTCTAAGGAACACACACAAACATCTGTATGTTTTCCCTCTATTTAGTTTTAAAAGCCAGAGTGGAACATATTGATTTTTCTCTTAAGGAGTGTGAGCACACTCACATGTGTGCCTACAGGCCACACAGCTCGGTAATGTACCAGATCACATGTCCACATACCAACTGCTCAGTTAGATTTGAAGAGCTGACTCCTTTACGCAAGGATATAAAATGCACAACTTACATTTAGTTGTACACACGTTAATTAATGTTCCTTCATGCCCCATTTAATCTGTGCATAGGCTGTTTTGGAGGCTAAATATTTAATGAAAGGTTTCTGTGTTGACCATAGGTATACCTGGTACAGATGTCTGCTTAGCCCGGGATGTCAAGCCTTGCTGCTCTTACCTGGCTTTTCTCTCTCCCAGGTTGTGTGAGCTCCACAGGCCTCCATTTCCTCAGTGTGAAAGAAAAGCATTGGACCAGATCACCTTGAAAAGCATCAACACTTACATTTCAAAAACCTTTCCCCAGCCAGCCTCACTAACCATGAATGCCTCTTTATGATCTAAATATTTGACTTGTAAAATGTGAACAGATTTCATTTACTAAAAGCCTCTAATCAAAACCAAAACCTTTTACTTAAACAATTAGAAAACAATTAGCCAGGGGAATAAAAACAATTTTAATTTGCTAAATGGGCTTCCTCCCTCCTAATAGATATGGACAAGACCCTAACTAATGCTTCTGACCACATGGAAACCACCCAGCCATCACTGGGTCTGTGGATGGAGGTGCGGGTTGGCTCGATTTCCTATTAGGAAAAGTGAAAGGTGTTCACATTAACCTCAGGCTACCACGCTGATTCATGTTTAAACATGTGCCTAATGTTAGCAGTGTTACTGCTTTTTGTGCATTGATCTGGCCTGAGGCTGAGGCACAGATGCACCTCACACCAGCCCAGCATCCTACATACCTTTGTCCTCATACTTTGTACAATGGCTGGGGCCTAATGAGCCTCTCCTGAGACGTGATCTCCCTGAGGGTACTTTTGAGCCCAGTTGAGATGAACAACCAGAGTCCCTTTTAATTAATGAAATGTGAGTGCAGTGAGCCCAAGTTCTAGTAGAAAACTACTCAGGAAAAAAAAGTCTTTATTTTGCACGACACTCAGAGGGATCTATAAATAAGGAAACCTGGCGTTTTCAACATTACCCAATAGCAACATGGACTACATTTAATAGACTGCCTTTATTTGGGAGAAAGTAAAGTTTTTAGTTTAGAGCACAAAGGGAGTGTGCGGTGGAACAATCCTTTTCTGCACTATGACTGTGTATCACTCTCATTGGTTAATAAAAAGCTGACAGGCTGGTAGCTGGGAAGGAGGTTAGGTGGGAAAGCCAAACTCAGAACGTTGGAAAGAAGGAGGGTGGAGTCAGGAGAGATGCTAGTCAGCTGACAAGCAAGCAGGACATGTAGAAATGAGTTAACAAGCCACAAGCCATGTGAAAATACATAGATTAATAGAAATGAGTTAACTGACATGTAGGAGTTAGCTAGTAACCAGCCTGAGCTATCAGCTGATCATTTATAATTCATATTCAGCCTCTGAGTTGGTTATATGGCACCGGGTAGTCAGGACAGAAAACATCAGTTTGCAATGTTCTCATAAACTGACCTTTTTAAAAGTTTCTTTTCTTAGCCTCTGATTTCCACATATTTAATTATTTGGCAGATTATTTTGTCCCTCCAAATTGTAGTTTTCTATTTATAAACCAAAACAAAGATTTGAGCCATCTCAATTTTGGAAATTCTTTGTGTTTGCTTTCCTTTATCCTCTCAAAATGCACTTACTTTAATCCTAAGCAAGTGCTTTACCTCTCTGAGGCCCAGCTAGTTTGCTTCTTTATGAAATGAAAAGGATGGATTCAAATGCTTGTAACTAAGTGAATTCCCATGTAAATACTAGGTTCTGAGGGCTTGGGTTAGTCTACTCATAGTAGACCATGTAGTGCCATAGGAAATAGTTTGAACAACAGAGTTATTACAGTTCTGAGGGTTAGAAATCCAAGGTCAAGGTTTTTTACCAGATTGGTTTCTTCTGAGTACTCTCTCCTGGGCTTGAAATGGCTACCTTCTCATAGTCACCACAATATCATTCTTTAATCTGTGCTCTTTGTGCCCTAAACCTTCTTATTAGAACACCAGTTATACTGGATTCCAGTACATTCACCCAGTCCTCATTTTCCCTTGATGATTTCCAGAAAGTTCTGTCTCTGAACAGTCACAGGGTTGAAGCACTGACAGGTAGGACTTCGACATATGAGCTTGGAGGCATCTACATGCATTTAACATTTCTTTTGTTTTTCTGTCCTTTTCAACTTGTATTTTCCTCCCCTCTTCCCTTCCCCCAACTCCATGTCAGTCTAAGTGGGGTGAAGAGGGTCAACAGGGCCCAGACCAGCTGGATCTAAATGCAATTCTGTGTCTGACTCTAAAGCTATACAGGCATGAAATGTCAACCAAGACAATAATCCGTATATTACAGAATTCTTGGGAGAATCCCCCTGCTTCATTCAGATGAAGTTGTTCAGTAGAGAGTCAGACTCAGTAAACATTGGCTCTTGGCATTCTATTTGTCTGGACACAACCATGGGGCTGGCCATGAGGGGCCAACTTGCAGAAGAGATTTGTGACACATTCTGGTTGAAGGAGCCTGAGGTGGAACAAAAAGAACACTCTGAGATAGGAAGATAGCCAAACACTAGTGCTAGAATGCATCTCTCAGTCAGCAGTATGGAAACCCGTGGAGAGAGATGGCTTGTAAGGACAGAGTGGCATTAGGTGGCCTTCTGGGTGATAATAAACCATCATTGAGGGTGGAAAGTAGAAATCTTCCTGTTGCTTCTCCACAAGGCCCAGAATCAAATCTTTGTAGTGATCCCCACAGGAAGTCTAAAAAATTTGGATGCTCATAAAGATGACCATGAAGGACAATAAGAGCTGGGATCCTGGGCACAAACATCAGCCACCTCGGGGACTCTAGACCCAGATATAGTGCTGGGGAACTGTTCAAGAGCAGTGAATACCATCATGTAGATGAAAGTGATAAGTTCACAGGCCATAAGGAAGGACAAGGGAGTTGCCTCTTGGAGTCTCTGACTAGAAAGAAGGCATTTTTACGCCACAAAGATGCCCTCTATCACAGCTGGGCAGTGATGCACACCTTTAATCCCAGCACTGGGGAGGCAGAGAAAGGTGGATCTCTGAGTTCCAAGCCAGCCTGGGCTACAAAGTGAATTTCAGAAAAAGCTCCAAAGCCTCACAGAGAAACATTGTCTTAAAAAAAAAAAAAAAGAATAGAAAAAACTAAAGAAAAAGCAGAAAAATTAGAAGAAGGAGGAGCAAGAAAAGGAGGAGGGGGAAAAGAAGTCCCCCATCATTCAGGACAGAATTGGCTAATGAAATTTGGATAGTGAAAGGCTGTGAAAATGGGCATGTTGGAGAGTCAGGTAGTACTCTGTTGTAGAGTATTATTTTAAGGTGTGTTACTTTTGTTTACATGGCATTTATTTAACTCTGTGAAGCTGTGTTACTGTGTCTGTCTAAAACACCTGATGGCCTAATAAAGAGTTGAACAGCCAATAACAAGGCAGGAGAAAGGATAGGTGGGGCTGGCAGGAAGAGAGAATATATAGAAGGAGAAGTCTGGGAGGAGAAGGAAAAGAAGAAGGAGCCAGAGAAGGAGGAGGACTCCAGGGGCCAGCCACCCAGCTACACAGCAAGCCACAGAGTAAGAAGTAGAATAAGGTATACAGATATAGGGAAAAGGTAAAATCCCAGAGGAAAAAGGTAGATGGGCTAATTTAAGAAAAGCTGGCTAGAAACAAGCCAAGCTAAGGCCAGGCATTTATAATTAAGAATAAACTGCCATGTGTCATTTATTTAGGAGCTGGATGGCAGAGGGCCCATAAAAACAAGTAACACTACTCAAACTTAGGTAGCATTTAGAAGTAACAATCTGGCTGCTCCCAGGCCTAGATGCCCATTTGCACACATTATCCAGACTAGAAACACACCAGTTGTCTTTTCTAAACAGAATAGCAGGGTTCCTGTGGAAAACAGGACTTTGACATTAGAGCCCACTCAGCTTTCTCCACCCCTTAACTAAGCATGACCAGTGTTAGAGTGTGGGTATTAGAAGGTCCCTCAAACTCACGTGTTAAAGTCTTGGTTCACAGCACTATTAAGTGTTAACATGAAGATGTTAACATCATCAATAGATTAATCTTTTGATGAAAACCATATGCTTATAAGTAACATTATACAGGTTGAGCAGGTTGTATTTATGTATTTGAGAATTATATATATATGTCCTATATGTATATATTCTATATGTATGTAATAACAATTGAAAAAGAGGTCATGGATTTGAATGGGAGCAAGGAGTCTATAGGGAAGGTTTGGAAGGAGGAAAAGGAATGGGTAAATGATCTAATTATAATCTCAAAATAATTTAAATCTATATTTTGGAGCTGAATGGGCTGTTAGGAAGTAGGGTCTGGATGAAGGAAGTAGGTTGTTAGGAGCACTGGGGATGCATCTTTGAAGAGCCTATCTTTCCCTGCCTCCTTCCTGTTGCTCTCTCTCACTGCTTCCTGATCTCCATCTGATAAACAGCCTTGCTCTAACACAGTCTTCTACCGTAATGTTCTGTGTTGTCACAGGCCAACAGCAACGGAGCCAAATGGCCACAGATTGAATCCTCTGAAACCCATAAGCCACAATAAACTTTGTCACAGTGATGAAAACTAATACCACAGAAATGGACAACCAGCATGGTGCCACACAGAGGGAATCAGTCCTTACATCTACGCTAGAGCTGAAGAGATGTGATTACTCCCGTGGGCAGCCAAGACTTAAGATGGAAGGGCTAATTAGGCTGAGCATCTCTGGCACTGCTTGTCAATCTATGAAGTCAAGCGAAGAAGCCAGGCTAAGAATGTTATATGAAGCTTTCTTCATACTAAAGGGGAGACATGAGGCATCTCGCTCCCTAAATAGCCTCACCTGGGGTAACACACTATAACACTTGGACACAAGAGTATAAGCATGTCAAGAGTAGCAGTGAGCAGATTTAGGGTTTAAGAAATGATAGGGGATAGACCAATAGGCTGCAAAAACGCCCCTGCCTTATCTGAACATCTCAAGGCACAGCCCCAACTCAGTTTCTGCCAGCTGTTGTAAGAAGGCAGGTCTGGGTACCAGCCAAGCTTCTGAATTATGATTCTTTTTGAAATGCGAGGTCTGACTGCTATTCATAAACACTGACATGGGGCCAGGGATTCAGCGTAGTGGGAGGGCACTCACCTAGCATGTACAAAGCCTTCTGTTCAGTCTCCAGCATCTTAACAAATAGCTAATGAAATGGAATTCCACATTTAAACATAGTGTGAACTTCACAGAGCTCACCCAAGGGCCACCAATTGTGCTCTGTTTCTAGTAACCAAGTAAAGGCCTAGGAAAGAATGTATCTCAAAGACAGTAGACACCCCTAAACCAGACCTCTGCTCCTTCAGTAAAGGGCAGAGGAAATGGGAGGTCCCTGGACAATAAGAAGGAGTCCAGGAGGGCTACAGACAGGAAGGAAGGTCTTAGAGGACCCTAAATCCCAGTAGATCTGAGAGACAGCTTGATAGCCCCAGAGTCAGGGGCTTTTATTCCCACATATGTGGAGATAAAGGTTTCTAATTGCTTGCCAGAACCAGCCTGCTTCCCCAAGCTCACACTCTCCATTGTCCTTAGCATTCAGACTTTAAGGCGGAGCAACCCAGAAGCTGAGTCACCAGTCTGGGAGGACATCCTCGTCCTTCCTTCCTTCCCTCTGGTCCCCTCCCCTCACTAATTGTTTCCAGGGCTAGCACTGGGGGCAGAGTTGTCCAAAGGCCTGCTCTGTTCTCCACCCTGCCCTGGAGCCCCTCTTGAGCTGGAACTAGCTCTTCACAGCCCTTCTAAAAGGGCCTTTCATCCACTCGCTACTCCCACCACCCAAACCTCCGAAGGACAGAGACTTCAAAGCGCTAGGATTTTCAGTACATGGCAGGCCTCTCGCCAGTGGGGGCAGAAAGGAAGTTCAGGCCCACCATCACTGGGGTTCCTCGGTTCCTGCTCCTGCCTGTGAAGTTGTCATCTGCTCAGAGTAACACTCAAGGCTGCTGTGAGACTTCCCTTTTTGGATCCGTCTATCCTGGCTTCTGCTAGAGAAACAAACCCTTCAAAGGAGAGCTCCCCCACAGCTCCGACACACCCTCCTGCTCTGTGGAGGGTCCCCTTTGAGCAGTACAAGCAGCAAGGCTGACTTGAGCTTCCTGTGGGTCCTGAGACCCAAGTCAGTCTCTGGCCCAGCTCCTGGATTTTTCCATCTTCTTGCCCCTCCTGATTAGAGCTCTGTTTCCCAGAGCATACATACCTAAGGAGGGTCTCTTCCACACACCAGGTGCCAAAAGTGACATATCCTCCTGCTGATGACTGAAATGAGGTCATGACAGCTCCAAGGTAGGGTTGAGGGAAAGATTTTTTTATTGTAGATATGAGGGAAAGCACAGTCAGAAGCATCTGGAAGAGTCCAGAGCAGGGGGAGAAAGCAATACAGTAAACATGCCCAGGAAGTAGTACAGTAAGCATGAACCAGGCTGTGAAGGGGGTGAGGGTAAGAGAGGATGAGAGGAGAGAGAGCGAGCAAAGGAGACTGAGTATGGACCAAAAGAACCAAGAGAACGCATGGCTGAAACGGCCAGGTTATATAGTAATGAGAAGCTGGGGAAAGGGAAGGCCGTGAACAGGAGAAGTTTAGGGTAGAGGGCGGGACGAGAAGAGCTGAGAGCAGCCACCGGTACTGAGAGAGCCTGAAGGCTAGCATGCACTTTGGTATGGTAATAGTCACCACAGTTAGACAGTTAGCCATTTCTCTGGGCTTCTTTTGGACCTGGCACAAAGGTCATGTTAAAGCCACCAACCTGATCTTGTTTTGTTTTGTTTTATTCGGTCTGTTCTGTACATTGAAATTGAGATGCATTTTCAGCTTATACATATAAATAAAGATGTCTCTTTTTAAAGCATCTCTAGGGTGCTCCTGAAGTCACATCAGAGCTACATACTAAAGATCAGCCAAGGTTTCTGCCCTTCATCACCTTCTTACTATCTTAAGTGAGAGATTGGGCAGAATCCCTGGACAGAAGCATGTCCTTCACCTGGCCAGACCAAGCACAAATGAAAAGCACTGTGGCACTTCAAACATGGACGTGTAAGCTGTCGGCTGAATGGCTGCAAATCGGCTGGATCTTTGAGCAATGGGTTTCTGATCCATTTGGAACCATTATTTGCAACATTAGCTACCTGAGACCTGAAGGTGATCAGTCAGGCGGAGTAATGACCATCTGTTTCATGAGCCAACCAAAGAAAGGAAGAGGAACTCTTACCTTGTTTGTTATTCTTGGGTTTTGTTTGTTTGTTTTACTGTTTTTTGACATTTTTTTTCTGCCCTAAATCTGTTACAGTTTCTGCTTGGGGAGACTGGGCGAACTTGAACAAGATGGTGTAGCTCTGCCTTGACTCTCAGCTAACTTCCTAAGGCTTCATTCTTGATCTCACCTCTTCCACGGCTACCCTCCATGCCTAGCACACTGAGCAAGGTCACGTGGCAGACACCTTTGCATACATCCTGTCATCTCTCTAACCTCAAGTGCATACGCTTCGCCGTCTATCATGCTGAGTTTCAGACGTAAGGGAATTGACATGGATGGCCTGGTTCCAGCCTAAACCCTTCTGCTTATTATTAGTTGTAACATACGCCTATTTCTTTACCACATAGGCAAGTTACTTACTTAAACTCTAAAATGGAGAGAGTAAAGCTGGTGGTTAGGGAGGGTTGTAAGTTTTCAAGGTCCTGTTGGATGGGACCTTGAGGTGACAGTAGACACCTGTCTAGCAGGCCTGGTCTATCTTGCCCACATCCCCCTTCTTGTCTTTGCTGAGAGAAGACACCATCTGATTGCAGGGCTGGCGATGACTTCCCGGATGAGAGCAACATTCAGCAGCAGCCCCCTCCCCTCCCCTTTGTTACCCAATGCTAGTGAACACTGAAGTTACTTGGGGAGCCTGAGGAAATGCCAGTGCCCAGATCCTAAACCTCCCTGTAGGAGATCAGAATCTGGCGATAGACATGGGTATTTTAATTTTTTTCTCTTTATTTTTTTATTTTATGTGTATGGGTGCGTGTCTGTGCACCACACACATGCCTGGTGGCCACAGAAACCAGAAGAGGGCATCAGATCCTCTGTGACTGGAGTTACAGTCAGCTGTGAGCTGCCATGTGATTGCTGGGAATTGAACCCAAGTCCAAGGGGAAGATTAGCCAATGCTCCTAAGGGATGAGCCATCTCTCCAAGACAATATGGGTATTTTTTTTTCTTTTTGGTTTTTCGAGACAGGGTTTCTCTGTGTAGCTTTGCACCTATCCTAGAATTCACTCTGTAGCCTAGGCTGGCCTTGAACTCACAGAGATCCGTCTGCCTCTGGATATCTTTAAAATAGCTCCTCCATTCACTTGAATGGGCAGCAGCCTTACCTCTGGGTACAGTGATAAAGAGATCAGTCTTCAGATTCAGGCTCATGACTGTACAATAATGAGCAGGTGTTTCTTGCCCCTGTTTACTTATCTGGCGACCAGTCAGGAGAACTGTGTTTTCCAACTTTTTCATGTCATGACACACAGAGAAGATGAAAATACTTGTAGAGTATCCAAGGGGAAACAGATGAGGAAACATGACCTTCTCAGGTGTTTCATGCATCTCAAGAATAGAACCAATCTATCCATGCACACTTACATTGCTTGTTGAGTTTTGGCAAAAAGAGCAAGTTGGGAAATTTGTGTCAAATCAGCCTCCAATTGCAAAGCAGAGTTAACAGAGACCTTAGGAAACAATATGCTTCCATTTTCTCATTGCGCAGAAGAAACTGAGGCTAGGTAGGCAGAGTACCTCACTCAGAGCGTACCAGATTGGTATGAGCCATTGCCTTCAGTCATAATCAAATGCAAGGTCAAGAGGCTGCCAACCTTCCTTTTGATCACAGGCAGCCGTGAGAGAGAACACTCCCATCCCTGTCAGGGAACTTGCTTCCACCCCCCGTGGATGACACACTGATTCATTGGCGCCACACTCTTGCAGCCCAGGAGGCTGGCCAAAAGACAGCTGTCTTGGAGCACGGGCGCCTGTGGGGAGTGACAGCAAGCAAGTTTCTTTCTTCCTTCTCAATCTGGAAAGCTGCGGTGGATGAGTGTGTGCAGAACTGAAGCCAGGACAGGGGGGCAGAGGTATCGTCAGAGCACCATTCAAGACAGACAAGCCAACAGCTTGTTGAAGTCATCGGTCTAGCCAGAGGAACGTTCTCCCACTTCCGGTTTATTTCAGACGTGGAATGGCCGGGGTTTGGGGGAGCTGTTTGGGTCCTGATACTTAAGCTGCTTCTGCATCGCCGATTTATAACAGCCCCTTGGTGCTGGAAAAGCGGGTTGCCTCTTTGTATGCAACTCAGACTCCCTCCTTACCCTTCCCCAATTCTGTTTCCCCAGTGCCGCGTGGAGAGGCAAAAAAAAAAAAAAAAAAAAAAAAACAGAATATAAAATATGAAATCTGCTGGTGACAAAGAGAGGCCAGGAAGCCACTGGTTACATGGGTTTGAAAGTGGAAGCCAGGTGCATTCTCTCCAGCATGGCTGCAGACTGTCTTTGAAACAGATGTCGCCTGCCTTTCCCCTACCCCCTCTGCACCATTCTCTTTGCATAGAGGAGGCGCAGAGTTCCAGAATGGGAGACAATAGGCATTAATATCCATTGGAATGACAGCTGCTTATGACTAGCTTTGCTCAGGACACGTGTCCCCCAAGCAAAATGATTAGCGCTCCTGCAGAATACAGTATTTGTGAATAATCAGAAGCGAATGGCAGATCGTCTGGACTAATGGAAAGCAGGGTTCACATCAACCTTTCTGGAAGTTCCCACCATGAATAAATATTAAAGTTAGTTCATGGCAGTAGCCTCCTTCCCACTCACATGGTGGATTTGTTTAGGGTATCCTGGGAAAACTTACCTGCCTTGCCAGAGTGTTATGAGGATTAATTAATGTTTGTAAAGTGCTCGGAATTCCACCGAAGAAATGTACCTTGTCGATGCAAATTATTATCATTATATAGTGCCTTTCATCCCAGAATCTCAAAGTGCCTCCCCAACAATTAATTAAGCCTCACTACACCCCTGTGAGAGAGCTCAGCATCATTCTGCCCTCACTAATACAGGCAGGGTGTCTGCACCTGAGTCACAGAGTCTACTGTTCAAGTCACTCTCCAGGAGGGAGTGAGAGTCCATTAGCAACCATCCCTAAGTGCTTCATAATGTACAGTCACTAACAGCGCAAGGCAAAGCACTATAGGCCGATACCTATGGCCATAAGGACTTGTTTCATTTTGTTTAATCTTTAATTGTCTGGGCTGCTTATTTTATTTTTCTCCCTCCCCTGTAAAGCAGTAAGGTGCTTGTTGGAAGAGAGCCCAGTTGGTAGCCATAACCAGTTATATTGTACCAACGACACCTTCTAATCCCATTCTTTAGCGTCTGAAACTCCAGGCATACATTTCATCCTTCTCTCTCTATTCACACCCCTCTAAAGGAGTTCACTTACCTTTACCAAAAATGTTTAATGGCTCCATGAACAGAGTGAACATTTGGATGTGGGTTTGCAACCTGGGACCAGCATGTCTGTCTCGCATGTGAGCAGTTCAAGTATGTATAGTAATTCTCTTTTCAAGGCAAGTGCAGTGTTGAATTCAGAAACACAAATCTCTTGTATTGACTCCTCTGAAAGGAGTCTGGAAATCAAGTGAGCATGTGTAGCATTCCAGGGTGCCCTTTGTGCTGGAGACAAATCTGCTGCATGGTCTTTACCAAATGCATTTTGAAACAGAACTTTTTGGCGTCATTTCTGGATAGGAGATTCCTGGGTAGAAATCTTCTTGGGAAGCCAACTAGCTAGTCATGAGAACTTGGGAGGAAAGTCACGATTTCCAACTCTAATTCTACCTCAGTGGTGGAGTCACTGCATGATATCAGAATCATCTCCTTCACCTTCTTCTTGTCCAGATCTTGGAGCTGGAAGGCCTGTGTTTCCAGTAGAGTTGACGATTTCCCATTCATGTTACCTGGAGAAATCACTAGTCTCATGAGGTCCTCACCTAGAAAGTGGGAACAAGGGCAGCAGCCCTGTGTACTTCCAATGTTGCTGTGAAAATGGAATGCAATAATTTTCATGTAGGGACACTTTGTAAAGCATGAAAGCTATACAGGTGTAAGTGGCTCATAATAGCGTGAGGCACATCAACCATAAGAACCCTGCAGTTACAGAAAAACGAACTTGCTCATAGTTGTAACTCACACTGAAGCAGCCTCCTCATAAAGTGTGCTTATGATGGACACTGAACAGCACTGATAAGGAAAATTAAAGCTGAAAATCTGAGTTGCTGGTTGTGGTTTTGTTGGTCTAGCTTCCCCCACCCCACCCTATCTAGTCTCCTAATTCCATTAGGAATTCTCCCCTCACTTTTGTGAGATGTCTTTCTGTACACTGTGAATATGCGTTGCTATGATTGGTTAATAAAGAAGCTGCTCTGGCCTATGGGGAGTCAGGTTATAGCCAGGCAGGAAATCAAAGAAAGAGACAGGAAGAAGAAAGGCAGAGGCCGAAGAGACACCAGCCTGTTGCCCAGGGAGCAACATACCAACAGACTGGTAAAGCCATAGAACACCTGGCACAACATAGATTAATAGAAATGGGTTAATTTAAGATATAAGAGCTAGCTAGCAAGAGGCCAGCCATAGGCCATACAGTTTGTAAATTATATTAAGCCTCTGAGTGGTTAATTTATAAGTGGCTGTGGGACTGTGGGGCCAGGCGGGACCAGAGAAAACTGTCAACTACACCTCACACCCTGTAATTTGGTTGGGCTTTCATACATGGAGTCTCACCTACTCCTTCAAACAGAGTGAGTAGGTGACCCAGGTTAGCCAATCAGATTGTTTTACCCTTTGGTCTAAGGGCTGGGTTATTAACCCAAGCATGGCAATTTACGTTCCTTTCAATGATTTATGTACAAATGTGAGTAGAAAGAAATCCCATGTTCAAGAAATTGCTAAGCAGGGAAGATGTGAATGGTTTGCCACTTGAATAAAACCTGTTTGGGAATCCTTTTATGGATTATTTTAAGATGTGTTATGTTCATTTATGCTGAGGAATATTTGTTTAATGATGCAAAGATGTGTTGCATTCTTTTATGTTGTATTTATTTAACTCTGTGAAGCTGTGTTACTTTGCCTGTCTAAAACACCTGATTGGTCTAATAAAGAGCTTAACAGCCAATAGGTAGGCAGGAGACAGGATAGGTGAAGCTGGCAAGCAGAGAGAATAAATACAAGGAGAAATCTGGGAAGAGAAGATTGGGGAGTGAAAGGAGAAGGAGAGGACTATGGAAGTCAGCCACCTCTCTACACAGCAAGCCACAGAGTAAAAAGCAAAGAAAGGTATATAGATGCAAAAGGTAGACAGGATAATTTAAGTTAAAAAATAAGCCAAGCTAAGGTTGGGCATTTGCTGTGGGATGTTGTGTATGTCAAATGTGTTGCTCTGATTGGTTAATAAATAAAACACTGATTGGCCAGTAGACAGGCAGGAAGTATAGGCAGGACAAGCAGAGAAGAGAATTGGGGGAAGTTGGAAGGCTAAGGAGGAGAGACACTGCCAGCTGCCTCCATGACAAGAAAGAGATAAGGTACTGGGAAGCCACAAGCCACGTGGCAAAGTATAGGTTAATAGAAATTGGTTAATTTAAGGTAAAAAGAAGTAGATAACAAGAAGCCTGCCATACAGTTTATAAGTAATATAAGTGTCTGAGTGATTATTTTCTAAGTGGGCTGTGGGACTGTGAGGGCTTGGCTGGAGATGGAGAGAAAAACTCCAGCTGCAGGCATTCATAAGTAAAAATAAGCCTCAAAGTGTGTGATTATTTGGGAGCTTGGTAGTGGTCCCCCCCCCCCAAAGAGAAAAAAGTAAAAAAAAAAAAAAAAGAAACAAAACAAAAACACCAACTACAGAATGCCACCAAGCAAAGATAAGCCAAGGTAGGAGACAGTAATTTATAACACACATGCACTGTGGGACACTAGCTCAATGCTTTCACATTATTTATGTTCCTGGATTAAGCAGTCTTCTGATTCTATGAATCAATGAACTCCCCTCTGCTTAAGGTGATTTCAGTTGAATATCTATTCCTCCCAATAGTAAAAGGCTTAACTAATACTGTCACAAATCAGTAAACAACAGATAAGACTTACCAGTTTGGTTTTGGGAAAAGTGAGCCACAGAACCCCAACCTCTGACTGGAGGAAGCAACTTTTCTGAATGGTTTCACAGTTCCTATGAAGTACAAAGAAAAAGAGATTTGAAATCACCCTGGTTTTCAAAGGCCATAATATAGTCAACTTCCTCACATGCTGCATTTTTTTTTTTTTTTATTAAAAGTTTGGGATTGGTGGGATAGGTTGGTAAATGCCTTTAATCCCAGCACTGGGGAAGTAGAGGCAGGCAGATCTCTGTGAGTTTGAGGGTGACCTGATCTACATAACGAGTTCCAGTCCAACCAAGGCTTCACGGTGAGACCCTGTCAGAAACAAAAACAAAACAAAAAAACCTATGAGATACATTCTTCCAGCCTGCTTCTTACACTTAATCCCTGTTGTCAGCAACTAACCCTTTAGTGATAGGAGTACACTCATTGGGTTTCCCCTCTTCTGCTCCCACCCCATCAGAAGCCTATTGCTCTACCTCTTGTATCAGGATGCTGAGAAGGATTCAGTGTTGTTCCATCGCCAGAGTGGAAACTCTTTAAATACAGGGTCAGTAGTCCCCTACCAGGTTATGTCAGCTGGCAGCTGTAGCTAAAAACTCCTAAGAAAAATACCTGTAACGGAGAAGGGTTTTCCTTGTGGGGGAAGGGAGATCCACAGTTTCAGATGCGCCCATGCATTGTCTGCTGGAGATGGTGAGTGCCTTTAGGCATGGGACAGAGCAAAGGCAGTATGGCAGAAGGGCAAGGTGGAAGAAAGCTGCTCACCTTCTGGAAGCCAGAGAGCAGAGAGAGAGAAACTGTTTGGGTGTAAGAGGGCACCCTCAAAGACAGCCTCAGTGACTCATTTTCTTAACTAGCTCTACCTCAGAAACCCCTATTTAGCCATGGATTAACTCACCAGTAACATTAACACTCCTGCAACCCAGCCACCTCTCAGTGTCACCACCAGCTGAAGACGAAGCTTCAAAAGATGAGCCTTAGGGGACATCTTGTATCCAATGGAAACCTGGTCCACTGCGGGAGTCATGCATTTGTTAAATTGTCATTGGTAGTGACATGTTACTCACTACATTTAAGGGAAAGCTAAGCCACAAAAGAATCTCAATCTCTCTCTCTCTCTCTCTCTCTCTCTCTCTCTCTCTCTCTCTCTCTCTCTCTGTGTGTGTGTGTGTGTGTGTGTGTGTGTGTGTGTGTGTGTGTGTGTGTTGTGTGTCTTTGACAATAATTGCTTCCGGCTTGCTATCTTGTAAGCATTTGCTTTTCCTTACCATGCTCCCATGGGTGGCTTCCGGTCTATATCTTGGGGCATCCACTGTTCTTTCTCACACAGTTGCCTTCCCCACCAGCCCTCATTTAATCTGTGCTCCCATCCCTTTTGCCTGCTTGAGAAACGTAGTTTGATGTGATGAGTGTCAAATGGATGAAAGGTTTCTCCTGGTAAGGCGAGTTTATGTGTCCTTGGGGGTCTCCCTCAAGGTTCCTTCTGACCTACATGCACTTTATTCATAGAGCTTTGAAATTTGTTCAGCTTGCTAACATGTTGGAGAATATTTACAGAGCAGAGATGAGTCAAATGGGGAACATGAACAGATGGAGAAAAGCCAGTTGTTGCGCTTCAAGTACATTTCCCACGTTGGAATGTGTCAATGCCTGGCGGTACACACTGCCTGCAAGTCACCCACATAGTATAAAACTGATTTCATTGACTAACAAGCGCCTTTGTTTTGCCATTACATAATCATAAATGTGCCCCAAAGAGGAACCATTAGAATGCCAGCCAGGGCAAGCAGCCAGCCAGACATGAGTTCTAGTCCTATTATGGAACAGGACCTGCCATGTTCCTACAAATCCCCGGTGGCCTTTCAGAACTGGGACAGGACCATGCTGTGACACCAGTCTTGTCTGATGGTTTGTCTTCCATCTAATTGTCTGGTGAGCCAGATTCCCAAGAATGTTGGGAGGGATATGTGAGAGATAATTGACATTGATGCCCTGAGGTGTCCAGACCTATCCCAACCCCTATTCCATGTCTATTCCAGCAAAACTACTGCTCTAAGAACATAGCTCAGCACAGCTTGAGAAGGCCCTGAAGAGGAACCCTCATTCCATTTCCCCCCAAGCCCTTGCTGTTAATCTCCACAAGCTAAAAGAGCAAGTTGTCAGCGATCCACTTAGCAGGCTCTAAACACCTCAGCCACATCCACCCTGAGGAAGGAAATTGCTTTCAGGGGTAGATGCATCTCAAGAAAGTTGGCTACAAAAATGGATTTCTATAAAAGAGAATTCCATTTTCTCTTGGCTTCCATTACAAAATTGGAAAATTTGTCACACTGGGGGAAAGAATCCTCACAGGAGATGAAAAAAAAATGAACATTTGGGATGAAAGGAAATTAAGAAAAAGGTATCGAATTGGCATACTCTCCTTGGAATATGCTGGAGACAGCTGGGAGCCTCTGACTTGAACTCTGAACCTCAGATCGTCTCTAGTGTTGAAAAGAAATGTTGGAGCTCGTGGACCTTCTCAGTGCCTTCCATTATCCCCCTCATCTGTTGTAGGCTTTCCTCATGATTGAAGTCCCACTTCTGTGTTCTTGCACCTCACAAAGCTAGCTGTTGATCACCCATATTGGTTGAGTGTGGCTTTAGGCTGAAGCATGACATCTCACTCACTCACTTATTTTTTTTTTTTTCTGAGACAGGGTTTCTCTGTGTAGACCTGGCTGTTCTGGAACTCACTCTGTAGCCCAGGCTGGCTTTGAACTCGCAAAGATCCACCTGCCTCTGCCTCCCAAGTGTTGGGATTAAAGATGCACACCGCCACCACCTGGCTACTCACTCTCTTATTTATACCCCACTTCATTTCTGTGATAACGTGATGTGGCTTACAGACAAAAATGGGACATTTGTGTTTGGGACTTAATTCTACTTGTTTCATTTTTCCTTGTATTTCAGGCCTAAGTCTAATTATTTGCCCTAAATAAGTCAATTTTGACATTTCAATATCACGAGCCCTAACACTAAATAATGAATACCAATTGATTTTTGGTGGAAGAGTCTGAGAGGTTCACTAGCCTACCTCCCACCCAACTCAGCTCCTACCATTCCCATTCCTGGAAATAGCCATGTCTACATTGGCTCTGAAACGAGTTCCTGAGAGGCTGTATAGAGCTTTCTTCATGAACTGGCCTGAGAGATATCCTCAACTGGGAACAAATTTATTGAGTTTTTCAGTAGGTGGAGTAGGTGGGTCTCTAGGAAGACTCACCCATTACCTGGGTCATTCCCTGCTGATAACAACAAAAGACAAGTTGATTTCCCTGAGACCAGCAGCATTTCCAGCCTCACTCTCAGCTTGTCTCTGAACCCCGACTTTACACCATTTCCCCACATTCAGATGAATGTCACTCACTCTGAATCAGTGGAATTTTCTGGACCCTGTTCACAGAATCCCCCTGCCTTCAAACTTCCTTTTTTGTCAACCATCCCTACTTATTTCTGCTTTTTAAGTGAATTAGGTCATAGGTATCCTTCTCTTGGGTTCCTAAGAGTTGACTATCATCGTCCTTTGAGAAGAAGGAAAATGTGGTCCAGGACACTTGGCCAGTAGCTTAGTTTAGCTGACAGTGGAGCCTGAGACCTCTGATCTCTCCCCCAATGCCATGCAGGTGAGGTGAGATCAAGAGCACCTCCTGCTGCTGATCTTCCTCACAGGCCACACATAATGCAAAACTGGAGTGTTGTGCATTTGCTAGCTGGAGATGACTGACTCCTAAATCTCAGAGGCTCTTGTCACTGAGGTCTGTTTTGCTCAAAGACTGCATCAACATGGCTCACCTGCAGCCAGGCCCTGACATGTGCCACTCTGTGGAGATGGCACAGAGCAATAACCAGGCTCCACGATGGCCCTCCAAGTATCCACTGACAGTTGTCATGTGCTACTTCCATTCACATCCCAATAACCTCTCACATAGCCACTTCTGGTGTCAAAGGTGTAGACATTAACACTACTCCTCGGAGAAGGACATGAGTCCAGCAAAGGGCAGGTGGAGCACATACAGCAATGATACAATCCATCTCCACTGGTAACATTCTAGCTTTGGAAAGGCTCCCGCTGAGGATTTAATTTGTTTACATCAAGTACATAAGCTATTGGGTTTCTCTGACTAGATTGTTGAAACATTGGCTCACTTCCATTTCTTCTTCTTCTTCTTCTTCTTCTTCTTCTTCTTCTTCTTCTTCTTCTTCCTTCTTCCTTCTTCTTCCCCTTCTTCTTTTTCCTTTTCTTCTTCTCCTTCCTCTTCATGCCATACCATTCACCCTCGGCCTCCCCACCCCTGCATTATCTAGCACCCAAGGCCTCATCACCAGGTTTTCCTATTTGTGCTACCTGCCTGCCCTCCATAGGCTTCCTCTTATGCTCAAAGGAAGAAGGTGATAGTATTGCCACATTTCATGTCTTCTGTTGGGTAAGCATCGAATCCTCTTGGCAGAAGGGAAAAAGAAAAGGAGAGACAGATGGTCTGGACTTCAGATACTTCACTTCTGTTTTTCTCTCTTTCTTTCTCTCTCACATACACACTCTCCCTCTCTCATACTCCCTCTGTGTCTCTTTCTCTCTCACACACATACACACACTCTCTCTCTCTCTCTCTCTCTCTCTCTCTCTCTCTCTCTCTCTCACACACACACACACACACACACACACACACACACACTCTATCTCATACACTCTCTCGCTCACATACACACACACATTCTCATTCCCTCCCTCCCTCTGACTCTCACTCAGTGTGTGTTTGTGCTTTGACCTCAGTGGGTAAGGGAGTTAGTTTCCCTACTTGTTCACTTGAGCATCCTCTGCAGGGTACCATTCACATCCACTGAGCTGACTGACTCATCCCACCTCCCCTATTTCTCCTGCACATTTTTCCTCCAATTCCTAAGGTACTACTACTTCTGTGTAACTCTTGGCACCATCCTTCTTCCAAGAGAAGCCTGGTTCAGATAAGCATTCTGAGGTGCTTTCCCCAGAATTGCACTCTTCCTTAGCACTGACTTGTTATTTCAGATCACTGCACCCCAAACCCTAAGGCCCCTGATGCCACAGATTTCAGAGGAGAAGACTGGAGTTGTCATCATACAATGACACCCCTAGATCATCCACAATAAATCTTACATGTTCCAGAACTTTCTCCTGTGTACTAACTGCCTTCCTATAGTCACATAAAGAACTCCAGTCTGGACTCTTCTCAAACCACCCAGTCTTAAAAGCCCTTTGACCTTATGACTCACAGAGCACTCTAGCAACAATGGATGTTGCCATTGGCCCATTGGCCCAGCTCAAGAACCTACTTTAGCTCAGTTATGCACTTGTCTTGGTTTCCACCCCAAAAAAAGTTGTGACCCTTTGATGCTCATGATGCTCACATGCCTATCTTTGTGGCTAATCCTGCATCTTTGGGATAAAAGATGCTAGCCTACAAATTTCCAGGCTCTTCCTTCCAAAAGATGGATAAAGCCAACCACTTTGGATGATGAAAGACATGCCCTAAGAGAAGCCTATTGACACAGGCTCTTTGGAGAACTATGGAGTGAAAATGCCAACCCGTGCCAAGTCTCCAATTTTATAGTTTGAGAAACAGAAACCCAGAGAGTTAAGCAAAGTTTGTTGCTTGCCTTTCCATGGTTGTGACAAAATACCTGAGCAGGTCCTCTGAGAATGGAAGATTTATTAGGGTTCATTTTCCCAAGATTTAGTCCACAATTGCTTGGCCTCACCACTTTGGGCTTGTGGAGATAGTGACCCCCATGGTGGGAGCAAAGGGCAGAGGGAACACTCAGGAACGAAAGAAAAATAGGAGAAATTGCCAGGGTCCCACATCCCCACAGGCACTTCAATTTATGTCCTCTAGTCCCTACCTGCTAAAGGTCCTACCACCTTCCGGTAGCAGGCTGGCCACTAAGCCTTTAACATGTGACTCTTTGGAAGCCATTTCAAATCTAAACAAAAAACAGGTTGCTGGTAAATGAATGATAATCTTTCTGATAGCCCCTTTATAGCTAAGCACAGAAAAATAAAATAAAAACTTAAAAAATTGAGGAAATAGCAACCCATAAGAAAATATCTGAAGGCATTCTAATTTTAAGTGTTACATGATAAACAATGGCAACTTTCCCCACTATTATATGAGTTTATTTAGCTTAGCTCCTATGGGAACTAGTGGAAATAACACTCAGTGGCTCTCTCCATGACCAAGCACATCCTATCTGCTTGATTTTTGGATGAGATCTTCCAAAAGACATGCTACCACTCAAGAGGCTAACCTTGCTGATCCACACATCATATCTGGGCTAACTGACACAGGCTTCCTGATGGGTCTAGAGGTGTTTATGCTTATAGATATACTATTTGTGCCCCAAACTGCACCTTAGGAACATATGGGAGCTTATTGTCATGTGACATCGTAATATGGTGCTGATAATTTATTTCTTTTTCTATCTTCTTTAATTCAACATTCTGGCGATAGATACCAATTTGATCAGCTGATGACAATTTGTGGTTATGTTACAAGACTTCTTTTAGATCCTATTACCAAGTTCTTTTATAGGTGTGTACGTAGATAGACATGTAGAAAAAAATGTGGGCAGAGCCAGAGCTGGAGTCTGAACATTGCCCTGTGGTGAGAGTACAGAACTTGGTGTCAGAAGTTTAGAGTTTAATTTCCTGCTCAGCCACCAACTCCCTGTGTGATAAACAAACTGACGTCCCTGTACCTGTAGGCAGAAAGACTGTCTAAACCACTCCAGAGCAGGAGGGATCTGTTTATTTTGCAATTAACAAAAGGTAAAGGGTCTTGTCTGAAGCATTTAGTTAGGATTCCAGACTTGACACTCATTTCACTGACTGTACGTGCCTTTAAACAAACCCGCCACCACTGCCTTTTAAGGACATCCTAAGACATTTCAGTTCTGCTCTAACAAACACAGTCATGCTGCTGCAAAGGAGGCCGAGTACAGCTTCCCACTTGCTTGCCTGAAAGCTATCCTTGTTCAGGGTTGGTTGAGTGATATGCTCAGAGTGAGCGAGGACAGTCAACTTTAGCTACCCCCCACCTCCCAGCAAACTTTCAATTTTTAGCAGACTTTACCAGAAAGTCACTGTTAAAATGATTCTATGAAAGATTCTGTGATGAAAAAAAATCCCCAAAAGCTGGAATGACTTAGGGAAGGACATGGGACAGGTTTTCATTTCACACACCTCACTGTGGGTAATGTATTTAAAAAGAAAGTGACTATTGAATTTCCCTGACCTGAACAAAGTTGCCTTGTTAACAGAAATAACAGTAACAATAGCAATATAAATAATGCCATAGAACAATGCAAGAATCTTTCACAACTTTGCACAGTTTAAGCTGAACAGTGGCTTTAGAAACAATTCCGAGAAAATATACTTTTGTTCATGTCGATCTAAACTTAGAGAGCAGGTCAAGTGTAGACTCCACATCCACTTTAAAATTATAGGCTTCCAATTCAAACATACTTTGATTTACATGAATGTCATCTCCTATATTAAGTCCTGAGTATGAGTACATTTATTCGAGAATCAAGGTGGCCTGTAATGGAGACAGGACCTCAGTCATTGCCATGGACTGGGTAAGAATTTGTCCTGCAACTGGAAAGCTGGCTGGCTGGCTGATGTCTCCTCATGGCATGGGTGTGTCTGCCCGTCTTCAGGAAGGCATGGTTATAGAAGGTTGGGTGCAGCAATCCTAACTCTGAGACAATTTGCCTGGCCGTGGATTTTCAGGCAATTAAGGAAATGAACTTGAAAATTAACTGGCAGGGATGTTCGCTGGGCTCTCAGCGGGGTCCATTGCCTCGCGCCTTCTTGAAGATGATGTATCATTGCTTCCTCAATGGGATCGGCATGGTCCAGTTCTCCCTTCCCGGTGGAGTCAACAAGGGTTCCCAAGAGGAGAGATGGAAGGTTTGGGTCATCTATTTCTAATCAAATGTATAATTTGGAAAAATGATTCTGAGATGAAGAGGCCATAACAGGGGTTGAGGGGAGCAGGGTAATGTGAAAAAAAAGAGATAACAACTGTTCTGGGAAAGATGGCTTAAGAAACGATAGATCAGGAGGTCAGAAGAATTTTCCAGAAGGCAGAAATACTTGGGTCCCCAAGGACAAGAAATAGAAAAAAAAGAAATACCTCACTAATTCTTTTCTTTCTTGAAACAGTCCAAAGGGTTTGTTGGGCTACAGTTACAAGAAGGTAGTCTGAGCTATATGGGGAAAGAACATTTTCAGCCCTCCCCTTCTAGTATTAATACAGTTTCTAAAAATTCCAAGAAAAGATAGTTTCTAGTGTCATGAGATGGTAGACCACTGTAATTTTGAGTTTGTTTGATATGGCTGGCATTTGGAAAAAAAATAATAAGTTACTTTGTTATGTTAACTCGTAGGTTTTTTTAGTGATTCACATTAGGTTGCTGGATTTATTATAAGGCCTAGTATGTAAATCTAACTCCCATTAATTTTAAAAATGTTTATCCAGTGTCAGTCATGGTGCCTGAACCTGAGTTCAACAGCTGGATTCTCTAGTGGGCAATACTATTTATTTAATGACAGTAAATCAAACAAAAAATGATACTGTATTTGACTCTTGCTATAAAAATTTAATAGAATCAGGGGGAAAAATCTTAATATCACAAAGACTATATAATCCACGGCAACCCATGAGAAGGGACACATCTTCTATGTGACCTCATGTGTGTTTAATGTGTGTATGAAATACACATCCAAGTTTCTACATATGTGTATATGTGGAAGTAAGCTCACAAATCAATACCCTTCTCCTGATCAATTGTGGTGTTTAAATGTGGATTGTGTTCCTCTAAACTGACTTTATAATCTTCTGATGGGTCTTGGTTTAAACCTTGACAAACAGGACTACCTCAGAAATCCTTATCGTAAAGATAGAGGTTCCCTGCTTGCTTTACAGCCCTGTTGAGTAGAAGGGCTAAGCCAGGTTTCCTGCCTTCTGGGTGACAAGTCTCTGGCACATTCTCTTGTGTTACTTTCTTCTTAGAACTCACTATCTCCAGCTGGACTAATCCAGCTTTCTGTCTTGATTCTCATCTGTCCTTCAGCTAGGAAATAAAGTCCCTGACAACATCTTCTCTAAGCTTCTCCCACATGTTTCTCCACCCCTGCAGAGTTTGGCATATAGTACATGCTCAATAAACGTATATCTTTAATAAGTGAAAGCTCTAAACTGGACCCTGTTTCCACTGAGTGTAGATTCAATTAAGGAGTGTGTGGAGCCATTGCTGAAGAATAAGGACATGTCTTTTAGAGTGAGGAGACAGAATTCTAAAAAGGGATTTGACGCAAGTTACCTCAAAGCCACAAGCAGACACTTTTGGGCCCTGGGTACCCCAGGATATATCTACTCACAGTATTAACCTAAATATAATATGATTAGGCTGGGGCACCCTAGAATACTCCTTTCTCCTAAATGCCACTTGCCCTATTTTCTGGGTGCTGGGGCTGCATGTAGCAGAAGCTGCATTATTTCTGCCAAGATATTCCATCAGTAACAGCAAAAGGAAAACATACTTCCAGTTCTGCTGATAAGACAAAATTGCACTTAAGTCTTCTAAATTATGATGAAATGAAATGGAAGATCAAATAGGTTCTGTGTTTTCAACCTGAACCCTTGCCAGAGTCTAGCAGAGAGACACAAAATCAAGTCAATTTGTAAGTAAGCAGGGACCTCGTTTAAGAGGGTTTTTTGTTTGGTCAAATGTGAGTTAGAAAATTTTTAGAAGCTCTTGAGAATTTATGTGACACCAAAAAAAGCGGGGGGACTACAAAAAGGTTAGAGAGAATTTCTCATTTCAAGTTCTAGGGGAAGCTCAGAATTCTGCAAAATAACCAGTTTCCAAAAGCTCACTGGCAACTTACTCCACCACCGGGACTGCTGTGCCCACTTGAGAACGCCTCAGCCTTATCTGACATGAGGTTTTCTTCTGTAACTAAAGCACGCATAAGGTGTCCCCTGGCCATCCTGAGCCTTCAGCAAAAGAAGAGTCCAAGTATGTGGAGCTGCCTGACAGCTGAGACTGAGTAAGAGGGGCATTTTCTCCTGGTTGTGAAAAGCAGCCCTGGTGGAAGCGGGTAGGGCTGGGGAGCGGTGTCCTTTCTGACTCCCATGGAGCAAATCATGGGCAGAGGAGGCCCAAGCCGTGCAGGTTTTATCTGGGTCCTCTAGACAAGAGTTTCCTAAACTTTCTGTCTCTTTTAAAGTCGGGGAGAAGACATTTGGATTAAAGACACAAAAACATTAACTAAAGTGATGGAATTTATTGGACTCGAGAAGCAAGTCCTCATTTAATATCATCACCCCAACATAAATGTTGCCCCTGCATTCCACTCACAATGCAAAACATCAGGGAACAGAACTCCCATGAGGGTTTGTTCCTGTTTTATGTACCCCGGGGCTGGGGGCGGGGTGGGGGTGGGGCTCATGAAACATTAAAGCCCAAGCTAGGAGCATTAATGAAGTTAACCTGGCGGAGCCAGGGAGCTTTG
The DNA here is from genome assembly GCF_903995425.1 of Onychomys torridus. NCBI lineage: Eukaryota > Metazoa > Chordata > Mammalia > Rodentia > Cricetidae > Onychomys > Onychomys torridus. The sequence continues at coordinate 47,473,819 of NC_050465.1, forward strand.
CCCAGAGAGCACCTGAAAGCGCTTTGATTATGGCATCGGCTTCAAAAGAACCCATTCCTGGTGTCTGAGCTCTGCTGCACTGGGAAATAGAATTACACCTTTAACTTCAGGCTAATTCCACTGCCTTGCTGAGGGCTGAAAGCCTTCTAGAGAGAAGTAAGGGAGGGGTGATGTGGTGATGCTCCTTCCCACCCCACCCCTACACATCACAACCCAAATGGACAGAAGGCACTCAGAACAAGTTCTAAGAATGTAAGGTCTTAGCAATGCTTTCCAGTTCAGAAAGAGATGAGTCCTGCCTCCGGCTAACAGTGAACTGATTTGGGTTGTACAGATTTGCTTTAAACACCACACACACCATACACTACTACACACACACAACATACACACCCATCATACACGCACCATACACACACACCTACACACACACACACACACACACCTACACACACACACACACACACACACACACACGCCACTACACACATCATACACAGACCACATACACACTCACATGCACACACTTCCTTTAGTTTTTAGTACTATTACCTCATCTCCCATCTCCTTTGCTTTTGTGATGCTTCCGTTAATTTTCTCCTTTTTTCCTTCCCTCTGTGGCTGATTTCTCTCCTTAACAATTCCTTTCATTTCCTTTTGCACCCTTAAGATTTTAGCTTCCTTTTCCTTGAGGTTTTCTTTTTTGGTCACAGCTGCCCCCTAATGGTTTCCAAGCCCATTACGGCTGCATGCTACAGGAGAGGAAGAGAGGGAGAGAGGGCTGGACAGAGAAAGCTGAAGAAAAACATCAACAATGCCTCTGCTCTGCTCTCCACTTGGAATATACTCTCAATACCTAAGGAATGTTCCAGTAACTTACAGCAATGGACAAAATGCGGGGGGGGGGGGGGGGAAGTGGGGGGAAGGGTGATGTTTTCATTAATTATCTTTTTGTGCTATTCGAATGCATTTAAAAATATATGTGTCGGTGTATTCTCTTCTGCAAATTTAGAAATGAAATAGAATCGTAGTATAGTATAGATACTGAAGAAGAGGTTGCCTCTGCCTGGGCTTTCCCGATTCTTGCAGAAAGCCAGCCTGTTCCAAGCCCCTCCCTGTCAGTGCGCTCATCCGACACTAAGGGTTGATTGGCAGTTCAGTAAACTGTGTAGGAGTAAATATGAAGGAGGAGAGTGAGAACTAATGACTATGGTGGGTGTGAATTAACCCACCCTGGAGTACCCTCGATAGCGAAAGGTCAACCCCCTGTCTCCTGCCTTTCCATCATGACTTTCATGCTCAAATTAGCAGCTCTTGCCACCATAATGTAACAAAAACCTGACATGCAGATGCCTAATTAAGGCACCAGAAGTCACAGGTTACAAATTTGAAAACAGCAATACCAAACAACAACAACACCAGAAAACTCCCTTATAGTTCTTTAAGGGGTTGACAGAGTGTGTCTGCACATCAAAGGAAGAAAGGCAACATGCTCTCAGGGATGAAGAAATCAAACTCCCAAGAAAATTAGCCTGAGAATTTAATAAGAGTGTGAGAACTTTCGGCCCTAAACAAGGTTCCTGAAATATATATACATATATAAATTTGAGTATATATATATATATATATATATATATATATATAATAACCCTAACATCCTCAATCAAATACACACTGTAAATTCACAAGGACATTCAACTTTTTAATGCTTGTGATAATATATTAATTTCAGCCTATGGAATTGTTTTAAGTTCACAAGTGAGAATAGGATTAGGAAAGAACTGTGGACCAACTCTCAAACTAGGTAAGAGTAAAAATCACTTAAACCAACCCCCCATTCAGTGGGTGACTAACAGACATCACAAGGACACCAAGGCCCAAGATCTTCTCAGCCCCAGGATTCAGCTGCCCTCCCTGCTCCCTGCAGGGTCTTCATGGGCTGGAGCTCCAGTCAGGAAGTCACAGAGTACTAGGAAAACCCTGATTTCCCATGAATATTCTGAAATGCTCATTTAAGAAAGCTGAGCAAGGGCACATATTAGACAATACGAGCCGTGCCTTTCTCTGGTAAACAGACCCCTCCCTGCATTTTCAAACCATGCCTTGGCAGCCAGAGCTCCCAGGGACAGGATGCTGAGATTCCCCAGTGGCAAACAAGTGTGGGAGAGTCAAGAGTTGTAAAGATGTGGAGTTTGCTGGGTTTCCATGCCAAATGTCCAGCTCCTGATCAAAAGCTGCTCTGTCCAACACGGTAGGTGGTAAACACAAATCAAATGTAGATTTAGTAGGATGAAATACAGCCTACAGTCCAGTCCCTTGGTCATCCTAGCCACAATTATATACAGGAAAGCAGAATAGTGTATGACAAAACTTTTCCTGGGGAGAGGCAACACACAGGTCTACTCACCCCAGACAGGGACCCCACAATAGATAGGGATGCAAAGTAAGGATACCACCAAAGTCCATCTTGGTGAACCAATGAGTTTTATTGGGGTTACTTACAGGAATGTGGGTGAGGGATTACTTACAGGAGCAGAAATGACCCAAAGACAGCTGTACCACCAAAGCCCATGCCAGCATGGGTGACAGCTCACAAAACTGGGAACCTGGAGCTCAGCACACAGCCTGCAGGCTGCTCAACAGGTTGGACAGTGTCCTTTCCAAGTGACTCTGGTCTAAAACTTTCCCAGGAACATGGTCTGATCTCAGAGTCTTCTTTGCAGCTCAGCTTCCTACTGCCTTAGGAGGACTCTCTCAGTACTTTTATTTACTCCAGCAGGGAGGGGCCTAGTGAATCTGCTCAGTTTCAGGAGCTTCCTGGAGTTATTTTGAGTTGTTTCCCTCCCATTTAAAGAACTTCCCTGCCAGGATGTTTTGATCTTAGAGGGAACTGTTACACAACACTAGATAAAAAGCACAGGTTCTCCATCATGGTGGGTAGATGCTTTGGAAAATGCTCCTTTAAAGGAAAGGGTTGGCCAGGGAGTGGTGACACACACCTGTAATCCCAGCACTCGGGAGGCAGAAGCAGGTGGATCTCTGTGAGTTCGAGGCCAGCCTGGTCTACAGAGTGAGTTCCAGGACAGCCTCCAAAGCTACAGAGAAACCGTCTTGAAAAACCAAAAACAAATTAAAAAAAAAAAAAAAAAGTGTTGGTGGGCTGGGTCTTTTTGATATTCCAAAGCTCCAAATTTATATATATTATCATAGCAGAGGGACCGACCCTTGCCTCTTGAGGAAGCCAAGGAGAGAGAAGGAAGCAGAAAGGCTTCTGGAGCCTCTCCTGCCAAAGGATGCTTGAATACATTTTGCATTTTGTTGCTGTTTTCTTATTCTTGTTTTTATTTACAAGGTTCCTTCCTATCAGATTTAGGTCTGTGACTGAGGAAGACAGACCAAGACACACACACACACACACACACACACACACACACACACACACACACACAATTTGGAATGGAGAATATTTCAAGATTTCATGAAAATCTGCAAGGATTCTGGAAGCCCACCAAATGCAGTATCAAAAAGAAACAAATAGGTGGTGTTCAGGTCTGTTGAGGAAAAAAAATGATTGTTTTCAAAGTAAGTGTGTTGAGTGTGTGTGTGTGTGTGTGTGTGTGTGTGTGTGTGTGTGTGCAGGGGTGGGGGTGGGGGGGACACCTATTGATCAGAACCGGACTTAATGTCAAACAAGAGAGAGAATACAAAATGAGCATCTATTACATTTTAACCCAAGGTTCACTTCTGAGACAGCTATAGCTAAACATTAACTGGGACAGAGCAGTAAATTACAGATTAAGATGCAATCATGCCTCCTATCTCTCCCTTTCAGGGTGAGAGCTTGTCGATGTGAGGCCTCCGATAAGGGAGCACCATGTGACAGGTGGTGTCTATTGTGGAATCATGAAACTTCTGGAGCCTTCAGATCCTGTGTTCCCAGGAGGCAGAACCCCGTGTCTGTCTGGTTTCCATGTCCCCTGCATAGTCACGCATCTATGAGCAGTTAATACAACTTGATGAACACAAACTGAAAACCATACAGGAAGAGGCTGCGAGCGGCAACCAATGGTCGTGTGGGGAAAAGGCTGAAGCCAGCTCCACCAGCCGCACTAACTGGTCCTTTGAGCATGTTGCTGCAACTCTTCCCTGCTACCCCAGGTCACCTTTTAAGTGGTTTCCAAGTAGCCTAGGCCCACTGCTTCTCAAAGTCACAAGGTAAGGCCAGGACCCATACCATTCTGGCACTTTAGTGGGTATGTTCTTGGTGAGGATCTCCAGAAATCTGAAACATCAGACCCCATCTAAAAGGCATTCAAAGAGGAAGTATGAAGGGACTAATTTTTCAAATATCCTTCAATAGAAGATATATTGAAGGCTGTTCAGTCAATGTCATACATCAGAATTATTGCTCAATTAGCCCATAGGTCTTTGCAACAGAATCACCTAAAATGGGGGGGGGGGGGAACACAAGAACAAAAGAACAAAAAACAAAACAAAACAAAAAATGCCCAGAAATCATTCCAGACCTAGGAAATCCCAGCTGCAGGAGGCTGGTGCCCAGGGACCTGAATTTTGAACAACACCTGCCTTCTGTGATTCTAATGCCCCTGGAGTTTGGAGTTTGGGACTGTAAAACTGGGGATACCTTAACTTTCCACAGGGTGTAGCTGGGGACAACTTTCTTTTAGCATCATCTAGAAATTTTCTTTATGTTCCCCCAACCCAGTCCTCTCCATCAAAGGAATGCAGGATATGATTATCTATTGTTATTCCACAATTAAAGAAAATGATATGAACATCAGGAATCCCAGCTTCACTATTAGCTGTCTGGGGCCAGTTCTATGTTTCTGTTCACAAAACAATTGTTTCAGAAAACTATCCAGGTCTGTCTTTTCATGAGCAAGAATCAAGGATGTGGACGCACACAGAGAAGTGTGGAACCTGGTTCTTCAACCACCTTACCTCTGGTTAAAACCAGACCCATGGCTGCAGACACCTCCAATTCCATTCCATATAAAAAACAATGTAGACAGGCCCGAGCCAGCCACAGGCTGGAAACTTTCCCTAAAGCAGACCCCTTTGCCATGTGCCACACGTAGGACTCTGGGTTCTGCTCTGGAATCCTTGGAAGTCCTAGGTGAAAGCAACTCTAAGCTTTCCAGAGGCCAACGAGAGACAGCCTGATTCTGAATTTTTCTTGCTCTGCTGAAGCCCTTTGAGAAGGCAGGAGCTCGCCACCACGTGTGGAGGCCTTTGGTGGCACGGGCATTATTTATTGAGTGCTGCCCCCTTGAGGATTGAAAAAGACCTGGCCACTTGTAGTCCCCAGGGTTGGGAACCAAGGCTCTCCCCTAGGCCATCTGCAAAAATGAGGCCTTCACTCCAGTGGACCGCAGTGAAGTCTTGCCTGCTGAGGCACGGAGGCTCCCAGGAAGCTAGTTAGCGCCCCCTTTAGGACATATCTGAAAAAAAAAAAACGAAGATCCATAATGCTGGAAACAGGATCCAGGAGCAGAGCACAGAACCTTTAACTTCTCCCAGAACCCAGCGGAAGAACTCTGGAAGTAGCCAGATGGGAGTCCTCAAGCCTGAGGCCCCAAGGCTAGCAGTCCAAGGCTGTCATCCTTACGGTTTCCCAATGGTCTTTGGTTTTCTTTCTCTCTCCTATCTTGTTCATGCCCTTTACCCAAACCTTATTTGTAGTGTTCTCAGAAACCGGCTGTATGGAGGTCTAGTCCGAGCTGGAATCATTTGGTATGCCTGGAGAGCCGTGGGGGCGGTGACACTTAGTAACTCTTTCCTTGCAGACACCGTGAGTGCAGTTATTTACCCTTTAGAACAGTATTTGGGCAGTTCTTTACCCTTTAGAGCAGTATTTGGGCAGCAACACAAACTGGGATCTGTCCTTGAAGTCCAAAAATCTAGACTTCTCCCTTCCTTCACCAAGTATTTGGGGCTTTACAACTGGACTTTAAACCAGGAAACGTAAACCTGGAGCTTTTAGTGATACGGATTTTCTCTTGAGCCTAGAAAAACAAACAGGGAATGAAGGGAATTAAAAGCAGTGTGTGTGTGTGTGTGTGTGTGTGTGTGTGTGTGTGTGTGTGTGTGTGTGCTGCTTTCTGGCAGAACTCAAGAGGCTTCTGACATCTACCCTTTGCAGTCAGGCATCAAAGATGAACCATGTGGTAACCGGCCTGTGGCCTTCCCCTGTAAAATCCCCTCTATGGCATCATTCAACCAGTTGCAAATCACTTCTGATTCAATTTTGTTTGGGTTTATCTCCATGTAAACAACAGTTAAGTGAGAGTTACAGATTTTTCAAACACTGAATGTGATCAACAAAGCTAATGGCTAGTCCAGATAAGGTCAGAAACCACCCAGAAGAATCCTCAAGTCCACGCTGGGGAGCAAATGGTATCATCAGAAGTGTATGTTCCTTGTCACCCAAACTTTCTGTTTCTTAATCTACAGGCTGCTAGGAACTGGATCACAATGTTTGTCAGGCATGTTCTGTTGAATCTTGATCGTAAAGCAATGATGCCTGGTGAACATGACGGATCACCAAGCCACCCTCAGAAACAAAGACGCAAGTGTTCTCCCCAACTGTTGGCTTATAAGCACCTTTAGACAGTTTTCATGCCTCCACTTAAAAATAGTTCACATAATGCTATTTTCTTTCTGTCAACACTGTGACCACATTTCCTTGGGGAAACATGAGCAGAAGTAGTTACAGTTGCATTCCAAGAGGCCTTCATGTACCTGTGCTATGTGCAGAAGCTTGAAGGTGTTTTGGGTGGCCGGGGAACAACTTAATTGCCTGGAGAAATGCTTCATTGAATAAAATCGTTCTTCGTCTTAAGATAACTACAAGTTAAGGGTACAGGGGTAAGCAAATCCTTACCCAGATAGCAGGGGAGTCTGTTTGGGACACAACAAAGGATCTGAGTAGTAAACACAAGGAGTATTTGGGGTTTGCATTAGCTAGGGCTGAGGGTGTGTGTCGCCTCCACGCACTGCTGCCTCTGGGAGCACATAGCTGAGCCGCCGACTGTCTCCCTACCCCAAACCCAGTCCGCCACCCAAACTCCTCCGGCAACGCCATTGCAGGTGGCATTGTGTTGGATTCTGCGTGTGTGGCATCCGAGTCTGGGAATTTAGGGGGAACAAGCATTTCCCGAGCTCCGCGCGGAGTTTCCCTCCGGGCAGGGGCAGCGCGCCCTGAAGGGAGGGCGCTCCTTCCTCTGGGTGTGACACGCCCGCAGCCCCGCACCAAGGTGCGCAGGGCCGGAGGGAGGTGCGGGGCTGGCCGAGGGGCGGCGGGGTGCGAGGCACCTTAACTTTGATCGTGCGGCCGCGGGCTTGTGAGCCACCAGCGCCCCGCCCGAGCTGGGTGCCGCGGCCCCGGGCTCTGCGCCGCGCGTCTCCGCCGCTGCCTCTTTAATCAGGAACACAGAAGGGGCGGGCCCTGAGCCGGCGCGTAATCGGATCGCTCTGCCGCGGCTCTGACATCCACATGCTGCTCGGCCTGAAAAGGCGAGGGGGGAGCCGGAGGGGAGGCAGAGGAGGCGAGCGAGGCATCAGCCCGCAGCCCGCCCCCGGCACATCCTCAGCAGCGCAGACACTCGGCCGGCCGCTGGGCGAGGTGGAGGTGAGGGCGGGCGCCAGCGAACTCGGAGAGCCGCTCGTACACTCGCGGGCGATCCCAGCCACCGCCGCCGCCGCCGCCGCCGCCGCACCCGCAGCAGCACCAGCAGCACCGGCAGCCGCCGCTTCCTGCCTCGCGCTCCCCTCGAGAGACTGGCCAAGCGGGTGTAGCCGCCGGGGGAGGCTCCCGCTTAAGGGAACCCGGCGAGGACGAGAGCCCGGAGGCTGGCTGCCTCCCACTCCGCCTGTCCAGCGGTCGGTGCCTCTGCCCGCGTGTGTGTCCCGGGTGCCGGGGGGAACCTGTGTCAGTTTGCGCCTCTGAGATCACACAGCTGCCTAGGGGCTGTGTAATGCCCAGGGCAAGTCTTGGCTTTGATTTTTATTATTATTACTATTATTTTACGCTTGGCTTTCGGGAACCCCTCGTGATGTTGTAGGATAAAGGAAATGACACTTTGAGGAACTGGAGAGAACATACACGCGTTTGGGTTTGAAGAGAAAAACCGGTCCCCCGCTTATCCCAGCTTGCTCCCTTCTTTGCTGATTCCAGAAGCTATCTCCTAGTGAGGTGGGGATTCCAGCAAGAATTAAAGGTGAAGACAGACGGGCCACCAGGACCCAGGAGGGAAACGCTGGCCATTAGAGACCTTTACAGAAGACACTACAAGGAAGAAAATTAGAGAGAGGAAAAACACAAAGACATAATTATACGAGATTCCACAAGCCTAGCCCTGGAGAAAGCCTCTCTTTCAAAAATGGATATGTTCCCTCTTACCTGGGTTTTCTTAGCTCTGTACTTTTCAGGACACAAAGTGAGAAGCCAACCAGGTAAGCCCCCTCAAAGTTTTCCTATTATTTTTACATGCCCCCCCCCCTTTAAAGGCTACTTACTGCTAACGCAGAGAGGCCACGCAAAACCGCTCAGGAGGAAGCTCCCTCAATATTCAATAATTTAAAGGGAGAACTCAGCCGACCCTCTTTACACCACCAGGGCTGCTAAACCCAACTTTTCTCTCTTGCTAGGAGTGTGTGTGTGTGTGTGTGTGTGTGTGTGTGTGTGTGTGTGTGTTTTGTAACAGAATTTGGCGGTGTTCAGATGTCACATATGGACTGAATCAAAGGTTTAAAAATACTACAAAGCCTTTGCATTACAGTTTTGGGGATTTTTTTTTTTTCCTGTCTTGAAGCAGAACACATCTCCCTTGAGTTTCTTCAACCTAGCCAGTGAAATATAAATCATTTACATTCCCTCTACTTAGCTACATTGAGCAATGTTAGCTGAAGGGCTTGGGGGAGAAGAAAGCAAGAGTCTAGCTTTGGTTTTCAGATGTGTGGATTCTTTGCAGAATGGGTGGGTACATCCCAGAATCTGAGGGCTGAAGCTGGTGGAGCAAGTTAGCTTGTGGCTGAGATGGGGCTTTCCCGTGGGCAGTTGGTAGTCCCCACTCTATCCTGAATCCATGTGTTTTCTGGGAAAGCAAATCATGTTCTTTAAAATTTTACTAAAAGATAAAAGAAACTGCATGCCCCTCGAAGGTCTCTCGGTCTTGTGAAGTGGTTAGAAACTTTTGAGTGGAATTTCGTCTCAAGCACTGCCCGAAAGGGTGTGTGGACACAGGCTGTAGAGATAAGCACAGTAGGGCCTAGGATAGTCCAGGGCCGGCCTTTGTGGAGTGCGGCAAGGGATACCTCCCTGAAAACAGGTCTCTGGTCTCAGGGAATGCGGTTCTTCCTCCTAGGAATTGCTTCGGGGGGGTGTGTGTTGGGAGGGGATGCTTTTCTCTGCTCTAAGACAGTGTCTGGAACCTGAGGAAACTCTTAGCAGCTGCTGCTACAGGTGATTGTGAATGGGATTCCATCTACCAAGGAAATGGTGAGGGGAAGGAGAGAGGAAGGTAATAACAAAAACTAAGAGAAGGGCTTTTACCTCCAGGCGCTTGGGAGGTGACAGCCAGCCGCAGTGCTGGGACTGGCTCCCTACAGCCACCCTGGCATCCCCGCACGCACCGTGCTTAGCGGGTCCTGAGGAGAAAGCTTAGTATCGGCCAAGCTTCTTGCCCCTTTCCCAACACACACCTACAGCCACTTATGTGGGAGATATATGGCTTTTATTTTTGCTGTCTTTTGAGGGTTTGTTGGGGGGGCGGGGAGCGGGGCATGCCTTTGAGACTCAAATCCAAGTCTTTCCAGCTCCTTCTCTGCGGTAACTGGCCCTACAGGCAGCTGTAAGCATGAGCTAAAGGATGGGTGCAGGTCCGTCCTGGGGAAAATTCTGGGCCTCGCATTCGGTCTTGCCTTAATTCTGAATTCCCAGCTTGAATTGAAATTAAATTACCTCCCATGAACCTGAATGCTGCGTAAATTATGTATGTGTGTGGTTTGCTGGATATGTGTCTATATGTCTGTGCGCGCGCACACACACGCGCGCGCGCGCTCCTTGAGAATGCCCACGGTATATTATGTATTCAGGAGCGGACTCCGGTAGGCCGAGCTGTGCGAGTGGGCGCCCACGGGCACACACACCACGCATACAACTTCAGGCTCCCTGTGATGTGCGGAGCGAAAGGGATTGTGAAGACTCGGGAACCATCTCCTATCCCAGATGTTCGCACATCTGTCCCTGAGCGCCGCGTGGAGTATGAGTGTGTGTGTGTGTGTGTGTGTGTGTGTGTGTGTGTGTGTGTGTGTACGACACCCGCTCGGACCCACTCCTGCTCTGCCACCTGCCTCCCGCGCTCTCTGCAGAGCCCCCTCCCATCCCAATCCCTGCTCTCGCTGCGTCACTTCCAGAGAAGCTCTAAAGCGCGGAGTGCGAAGCAGGTCACCCACTAAACCGGCGGGCAATCTCGGACCCGGGGTGGGACCCGGGACCCGCCCAGAGTAGATATTATCCGAGTCCCCCGAAAAGGCGACCGATTGCCGGTCACGGTGTCAAAGGAGCAACTGATTGGTACCCAGAGACTTAGTCCGGGTGGCTAAGGGCGAGGCCAAGCTAGACCTCTGACTCACCCCATGTGCGCCCGCCAGGAGGTGGGTTGGTCCCGGCACTACGGCGGCAGCGGGAACCTATTCCGAGAAGGAAGCCAGGAAAGAAGGTGGCGGGCACACATAGGGGCAACTGAGCAAATACCCGGGCGGTCTCTGGCCGCTGGAAGGCGATGTGGGCACTGTGCATCCCCGCTCCCAGGCACGTAGCCTCCGGCCGGGGGCTGCCGAACTCTGGGCAGCTGGGCTGGGCCAGCTCGGAGCGCCCCCTCCTGCCCCCCACGCTGCACAAGGCTCTGCAAGCTCGCCGCAGCCCCTAGAGAACTGGCTTGTAGAGAGGCTGGGGGCCTGAGGCCGAAAGATCCCCGCGCTAGCCAGGCCGGGGAGGCAGGAAGCCCGGATGGGATTGCAGCACCGAGGGCGGAGAGAGGCGGGAAGCAGCTAGGCAGCCTAAGCCGCAGGAATGCGCGCCACTTGCACAGCCTGCGGGAGCACAGTGCGGCTAGCGTCCGCCAGAGCGCAGGAACAGGTGAAGAGCACGCGGCGCGGGCATCCACGTGGCCGAGACGTGGGCGCCCCCCAGCGCTCCCACCCCACACCCCCCATCCCCCAGAACGGTCCCTACCGCCGCATCGATTTGTTTGGGCTACGCAGCAGAAACAGAGCTGAGCAATCCATAAACATTCTATTAGGCAAAAAAATATTTCCAGCAAAAGCAGAACCAAGGCTACAGCCTCTACTAAATTGGCCGCCTAGGACTTCTCCAGGCCGGTCTTCCTCCTCCTCCTCCTCCTCCTCCTCCTCCTCCTCCTCCTCCTCCTCCTCTTCCTCCTCCCGAGTAAGGACACCCCCGGGTAGAAGCCTGCGGCATTTCCCTGATGCTGCCCAGTGCCAGAAAGTTAGGTGGTGGCTGCGGCTGTCCTCCAGAGCAGCCACTGCAGTTACCTGCTGGTGGGTTGCGCACCACCACCACCCCCTTTTCCTGGCAGCCCGTGTCCACGTGGGGGAAAAAAATACAGTGTTCACGACCGATGCTTTAGTTTCCCTGATTGATTTCTTTTTAATATCAGCACAAGTTAATGGAGGCGAGGCGCGCAGTGATTAAACGGCTGCCCCCACCCTTCGCCTCGGACTGGCTGCGTCGCTAGTGTGTCCCACTAGCCCCTAGGGCAGCATCAGGGTGGAGGGCACAAGTCGATCGACTGTCCTAAGGTGGGCGTTGCGTGTGTGAGGGGACGTGGAACGGATTGAGCGACACTCTGAAAATCTTCGGGGGCTGGGAGGTCGGGTGGGGGTGGACAGTGGAATCAGCTTTCCAGATCTCTTAACCGATCCTCCTACCCTTTGCCGCAGCTTCTGCGGCTCCGGTTGAATTTCTTCTGGAAGGGAGTGGACGCTCGGGTTTATTGGCGTGGACTCCCTGCTTGGCTCTCCCTCTGCCTCCTTTCTTTTCAGTTTCTGACAGAGAGGAGAGCCCCCTGGCGCTAGCCCTTCCTAGCCGTTCCCAGCAGCGCCGGGCCAGTAAACTGCTGTGCTAGAATGGATCCGCTGGGGCTTGCTTTCTACCCAGGAAATCGCTCGGTTCCTGCTGTGGGCTCTTCAGAAGGTGGCAACTCCCAGGCTTACTATCTGCGCCCCCCTCCCCCCAGCCCCACGAGACCCATGGCTTGGGGCCAAAAGAAGCCAGATCCCCCATAACCATCTCCCCCCTTCTTTCTTACTCCAGGAGAGCTTTGATCTGTGGTGGCCTTTAACACCATTGCCATGGACACGGGCTGACTCGGTCAATTCAACCTTCAGTCTGAGCTGGGTGATCAGATAAGAGGTGTAAATTGGCTGTGGGAGACAGGTCCGAGGTCAAACAAATCCACTAAGAGCTGCAGGGATAGTCCAAGGACTTGATATGGGGTTTGATGAGTGTTTCAGACTGTCTCCCCCAAAACGTTCCATGGCCGCGGATGGGTCTAATCATTTACAAGTAAAACTGTAAACTCCCGGATTCCTAACAGACAGCCTACTCAGAGCTCTGGGGACTGGTCTCCTGCCCTCATTAAATAAGTGCCCAGTCACCTTTTCCCCAGAAGCGAGTACTGGAGGCGGTGAGGCGGTAACCAGTTGCCAACTGAGTACACAGTGTAAAACAGAGGACAGCGCCCCACAGGGCTTTCTTTAGGCAAGCCCTTACTTGTCCAGGATGCACCAGGTAGAAGAGCGAGTGCCCAGCAGCGCCTCCAGTGTGGGGTTTTATGTCATCCCACCGAGCTCTCAGAGCACCGGACTGGCAAAGTGTGAGATTGGAAAGCTGCAGGGACGCGAGGCTGGGCTCTCGGGACAGGACCCCTGCCGTCTACCAAATGGCTCCAGCCCCCTGCTGTTCAATGGACGGGCGTTCTTAGGGTTCCACCTTCTAGGTCTAGGAAAAGTGAAGAGTGCAAGGGCCAGTTGCTATGCAATGAGGCGTGAGTGCAAGCAACAGTTACTGGGGAGGGGGAGGCGGGGAGCAGTGGGGGAAGGGAGGAAGGAAGCTGAGGCCCCAGGTGTTTGCCATCTCCTTCAACTCTTCATTCAAGTAATTAAAAGAGTGAACTGACCAAGTGTGGGACATTTCTGAGTGGACTGAATTCCAGAGCCAGGCTCACTGGCAGTTTTCAGAACATGTTCCCCAAAGATCCAGTTTGGAAAGATAAGAAGGTGAGTTTTTTTTTTTTTTCCTTTGTAGAAGGCATAAAGCTTGCTAAGTGAAATGGTATTGTCGCTGATTGGCCCTTTCACCAGCCAGCAGATGAGCCCAAATCCAATTGGAGGCCCTTGTGCTAAATCTTGGCCATGTTTCCAACTGAACTCTGAACTGGGCCTATTTAAAAATAAAAACAAAACGGCAGAGTCCCAGCAACCGATGAGAAGGAGGCTTTGTAATCTGAGTCAGTTGGATTTGAAGTCCCCTTTGCCCTATCCAGGTAAGGAGAGTGACTGGCCAGACCTTGTTTCCACAGCCATCTTCTCTATAAAACACCCCCACCCTACCCCTGCTTAGCGGATAGGAGCCTTGTTCCTTCTACAGAATGACAAGTTGCAGGATTGCGAATCAAATAGGAAAGCTAATTTACCCAGAACCAAATTTACTGTTATGTCTTTTGACAAGCATCACACATTTGAAATTCCTTCAACGAAGGAGTCCTAAAAAGTGACCTCGGAGCAGAAGTTCATGGCAACATGAACATATCTGAGGTATCTTATCATCTGGCCATCACTTGCCAGATGAGGTATCCACCTTGAATGGCAGATGTGTTTTTTGAGCCCTAGGAGTTAGCCATTGTCCTGCTCCTTCTAGGAAAGGATTTACCTACTGCTAGCTTTTGAAGAGGATTAACCCATTTCTGGAAGACACTTCAGAAGTTGTGTGTGTCCCATGCCCCTCACTCCTCCAACTCTAGGGTCCTATTGCATTTCTCAAGACTCTATCTGCCTTATAGAGAAAGGGCCCAATAATTAACAGTTTCATTCCCAAGCAAGGTTTAGTGGGGTTGGATTCCAGGACACACTGGCCTTGTCCTGTGGCTGGCCCAGGAGAAAGCTTCTAAAGGTTTAGGAAGCTGTCAAGTTTAGATAAGACTGAGCCCCTATCCTATGGGACCTTGGTTGTATTAATAAGGAGAAATTAATTTTTAACCACTGGGAATGTTGCCAAATTATGTGACCTTTGGCAGACCAGCTGTGCTATAAAAATAAATCCCCCATTTCTGAAAATGCTGCTTCTCTCCAGTAGAACAATAACAATGTGGCAGTTGGGACAAAGATGCTGCTGCAGGCCGGAGAAGAAAGGGGAGGGATGGGTGTTGACAAAAAAAAAAAAAAAATCTGTGATGCTGTGAAACGTGACTGCAGACCTGAGCATCCTACCACCCTCCCCCACACCCCACGCAGAGCTTCCAGAATACAGGAAGAGCACCCCACATAACAGGGAGCCAGGGAGCCTGTGTGTGTGCCCGCAATGGAGAAGGCGTGAGTGCTCCAGGCTGCTCACACCCAGCCTTGAACACATCCCTCATTGTTCACACTGGCCAGTCACTGGCATGGGCAGAGAAAAGGAGTGTTGAATGGGGCAAAATATTTATCTTTCCCTAAGTGCCACCACTAAGTGTCACTGGAGCTTGAGAGCACTGGCGTTGGATTGCTTGGCGTCTCATTAACTGGGAGCCACGTCGTCCAGGTTCACAGTCCAGCTCAGCCAGTTGCCAGCCCTGTCTTCTTCTAAGTGCTCTGTGCTACCAGAGCACTGAATGGCCTTGTGCCTCAGTTTCCTTATCTGTAAAAGGTGTGTTTGGTAACAGTCCCTACTCAGGGTGGCTGTGCTGCATGGCATCACATAGACTTGATGCTTGATGAACCTACTCTGACGTCATTCCATCTTGGAGGCAACCACGGTGGGGCTAACCATCTCATGCTCACACAAACTCTCCAACAACTGTGGGAAGTTTGTTTTATTTTTATGAGATCGATTCATGCTCAGCGGCTCTCTCACTAAACCTTTGTCTGGGTTTTGTGAGCACTGGTGGCTTATCTCCTTGACAAAGTTAGTTCTTCACAGGCCGGTCGGTCCCTCCCGCTGGATCTCATGTCAGCAAAGGGATGTCTCCTCTTTGCATCCTTTTTCCTCCATTTTCTATTTTCCATGTTCTTGCCCCCCCCACCCTTAAATCTGTCTTTTTTTTTTCTTTCTGTTCCTCCCCTCCCTCACCCCTTTCCATCCTTCCTGACTGAAAGTGTGCTCAGCAGGGAATGCTGTATATAAGGCACTCTTTCAAATTTGTAATAACTTCTCCTCTGGCATCAAGTCCCCTCAGCAACTGAACTCAAAAAAAAAAAAAAAAAAAAAAGTCGTCAGAAAAACAAAATAGCTTTTACCCAGCAAGACCCTTAATAGTCCCATTTCCCTCTAGGTCTTCATAAAAAAAGGCATAATCTAATCCAGAAAAAAAAAGAGGGGGTGAGTGGGAATAAAGGGAAGTTCTTCCCAGTAGCTTGCAGTATACAGGGCTCCTTGGCCATCTGAGGGAGAGGGAGAGGGAGAGAGACAGAGCGAGAGAGAGAGAGAGAGAGAGAGAGAGAGAGAGAGAGATCTGGTACCCTGCTCCCAGCCCCTAAAGATGTTCTGATAAGTAGCGATTAGGTTCTGGAGAGAGCCAGTCCTTGAAGAAGATAAAGGGAATTGCAAATTACTGGACCAAATGATAATAATAATTGTGAGAATAAATGGGGGAAAATAAAACAGATGTACCCTGAAGGCATAGTAGGAGCCAGAGATAAAGGCACAGGACAGATTGAGTGGAGGGAGGAGAGTTGAAGTCACGTAGGTGAAAACCCACTACCAGCAACGGCTCACTGATGACGCTGCTGTAGTTTTGTGTCTTGCCAATGCTACTGATAAACAAGTATTTGGAAGTCTCGAGAAGGAACAACAAATGATAAACAATCAACAAAAAGCTTCAGAAAAAATATTATGTTTGCTACTGCTAGATATAACATGTGCATCCACTGAACTTCATCATGACCTAAACTTAGGGTGTCCTTGGAGATCTAGTTCACATTAAGTCCACCTTGGTCTATGCCTTCATGTTATTACCCCAGATAATTAATCCACCATTTTAAAATCTGTATTTATTAACAGTTGACGATAGGAAGGGAAGGGTAGTGGCTGATGTTTTATAATTTGTGGTAGAATGAATTTTTGATATCTAGTGATACTCTATTACAATAAAATAGCATTATTCTAGTTCCATCTTAATTCCTTAATTGGAGAAATCTCATTGAATCTGACAGTTGAGAAAGATGCTGGGTTTGATCGCATAGGACTTGCCAAGGATGGATGGGGAAGGATCCTTGGCCTCAGGTGGCTGGTGGTGTAGCAGAGTGGATAAGGTCATGAACTCTTCCAGCTTTTGAGGTACAGAGAAGGGATGGGTAGTCCCTGACACTCCTGGTGTGGAGGTGAAGAAGGGTCCTCTATGGGTGAGATTTCCAGCAAAGAACACCTTCAGGGGAGAAGGGAAGTGGGAGCAGAGTCATGCTCACTGGTTTGTTTAGGGAAGCTGTAGTTTAGAATACATGGTTAGAAATAACTGCCAATAAAGTTAGAAACAGTGGCTTGGGCTGAATGCAAGGCCCAATTTGCAAGGCCAGGGAGTTCAAGTTTCATGTGCTAACCAAAGGGAGCAATTGACATTTCAACCTAATCTTTAGTTCATCAAAATAACTGAAAATATATATATATTTTTTATTAGCTCCCCCTCCCTTCCTTTGGTGTTTGGAGAGACCTCAAGATTATCCTTCTGTTTCCTTTCCCAAATGTCTGTTAAAACGGTCAGGATTTGTAATCCCAGATCTCTCATCAATGGCATCAAAACTGCATTTGCAGTGAGGTCTGGAAAAGAGAGGACATAAATACAAACTAATGATATTATATCGGCTGCCCTATTGGAATTGCATTTGTTTATGATATAAGATGACAAATAACAAGGTTACCACAGGTGGCATGATTCAAGGTCAGGGAAGGTAATCACGTCAAACCTACATTTTTCCGACTAAGTGACGGGTCATTTTTAGCATCCAAATCGAAGGGAAGGAGGCGTTCCCAAGGTCCCCTACTTCCAGCCCTGTCTTCCAGTTGTGGCCTAGGCGAGTGGGAGATGTGGAAGAGCAGGGTTTGTTTCATTTCTTCCTGCCTTCCTTGCACATGTGCTGACTTCCTCTCCTGCTTCTGGTTCCTTGTCTTTCCTCCCATCCCAGATGGTTCTTTTATTCAGATTTTGAACTTTATCACTGCAAACGTTCATGGGGATTCTCATTTTCCGTACCTCCGGGAGTCCATTGCTCACTGCCACCCGGCCTCATAAATTGAGGAGATTGCACACACACACACACACACACACACACACACACACACACACACCCCAGTTGCCTGAGGAAGTGGTCAAATGGCCGCATTCCTGGGCTGATGGATTGGCTCATTTCTTCCCAGCTCAAGCCAAGATATGGATTTTATGAGACTGTCTTGTGACAGGCTGAAGTCACTTTGAATAAAACAAAATCTAGCCTCAGCTCGAAGAAATAACTCTTCAAGGAAGCTTATCCTGAGTCAGTGAACAAAATTTGGCTAAAACCCCAAGCAAAGGACTTAGATGGTCTGGGTGGGGGATTTGATGATGTTATTCTAGATCTTTCTCCATGCATCCCTGATGTTGACATGCTCACACAAGGAGCTGTGTGTCCATACTATTTATAAACAAGCAGCCAAAGTGCCAGTTCAGAAGCTCACATCAATACAGCCAATGTGATTAAAAGAGACATTCAGACTCTCCATAATGCAAGACAGGCATGCTCAAGTGGAGACCCTAGCATTTGGTTTCTGCCTTACCAAATAAATGAACCAAAGGGCAACACCTTATTGTCTCAGGAAGAAGAGACCCCTTTGAATTTGAGGAATTTGAGGTCACTCATCAGGTGATAGGAACTCTCCCCCACCTCATGGTATGGGCTTTGAATTTTAGAACTGGAAATAGTCTTTCAAAGGAGAGGGGAAAGTCTCAGCATGGTGGACTCACTTGCCCAAGGCCATACAGCTTGCCAGTGGTGTAACTAGATTTGATTATGAGGCTCTTTATCCTCACTCAGCGTTTTCCAGTTAACCGTCCAGGAACAGCCAGTGATAGGAGAAGGTGGCCACCTCCCGTTTTTAAGCAGGGGAAGAAGAGCATCTTCTTTGCCTTGCTATGAATAATTAGATGGAAGTAATGTTGGATTAAGAGCAGGACGGGATTGTGTTGTGAGTAAAGACTAAGTTGTAAAAAGTTTCCAAGGGAAGTGATGTGGTACACAGTGACCCTCAGGCATCCAGTAGCCCCTCCATGCCTGCGAGGAATGGTTCTGCACTCCCAACAGATGCTTGAAACCATGGATAGTGCCCAACACAATAGACTACATGTTTTCCTATGCATATGTACCTGTGACAATGTTTAATTTATAAATGAAGCACACTAAAAGATTAATAATAGCTAACAATAAAATATAACAATTACAATAGCATACCACAATAAAAGGTTATGTAAATGTATAGCCTACCTATCATCTATGTATCCTCTGTCTACTGTTGTGAATGTGCTCTTCTATCAATGATTCCATGTGTTCTCATGTAAAGAAGTCAATAACTAAGAAGGACTTAGCAGCAGTGTTAGGCTGCTGCTGACCTAACTATGTGCCAGAAGGAGGGTCATCAAGGTATGGCAATGTCTTTGACCACAAATAACTGAAATCGTGGAAGGGGGAACCACAGAGAAGTGGGGGTTACCCACAGGAGAAGTAGATGTCTCTAATCTACCCTCTTGTCTTTGTGGCACTTTAAAGTCACAGAGATCCAAGCCCAATGGGTTTCAAACAGATCCAGGAGGTCCCAGAGAATCCCATGAGAAATGAGGGGAGAGCCTAGAAGCCAAAGTGACTTTCTGAGCTTTCTGGTTCCTTTCCTGGGAGCATCCAAGGAGAGTTTCTCTTTTTTACCTACATTGGGACAGCTGTCAGGTGGTGGTGGCGGCGGCGGCGCACGCCTTGAATCGCAGCACTCAGGAGGCAGAAGCAGGTGGATCTCTGTGAGTTCGAGGCCAGCCTGGGCTACAGAGCGAGTTCCAGGACAGGAACTAAAACTACACAGAGAAACCCTGTCTTGAAATATATATGACAACTACATACCTACTACAGTCCACACTGGATTAAATATATAAAGGTGAGACCCCGGGAGGCCCCACTCAAGTAAGAAGTAAGCTTCTCCCCTCTTTTTACCAATGTCAAGCGCTCACCTCCACCGCTCAGTCAACACACACACACACACACACACACACACACACACACACACACACACACACCTTTGACAGTTACCTCACTACTCCCAGAGTCAGCCAACTACCAAATGTCCCTATTCATGCTTTCTTTCCAGTCTACTAACCTAGGGGTCTATACAGGCTCCATCTGTGGTCACAGGTGTTGGAGCAAGCCATCAGAATTCTTATTATTAAAGGAGCTCAGAACCAGGCGCTGGAGAGATGGCTGGTGAAGAGGACTTTCGGCTCTTTCAGAGAGGACTCAGGTTCAGTTCCCAGCACCCACATGGTCACTTACACCCATCTGTAACTCCAGGAGAGTTCCAGGAGATCAGGTGCCCTCTTCTGGCCTCCAAGGACTCCAGGCATATATGTGGTGCACATACATACATGTAGGCAAAGCTCTCGTGCATATAACACATACAAAATAAATAAATCTTAAAAAAAAAAAAAGGCAAAATCCTCACCACAGTCTGCCCTGAGTTTTATCATCAAATTCAGGCAACACCATTTTCCTTTAAAACAACTCCAATTAACTTTCCTAGATGGCAGACTAGATTTATAAGAGTTTGTCTTCTGCACTTTTTTAATATCTCCTCAAAATCAAATATTACTAAGGAGCTCTGTCTTAATTCAGGCTCTCTAGGAGAGCCTAAGTGAAGGAGTAGGAAATTCTTTAATGTTCAGTGGGGGTGGGGGGCGATATCAGGAAACCCATAGGCCTATTAGATGGTGCTCAACTGCGTGATATGAGCAGAGATGTAGAAATTTAGAGAAAAAAAAAATTGGCATTTTACTTTTCAAGTAAAAGCACTGAAGTATTCACTATGAGGGAAAAATCTAAACTCTGAGACTGTAGGAGTTAGCTTTCTCTTCCCTAGAAGTTATGTGTAGCGGTGTCTCACCAGGTCCTCTCTCCCACTGACCCCTGACCTGCCCAGCTCACCCCTCAGGCTTCCCTCCCTCCTCCTCTTTGGGAAATAAATTCGCCCCAGGTGAAAGGTGTGCACAAAATAGTTGCAAAATGAACTCCCTTGTCAACTCACCAAACAGGCTCCGTGGCTCCAACCTTAGCAGGGTCTGGTTCCCTCCCTGAGTAAGACTGGCCCTTAGGGTTTGCCCTTGAGTTCAACTTTCTCTCCACTTGGTTTGATGGCTCTAAAACAAGACAGAAAGCGTTTATGAAGTTCTTTGGGAGCACAATAAAGGCCCACAAAGTAATGGATGATCTAGCTCTTCACAAGACATTCTAGCTAATTCTTACTGGGGCAAGCTTGTACTTAATACATGCAACCCCCCCCCCCCCCCCCACCCCCCCACTGCAATCTAGAAATGAAAAGATCAATTATCAAGAAGAGACTTAGAAGGATTTAGTGTGTTTTCTTTATAGTTTTTACTGCTGCCTTTCAAGAATTTGGTTCTCTCCAAGAAAAATAAAGACAGAAATTCTAGTATTTATCTTTGTGGATATATGTCTGTGCAAATGATGTGTGATTATTTTATGAGAGGGTGAAAACGTGTGTACAGGACTGAAGTGTGAATTACTGATACGTGTATGTAATTGATGGGAGCTCAGGATCTATGTGTGTGTGCTTCTGAGTGTGAATGCAGCCTAAGCAAGAGTGTCCATTTATAAATGTATGGGTATTGAAAGGGTTAACAACACACAACTGAGGCAGATGTTAACGAGTCCACAGATATTTCATTAAGTGTCTTGATTTTCTTCTGATAAAGAATTGATGGCGGGGTGGGAACAGGGGAAAGCGGTAGGGTTTTCTTTTTTCTTTCAGTTAATAAATTTCAACAGCAGGAGTGCAGACTATTGGCTACAGAGCAGGGTAGAGTTAAGCAAAATTTCTGTTGTGGGGCAGTAATTAGGCTGAGTGCAGATAAGAAATGAAACCTTTCTGGGAGGAAGTTTTGTTCCTGATTCCATTGCTGATCTGTGTGCATGGTCTAGATGCAGAAAGCCTGGGGTTCTGGGATTTGCATTGGTGGCCCACGCCTTGAATCCCAGCACTCAGGAGGCAGAGGCAGGCAGATCTCTGTGAGTTCGAGGCCAGCCTGGTCTAGAGAGCAAGATCCAGGACAGGCACCAAAACTACAGAGAGAAACCCTGTCTCGAAAACAAACAAACAAACAAACAAAATGAGTAATTGGCGAGAAGCAGGGCAGGGGGCTTACATGATGGGGAAATCATAAGGTTACTAAATAGGAGCTCTGCTCAACTTTCTCCCATGAGTTCCAAGGCACAAAGCATGGTTTGGGGGTGAGGCCGGGCAGTTTTCTGAGAAAAAAAAAAAAAACTGGCAGGGGGCTGGCCCAAGCAGAACATTCTTTCCTCTGCTCCTTTGACAAAAGAGCTAGTGAGCTAAGTGCCGGCTCTAAGTACCCACATGTCTGCCTCATCAGAGGGCGTCTACCAGCCTCTTTCACCTACCAAAGCCTAGACTGATGGGCCACCATGTGACCAGCTGCAAGATACTGGTACCTGCGTTGGGGGAGTGCTCTGGGGGAGCCTGCACAGCCTGCAGGCATGGGCTGCAGAGGCAGGGGAGGGGAGGTGGAAGCATCTGGGTGGAAGGGATGGACCCATTGTCCTCCAGGCCTGGGGAGGATGCAGGGTCATTAGGTAGAGGATGATACTGTAGCTGTTAGCCCGAGGAAACGGCTCACTTTTGTTTTCTACCCAGTAGGAAATGGACCTGAATCCATTAGATTCTGGGCAGTTGAACTCGGCACAGTTTGAGCCCTTGGAAGCTAGATGCCAAAAAGGCTACTTGTGTGGATTTGTGTCCCACCACCATTGTGCAGCATGCCTATCATTTATGCATTTAAAGCCTGTCAGGCTGGCAGTCCGCAGCAGAGGGCTGGGAGACAGTAATGCCAACAGACACAGGGGCTGCTAAAGTGCACCTGTAGAGTTAAAAATGCATGACCCATTCCCTCTTTGAGGGAACACAGGAGAAAGACCCCCGTCCTAGAGGGTGTCTGCTGAGCTGTAATACATAATTCACGGGCCCATGCTGGTCCATGCAGATGGCGGTATTAAATCGTGATTGATGCTCAGAGACACACAACGCTCACAAACAGCTCTGAGAGGTTTCAGAACACTTCCGTGTCTCCTGTGCCCCTCTGCTCTAACTGGAGTATTAAGCGAACCCCACTATTTCCCAAGAACCCCTGCTAAGGATGGCAGACGTCCCCTCCTGGATAGATGAGAATCTTGAAATGTCATCACCTACCATTTCAACCTTTGAAGGTTGCCCCTTCCCTTCTGTTTACCTCCGGGGGTGGGGGAGAGCCCTCTCTTCCCCTGCCTCTCCCTTTCCAGAAGCACCAGCACACTCTGGTGGCCATGGAGCCAGAGGGACAGACAGTAGGCAGAAAGCTAAGGCGTCTGGTCTGCCCAACACAAAGCACCTTTGTGGAAAAGCTGAGATCGGAGCCAGGGATCCTCCGATACAGAGCCTTCCACTGGGTGTATAATGAAATAATAAATCAAATCTGTGGTGTGCGTGGAATTCAATGTTTGGGGGGGGGGGTGGGGGTTCTTTAAAAACAAGCTGAAATCACACTCTAGGGCCTGTTTTGGCCCAAAGCTGAAAGTGCCTCCTTCCACCTCTTGTAATTGTTGCCAGGCTTGTGGGTTAGTACCCACAAAACCACGACTGTCAGTTCCTGGAGCCCGGCTGCTGGCTCCCTGTGCTGGGCTAGGAGACACCCAATAAAATGAAGGACTTATGAGACAAAGAAAGAGATAGGAGGCTTGAAGGAAGAGAGGAAGATGGTCAAGAAAGGGAGACAGGAAAAGGCAGACTTCTTAAGAGTATACTCTTATTTTTATAATCTCCAGCCTTGTAATTGGAATACTTATGACCATCTTCTGGATTGTGTGTATGAGTGTGTGTGTGTGTGTGTGTGTGTGTGTGGTGTGGGGGGCGTTGGGTGGCTACGAGGAGTGAAGAGCTGAAATAATCTCTTCCACTGAATGAATAAATAGGTTAGTCTCCTGGACTGCCATAAAAGGTCTGTAAAATAGTCATTGGGGTGGAGAGGAAAGGCCGAGGGAGGCTGCTGGAGCGTATCTCAAGTCCTCTGGTGCTGTTTGCCTCTCTTCCAGACCCTCCCTGTGGAGGTCGGCTGAATTCCAAGG
Organism: Onychomys torridus; assembly: GCF_903995425.1. Taxonomy (NCBI): domain Eukaryota; kingdom Metazoa; phylum Chordata; class Mammalia; order Rodentia; family Cricetidae; genus Onychomys; species Onychomys torridus. Next base: position 47,497,474 of record NC_050465.1, read on the forward strand.
ATGCCGGCTACATCACCTCCCCGGGTTATCCCCAGGACTACCCGTCCCACCAGAACTGTGAGTGGGTTGTGTACGCACCGGAACCCAACCAGAAGATCGTCCTCAACTTCAACCCTCACTTCGAAATCGAGAAACATGATTGCAAGTAAGCACAGCCCCGCGGATGGGGACACGCACATCTGGCCACTGCCCTTCTATTTGGCCCATGAAGGGCAGTTGTGGGTCCCAGCCACTGGAATAAGGTAGAGAAAACAGTGGCGCCCTATCTGCAAAAGTTGGCAGTGGGGAAGAGTGTCCATGGGGGCAGGAAGTGGGCTACAAAACTCCACTTATTGGCTCTATGGTTTACCTCCCCTTGGAGAGCTCCCCCATTTCAACTGCTGCCTTCTCTGGGAGCCCCACCAGCTTCCCAAGTAAAATAGTAGCTGGACCCTCAAATATATCCAAGACTAGGGATTGGCTTATTTCTTTCTGAGGGGGCTGCTCATTGCTTTAAAAGAGCAAGAAGTACTGGGTTGATGAAGGCAGATTTAAGTCTCCAATTGATTCTTGATGTCTGCGCTGCCCAGGTTACTATCAAAGATGCAGGTATGGATTTGTTCTACAAACACAGTTCTAATTGCTCCGCGAATGATTAAGCCACTCAGTTCTCACGATGGCCCTGGGAAGTCCATGCCACCATGACCTCCATTTTAACACGAGAACACTAAGGCACAGAGAAGTGTAGTCAGTCACTCAAGGTGACTCAGCTGACCTTGCCACAGGACATCAGTTTAGCCAGCTTGGAAATGTGAACAAGCTAGACAGCTGCTTTGGAGATGCCGCCCTCGGCTGGGTGGGGAAGCAGGCTGAGTAGTCGTGTGAAGCATAGAGATGGCTGAGTGGTTATTAAAGCTCTACCCTAGGTGTTTCCTCGTGAATCAAAAGTGAAAGTGTTCGGGCCAATGGCAGTTTGGGTCTTTAACCACAAGCTCTGGTAAGCGTTCAGTGTTCACATGATGAACAAGCATTCTGAGCGTTACTGCGACCGAGGAATTGTGAGCCCTGAATAATTAATAAGGGGACAGCTTGTGGGACAGGTATAAGAAAGCAGGTGATACCCCTGGCCTCCATTGCACACAGGCTTCGGGCCAGGCCAGACTTCCTCCAAAGGAAACAAGAGCTGTCTGTAACTAGTGCTAAACTCTGAGGCCCGGGGAACCCTTGTCATTATTACCCTCCCAGGACCACTTTGCACCTACAGAATGGTTTCCTTCTTACAGGAGGTAGTCTGGGTTGAAAATCAGAGTTTCCCGGATGGATGCCGCACATGACCGAGAGTCACAGGATGGGGTTTCTAATTCCAGGGCCAGTCTTGGCTGCCTGGATGTCCTAGCAGATCCGTTCCCTTTTATCTGTGTTACACAGACACGCTAGACACATTGACTCAGCGTCCATGGGCTTCCACTTCCCCAGCGGTGAACTTCACAAAGATTTCGGGTTAGAACGGTTTCTGTGAAAGGTATTTTGGGTCCTGGAGCCTTTGGCGAGGCTGCAGAAGGGTTGGCGTCAACTGAAGTATAATGTACAGGGTGCTTGAGAATGAGCTCAGAGAAATTTGACTAAGCACCTCTCTGGATGGAGGGCCAGATTTGGTTCTGCTGATACCAGCAAAATCTCTAGGGGAAATTGCTAAGAGGCCATTTTATGGATATTCACGATGACAGAGGAAAAGGGCCCAGCTTTTTAGAAGGTTGGATCCAGATGGCACTGATCAAAGTTCCAAATATATTGGGAAGACTAAAAGGCTAAGGAAGCATACTCCAGCCCCAGGACCCATCCTCCAGGGTAGGGAGAACCTGGTGTGGAGCACTGGTCAGCAGAAAGGACACAAGCCTCACCCTTGCTGGAGTCTGAAGGGAGGAAGTAGGCAAGTTCCAGGCTATCTCCCAGCTTCTCAGCCTTCCTAAGCCGCTTCCTGTTTTCCTCCCCACTCCCCATCCATGCTGCTGGCTTCAACCTAAAAGGTCGAAGAGGTCAGAAAAAAAATCTTTCTGGAATCTATTCCCCCCCCCTTCCCCCTCTCCTCCTCCCCCCATGCCAAACTGTCAGCAAAGCTCCTCTCAGGTTAAACTTCACCCACTTAGCCTTCTCTGAGTCCCCCACCACCGGTCCCCCATTCCCTATTCTCTGTCTCTCTCATTAATTTTTATGTTTAGAAGGCCGTATCTGGTCTCTCAGCCTCCTTGCTCATGATCATTTGCCTGCCAAATAAGGGGCTTGCCTCTCCCCATGCCTCACTTTACTTTCTTGGGAAAGGAACATTTCATCTCATTAAATCCTGGAAGTTCTGTCTTGTTCGTATACTCTTTACAACTTCTGCTCTTCCACACTGCATTTTTTTTTCCTCCAAAGAGCCCCTGGGTTTGTAAAGCATTTGCTATCAAAGGAAATCAGCCTCCTCTCTCTTCACATCTTGGGGACATGTTTAATTGTCTACCTCAAAGCTTACGGGGTGCCTCTTCCAACAGAAAACTGCCTCAGCTGCCCTTCTGTGGGTGGGCAACAGCTCTCAGCAGAAAGCAGAAGTGAGGAGAAAAGGCTGCCCACATTTTCTCTTCTGCTTTCTGTCCATGGAATTGCCTAGAAAAACTGCCCTTTGACCCCAGACCTGGGCCCTGGCAGGAAGGATTATTCTGGTGTGTGGCACCTAACCCTTTGTCTTTCTATGCCTTAAAATCCCCACCCCCAAGGTCAAGGCTGTTACTGAGCAAACCCCAGACGGAATCTTTTCCTGACCCTTGCTCGTTCATTTTGTTCCACTGAAGCTTGCTGTCTGCTCGGAAAATTTCACTCACAAGCAAAGCCACCCTCTCTGTTAGCTTTGCCTGCCTCCTCCCTCAGGCTATCCACAGGGAGCCAAACCCTAAGCAACTGTCCCAGGGACCAGGTAGCAACTAGAGGCAGAAGCAAAGGCCACTGTGGTGTTGCCAGCTGCCTGTGCCCAGGGACAAAAAGACAGGACTCAGGGCTGTCTGGGCAAAGAGAGAGAGAATCCAATTCATCCCCCCTGGGAGCAGAAGATACCAGGAGGCTGCCGCCTCGGCAGACAGAGAGGCCATTCGCTTGAGTCATCAGCCAGAGAGTTCGATGTTATGGTTTTAGAAACACATACACACGAGGCTGAGTATTTTTCCATTTCTAAAGTTTGAACTGTGCATATTTTTAAAACACTTACCAACATGCCATCCTGCACAACTTATTCTTCAGTCTTCAAGCAGGCCACACACACACACACACACACACACACACACACACACACACACACACACCACTAGTAACTACAACCAAAAGTAACTATAATCAAGAGCTAGTTCCTTGAAAGAACAAGAGCTTACCAAATAGGTATCTTGAAAATATTTTTAGGAAGTTCAAAAGCCACTAGGAAGCCATACAAGTACATTTCTTAGGCCAGCAACCTCACACGCAAGTCTACTTAGATTCAGAGCAAAATACCTCATTCATGTCAAAATGAACACTATTGAAGAACGGTGTTTTCCTGGGTGGAGTTCCTTAGTGAAAAAGTCCCAGAGCGTTTTAAATCACATGCCACACTTCCCTATTTTCTTAAACAGAGTCAACAGTTAAGGAGAGTCATTTTTCGTTCTTGATGATTCAGGACAGTAATTCTAAACTTCACTTCTTCCTGAGCGATGGAGGCCAAGTAATGTTCTCTTTGGAACTGACTTAACTTGAGGAAGTGTGCACTGGAGTGCAGTACCGACAGAGGTCAGGAGAGGGCGCAGGACCTCGTTGTGAACTGCCTGATGTTGGTGCTGTGAACAGAACTCTTGTCCTCTTCAGTTCACATCTGAGTTTTTGTTGAGCTTTTCAACTTCTAAGCCATCAGTTTACCCCTTCCTCAAAACCATGACAGCAACTATTTTGTTGTGCCCATTTATGTCATTACAATAAGTTAGCAAGCATGTTAAATGCCTCTGCAGGCTATCATGGGAAACTTGAGACTATTTTTTCCTGGTATTCCTTTGAAATTTATTTATTTATTTATTTATATTTTATGTATAAGTGCTCCGCATATGTCCCTGCAGGCCAGAAGAGGGCGCCAGATCTCATTACAGATGGTCATGAGCCGCCATGTGGTTGCTGGGAACTGAACTCAGGTCCTCTGGAAGAGCAGCCAGTGAGTGCTCTTAACCACGGAGCCATCTCTCCAGCCCTTTCTCCTGGTATTCTTGCTATTAGTTCTTGTTGTGAGGAGCCTTCCTCCTACAGCCTTCTGACTTCTTTTGAATTTTTATTTTTTTATTTTTTGCATGTGTATCAATTTTGCTGTAGAAAAATCTTCACTGCCTAAGCTAAAGATTAGGTCCTGGGGCTCAAAAATTTCAACCTTAAGCCAGTGCAAATTCAAGGCCAACAATTTGTATTTGCTCCATTCAGCCAAGATCACAGCAGAGTAAAGGCTTTCTAAAGACTGAGCCCCCCCCCCACCCACCCACCTTCCCTGACTGAGCATGACACAGCACCCATAGTTCTCAGTGTTGGTTTAGATTGTGGTTCCTTCTCCTCCCCACCCACCCACCCACCCAGTCTGCTACAATATGGAAATGGGCATTTGGCCTCTGGCCAAGTGTCCTAGCTAAACAAGATACTCTTGTGTTTACTCAACTGCAGAGGGATCCTTTAAGTCTGAGAAGATGTGTCTGTCCTCTCACAGTAGGTGACTATATTTTAAAACAAGTAGCAGATTCCAGGATTGATAAATTAATGCTTATGTTAAACAGAGAAAAGAAACCAGACCTCAATAATCTGGTCTCCCCCGTCCCCCGCCAAACGATTAGTGTTTCCTTGTGCCGGGTAAACATCCAATATTCCCAGCAACCGAACACAGCCTTCCATCTCTATGAGGACCCTGAGCTCCCACTGCACACACTGTCCCACCCTCCCTGGCCACTCTTCTCCTGGGCTCCTTGCTCCCTCTATGTGCCTTTTACTAGCTGCTGCTCCAAGCCACCTCGACTTGACTATCTCTTCCTACATAATCACTTTGCGTTCTGAGTGGGTAAACGCTCCAGTGGCACAGTACCATCTCTGAACTGCAGCACCCAGCCCTGGAGGGACCTGAGGAGGTGTGTGCCGAAGCTTGTTTTATTGATGTTCTGCCATTGATTGTGCCAAGGCATAGGTAGGTGTGATATGAACTGTGTTGGAGGGCAGGCAGGTCTGGTTTCCCCGTTCTTCCATCAGAGATTACAAAGCAGTGACATAAAGATGATAAAAGTCTAGGCTATAAATGTCACTGGCTATTCAAACTTGGGTCTGTCACCCACAAAATGACCATGGGCCATTCACTCTGTGCCTAGGCAGTGCCTAACAAAGCACCTATTTAGTGCTGAGCTTGAGGGCCAGTTTTGGAAATACAGAGGTTGGTATACCGTACCCTTTGACCTGGTAGACCTTGGGGTTCCAGAGTAGGAGGTGGTGAGGTCAAGCTGCCCCAGCTGGCACAGTACTTCTGAGCCTGGCAGTAGATTGGCACTTGGCAGTCTCTGTCTTAATTAATAGTGACAGGAAGGCATGTGACGTGGCCACCCCTCTTTCCTGCTTGCAGATAATGAAACATGGCCTCACAGAGCTCAAGCAAGTGGTCTTAGGTCCTGCCCTGTGAAGGGGCTGGGAAGGGATTTGAACCCTACTTTCCAGTCTGTATTCTTTACTATTACGTTGCCTGCCTTCCCCTCTCCCACACTGTGTGCTATGACTGTGACATGATGGGAGCCTGGTATATGAGTCCATATACCAGCCTAGGCTAGAAAATCCAGGGAGGCTCCCTGGAAGAGGTGTTTCCTATACTGACCCTCGAGACGTCAGGCAGGCAAAGGGGGCTGTGCATGGCTAACGGTCAGGGCAGAGGGTGGCGCACTGAATAGCCTGAAGAGAGAGGGCTGTGGGTAGCTCTGGGAAGCACAGTCATAAAGATGGCCGACCTCCATTTCCTTCCCTCCCCAGTTAGGGTAGAAGGTTGCCCTTGTGACTTGTTGATATAAACCCTCTTCCTGGCAAAAGGTGCCTGATGATGTTACTTAACTCTATTTCCTGGCCAGGCGACTTCCACCAGCTCCTTAGGAGAGGGACCCAGGGCAGGAAGCAGGAAAGGGTGAGATTACGGAGCCTCTGGAGCCCCCACCCTCTTATTATTGTAGCGTCTGTTCCCTGTGTCCAGATGTCCTGAGTGTAGTGCCCGAGAGTGTGGTCCGCTCTGGGAAAGTCCAGGTAACAAGCTGGATTAAATCCTCAATCACTTATTCCTCCTGCACAGACTCTGGACCCCTTCTCCTTCCACGAGAAACCGAATTACCCCGTTGGAGGTGTGGCTTCAGCTGGGGTCACCTCAAGTCAACACAGAGCCAGTCTCCATGGTGCAGGGGGCTGCCATATGCTGGCTCAGGAGGGACCCTTGGGTTGATTACTCATGACATTGTGACAGATTTACTGCCTGCCCACCACAGAAATATCCCCATTCTCTGAGGATCCAGTGAGCATTAGTATTTTTCTATATTGCAACAACCCTCCTAATGACAGAAACAGACCCACCTCTGGGAGCGTGGTGCAATAATGAGACCAGTTCCTTTAGCCAGAGCCCAGCTACCAGCTGACCCGGCTGTCCTCCACAACCTTGACCAAGGACTCCCGCTGCCCAACCACTTCAGCTCACCCAAGAAGTGGGAAACAACACCCCACAGATTTTTCTCCTCCTCTCACCAAGGTTAAAGGAGCAGTTGGGACAACAGTTATTTTTGGCTGCTTGTTTTTAAATATGCGATGTTGCAATCCCAACTGTCTCCATGCAAGCGAGCTTCACTGTGGCTGTCTTTCTTAACAATGCATTTTATCTTCTGATTGAGAAAATCACTTGAGATTTTATCATACACGATCCCCCTTGCTCTGCCTCTCAACCCTGGCACCTTCTTGAAACCTGGAGATCCCAGAGGGCCAGCACCTCACCCCATGTAACTCCATGTAATTCTCCCATCTAATTACACTGGCAGGCTGTCTTAAGAAATTCAGAGGGACAGGGAGACAGATAAACGTGTGGAGGGGATAAAGCAGAGAAAGGGAGATAACATGTCAAGACATTCGACTTCTCTACAGAGGGATTTGTGTGTCCCTGTAATCCTCAATCCCGTAGAAAAAAATACGCTCTTTTTGATTGTTTTAGAAGTGAGGAATCGAGACCTTGATGGGAGACACTCAAGAGATAACTTAATTCCATTTTTCTATTCCTGGCTAGATAAATCATCACACACTCACAGCCCTTGTCTTATCTTTTAGAAATAATAATAATAATAATAATAATAATAATAATAATAATAATAATAAACAACCCTCCATAATCACCCTGCGTTATGAGACCTTTTGGCTCACAACCCATCCCAGTTGATTGCAGAATAGATGGCTGTATTCAATTTACATAATCAAAAGTTTTTTTCCTAGAAGGAAAATCCACGAAAAAAAAAAGTTAGTTGGGTCAAAATTAACTTTTAAGAAACTAAGAAAAAGGAGAAAGAAATAGAGCCAGGTTTGGCTTAGGTTCGAGAGGACCCCATGATAACAGAAAAGCACATGATTTCTCAATGCCCTTCTCTTCCATGCCTTTGTAGAGAAACATCTTGGTAGTTGTATGAGTTTTTCAGCTCTGTATGTTAGAGGTCCAGATGTATGTTTGTGGGGGAGATTATCAATTAGACAATAGCAAACATTCATGGCGGTCTCAGAGGCATCAGACATTGTCTACATTTACCTCCCATAGCAAGCTGTGGGCCCAGGACCACTATCATTCCCACTGATCAGAAGGAAATACTGAGGCCTAGGGAGAGCACACCTGTACTGCAGGAGGGCTGGATTGGAAGCCAGGTGGCCCTGGTCTGCCTCTGTATGCCGGTGTCACTGGCTGTCCAACACCAGAATGCTGGCCTGACTCCTGTAGACAGTCCCGTAAGCCTTTCCTTTCCGCTTTTTATAGCCTTGCTTAGCCTCCCTACCACTTGGTCACTAGTGGATGCAGCAAGGCGGTCAGGGAAAGAGAGGCCTTTCTAGGTCTTCAAGGACAAGCCGGCAGCCTGATCAGTCAATAGTCTCTCTCTGCCTCCTCCCTTGGACTCCTACACACACACACCATACACACTCCCCACACAACTACACGCACATACACCATACCCACACCACACACACATATACATACCATATACACACCATACACACACCATACACACACACACATACCATACACACACACACACACACACACCATACACACTCCGCACATAACCACACACACACACCATAACCACATCACACGTACATATACACACCATATACTCACCATACACATACCATACCCACCACATACACACACACACACACACACACACACACACACCATACACACTCCCCACATAACCACACACACACATCATAACCACATCACACACACATATACACACCATACACATACAATACCCACCACATACACACACACACATACGCACACACCATACCCATACCCACACCACACCATACACACATGCACACTACACACCATATACACACACACCCACAGGCACACACACACACACACATGCTCACCACCCTCTTTGGGTCACCACCACCACCACCACCACCACCTTTTCTCTCCATCTGGAATCCAAAGATGTGAAGGCCTGTAATGAAGTGTCAGCGGAAGTAATTGATTCCTCACACACAGAGAATGCTCCTGCCTTTAGTGTCAATGGAGCTGAACCAGATTCTGGGCGGGTGAGCGAGACATGTAAACAGTTCATGGCTGAGCTGTCAGGGCCGAGCCAGACATAGTGGAGAGTGAGTGAGAAGGATAACCGTGGAACAAATAATTGTTTTATTGGAAAAGAAAGCAGTAAATAATATTTCAGCCCAGGAATTGGCAGTTGGAGGGGGATGAAGTCAGCCCAGGAGTCGAAAGAAGCGTGGCACAGGTTTGAACAGAAGAGTTTCTCTTTGTCTCAAAGTGGGAGGTTTCCTTCCTGCCCCACCACCCCCCATTCTCCCATTATCATCATTAAAATAATTACCGTAACAATTACAGTTGATGAGCCCTCGGGTTTATGGAACACCTTTCATCTGAAAGTTCAAAGTGATTTATCTGTGCGTCATCCTCTGAGAACTGTGGGAGGGTGGGAAAGTATTTTATTATTGTTATTGTTATTATTATTATTAGGGGGGTTCTCCTCAGGAAACTGAGGTCTTGCCAAATACATGGCAGGCACCTGGGTTAAATGCTGGGGAATGGACTTCTCTTGCAACAGGCTTCACTACTGTACCCTCTCTTCAGGTCTCTTATCCACACGTGGCTCTTTAGTTCATCCCTCACACTAATAATGTCTCTCCGTGCTATGGCGTTCCCATTGGTCACTACAACACGATGACCAGCCAGCCAGAAGACCCATACACAGCATCAATGCCCTGCTTGTGGCTTCGGGATAATAAAAGTCCTTTAGGTCTGACCCATACCGTCTCCATCTAGCCTGGAGACTGTCCTCAACCTGCCTCTCTTGTAGAAGCTTGTGTACTTTCTAGACACGCTTCTCCATGGTCCGGTGAGACTGTCTAACAACACCTTGTGTTCCTGAGTGCTACTCCCAGGCCCGGCAAACCCTGGATTTTAACCCAGAGGAGCATGTCTGCCGCGCAGCAAGGCCAGGGCTTTGACACGCATTCGTGACCCAGACTGCCTTTGCTCTGAGTGCAGCCCCTGTGCTTCAGGATGCACATCAGGGCACAGTGTCCAAGTGGCACTTTGAGAGGAGGAAGTAGTTCCAGCTGACTGGCCACCAAGGGCTACATTCAGCATCTCCACCCTAGCGTGGCAACAGCCCCTTCCTGCTTGGACATTAGTGTGTGACCACCATTTCCACACCCCGGTGCTTTCTGCACAGTCGGGGCAGCTCCATGCCTAGAGCCAGGGAAGGGGGGCTCTGGGCTCTGCCACCTGAAGCGCCCGGAGAACAGGATCCAAAATCGGGCTGTCACACCTGCCACCTGCTCCCAAACTGCCCCTGTCCTGGAATTCTTCGTTAGCACATTTTTCAGACAAGTTTTATGTCTTCCAAGTTTTGTTGCGGAGCCCAGAGGGATATTAAAATGACCGCGAACCCATCCCCGGAAAAGCACGAACGAACGAACTTTTGACACAGTGATTGGTTCCCTGGTGCCTGGCACACTTGTTCCCAGCAGGCTTCCATTTTTCGGACAGATGGGAGGTTATGATTTCTCTCCTACAATTGGCTCCACTGGGAGGCAGAGTTAGTGAGTTCCTTACCCAGAGGGAGCTGTTCTGTCAGCCAAGTGAAGGGATGCTGTCAGCACACCAAGGCCCCAGGATGACGTGCTCTGATTTCCCCCCATGACTACCAGTTGCTTTATGCCCCTGATCCTAAGTCCCAAGAGGCACAGAGGTATGAGCTCTGTGCCCATTTATGAGGTGAGGCAAACCAAGGCAGAACAGCATGATAGACCCAGGCTAGCATGAGACAGTTCAGCAAGTCTTGGTTCTCTCGGGTACCACTTTCAACATCAGAGCATGAGCTGCTGCTGCTGCCTCGGAGGAAAAAGAAATGGATGTAAACCATGGGCTCTTCATACCTACTCAGTACTCTGGCATCCTTACAAAATGCTAACAAGGGACTCTTGAAGTTGACACCAAAGGGTGGGGATTCTATAGTCACAGAACAGACTAAAGGAAGCTTTGACAATCTGCTGAACAGAGCCTACCCCAACCCTCCAACTTCACCAGTTGCCTAAAAATCCCTTACATAAGCAAATGTGTTCCTTCCAAGCAGCCTCCCAAGTGCTGGCTGGTGCAGAAGTCCAGCAGAAACGTGGCTATGTGGCCTCAGGAATGCACCTTGCTGGGAAGCCAGGGCAGTGAGGGAAGCAGTGTGCACCCATAGGGTCAAGGCAGAAGTGTTGGAGGCTTTGTTGTACGCCCTTCGTTTTCTGAAAGTTATCCACAGCAAGACTTATCAGACACTGTGTCTGGAGCAGCCTGCTTCCTCACGTTGAGAGTGTTCTTGGCAGCCTGCAACCCGAGGAACAATGAGATCCCGCGGCCTCTACATCATCCCAGGGCTTCTGCGGAAAAACAAGCAGCAATTATAAATAGATGGTATTTGCAGTTTCCACTTTCTTGCCTTCAAGGTTTTTTAGAATAATTCCTCCAGTTTGTTTTGGGTTATTCTCTGCGCATACTTCCTTTGCTGGGTGGTCAGATTTCCTCCCTTCTAACGAGCGTGGTGACCCCGGCTGGGAGGGGACCACAAACGCCAAACTGCAAACATCAGAGATTTGTGGTTGGAAGAAATGAAGGAAGAAAAGCACAACTACAAACAGCTGCTGTGGAGAAGGCGCCGGGCCCTCGAACAAACACAAAAGCAACCCTAGAGCGTTGGAACCGTTGACGTTTTAGAGGTACATCAATAATAGCAGTCCTCAATGAGGACTGACTGTATGTCAGCTGCTATAGTGAGCTAATTCTGTGCCTCAGCTCAGTGGGCTAAGCAGAGGATGTGGGCCCCACTGCTCAGGATACTGAAAGAGAGCTGGAGGTGTAAATCAGTGGTAGTGCGGTGTCCCCGCAGACAGGCCCTGGGTTCAACCCAACACCATTGATAGATAGATAGATAGATAGATAGATAGATAGATAGATAGATAGATAGATAGGTAGGTAGGTAGGTAGGTAGGTAGGTAGATAGATAGATAGATATGATAGATAGTAGGTAGTAGATAGAATAGTAATAGATAGATAGATATAGATTGATGAATTAAGTTAGTAGGTAATAGGTAGATAGGTATAGGTAGAGGTAGACATTGATAGATAGATAGATAGATAGATAGATAGGTAGATAGATAGATAGATAGATATGATAGATAGGTAGGAAGATAGATAGATAGATAGATAGATAGATAGATAGATAGATAGACAGACAGACAGACAGAAGAACTTTCTTGACTGGAGAGGTAGCCCAGTTGGTAGAATGTTTGCCCAGAACACACAAATCCCTGGGTTCACTTCCCAGTACTACATAAACTGGACATGGTGGCACATATCTGTACCCCCCACACCCTCACACCCCACATCTCTCACCCACATTTAGGAGATAGAAGAGAGTAGATCAGGAGATCAAGGCCATTTTCAGTTAGTAGAGCATTTAACCTGAGCTACATGAGGTCCTGTTTAAAAACAAACCAACCCCAGCAAATGGAAGATAAATGGCCTTGAACCCATCCCTGGCAGCCTGGACCCAGAGCCCAGGCTCAGAACTTCAAGACTGAAATAAATCTCAAAAACTCAAGTCCATGGATTTGTGCAAGAGGTAGATTTGTGGAAGTCCAGCCCCAAGGTTGGCAGTCCTGGGACTGTAGCCATGTTGTAGCTATGACTGTTCATGGTATCTTCTCTTGTCTCCAGGATGGGGTGTGTGTGTGTGTGTGTGTGTGTGTGTGTGTGTGTGTGTGTGTATACATGCATGCATCTCATCTTTCACTCAGCCTTACCACCATGTCTCGTTAAAGTGGCTGCAATAAAAATAACCTGTCTTCTAGGCATCTGGCTCTTTGCTGGACCTGAGTGGACTTTTCCAGTTCCTTTCCAGACATGGGGCTGTTATTATTTCCATTTTTATAGATGAATAGCTGAGACTGGGAGAGGGTAGATGCCTTATCTTCAGTTTCACCAGCAGCTAATGCCATGGGCTAACTGGCTCTGTCCACAAAGCCCAAATATTATACTCCTTCCCAGAGTGCACTGCACCCTCTTGGACGTGGGCCTATGTAATAGACATTTCAGGTTGGTCTTGTCACAGACCCCATCCCTAGAAAAATATTCTTGCATGGGAAGACAGAAAACTTCAGTTCAGTCCCTTGAAACTCCTGCATGAACCATATTGGAGATCTGTGGACTTCAGAATATGTGGACGACACTTGAAGCTCGTATAAATACACTGGATCCTATTTTCTCACTCGATGGGCCATATGTTCACATTCGGGTGTATACACGCTTGTAAAAATACTGCACTTACAGAAATTAATATGTTATCCCATCTGAACACTTGCAGGCTGCATTTCCACTGGGCAGATCTTGAAGCCATGCATTTCAAATCTGCTCACTGTTCCCAGTGGTGATCTGTCTATTAATTTTGGCACATCCTGCGGGCTTTGTTTAATCAGGATAACTAAGTAAAAAGAGCAAGGTTCTGTGAAGTTGCTTCCTACATCTGCCCATTTTCTAGAAACCTAAGAGTGGAGGGTTTCTACCCACCTAGCCCCTCTCGTGCCTCTGTGCTGTGGCAAGCTCCTGTGTCCAGACGATGAAGAAGAGGGAAAGAGGTGAGGTCTGCATGCCAAGGGTTCAAATCTCACCTCTGACCTTTCCTCTTTGTGACCTTGGGCTGTCAACCTGAGTCTCCATTTTTGCTTCTTCGTGCTGATAACCATGACCAGCCCAGTCTGTTCGTACTAAGTTAGGATTAAATGAAATAATATCTAAACTGGTGGGTCTGGCCCCATAGTAATTACTCAATAAAACATTGTCACATTCCACTGATTTACTTATGAAATGAGTAAGTAGCAACAATGGAAATGGAATGTACCTCTTTAAAAAGGGCTGATCTGACAGCAAGCCAATTTCTCCGTAAAGGCTGGCCCCAAGAAGCAGGTGGCCTGGCTCTGGGCCTGTGTTGGCCAGAGACCTGGACATTGTGTGGACCCACCCCGCAGCCTCTGTGGGTCTCAGGCGGCCCCTTTGTTGGGAGTTTTTAGGAGCTACAAGCCGCTGTGATGGCATTTCCTCCAATTTCCCCTGCAGGTTTTAATGTAAGGATTAATAAGACAGTGTTTGTAGCTGTCTTTGAGCTTCCTGGAAGAAAGGCACTCCGGGAGGTGGTAAATTCTCTGGCCTGGATAATCCACTCATGAAATATGGAACTTTGAAAGTGTGAGAAAAAATCTCCAATCACTCTGACAGCATTTTAATTATAGTTGATTTGTTTGCCGCTAATAGTGAAAATGCTGTCAGCAGGATTTGAGATGTTTCTTCTCCACAAAATGTTATATTCCGTGTCTTTGTGTCACGAAGCAACATTTAGGTTTTCACATGCAACCAGAATAGCTCAGTGGATGTGTTGGGGCGCAAAGGCAGAAGTGACACCCGGGACCGACCTGTGGCACCCATAGAAGGCATCATTCTGATACGCAGTACCAACCGCAAATGCCTTCTTCATGGACTCCCTCCACACACAGGGATCCCTGTTTGTGCCACGGACCCAGAAATATCCCAAATCTACCTAAGAAAGAGCCGAGTCTGGCCTCACCCTGATTCCTCCTCGCTAGTGCAGAGCTAAAGACAGACAAGCATGCAGACTAAACCTTTCCACAGGAAATAAGCAAAGGAAAGGTATGCCACCTGAGAGAGAAGGGCAGGGCAGGCCTGAAGGATTGACAACTGGCCACAGACAGAGCTAATGAGTATGGCAGACACAAAAAAGCAAAGGAGCAAGGGGCCAGGGGTTGGGAACCCTCTGTCTGCATCATAAACATCTGTGAGGCAAGCATCATGAAGGGAGGTGGTGCCCACCTGCCGAAGAGTCTGATTTCCTTGGATGCAGGCATCCCTATGTTTAGATCCAAATCTCGAGGTTGGGGATGATATCATTATACCTTTGGTATACCCTCCTCCCCCACAGACATCTGTGCACCCAGAAAAGCAGACAAAACCCAGGCTAGACCTTAAACTGCTCTGAACAAGGGCCTTAGCCAGGGGAATCTTTAGCACACTCAGCAGTAGCCAGCCTTGCCTGGGTGACCTACTGAGAGATGGATGCCAGAGAGCCTCTTTGCATGTTTGCTAAATGGTGGGGGGGGGGGGGGGAGATGAAGCTACTGTTCTCTCTCTCTCTCTCTCTCTCCCCCCACCCTGCCCCTTGGACTCAGAAAATTAATTCTACTATCTAGACCTCCAGGCCACCCCACCCCCGTGTGGATTTGAGAAGAAATGAAGTCTTTGAAGGTGAAAGAGAAAGTGGAGGAAGCATTCTCTAGACAGCGCTGCCCATGCAGATGTCAGCAGCTGTACACAACAGTCAAGAAAGTACTCAGGGACCATTTCAGAGAGAGAACAAGCGTGAGCTAGAGATGGCTACTTTGGCTCAGGGGGGAAAATAAATAACCAAAATAATAAGAGGTAGTATTAAAGCTTCGGAAGGAATTTTTTCATTTGAGAGAGATTATGAATAATGAAATGCAAACACTGTAGTTAATATGTCTGTTAGCTGCTGCGTGTTGGCTTCTGGGAAGCAGGAATAGGCTAGGGGAGAGGGCAGCTTTCAAGTTATCCTGTTTCGCTGTCCTTGGGGTGAAGCTCGAGTCTGCACCCCAGATTTCTTGATCAAACAAACACCGGGGAGTCAAGGCTGCACACAAAGCCTGTGTTTATTCCAAAGCCACAAACTTCCTGAGCCTCCTCGGAGCCCTTTGCAAATGAACCTGACAACATGGAAATTTCTAAGGAGACTGCTCCAGATGCAGCAAATCCCTAATAATAAAAAATTTCCCCAAATGAGTCCAGCACACGGGAGGTAAATGAGACATTCTGTATGAAGTCAGCATGTCACTTGGAGTGTGCCCTTTATAGCAAAAGCCCAGCCAGAAGGCCACATGGTCAAGTGGGACTTGTCCACAGGGTGCAACCAGGACCCTGGAGGGAGAAGGAACTTGCTTGCCAACTGGTAACTTGGTCCTGTACACACTTGATAGAAAAATCCAGTTTCCCTAAGAAGTTGAAAGAAGGGCTGGCTATGCTTCACAAAGAGATTCATGGTGGTTGTGATGGTGGGGGTCCCCTTAACTAACACGCACACAGAGAGAGAATTGGTCACTCACTGGCTTAGAGGGACCTTCGTTCAAATTGTATGGCCTTCACTGTAGGTATGTAGGTGTGCAGATAAAGTAAACATGGATTTGTTGCTGGCCATTTTACAAAAAAAAAAAAAAAAAAAAAGGCCTGGGGGCGGGCTAGTCACTGAGCAAATTGAGATAAGCTAAGAGCAATGGCATCTGTTGGTAGCCCTGCCTCCTGGCTGATGCTGTCAATCCTCTAAATGACTCCAAGGGTGATTAGGCAACCTGACAAAACCCGCCCACTTCTGAGGACTTGCCAGTAGGGTAGCAGGGCTTCTCTGTCCTTTGTAGAAAAATCACCAACGCAAAACCAGATTTGGGTTTGTTTGTTTGTTTTTTAATATTATTTATTGAGTACGATATCTGAAACCGTATTCTTGGGGTTTTGGCATGCCATGTCTCAAGTGGTCCTCATTCGGCACACTCCAGCTCTGTGAGATGGATGATGAAGTGATATTGGTAAAGAATCCATACCTGCATCTGCTGATTTTGTTTTCTGCTTGTTTGGGTTTTTGAGACAGACTATTACGTAGCCCACATTGGCCTTGAACTCTGATCTTCCTGCTTCAGCCCCCGAATGCTGGGGTTTTTGGCAAGCTCCACTATGTCCATCCCTGCTAAATCATAAGGGCTTGTTTTTCTCAACATTTCTGCTTTGAAAACTTAAGGAATACAGCTTTATTTTCATGAGTCTTGCCTTATTTAAAAATGTGAACTTATAATAATTCAGATAGCAGAAGAGAACAATGATGATGTATCTCTGCTAGTGTTTTATATGTAGGTTTTCAAATGTTTTCTGAATGCTTATGTGAGGAAATAATGTGTACATTTGAAAATGAACTTTAAAAATCTCTTCTTTCTGCACTAATAGTATATCATGCACTTTTTTCTATAAAGTGTAAAAAAAGAAAAAAAACCAGACCTGCCACACTATTTTTTTGTAGCAACTGAATATTTCATTTTATAAATATACCAGAATTGATTTACTCTCCCTGTCTGGTTGGATTTTTCAACATGATGCTATCTATAAAGGGAGCATCTTCTCACTCTTCATATGCTTTTTAAAAAACATTCCCAACGATGCATATACATCCGTATACTACCCTGATTGTTTTCTTGGCAGAAAGAAGTCCTAAGGATTCCGGTTTAGAGGCTATGTACATAGTAACTTTTGTCGTGTTTTGCAAAAAAAAAGTACCTTCCAAATGTTTGAAGAGATTTACATCTCCTTATTTACTGTTCCACTATCCCCAGGGCCTCTTTCTCTTCAGACAAGCCTCATCTACATACATGCTCAACCTCTTTACCTCTGAAATGGGTGTGAGAATTTGACAAACCAGGTAGCTTTCTTAAGCACAAACTGAGTACTGGACAATGGAGTAATTCTTTATGCAGGCTAGGTTCAGTCATAGAAAGCTCACAACTGAAGGAGAAGGCTCCTAACATCTGTCTTTTACTGTTACATCATTAATTTTAAAAATATTCATTTGGTGTGTGTGTATGTGTATGCACGTGCGTGCTAATGCCCATAGTGAGCGTGAAGTCAGAGGACAATCTTGGGTGTGAGTCCTTGCCTCTTCCCCTTTATTTGAGACAGGGTCTAGCTGGCCTGCCAGCTTTCAGGGAACCTCCTCCCTCTACCTCTGGTCTCACAGTAGGGGCAATGGGATTAAAGCCATCTCCTCAGCCCTATTTCCCCTATTTTCTGAGGCTCAGAAAGATTCAAGGCTTAATCTTTCTCAGTTCTTCTGCTTTGAAAAAGAAGTTTTGGGGGCTGGAGAGTCCGTTCAGTGGTTAAGAGTACTGACTGCTTTTCCAAAGGACCTGGGTTCAATTCCTAGCACCCACATGGCAGCTCACAACTGTCTGTAACTCTGCTTCCAGGGGACACTCACACAAGCATACACACAGACAAAATACCAATGCATATAAAATAAAAATAAGTAAACTATTTTTTAAAACGTGTAAAAAAAAAAAAGGAAAAGAAGTTTTTAGTGGCTGTAGCTGTATTTTACAAATTGTTAACTTATTAAAGAACTGTAATGTCGGCCTCCAGCTAAGACGTGGAATCCGACCCCTGCTGTCTATCTCCAGGTCTGGGATCTTACACCCAGAGAGGAACTCATGATGAGTGAGTAAGGGCTGCCTGACTTGTGTGCACACTGCTGGATGCACCATTGCTCAACTATGTCTGCTAGACAGTGCTCAACGGGAAGGAGGGGTTTTCCAGATGGGATGGGGAATTTCCCCTGAGAACAAACAAGTGTCTCTTCGCTTTTGTTTTGGAAGTGAGGAAGCTTGCTTTCAAAGTCAGTACTACCCCCACACTGAAAAATCTCAGAGTTGAGCAGATCCTCCGCCCCACCCTACCCTGGGGCCTTCGGAATCAGGCTATCTCACCAGAGCTCTGGTGGAAGCCTCTATCTCACCATCTCCACCTCTCTGGAGGGATCCAGCACCAGCCAGGCTCTTGGTTGCAGGAGTCCTTCCCTCCGGGGCCTCAGGATAAACCGCTCCCGGTAACACACTCCTTATTCTTCCTTTACAAGCCTATTTATTCAGAAACGGCTGAGCAATCTGAAATACGGCTCCCGGAGGCTGAAGTAAGCCTCAGGCCTCTCCAACCACTTGTGCAGGCTGCCAGCTCCCACAGACTACTGTGACAGGGGCTGGCGGCCACATCCCAGGGAAGGCTACACTGTCAACCCCCTTCCCTACCCACAAGGAAGAAATGGCTCATGCGTTGTTTTTACAGGTTGATGCAAAATGAACAGAGGGAGAGGGGAGAAATGAGATGGTTTGTGGGATTGTCGGGGAAGAAGTTTCCCACTTGTGCTGTGTGATTTAAGTAGTAACTTGAAGCATAGAAGGAGGGCAGACAAGCCTGGGGATCATTGGGGATCGCTGTGGAAAATGTGCCTGTCAAGACAAAGGGGGCCCTTTCTGTGTGGATCAGTCTATGATCCTGGCCACGGAAGACTGTGAGACATCTATGCCCCGCCCCATGCCAGGCCCATCTGACTCAGTTTAAAAGGAGCATAGGCCACAGCTTGGGGGAGACCAGCCAGCCATGCCTCTTAAAAGGCTACTAATTGTGGGTACACAGACACAGTCCCCAGGGAGTCACCAGGCTTTGGGGGAAGTTTTGATTGCCTTATCTGTCTTAGCGCCAATCCCTTTTGAAAACATGTTGACTAGATAGTGCTGATGGGAACTTTGTAGGCACATGTCAGGGAAGGAGGTGGCCTGCAGATGGGGCACTGCCAATTAAGAACAAGAGGGGATGGCCCAGGAGAAAACTAAAACAGGGTAGGGGACAGGTGAACAAACACCTGTGAAGCATCCCCAGGGTGCCGGTCCCTGACAAGTAATTTTTCAACCCATCTTCTGGCCAGGATGCTGGAGCCGATATTTTTCTCCCCCTGTTACATTTGAAGACACTCAGGCTCAAAGCATTGTAGTAACGTACAATGGCAGAGTTAAGGAGAGACAAAGGTTTGGAGAGGTCACGATGGAAATAAAAAGTACACACTACTGCCACCCAAGGAAAAACACAATGCTTGCTTTGAGATCCTGAGAGAATGATGCAATTGCTCTTATGTGAACAAGAGATAAGACCTCTCCCACCCATGCACTCATTCACTGTAGCTTGAACAAAACAACTTCCTGTGTCTGTGTTTGTCTGGGTACCAAAGCAAGGACAGTGCCCTTTGCTGATCACGCCACAACACCTGAAAGTCTATAAAGGAGCGGGGAGAGCCGAAAGAGGATAATGGTCCTTCCCAGACCTTCAGAACGATCTTCTTTTCATCTGTGTCCTTTTTGTTGTCCCCACCTAGGTATGACTTCATTGAGATTCGGGATGGAGACAGTGAGTCCGCTGACCTCCTGGGCAAACACTGTGGGAACATCGCACCGCCCACCATCATCTCCTCTGGCTCCATGTTATACATCAAGTTCACATCAGACTATGCCCGGCAGGGGGCAGGTTTCTCCCTACGCTACGAGATCTTCAAAACAGGTTAGTGGGGTCTGGAGTTGGCCAGAGATGGGCTTCTTAGGGAAGGTGGAACACAGTGGGGAGTCCTGGTTGGTGGTGGCATCAGGTGGTGAGGGCTTTAGTCATCTGCCCTGACTGTGGTGGCAGATGAAGAGATGTCTAAGGTGAACCTGGGAAGGTCTGAGGATAACCTGGTAATGCCTAAATATGAAAAGGCAGGTCAGGTGACTTCCAACTTGAGGGAAGAGATGAGGCACCAACCAACACAGGAGGAGGGGTGGGGGATAATACAAGAACATCTCTTGAAAGAATTGGATTTTTGTGCTTTTTCAAATCAAGCTATTCTTCATGGTTGAACTTGGTTGAACTTTATCCCAACTCCTTCATGGTTTAATATTGTCTTTATTTGGAATTACATGGGGCTGGAGGACATAATCTTTTCATTGTTTGGGGTTTCTAAAGAGCTCACCACGACCCCCAGAATGGGGTCAGTCATTACTTTTAAATTAAATTATGACTCCCAGACATTCCCCTTGGCCATCCATTTTACCTCCCCTCTACACTGAACTCCTATTTCCCATATGCCAGGGTATCGGACGCCCTGAAAAGCTAATGAAAGCTAATGGAAATGGGGGTAGGGGAGCAGATAAGAGAACACTTCTTTGAGTTGGCTGCTGGAACCCATGCATCTCATTAGGTCTTTATGGGCAGTATGACTTGTGAGGCTCGGTAGGACAGTTGGCATCTGAGGATGCTGCATGGTGTCCACACATCTCCTCTCCTGGTGGCACATCCTTCTGTCTCACATCCGCGATCCCTGGGGCTGAGGAAGGAATGCCCTCCACTCTCCTTCACCTTGCCCACTCCTTACCTCAGAAGCTCTGCCCTCATCTTTGAGTGTGTTCTTTCTTTAGGAGTCCAATTTTTATAGCTCCTACATGAAATCTAATTCCAGGTGAAGATGTCACTCTGTCGTTGAGAAACCAAAGTCTGGTGCCTATTAAGTTCAGTGCAATGGGAACTATTTATATGTTGTTTTTTTGTTTTGTTTTTTTGTTTTTTCTTTTTTCATTAAACAGTTCTTGGAAGGAAGTAGTGGCTGTTGAAAGCACTTTTTATATCCACTCTGTCTAAATATTTGTTGGACTTGTCTGCCTTCGAAGATAGAATCAAATGAAGGGGTATGGTTAGCAGAACTGTATTGTGCCAGAGTGGGGACCCTAAGCTATGGCCTATGATAGCCCATCTGCCATGCATTTTCCTGTTTCTGGCCGCAATAAGGTCTCAGGAACTGATCTGTGTGTCCTGGGCTGGGGACTGGTATGAGCCTCCTACATAGCTGAGTCCCAGTACCAGACTCAGACGAATGTACCAACTCCAACGAGCACTCACTACTGTGTGTTATAGAAAGAAGGAATAAGGCAGGGTTTCTTGTCCTTGACTTGTAGGGGAGACAGGTAGACAAAGCCTCATCGCACAGATGCACCCTCAGTATTATTGGTGACATTAAAAGGAAAATTATACCATGAGTAAGTGTTCCATGAAGGCACTCGTTACTCTTCTGGAAATGCAATTGAGGAACTCCGTGACCTAACAGAAAACAGTCGCTGGTGCTGGACCCATCACTTAGTTCTACTACCTCAGAAGGGAATCAGCTCGTGCAAGACCTTCCAGGGAGCTGGCCAAGAGAAGTCAGAACAAGAGTGAACAAGGCCCTTAAGCTTATCTCTGGCCTCATGGCTCTTATCTCAGTGTTTTGTAAAGCACAATGCCAGGCTCTCCAGAAAGCCCCAGAAACGGAGAATGTTCGCTCCATCCATCACACAAATTTGAAAGGAGGGCATTAAAAGATAAAACACATGAGGGGATCATGATTCAGCCTGCTGTTTTGATGACATGCAGAAGGAGAATTTTAAATAAGGCAGCAAGTCTGTGAAGAGCTTTGAACAATAATGCCAGTCAGGAAAGGTCTGTGGCTTGAGCCTGGAGCAATGGGCGGCCCGGCCCACTCTAAGGACTGGGATGGCCACTGAAAGGGATGCTGTAGTTAGTGACAGCCCTGCCCAAAACCACATGGCTGGGAGTGTGCAAGAGAAGAATGCCTAGGAGTCTCCTCAAGGTGGCACAAGGGAGCAAAAGTCAAAAGTGAGATGTTTGGAGAAGGTATCCATCCTCGTCTTAGGTCCCTATTTCCATAGTTGCTGTCCTGGGAAAAAGCACACAGTTTACATCATCCACAGAACATGAAAGAATTGGGTGGACATGCTGAAGAAATCCAAACAAACAACGCTATGTTTGCCAGTCAGATTCATAAAGAGAAAGAGGGGGAAAACTGTAAACACAGATATGCAAACAGCCACACAGAAGGCTCTGGAAGCTTGGCTTTCTCCAGGCTCCGCCGAGGAGTTACTCTGAGACACACACACCCCTAAGGCTGGGACAAACAGAGCATATGGCAGGAGAAGAAGGTCACGGCTGCCCTAAATGAAGGATAAAATGTTGTCTAGGTCACTACACTGCCTCACCTGGAAAAGGGCAAGCCAGAAAAAAAGTCTCAAACCTAAACAACCGGAAGTCACCAAATCCAGCACTGAATAAGGGAAAAAAATTTTTTTAAAGAACTTGAAAGGGGGCGTGGGAAGCAGAAGCAATAGGAATCAGTTTGTTGTTGTTGTTGTTCTTGTTCTGAAGTTCTTTTAGCAGAAATTCAAGATCCAGAGTTCTCTCCAGTGTCCATTACTCAGTGGCATTTCTGGTAGTAAAATTGTAGGGCTTGTTCACAGTAGAGAAACCTGCAGTGCCTGCTACTCCAAGCCCCTACATAAAGGCCTGAATTCCCCACCTGTGGTCAAGTAAAGCTTAACTTTGGATAAGGCCATTGCAGTTTCCTATCTTTGTATGTGTAGGTTCCTCTTCAACTTGCAGGCTGTAAACTAGACAGTACAGAGACGTGGACTTGGCATCCCGCAGGCCAAAATCTGAGCATTTACCTGGTTTTGGGCGTCCTGCACGCCAAAGCCCTTTGGGATGGAATCATTCAGTACAGTCCAGACCCCCAACTTCAGTTTTGTGTTGTTTTGCTGTTTTGTGAGACAGAGTCTCACTCAGTAGCCCAAGCTGTCCTGGAATTCAATATGTAGCAGGCTCGCCTGAAACTCATGGTAGTCCTCCTGCCTCAGTCACCTAGGATTACAGTGCTTGGATGACAGATATGAACCACCACACTCTCCCAAACCTCCAGCTTGTATCAGTAATCTCAACATTGAGTTGACATGAATGTTTGTCGGCTGGGTATTTAAATTATTTTTATCCTTTTAGCATGATGCAGAAAAGGATTGTGGATTAATCAGACTTTTGGAAGACTCAAATTTTGTGTCCATTTCCAGATCTCTTTATTCAGTTGCCATTCTGG
The DNA here is from genome assembly GCF_903995425.1 of Onychomys torridus. Classification (NCBI taxonomy): domain Eukaryota; kingdom Metazoa; phylum Chordata; class Mammalia; order Rodentia; family Cricetidae; genus Onychomys; species Onychomys torridus. The sequence continues at coordinate 47,520,873 of NC_050465.1, forward strand.
TGATTCTGACCATGGTAGTACTGCAGACAAATGTGTCATTTGTTTGTTTGGTTGGTTGGTTTTTCGAGACAGGGTTTCTCTGTGTAGTTTTGGTGCCTGTCCTGGAACTCACTCTGTAGACCAGGCTGGCCTCGAACTCACAGACTGGCTCTGCCTCCAGAGTGCTGGGATTAAAGGCATGTGCCACTACTTCCCAGCCAAATGTATCATTTTTAATAGATGCCTGATTTTTCTACTTGCAAAGGATAAAACAGCAATGTTTTCTCACCTCCTTCAAAAGAAGCCAGAGAATGTATCCATTTCTAAGCATTTATCAGACATGCACTGTTTCTTTTTTGTTTCTTTTTGCTTTGTTTTGTTAGACGGTTTTTTTTTTTTTTTTTTTTTTTTTGGTTTTGTTTTTTTAAGTGGGGGCGGGGGGTTGTTTGTTTGGCCTTAAGTACTTAAAGCTGAAAAATTCCTTCCAGTTACATGCAAGACCTGGGGATCTTCACTGAGGATTTAGAATCTCACATTCTCCAGGGCCTTATTGGGCTCTGAATGTCCATTGTTGAAACACTTGTCCCCCGTGGGTGAGAAGGATCAAAGATTCCCCCATAAATTCCCTGCTCCCGGGGTGGTACAGAGTCTCTTCTCAATGAGCAACAATAGAGTCAACTCTAGGAAGGGGCTCCCCAGAGGCCTCCGCTAACTCTCCAAGTCAGTTGTCAAAAGAGAGTTAATTTCCATCCAGCACTGTGTGAGGCTCCCTAAGTGCCCCATGAAGAGGTCTGCTCAGCATCCTTAAACTCTAACCTTTTCAAAAATTCTTCTTGGCCCCCTGAAGAACAGCCAGCTGGCCTGGCTTTCCCAAATTGCATCACCCCAGGCCACTGAGGAAGCCCTCAGGAGTTGGAGGCCTGATAGTAAACAAAGCTGGGGAGGGGTAGGGCCTGGGGAGGGGAGGCCACCCCAGCTCATCCCATCCAACCTAGCTGCCCTTTGGCAACTCTGGTCCTTCCCCGCTGCTGCTGTATCAGTGAATGACGTGGGAGCCTCTGAGGTGTAGTACCCAGAGCTCCAAATAAGGCAGGAAGGTTTGCTCTTGCTCCTGGTCCTCATTCTACCCACAACCCAACCGGCAGCACCGTAAGCAGAAAGAAGGTATCCGATGGATAGTTGGGGATTCTGGAAACTTCCTTTGCTGCCCGAGCAGCAGAAAGTTGCAAGCCTACCCCAAATACGCATATACTTATTTTCCAAGTCAGATATTTGCAGCTTTCCAGAAAGTCACTGTCAATAAGGAGACTTTGCAGAGGACCCTGCCGCAAGGAGCTGCAGATAAAGACATCACTGGGGGCTAAGATCGGCATATTGACATCCCATAGTTACCTTTCCGTGGGATCCCCAGAGGACACTTCCTGCCAGTAAACACCTGGTTGATTGAGTATTTCTGTGTTGTTGTTGTTTTTTTCCTTCATGCTTAGAGTGTCTGTTATCCCCTTCATAAATCCTGCTTCCTTTTCTTATTTTAAAATCCAAATGCAGTGAGTGAAATCTATTGGAATTACCAGCATTGACATCCCTGTCGTTAACTTGCATCCACTCTTGTTCTCTCTGTATATGCTGGGTCTCTGCTTCCGGGCTCCTTTCCTGGCTCTGCCCAGAGGAATGGTTCTTGGTTTAAAGCACAAGGCTCTTCTAACAGGACTCCACCTAGAGGCATCAGGAGATGTGGGGGCTGTAATCCTCTTAGGGCTCCTGCTGCAGGCCAAGCTTGCAGCAGGCTGGGAATGTATGTCACGTTTCATCAGGACACATTTCCCCAGAACGCTAACCCAAGAGCTTAGGAGAGAAACACGAGGCCATCCCCACCACAAAGGCACCAGAGGCCTTCCAAATGTCAATACACTGCTGCATTTTTCCAAACTCGCCGCCCAAGCGGCCTTTAACATCCCAACGCCCCGCTGTGATCCACCGGCTAAAAACCTCAATTGTTAATTGTCCTACCACTACAGAGCAGCCCGTTTTAATACAGTCAGGACATGAATGAAGCTTGGGCTCCCCTTTGCCCCTCCCCTGAGGCACCTTGGATCTTGGAGGGAGAAGGGGCACTTAGCTGGCTTGGGTACAATAGAGGCTAGTGTTGAGGTCAGCAATAAATAAGGGATAACATTGTTTTCCCTGCTGGCAACCAGCAAGTCTTCCTTAAGGATTGAAATAACTTACATTTCTGGAGTGAGCAGCTGAGTAATTGAGAAAGAAGACTCTGTTCTCTCTCTCTCTCTCTCTCTCTCTCTCTCTCTCTCTCTCTCTCTCTCTCCACTCTACCTCTTACCCTCCAATCCCTCAATTGCTGGTCTTATTCTGATATACAAAGCAATCAGCCTCATCTCCCAAATTTCTGTCCCGAAAGGAGGCTGGCTTGAAGGCTTGAAACATAGATGGGAAGGGTGTGTTGCTCCAAGGGACACTTGAGCAAAAACAAAAACCTTGTGAGTAGGGGGATATGGACCCAAACATTTAAATAACCCAGAGGCAGAGGAGGCAGCAGAGAAAAGCTGTTCCTTAGTGCTGCATCTCTTACTCCTCCCTACCCCCTCCCCACCCCTCTCTCTGGTACACAGGCTCTGAAGATTGTTCCAAGAACTTCACAAGCCCCAATGGGACCATTGAATCTCCCGGGTTTCCAGAGAAGTATCCACACAATCTGGACTGCACCTTCACCATCCTGGCCAAACCCAGGATGGAGATCATCCTGCAGTTCCTGACCTTTGACCTGGAGCATGACCCCCTACAAGTGGGGGAAGGAGACTGCAAATATGACTGGCTGGACATCTGGGATGGCATTCCACACGGTGAGTGAATGCTTCTGCTCTGTTCACTTTCTCCTTTTTATAAAGTTCAGGATCCTAGCCCAGGGAATGGTAACACCCAAAGTGGACAGGTCTTCCCATTTCAATTAACCCAATTAAGGTAATCCCCCACAGATATACCCAGAGGCCTATGTCTAAGGTGATTCCAGATTTTATCAAGTTGACAACTGAGATTAACCATCAGAGGCAGCAACACTCTAGGTGATGTTCCTTTCCTTACCAAGTTATCGGGATAGAAACAAATCAATAGTCAATTGCTGTGACCACATAGCAGCCAGACTGACTAGACTTGAATCTCTCTGATGTACCACCCTGGCAAGGCATGCAACCTCTCGGTATCTTGGCTTTGAAATGATTTATTACCACTATTATCACAAGTCCCATTATTTCATTACTATTAATATGGTTGTGGATGTTGAAAAGGCAATCATTCACAGCCAAGAGGAGCCTGTATAGATTGGGTGAAGACCACACAGATCGTAGGTGTAATCAAGTATTGGAAAGGAAACAAGTTGTTCATCTCTGTGGTTGTTCTCGGTGTTTTCTAATATAAAGGGTACTTGGTAGCTATGCAGGAGCAATTTCATCTTGGGAAAAGCATAAGATTTAGACAGGCGAGCAGGGTTTGGGTCCCAGCTCTGCTATTTCCTAGCAATATGAACTGGGAAATGTCACCTGACCCTCTGAAACTCAATTTCTTCCTCTGTAGAGCAGGGACTGGAATGATATCTTCTGGCCCATCTCTCAGGGATGGGAGACCAGAACATAGCCAGCTCACTGTTTAATGTGCAGGGAAAATATCAGACATTATTCTCGAAGCGCACCTTCGGTTTTTATGTCACGGTATTGGCAGTGAGGTTCACAAGGGTAGGATGGGAGAGAGCATTGAGAACCAGTTTTAGATTTTTCACTTCCTCTGTCTGCTCTTTGTCTCCTGTATCTAGTTGGCCCTCTGATTGGCAAGTACTGTGGCACCAAAACACCCTCCAAGCTCCGCTCATCCACGGGGATCCTCTCCCTGACCTTTCACACGGACATGGCAGTGGCCAAGGACGGCTTCTCCGCACGTTACTACCTGGTCCACCAAGAGCCACCTGAGAGTGAGTTGGCCATTTGGGAATCCCTGTGTCTTCTCACTGGGTCCATGAGTGGGTACAGGTGAAGGGCTGACCTCTGTGAAAACAGTAGACAGGTATGCTGCAGACTTCATGGTGGCATCTGAGTTCAAGGAAGGAGAACCATCCATGCCTTCTATCCCAGCAAAGATGAAGGAGAAAAAGACAGTGTCCATCTGGGTGCTCATTTCCATATATATATATATATATGTATGTATATATATATATGTATGTATGTATGTATGTATGTATGTATGTATGTATGTATATATGTATATATATACAAACAAACAAACAAGTGTGTGTGGTTCCCAGAGAAAGCCATGGACCATCTCAAGCCTCCATCCCCTCATCTATGGATGGAAAAGGGTTGTTAGAATGATGCATATGGGGTCTAACCCTTTCCAGATCTGCATCAGTTCCTTCATCTCCAGACTTCAAAAGTCATTGTCGCAAAACAGCCCTATGATGTATCTTGACATTAAAGTTCCGTAGCTCCCACTCGAGATTCCCAGGTTAGACAATGCAATCCCTTGGACTTCCACGCCACGCATGCAAGAAATACAGTTTTGAGGAACTTCTACTGAGTGCTAGGCACTGTGCATAGCATTGCAAAGTGCTGCTGTGGTGGGCCCAGCTGTTGTGGACCCTGCCACCCAAGCCACTGGTCTCCCTCCTGAGGCCCATTTTCAAACCATCTGCTCCTGGCCCTGTGCCTCAGATGCACTGTCATGGCTGCTTAGAGATCCAAATGATCTCCTGAAGGAAGAAGCGCTCTGAGGTGATGAGGGTTGAGGAACTCCAGCATCACCTATGCAGCTACAGAATCAGCAGCCTGGGCTGCCTGGGCTCAGTTCTGTCGCATTTTTTTTTAATCCGAGTTCTGGAAGGTTGCGTGATAAACAGTGTAGCAAGCTGTAGCTCGTCCAGCAAATGGCCAGTGCAGTCACGGAGGTAAAGAATAGATTTGATGCCTCAGAAAGGTGGCCGGTTTTTATCGAACACACGCCTGCGCAAGCATTGATCGGTGTCCACAGCTTCCAGGTGAAGGACTGCAATTTTGCTGACGGCAGAAAAGCAGAGTCAGAGACCCCGGGATGTTAGTCCAGACAAGTGCTGTCGGGGAACACAATGGGACATGCGTGTGCTCATGGAGAAGTTTCCTAAAGATGGGTGTTTATACTTTGAAGCGTCTGTCTTCTGTGCCAGAAGTTAGGAAACACTTGGGTGAAAGAGAGACTCATACAAAAGAGCCTCCTGGGTGTGTACAGGCTTCCCACGACGGCTGAGCCCACCCAAATTGTCATGTTCACCTGTGCCGCATGCACGGCTGGTGCATCTGGCACCTGAGAGCATCCATAGCCCGCAGCACTTGCGCTTTAGATGGTATTTTTAATATATATGATGATTCTTATTTATCTATCGTCTAATTTCTTTTAGGTCCAATTTAGTTCCTTGAAGACCCAGAGGGGTTGTTAACTATGTGACTTGGTTTAGTTGTTTTTCTAAATGTGAGCATATAATTAGATTCTGGGATGAGGGAGTTCCTGCAAGGACTTGTCCCTGGAAGGAGATGGTGTCTGGGGGGGCCCAGCACTTTGAGGTTAAGATGCCTAACTCTGCCCTTGACCAATCTCCACTCCCCAGACTTCCAGTGCAACGTCCCTCTGGGAATGGAGTCCGGCCGGATTGCTAACGAGCAGATCAGTGCCTCATCCACCTTCTCTGATGGGAGGTGGACGCCTCAACAGAGCCGGCTCCATGGTGACGACAATGGCTGGACCCCCAACTTGGATTCCAACAAGGAGTATCTCCAGGTGTGTGTGTGTGTGTGTGTGTGTGTGTGTGTGTGTGTGTGTGTGTGTGTTGGAGGAAAGAGAGAGAGAGCAGAATGTGATGTGTGTGTTGATGGGATGGTGATGTGGCCCCTCAGCTAGAACCAAAAGAGGATGCTAAAAACTAAGCACAGAATGCGTGAGAATTGCATTCATCCATCCTTCCATTCATTCATTCATTCATTCATTCATTCATTCATTCATTCATCTATCCAAATGGTCCTGTGCTTTGCCAAGCACTGTGCTGTGTGCTGGGATAAACTGATGAGTAAGAGGACCGCTTGCCCTTGCCCTTATGTGGATTAGTGGGCCTGGGGAGAGTTGTTTGGCCATGATACTGTTTGGCCTATCAGTATCAAAGGAACGTTCTATAAATAGTTCCAGATCTTCCTCATTCTTGGCACAGGGAGGCATCAGAGATGTGGGGAGAGCATTTTCCTGAAGGCAGGTTTGTTGGGCGCTAGCTGAATATGGCAACTTCTTCTGATCTTTGCTATCTGGAGGGAGCCTGCCAGGAAGGTTTTACACATAGCTATCAGAGAACACATGGGAAAATGTCACCATGGGGAACGAAACTCGTTCCCCAGATGCTCGGCAGCATCTTGCAGACTATTGTTTGCTGTCTTCCTGAGCAAGTCTTGTAGCTCATGTTGAGTAATCTTCCTGCACTGCACACAGGTCCAGCTCTGATCCCCTGGGAAGAAGTAAACAGGGGGAGAACAAACCGCCAGTTCTATACCAGAGCAACGTCTGCTTTCATGACACACAGAGACAGCCTTGTGACCCACTGACAAGCCTGTCCCAGCTCTGAGGCGACATGGTGACCTCTGCTCTAAGACAGATACTGCAATGCAGACAGCAGGGAAGGGCGAGAGACCACTTAGAAACTCCAGGGAGCCACAGAGACTCTAACAACACAACTCTCTCTGGCCATTTGTCACTGTCTCTCCCCTCTGCCTCTCAAAAAAAAATGCTTTCATCTTGCAAAGCTTCTAGAAAGTTCTTTGTTGTGACAGTCGATATACTATATTCCCGTTTTCACCCCTTAACAGTCTATTTTTTATTATAGCTCTCTAGCTTTTCCTGTGTACATAGAAGGTCTGTGCATTCTCTTGAATGTTTCATGATTCCATGCACACACTGAATAAGTACTTACTAAATTAACTTTCATCGGTTCACGCACACAGACGCACATGGAGACTGCCATCAAGAAAGACGGTAGCCAGCAAAGGAGCAACATCCAGTAATTTCCAAATGGTTTAGGCATGGTCAGAGGGGAGGTATCTCAAAGTGTTGGCCATCCTCATGAAGTGAAAGGTCAGGACTTGGTGCATAAGCCTAATTACTTGGGCAGACTCTGCGTGCCCTTTGACCCCTTGGTGACCTGAGTGATTATAGATACAATGGAGTGTGGGAATCAAGGGAGAAAAGAAGGCTATGGATTGTCACTTCTGGAGAATTACAGTGGATTGCATTGGAGTAGAGTAGATTTTTGCCATTCAGTGTTCCTTTAGGACCATTCTGCTTTTGAGGTCTGAAGCAGATGGTAGGTTAATGAGAGGGTCATAAGTCTAGTATTCAATAGTCAGAAGAAGCTGAATATTATCCATTCAGATTTGCAAGTGGATGGAAAAAAAACTTTTTAAAAAAAATCAAGTTCCATTTTTTCAAGGAAAAATGTCTATCCTGGTAAGAAGTCAGTTGACTTTAATTGTCCAATGGAAGTACATAGTAGTTGCAAACACAGACTGGCTTTGTGAGCTCAGAACGACACCTGTATCGTTTGCAGAAAAAGCCAGATGTTGCTGGGAGTCATGGTCCCCTAACTTTCTGACTTCTCTTCCCAGGTGGACCTGCGCTTCCTCACCATGCTCACAGCCATTGCCACACAGGGAGCCATTTCCAGGGAGACCCAGAAAGGCTACTACGTCAAGACGTACAAGCTGGAGGTCAGCACGAACGGGGAGGACTGGATGGTCTACCGGCATGGCAAAAACCACAAGGTAGGTCGGCTTCCCCAAGAGTGGGTCTCTGAGGAGCTTCCAGCTGCCCCCATGATGGGGAAGAGACTCACAGAGCGGATGGAGGCAAAGGATACATTGGCTCTGAAATTTTACTTTTTTATGTTGAAGTGATTGGAAAACTATGGCAGCCTGGCCGCTGTTGCATTTTGCACAGCAGAGGAGGAAGGGGGAGGGAGGGTTATAGAATGTTATCTAACTGCAAATGTAGGAGAAAATGCCTCCCCACACTACACAGGACTCAGTGAGCATTTATGACCTGAGTCTCTTCCACATGCTGGGTTAACAATCACAAAACTGCATGAAACAACAGTTCAGGAGTTACTGAGGTCTGGGAATGAAAGGACACAAAACCCAAAGAGGGAGTCACAATGTCCCTAAGAAGAACCAGGACAATAAATAATGAGGAGAAATCCCATTTGTCGGGGGTTAGGATCCGAACAGGCAATCCTGATTAGTGGGGAGGCATTGAACCCTCTGGGCCGGTCCCTTCATCGTCTGTAGCTCCCAGGCATGTGGTCCACGTGGCCAATAGGAGGCTTTTGTTGTACACAAGGATGATTGTCTGGCACTCAGCACTCTTAAAAAGCATGGCATTCTGTTTCTGCAGCTGGCAATGAGCTACATGTGGCATATGGAGGGCTCAGTGGAAGTGCTCTGTTTTCACCTGAGTGGGAACAGAAGCCTCTGTTACTGGAAGCAAGCTCAAGGTGATCCCTGCAGGCAGGTTGACTCTCAGATTAGGCAGGTGAGGGAGGCATCCTTGGGACTCCAAGAGGCTGCTGACCCTCCCATGGAAGGAAACCAAAAGTGATGAAAAATAGGTCTGTCTCTCATCCTTTGCTACAGTCCCACCAGGTTCTGGTCTGCAAAGATATAAGTTATCAAAATAAGGCATCCGTGGCCAAAGAATATTTCCAAAAGGCCATCTCTGGTCACTGTCCCAGGGCATCATGCTCTCTAACTTACACATACAATAGAATCCTTGGACCCAGAAAATTCTGCCCTGTGATGTTGGCAATCTCGCATAGGACATGTGAGTTTTTAAAGGAGTAGTTTTTGTTGTTGTTGTTGTTGTTTTTTTTTTTAATCAAAAATCGCCATAGTAACATGGCACCATTCATGTGAAAATATGGTTTCTAGATATTACCAGTTATCTTTCTCATCTACAAATACGCATTGCTTCATGGGACCAATAAAGAAAGTGAAATATTTAGCACTGGAAAGACACCTTCTCCTTTACCTGTGAGCTAGGTCTAGCTAGCTTTTCCATTGCTATAGCTCGGAAAGGCCAGAGATGAGTCAGAAGCAGAGGCCGAATCAGAGCTGGAGGCCAGAGGAACTCCTAGAGCTGAGTCCTCACCTCACCCCATTCCTTTCCTGCCCACGTTTTCTTTCTCCGCCCACATTCTCAGCAAGAAAGTGCTAACCCTGGGAATTCAGCTAGCAGGATGAGGGCCAGCAGCCAGGTAGGAATGGGTCTTGGGGAGAGGCCCGAGGCTCCCTAACGGGCTCCTTGTCCAGGTTCAATGACTAAGCAGTGCTGGCCAGAGGGATGCTGTAGCATAAGCTGATTTTAAAAGCACACAGATGGACTGGGATGCTATTTAAAACACCATTTGTAGGAAATCTGCTTTTGGAAATACCTTAGCACTGCACATTTTGAAAGGACGCCATCCTCCTGGCTTTACCCCTGCGTTATTCAATTTTGCAGGGAAGATCTTCCCGAGACTGAGATGAGCGTCCTAGTCTTCAGACTCATCCTTTTCACTGTTCCCAGGTTGAATATATGCTCACTGTCTTCTGCATCCTCTTCCCACCTTTGGTGAAATTCCTCCTCTCCACTAGGTGGTGGGTAACTTGAGGGTCTTGTGTTTGGCTTTGTGTTAGAGGATCAGTTTGGCCCACATCAAAGGAGATGGGACAGAGGAAAAGCCCTTTCTCTTTTCATTAGAAATACGTTCTCCTGGTACTTAAAATGAGGAAGGAAAACAGAAAAGTCTGCCAACTAGGCTTTGCCTCTGTCCTCAGTTCCTGTGAGCATGTGGTGGGCGGCCTGGAGGCCCTCCCCCCCCCACCTCCCACCCCTACCCCCACCCCCGGCAAGGATGCTCTCCACAGCCTCTTCGTTAACAGGTCTCCCCCAGATAGCTGTGTTTAACTTGCAGTTCCCTGGGCTGCTGGGGTTGAAATAGTTGAGTGAGCCATGCCAAATAGATTTGTCAAGTCTGCCGCAGTTTGATTTGATGCCATTGACAGGGAGGCAGGAGGAAGGCGGGGACCTGAGAGCAGCGAGGCTGTAGGGCGGAGCTCCTCCACCGCTGGTACTACCCCCGAGTTTCTCTTTGTGGTTTCTGGATGCTGGGCACTGTGCCAAGCTCTCTGGTGTCCCGTGGTGGGCTTGAAACTCGGACAGCAGGATTTAAGGGGAAAGCAGGACAGAGAAGGCAGCTGCAGCGTGCTGGGTGCCAGAGTGCAGAGAAAGAGCTGGAAAACACCTTCCTTCTCAGGGCAGAGGAAGTAGAGAGGGTGTTGTGACACTTAGAGCACAAATTTGGAAACTCAGTTTCAATTCCCTGGCCACTGTCAACACCAATGCAGCATATCAAAGACCGGGGAGCTGGACAAACTAGAGAAAAACAAGATTAATGAGCACTCAAGGTGGTGGGGATGGCCGGGTTATGTCGCAGCAGATATTCACCCTGGCTGGACAAGGCAAGGTCCAAGCCTGTGGGTGGCTTTCTTCTTCCTGCTGGGAGATGAGGAAGACTGAAGAACTCGTTTCCAGCCTTCCTAGTCAGCGAGCAGTTTCTCTGCAGTCTCTCAATGTTCAACAGGTATTCACGAGGCTCCCCGTGAAAAGCCTGATCCACGGTGTCGGTGGTTCATGAGCGCCTTCCTGGCAAAATGCAGCCTGCTTATGCAGACCGCATGCACCACACATCCCCCAGGCCTCACCCAGTTCCACATGCAGTAAATATGGAACCCATGATTTTCATATAGGCAGGCCTGCCTTATGCATATTTATGATGCAGCCACAGAGCCGAGAGCTCCTCCGCCCGTTTGTGCTCCCCCAGATTACACAAATTACTTCACATGCGTCTGTCCCGTCAGAAACCACAGCAGAAACTACTGCCTTTGCTTTTCCCAGCTGTGTGAGTAACATCCCAGGTACAAGCATGGCGTCAACGCTGGTAAGCAATTTCGTGTGTGCGTGCGCCAATGTGTATACTTACAGGGGCAAGTATGCATGTGCACACCAAGAAAGGTGCATAGAGAACAGTGGGAACAGCTCAGAGTCACCAGTCTGCGCTCACAGTCCTTCCATCCTCTGGGATTCTGAACCCGTAATTCTGCACTGAAGGGACCATCTATGCCTGAGGAATGGAGCCATGACTGTTCTTGGGACAGTGGGACAAAGACCACTGTCCCCTTTAGTTTCCCTTTACTTTGCCAGTGGAAGCAGCTCTCTTATTGGTATCATTCTGGTTACCTTCCCCTGATGGATGGTGTGGCTGGGAATTCTTTTCTATTTGGAAAAAAAAAAAAAGCAACACAAAAAGAGATGTTCTAATCTCCAATGGCCAGGTTGAGGATAGAAAAGATAAGGAAGAATAAGCCTTGGGCCCGTGGCTTTGCAGAATGACCCAGTAATACGTGGCAGAGATACGCCGAGCTCACATGAACCCTCAGACGCCGACTTAATTGCTTCAGAACTTGGTGACGTTTGGCAGGTGGAATTGTAGCTCTCAGAGTCTAAGCAACTTGCCCCAGGGACTTGAGGATCTTGGAGTCCCCAGGAAAGGCAGTCCTGGTCACCAGGCTTCGGCACCAAAGCAGATGCTCCCACGGTCTGTCCCAGGCCTTCCATCCATGGGGAAACTAGCTTCCTGGCAGCTGGGAGGCCCGAGAGGCATGCACACCCTGGAGTCTCTGTTTACTAACGGAGTCTAAAAGTGAACAGTACAGTTCAGGATTCAAGGCTAAGCATTTTGTGAGGAGTTTGGGCTCCATCACAGGATCCTGAAGATGGAGTTGAAAGAAGTTGCTATTTATTTGGTTTGGCCACTTCCCTTCAAAACAAGTGCCCCTGCTTCTAAACTCCTCTGCCCTGTATTTATTTTCTTAATTAAAACAAATCATTTTTGTAAATCAGAGACTTGGAAGGAAAGAGTGTCAGGAGGCCACACCCCAATCCCCCTGGCAATGCCTTGGAAGCACATTGGAAGATCTGCTGTAGATCTCCTGAGACAGCAGACCATGTGGCCTTGGAGAGTCCCTTCCCAGCTCCATCTTGGTGTTCCCAGCCACCCCAACGCAGTGGCACCATCCCTGCGGCTGCTGTGAGCGGAGCACCTGGCTGTCTGCAGAGGGAGGGTCCTCTACAGATGTCACCAGAAAGCAGAACTCTTTTTGAGCAGCGAAGCAAGTTGTCAATGTCAAAAGCAGCAGGTTCCCATGGGATCTATATCTTTAAGCCTCTCTTAAAAGCCAGACCCGGAAGGGACTGAGAGAAGTCATCAGGCCTTGCACTTGAGCTGTCTCCGATAAACGTCCCTCCTAGCCTCATTCTTTATTGGGGGATGCAATTATTCCTGCAATTAATAATTTTGAAGATTTTTTTTAAAAAACCTCTTCGTGAATACTTGTGTTTATTCCTTTTGCGGTTTGTCATTTTGTTGCTGTTGTTGTTGTATAAAGAGGAGACTCAAGCTAGGGAAGAGCATCAGCCTTCAGAAGCTGTAGATACAATTGTATGATCTAAACACGGTTATCCGTGCTCCGAAGAGGGCAAGCACCCTTTCCAAGTTCAAGTCCCCCAGTTTGTGCATCCCCCTCCATTATGACTGAGAGGAGTCCAGTGTGCTGGGTAATTCAGTTTGTCCCTTAGCCATGTGTCGTGGGATGAGCTCAGACCTTTAGCCTCTCCACTGAGGAAGCTCGAGGGGAAATTTCATTATACGTGCGCTTGAACCGTTCTTTGTCAGGCTGCTGTTAGCCGACTTCATCCGGGTCCCCTGGGTGCTGAACTGTCTCAGAGCTGAGGCCAGCCTCCCTGGCACTGCCAACCTCGGTGCTGGCCGGCTTCCTTGTGCTCCCAGGCCAGGACTGGAAAAGAAGGGGAGACAAACAGAACATTGGTGTGGCTGGGATCTGGGACACACTGTCTTTGGCTATTTCCAGAGAACCCAGACAAGTGTTGAAGGGAAGGCTTCTTCATCTGATGGATTCTTTGCTCTCTGTTCCCTGCTCTGTGGTTGTAGAAACTGGTCCTGGGAGAGGCACATGGGTAGTAGGGTGCTGTTCAAGCTCAGTTTTTGGTTTTTGTTTGTTTGTTTTGGTTTTTTGGTTTGTTTTTGGTTTTTGGGTTTTGGGTTTTTTTTTTTTTGTTCATTTGTTTTGGTGTGTGTGTGTGTCTGTCTGTCTGCCTGTCTTTCTTCTGTCCACTTGGGGAACTGCCTTTAAAAAGAAAGTCCCTAGAGACCAGTGTCAGGAAGCTCCCAGATGTTGAGGACCCCCACCCCCGCTGAAGTATCTGCCTAGGTTCCTCTCTGCATCTTTCATAGCAGTGGACGATGCTTTTCCAGCCTGTTATTCCTCCAGCCTGGGTCCCCAACTGTCCTCCTCTCCTCTCCTGCCCTCTCCCTCTCTTCCCTGATGCTTTCCTGTCTCAAATCCTGAAACCCTAATCCTGTTAGCAGGCTGTGTTCCAGGGCTCAGTGTCTCCATGGGAGTAACATAATCCTGCATTAAATGTAGAGGCCCCCACAAGGCACACACAGATGGGGATGTACGCAACCCACCCACCTCCACTCACCCCCAGAAAGAAGCGGTCTGATGACAAAACCAGCCTTACATTAGGGGAGGAGGGGAGCAGAGGTCATCCCAGTCACAAATGAGCATTTGGTTATTAAAGGGCTCCTTTACCCTCCCCCATCCCCGACCCTCCCCTCCCTGGCCCTCCGTGACCCTCCCTTAGATAGAATAGATGATAGATAGATAGATAGATAGATAGATAGATAGATAGATAGATAGATAATAGACAGGCAGACCGACAGATAGATAGCTATGTCTACACCACATACACACACGCACACTTTTGACTGCATCTGGCTATGTTCCCACATTCACTAGAATGAAGGCAGCTTGAGTTAAAACTTTTGCTACGGTCTTTAAGGAGGAGTTTTTAAGAGAGAGAACTGCCCAGACTGTGATTTACAAACAGGACAGGAAACAGCAAAGCCCATTGCCTCACCATCATTTCCCCCGCGGCCCCTCCCTCCACCTTGCCTGTTTGGTACAGCAGATTAATTAAATGGGATGCCATTCATTGATTAACCATTTACTTTTATGTGCAGACGTGATGGGTGGTTTAGGAGAAAGTGTGAGAGGACAGGACAGGAGAAGGAGGAAGGCTCTTGGCCCCACATCGGGACAAGTTGCTGCATTTCCTGAAGTGACTGTGGCTTCCCAGTTCCCCCACCCTTCATTTCTGGCCTGCCCTGCTCTCCTCATGTATCTGCACCAAACACATTGAAAAGGAGAACTCTGGATGCAATTAACATTTATTAATGGGGAGCAATGATTTTTAAGAAAGAAGTCCTCCACATAAATTCTACCTCAGGGTCTAACAGAGACATCGTCTTTGAAACTTGCTTCCGCTCTCTTTGCAGTCCCTGGAGCTGAGAGAGTTCAGATGTTTACAGCCACCTAGAAGTAAACAGTATGTCTAGCCACATGTACAAAAGAGACAAGTAGAATACTGAAACTTTTCTCACACTGGACATCACACTCATGTGAAGAGCAGCTTGCCTAACAAAGGGCCTTCCTCATTTAGAAAGCCCGCACAGCTACTAGGCCTGAAAATTGTCTCTGTTCTCAGGAGCTCAACAACTTTTCCAGAATCTTCTCCTTGGTCCTTGAAGCAGGCACAGTGACTTATAGCATACATGATCCCAGACATATGGATGCCACAGCAGAGATGAATAGTGCATAGGATAGGGCCGTAGGGTAGGCAGCACATCTCCCTTTTAGGGGCCTGGAACCATTCTCAGCCGGGCCAAAGCGCCTACCTGTATTTTAAAAAATACATAAGGAAAGCCAGCAAAGGCAAGGTGGCCAAGACCAGGAATGGGCAAGAAACAGGGGAAAAAAGGAACTCAAAAAATCATCACTGATCCTGCCTTGCTAGATAGAAGGATTTTCTTTTATGTGTAAGAAGTGATTTTTTTCTTCTGCATTATATTATATAGTCCATAAAACCCAAGCCTGGGGGCCATGAGCCTGGTGAAACTGTGCAGACTGCTTTTTGTTTTTCCCTGGGGGTGTTCGATGACAACCAAATTGAGGTGTTGGATAGCAGCTGATTTACTTGGCAGGTATTTTTCCCCTCCCCCAGAGGCACAAATCAGAAATCCATTCCATGCTGCTGGGTTTCAGATTCTGTCCTACTGAAAATAAAGCAAAGGCCCCAAGAATCAATCGGAAAATGTTGGATTATGTTCAGAATTCAGCAAGGCACCAAATGGATTACCAAGCCACTTTGTGCCCTGAATTGGTTTTTTGAACTTGCTTTGCACAGATGCACTCAAAGAAAGCTGTTGGTTCCTCATAGCTTCCTGAAAACCAATACATATACAAATATTTAATCAATGACCCCCAGAAGGCTAGGGTCAGCGTGCACACACTCCTTATCTTCCTTTGGGTGGTAAAGTAGCTGCTATATTAGTATTTTTCTTTTAAAAGGAATAAAATATATATCCTCTTCAACATCTAGCTTTTTAAGCAGTGGTTAAAATTTGATCACTGTATGTGGTACGTCCCTATCCAGGTATAAGACATATGAGCAATCTATTGATGTTTCCCACCATTTCAAACATCTCACTGCCAAGGATTGGCTTGACAGTTTTTGGCCACAGGCAGGAACTAGAAGTGAAGGGCCTTCTAAACTTGAACTCTCCCAGTTGTCCAAAGGCCCACTTATGACTTCTGACTTAGTTCCCACTCCAACATTTGGCCTAGGAATTCCTGGAGCAGGTCACAAGGGCTGGTAGGGTCTAGTGTCTACCAGCAAGCTTGCAATGACTTTATCTTCCTAAAGGAGAAATTAAAGTATCTAAGGTTTATTGATCTGCCTGTTGTGATTTAGTGAGTCGGCAGAGAATGGGGAATAAAACCAGTTTCCTGGCATCATTTCCCAGGCATACTACCTTGCAATGCTGAGACTGGAAGCCAAGAATCCATCTTAGGGAATTTGATCAGAAAATGGATGACGGGTGGTTCTAAAACCACAGAAGCATTGAGAAAGTCATAAAGATGTATAATATATGATAGCATTTACCAACTATAAATAGGGGAGATGCAGGGAGAAAAATAGAGACCTTGTAAAGCCATTGGGTCAGGAGAAATAGAAACTGCTTAATATTTCATTAAAAATGGATTTTCATAAATTGCACTTTGATATCTTCGGACAAAAGGCAGTGCATAAGGACTAAGGCGTTGTTATTCATTACTCTTGGTTATTAATAATTTGAACTGTTATTGAACCAACACATCAACAAGGTATATCCTGCCTGTGAATGGAGCACTCACCATGTGTTCTGGGCACTAGGCAAAATGAATTAAATAGCCACAGCAATTGCCCACAGAAGCACTTAGATTATAAGGAACAGTGGGTCATTCAAGTGCCCTTTTACAAAGTGGATGTTTTTAGAGAGGAGTTCAAACCGTGAAGACTCTTGTGGAGAAAGGCTTAGAATCTGCTGGCCAGAGAGGGGCCAGCAGGTCAACTCCTGCAGAGCCCTCACTTACACTGAAGGACGATGTGTCCCCAAGGGGGACAGAGATATTTGCCCACCTCTTGGTCTAATTAGCAGCAGGGCCTGACTCCAGGCTCCTGATGAAGCGGTGGGGTTTGTTTTGTTCTCTCTGCCTCACTCAGAGTGAGAGGCATGCAGAAATCTCCAGAAAGATGATGTTCCTTCTGCAGAGAGTCTGGACAGAGGGCCGACGCAGGGAGGTACAAGGACAAAAGCCCAAAAGAAAGCACTAAGGGCCTAAACTTGGAAACCTGAAGAATAATTTGAACCCAGGTTCAAAAGAGACATTTTGAATCTCTTCTCCATCCAGAGACTGGAGAAGAAAGAGCAAAACTTAATGGCAGAACAGAATTCCATGTGAGACACACAGATCAATCGTGTGCTCCTCTCCCATCCTGACTGAGGCCACTGTGGGCGGAACATGAGGGGTTTCACCCAAAGCTCATGGTCACATGCATTCTCTCTGGCTGGTGCGTCTGGCTGTGTGAAACCCCGGTGCCCACATGTAGCGTATTTATTCCTATGTTGTCCACTCCCAAGGATACTCAAGCTGTGCAATCATTTTCTTAAGAAGGGAGGATGGAGAATCAGGCACAGTGGTGTGTGTCAGCACTCGTGAAGCTGAGCAGGAGAATCTCAAGTTCAAAGCCAGACTAAACTACATCATGAGTTCTGGGCCAAGTAAGACCCTTTGTACCAGAAAAGAAGAGGGAGGAGGAGGAGGAGAAGAGAAAAGATTTCCTGGGATTATCTGCCAAGGCTGAGAAATGAAGGGGGTCAGAGAAGATAAAATTGGATATTAAAAACACATAAAGCATGCTGTGTTTCTAAATGGTACCAGCATGGTGTACGTGTTGTGGATTAGAAGCTATGTGCAAGTTCAAACCCTTTCAGCTCTCCAATTACGTATTTATGTGCCAGCTGAAGCCACCTCTGCCAATGGAGGCCACACACAGTCACCATCACCACTGGCAGCGGGGAACATCCAGAGGTGGCCCCCACTGCTCACAGCACCCGTCCGAAATCAACAGAGTGTGTCATTTGCTGCTCCCCAAACAACAAAACAAAACAGCAAAGTCTGTGCTGCATGCTGAACTCTAGAAGAACTGACTCATCTCCTTAGCTTGCTTGGATTCAGTTCCTCCAGCCCGTTCCTCAGTACTGGAGAGTCATTGTCAGCACCAAGGAAGCAAGAAACAGCAAAGGGGAGGCAAGGTCTTTCTGGAACCCCATTCTCTCAAAGATTAGCATATCAAGGGGTCAGGATGGGGGGGGGGGGGGGGTTGGCGGGGGGGGGGGGCTCTCCTCACAGGCCTTTTGCTCTGGCTCCTCTCCCTCTGGCTCCTTCCTCTCTCTTTGCTAACTTGGTCTTCCGTCTGCAGTCTTTGTAAAGGCGGCAGCAGGACCAAACCCAGAGCAAGAGGAGTGGCCCTTCTGTGTTCCCAGTGTCACACAAAGCTGCAGAGGGGATACCAGTGGCTTTAGGGTCCTGCGTGGGAGAGCTACCTAGGGAGTGGAGAGAACAGTGGTCAGGATGATTGAGTAGGATTCTCTTG